>NC_069659.1:253162500-253762500 GCF_027244095.1 Hemicordylus capensis | reverse complement strand
TCAGTTCGGGTCCCGAACCGAATCACCGAATTCCCAAATTGCACACCCCTACTAGCTAGTTTGTTCCAAAGAAATTGAATCAAACACAGAAAATGAGAAATTTCTAGAAATTGAGTCCTAGAAATTGAGTCAAACACAGCCCTGAAGTCAATGAAGGCCACATATAACGAAGAGTTTTTACTAGAGTATTTCTCTATCAAATGGGAGAGGACCAAGGCTTGATCTATAGTTGACTGGCCAGAGTGAAAGCCTGCTTGTTCTTCTCTAAGGATGGAATTCTCTTCAACCCAGGTGATAAGTTTGTGGCACAAATGCCTTGTGTAAAGTTTGCTAACTATACATAATAAACTTATTGGGCGGTAATTAGAGGGGTTACAATGCTGACCTCCCTTATAGATTGGTGTAATGATGGCCGTTTGCCAGTCCTTGGGAATACAACCCACCCCATCAATGTAAGTTAAAAGCTTAGCTAGGATAGGGGCCCACCAGTTGATATCAGCCTTAAGAAGTTCTCCCATGATCATATCCTTACCGGGGGCTTTACCAGATGGTAACTGAGATATCAACTTAGTGACCTCACTCACAGAGACTGGCGGCCATGGGGGTAGACAGTCCAAATTGTAATCAAACGGAGATGTCAGATCTGATTGATACAGCACCCCGAAATGTACTGTCCAAGCATCGGGAGAGATATGACCATACAAACTACCCGAGGACCATTTAAGACTGCCTGATACTATTTTCCAGAACAATTTAGCATCTTTTGATTTGGCCGCTGCAAGAAGTTGATCCCAGGATTCCTTCACCGCCACTTGCTCCCCCCCAATTATCGCCCCAATTATCCATTTATACTGGCTTTTCAGTTCCCTTATTTCTCTAGCCAAGTCATCATTTGGAGAAGCCCTAAATAAATTGAACTTAGCAACTAATGTATTCTTTACTTGGATGCAATCGTTATCAAACCAGCTATGGTGGAGAGGCAAAATGGAGAGCCAAAACTACAAATAATTCAGAGCCAAAACGGGGGTGTTTCGTTTCAGCTCCAAAACATTTCAGGAGGGCAAGTGGGTGATTCATTTTGGCAACGAATCACCCGAAATGGGCAGTTTCGGGTACAAGTCGTTCTGTACTCAAAACATTTCGCACATCCCTAGTACAAAGTGCTGTGCATGCACAGTCCAACATACTATGCAACATTATAAGTGTGTTGTAACAGAGCATTTGCACATTGTGAAAGGACACGGTTGTGCTAAATGCAGGAAATGAGCAAACAGTTGCACAATTGACAGCTATTATTCCCAATGACTATCTATTGCTCAATTCCTGCACTTAGTGCAACAGTGCTCTTGTGCAACTGGGTGAAAGATACATTACAACAAATATTGCAGAGTATTAAGCCACAGTCTGCTTCAGCATTTAGGTCCTTCATATCCTCCCCCCACTTTTACATAACCAGTATACATGTGCACATTGCTTTTTTGCTGTGTTTAATCAGACTTGATATGACCATCATATACGTGCTTTGCAGGACAAAAGGAGAGAGACAAATTTAAGAGAGAGAAATGTATGCTTTGCAGGACAAAATGAAGCACATTGTGAAAACACTGCAATAAAAAGTGTACATTGGACTTTTTTGCGAAGATGGCGTCTCGAAGAGAAGCAGCTGGCTAGTAGTCCAGATGTTTTGGCTCCTACTTGGTCCAATTATCTCTCATCATTATGATGGAGATCGGATTGCATGCAGGGCTCAGTTTTTTTCCCCCAGTGGGGGGAATTTGGGGAGATTTCCCTGGATGAACCCCCGGAATAAACCTTTCTGCGTAAGCAACAGGCTGAATGGAAGAGGCAAACAATATCAAAACTGATGAAGAGATAATCTTGCAACTATCTACCCACTTTTCTTTCCTAATTAATCTCTGAGAGGCTACAGCTAGGAGTATGCAAGATCTTTGGAATTTTTATTTTTTTGCATTTCTGAACCTCTTACTGACCTTCCTAGAAGTAACTGTGGAATAATTTACGGCATTAAGAGGGCTGCTGGTAGAGGATGTCAACTGATAAAATTCCACTGCTTGGATGTTTTTTCTTCATTTCCTTCGCAGAGCCTACTGCCTACACTATTATCAACTTAGTTCTCAGATAGAAGATCGTAATTCTTACTTTGAGCTCTGACTTATTTACTGCATTGGAACTTCGGCGTTGACAAGATATTTTATGGCTGATAACTAAACATTCTATTTTCTGTCTTACATTTTGGAACCTTCACATGAAGCTTTCTTGCTAGGGAGGGGGTATTCTTTCATTTTATTTTTCTTTTGGATTTTGGGAATCATCATTCAACAATGTAAGCCTTTGAAATTCAACATCAGAAGAGGAAGCAAAATGGCGTTCAAAACAAAAACACCTGACTAATTAGTAGTCAGGGATTTCATCTACCGTTTGGTCCTAAAACCTTCCATCAGCTGGATGGAGGTTGGTATGTGTGCAGGGCTCAGTCCTCCTTCTGGAAGTGTGGGGCCAGGGGGCCCCCAGATCCTGAAAAGTCTGGAAAACCCTGGATGAAAACCCGGAGAGACCTTTCTGCAATCATCGGACTGAACGGGAAGAGGCATTTCCACCGCCCAGTAATGGACGACCTGCTATAAATCTTTTCCCTCCTCTAACAAATCTCTGAGATGACTACGGCTGTGAGTTTTTCAGATCTACAGTTTTTATACTCTCAACTTTTGCTTATTTTTTGCTATCTTCTATTTTTGAATCCTTCAATGGACTTTGCCAGGGAGCTCAGCATTCCAATGCTATCAGCTTTTAGTTTTGCTTTTAAGAATCCTTTTAAAATGTTTGAGGCTACAGCAATTACTTATTTTATCTTGATCTTTAACTTACATGTAATCTGTCGAAGATGATCATGAACTTTGTATTTTCTGAGGCCCCCCCTTGAACTTTTCAGCAAAAAAGTATGACATCTGCAATGGAGACGAGGAATGGTGAAGAAGATTGGCTTGGAGAGAAAATAAGTTCTTTTATGGGTCTTTAAAAAATTGTTCTGCAATGCCACATATTTACACATTTAACCAGCTTAAGTTTTACTTACGAAGTCCCAACTGGAAAGACTTAGTTTATCTGCGTTTGGGAGGATTTGCCTGGCAGATCTTCCTTGAATTTATAGTCCTTTCTGTTTGCACGGCTGACAAAGTGTTTTACGGCTGGACAATTATCTTCCTATTACCAACCATTTGAAGCTCTGACTGGGGAAATGAAAATGACTGGTGAGAACTGGCTGACTGTTTCGGCAGAGGAAAAGGAGGACTGTTTTCCTATGTTCTATCTCTCTTAGTGGAATCAGGACTTCTTGGTCTTTTGTAGTTAAATACCACTGATGGAACTGCCATTCAAATACAGTTAATGTCAATTAGCATTTTGTATCAGGATCTTGACTTTACTTTGAAGAATTTCTAAACTTGTTACTCAGCTGAGTTGGAGTGATGATGATTTTTTATTCTGATGTTGCAACCATGGTACTTTTTGTTAAACACAGGGAGGGGAAATTGGCATGGGGGGAGACTGTTAAGTGGTGTTTCACTTTAAGATAATTTAAGAAGATTTTACAAAAAGGGGTCTTTTTGAGTATCTAAGTCTTATTTAAAAGTTTATTTGCTTTAGCTATATGTCTTTTGGGTGTGTCCTAGCAGAACTACTTAGTTTTTGGATAGGTAGCCATGGCGGGATTTACGCGGAAGGATTCTAACTGAAGGAATTTTACTGTATAGAAATCTGATAACCCTTTGTTCCCAGGCATAGAAGTTAAAGTCCCGGCACTGTTTATTAGTCTCCCCCTAAATGAGAGAGTGTCCTTGGACACTGGTTTTAAGATTTGATATTAACTCTATATTATGTGAGTCAGCTGAGATATTTACCAGCTTTTTTTTCTTTCTGTCTTTGTGCTGGGATAAATGAAAAGCCCGATATTTTTAGTGATGTATCTATCAGTATTTTCTTTCTCTTTGCTGATATGTTTTCAATATAATGGAATTATCTTTTCTCTTTTATTTCTCTTCCCCCCTGAGCTTGTTCCCCCCCCCGCTCTTTCTCCTTTCCTCTCCCTTTTGAGGTCTCCTCCCCCCCCCTTTGTGGCTCCTTTTCTTGAGATATTTGACTTATTTAGCGTTCATATATAGGTTTTGACTTAGAGTATAATTAAATATTATACCTTTTTATTGTATTTCAATGTATTCCCTGTGTTAATTGTTCCTTTTTCCTTTCTTTTAACCATTAAGATTTAGGGAACTCTATATAGGGGTTTCGCATTAACCTACTCAGAAACTGAGATTTGGTATTATTTGGTATTCCATTAGGAATTTGGTATTCCATTAGGAATAACCTACTCAGAAACTGAGATTTGGTATTATTTGGTATTCCATTAGGAATTTGGTATTCCATTAGGAATAACCTACTCAGAAACTGAGATTTGGTATTATTTGGTATTCCATTAGGAATTTGGTATTCCATTAGGAATAACCTACTCAGAAACGGAGATTTGGTATTATTTGGTATTCCATTAGGAATTATTGTATTAATATTTTAACGTGTCAACCAGAGGAATTGGGATGGAAAATATTAGAAAGAGACTTGAGCATTTGCGACCTTATTTTGAGAAAGCTTCTGAACAATTTTTCTACAGGTTTTGAATCAAAAGAAGGATGAAATTCATGTAGGGAAATTATATTCGCTGATTTTATGGACTTCCATAAGTTACATTTCTGAAGGTTTTGTTTTTTGTTAGGTATGAATTTTCACCCTAGTTAATCAAAAGGTTTTATTGATATATTATTAATTAATAATATGTTATTAATACCTCTGAGCTAGTGGGTATGAGAAGGGACCCTCGCTGTGGATGTTTTGCTCAGTGCCCAAATCAATTATAATACTCATGTATATGGTGTGTGTGTGTGTGTGTTATGGCTCTCCCCTCTTAGATTTTCTGTTAGATTTTCTGTTAGATTTTCTGTTAGATTTTCAATTGGTTCAGAGGTCTGAAATTTTACTGATGGTAAAACTGAGGCCCATGTTAACATTTCATATATATATGAAATATATATATATATATATTACTATTTGTATCTTGCATATAGAGGAGGCTTTTATGATGGATATGTTTTTGTTTGTAATCATGTAATTACTCTCAGAGATGTAACCTTTTCTGTTTTTATTTATATTACTAATAAATGCTTTGTAATTACTCTCAGAGATGTAACCTTTTCTGTTTTTATTTATATTACTAATAAATGCTTTATAAATTCTTTAAAAAAATAAAAAGTGTACATTGGTACACTTTTGAAATAAAAGCAATTTTGCTGTGATTGTGCATATGGATACATCGCTCTTAAAGTAAAGTGTGCCATCAAGTCAATTTCAACTCCTGGCGGCCACAGAGTCCTGTGGTATTCTTTGGTCAATACAGGAGGGGTTTACCATTGCCTACTCCTGCACAGTATGAGATGATGCCTTTTAGCATCTTCCTATATTGCTGCAGCCCGATATAGGTGTTTCCCGTAGTATAGGAAGCATACCAGTGGGGCTTCAAACCAGCAACCTTCTGCTTGTTAGTCAAGCATTTCCCCGCTGCGCCACTTAGTTTCATCAATATTATTTTATTATTTCCAGGGCATCAGGCGCGTAACAACGATCGGGCCAGGGGAGACAGTTGTCTGGGGGCCCCATTGCCTGGAGGGGCCCCCCAGATGTACCTCACGTGACTCCCCATTGCCCCCTGCCCAGCCCCAAGGCCCCTCAGCCATTTGCCCTGTTCGCTGTCTCTCCAGCTTGTTCTCCTGGCCGGCAATGGAGGCAGCAGGCAAGCTGCAAAGAGCTCCTTTTCTCCCGCCTCTCAGCTGATCGGCGGGTGGGCGGGGCTTCCACGGAGGCCTCCGTGTAGGCCTCTGTGAAGCCTGAACTCCAGTAGGGCCCAAGCCAGCCAGGAAGGAGGAGGCAGCCAGAGTGGCCACCACTGTTCTCTGCAGCAGAAGACCCCTTGCTGCCCTGCCCAGCCCAGCATTTGCCAGGTAGAGTGTGAACTCCTTTTTGTGGTTACCTTCCCCCCCCCCCCGCCCCGGATATATAGGCATCTGCTTGCCATAGGGCTTTGATGGGGGGGGGGAGGGACTGAGAAATATTTATTTTTAAACAGCTTGGAAAATTTGCTGGCTTAAAAAAAACTATCTAAAAAGTCCTATAAGTGTCTTGTTTCATGGCAGAAAATTACAAAAACTTCTGGAAGAAACAGTATTATATTTATTTTATTCATTCATTCATTCATTCATTCATTCATTTATAAATGCACTTATGTTCAAGTTGTTTTGCAACCCAGAAGGTCTGAGTGAGAACTGTGAAGCATGTCTTGTGCTTTTATTTTATTTTATTTTTCTTGTGTGTGAACTGCTCCCCAATAACTTGCAGGGACTTCAGGGTAAATCTGGCCAACATGTGAATGCAGCACCTCTATTCCAGAGGAGATGTGTGTTAAAGGGCTTTAAAAGCCTCCTGTGAAAAACCTCCTGGAATCGAACTTGACTGAATTTGTTCAGAATTCTGAGAAAACAAACATAGGCTCACCCTGCATGGTTGAAAGTCTCCTTTGCTAATCTGCAGTGAGGGGGCCATTTTAATCATTCATCTTTCTAGTGTGTTCTAGGCATTAAAAGTAAAACAAATGTATAGTACTCAATGTATATCACTATATATTGTGACGTGTGCGTGTGTGTATTCAGTGAAATGTATTTCCAGGCAGCATACTTATTTTGGAATATCAGACTTAAATCCTTGGGAGCCTGGGGTGTGTGTGGGGGGGGGGCATTTTAAAATCTCATCTCTGGGCCCACTCCAACCTTGCTACGCCCCTGCAGGGCATACATGTGCATCAGAGAGAGAGAGAGAGTGAGAGAGAGAGCACTGATGCAATCATACATACAATTCCACTTTATGGAATGTAGCAATATGCATGCACACATTGATAATCTAGGTAGGAAAGAGTATGCCAATAACCCAGAGGAACTGAAACCCTCAGCAAACTGTACATGATCCAGTTCCACATAATTTCTTCTAGTTAAACCAGAATTCAAGAGGGATGGAATGCAGGGCAAAATAAACCTGTAGAACAATAATGGAACTAAATGAGAAAAAGCTGCTTATCCCTAAGAAGGATGTAGTGGGGAAAAGAATGTGAGCATCGTCCCAAGGAGGCAAGCTCTCTAGAGTAAGAAGTGAGTGGCAGAGTGCATTTTGGGATTACTTTGAGCTGGTAGTACCCAAAATAGGAAATTAGGTCATTTAGATAAGAGGTCAGAAAAGTACAAATCTTACTTTTCTGGTTCCTCTGGGTGTGGGGGCGGGGGCGGGGGGGAATGTATATTAAACCATGTTGCATTTATCAGTTGTGCACCATGCTTTCAAGTTTCCTAGAAAGCAGTAACAAACTAGTTATAATGTATTATAATAAGATGATGTATAGGTGGTATTTGTCACAGAGAAAATTAGCATTAATGTATAAAAATGTTTCAAACAAATCTTGGAAATGTGGACAATGTAAAGGAACTTTTTTTCATATGTGGTGGTCATGCGGGAAGGCAAAGGCCTTTTGGGATATGATATATAATGAGCTGAAGAAAATTTTTAAAATGACATTTCCTAAGAGGCCAGAATCCTTCCTGCTGGGAATAACTCAAAGAGAGTTCTCCAGAAGAAATTTAATATTTTTTATGTATGCAACCACGGCGGCTAGAATAGTATATGCGCAGAAATGGAAAGACACTAAAATGCCCTCAAAAGAAGATTGGTTGATAAAAATTTTGGAATATGCAGAAATGGCAAAACTTACAGCAATTATAAGGGATGAAAATTTGGAATGTTTCAAAGAAGATTGGGAACCATTTTTACTTTACTTAAAGAACAATTTTTCTAATATGGACCTTTCAGCAGGGTTTGAAATACAGCAATAACAGCATGTTGGGTTGGGTAAAATGGAGTAGCAATGTGGAGTATGTATGTTTTGAATTATTATAGTAATTATATGTTTAGTTAACATGAACCACGCAGACTGGTAAGCGGGAAGTCAATATTTACTTAATCAAATAAATGAATGCAGTTGGATAGTAAAGTTATTGTAAAAGTTAATAAAAATTTGAAAATGCAAAGTTATAATGTATTACCTAATTTAGGATGGTTTTCAGTTTCTAGTTTTCTAGATAGACAGATGATCTCCAGTTTATTTGCACACATTTTCTGTTATTTTAGCCAGACATTTATGAAATCTGACATTTTGAAAATGTAGTATATGATATAATGTGATAGGATTTGAGACTAACTTACTATTCAGCATATGTCTCTGCTGTGATCTGAACATTTTAATTCACCCTTTCTAAGTATAGCAGCATTAGTATTTGGGAATATTCTTTCCCCCATGGCAGTATTGCCCAACATCTGAGCTGCTGATTAAAGATGCAGAATCCGACTATGGATTTCACCTGTCTGAATAGGTTTGTAACATCTTAATTGGATACAGGTGGATAAAGCATCTCAAAGGGTGTACCTGACTCTTCAACAGCTGCAGTCCTTAGAAGACACTTGAATTTCGTACGTAGGATACACTAGAACATCATTAGGGACTTGTGTGAGCCAGTAATCTGGTGGCTGATATTTGAAGAGCAAAACAAATAGTCATTTGCAAGCTTATTTGGTATTTGAGAGTTTTGTCTTCTTTAGAAAAGAAGACATCATGTTTGGTGCTGCAAATCATTTTAGCTCATTTAGTGGAGACTACTGACTTGATTACTTTCAGTGTATCAACCATAAACCCCAAAAGACATTGTCCACAATCTATGCTGTTCTTCTACAGGTATGTGGTCTCTGTATTTCACACAAATGGGTGCATGGCAAGCTGCTTACCTGGAGGTAAGGATGTGCACAGAACCGGTTTGGTGTTCTTTTTCTGGAGCATCGAACTGGTTTGAAATTCCAGTGTTCGAACTGGTTTAGAGGTGTGTGTGTGTGGGGGGTCCTTTAAGGGGCAAGGAGGGTGCCTCTTACCTGCCTATTCCTGCCCCACCACTTTCCCCCCACCGGTGCTCTGCTATAAAGCATGGGTGTGGGGCTGCAGGGTTTCTCCTTGCAGCCCCGTTCAGCATCACAACGCAAATGGCCGATGCACGTGCGGGCGGGACAGGGATGGGCAGGTAAGAGGCACCCTCTCTTCCCTTAAAGGAACCCTCCCTCACCTTCTCAGGAGTTCATTGAACCAGTTCCTTGCACAACCCTACCTGGAGGTGGGTGCAGTAACAGGTATACACTGACTGTAGAACTGCCCTGTCAAATTCCGCATCAGATCAGGCCTTGGCATTTAGGGCATAATGCTGAATGAAGGGAGATGATGTGGGTCAAGTTGCTGCCTTGCAAATGGATAAAAGGGAATGGATCTGCTGCCAAATGTGTGCGCCGGGTGGCCAAGCATAACTGATCTGTGCTGAGCGGCTGAACGTGACCTCTGTTTTAGAGATGGGGGGAGATATGATAAGTTGCATGTTGAAATGTTTCTGTTAATGCATATTTGCACAAATTTACTTGTTTTATATTCTTACATTCTTGTGAGTTCAGTTGCTGTTTGTGCCCCCAAGAACCTATGTGTTAAAAATACTGCATGTGCCATGGTGTGTGTGTGTGTGTGTGTGTAGGGGGATGATGCTTAACTTGCAAGTGGAGGGGCTTTAGGTCCAAGCTCCAAAATTACCTAGGTGCACCTCTGATTAGGGTGGATCAGTTGTCATGGCTCACAGCTCGCTCACTCAGCAAGCTGAGGTTATGGCTACTAGGAATACCATCGTTAAGGGTTCAAAGAGCCTGCCCATGAGTTGGGACAAAACCAGAGACAGTCCCATGCTGAAGCAATCATGGGAGCATCTGGGTAAAGGTTAACTAACCCCTTCAGAAATCTTTTGACCTTGGAGTTTCAGAATAGTGATTCACTGCCCTCCAGGTCAAGTGCTGCAGAAATTGCTGCTAGGGGAACTCTCAGGGGTGAGAAGGATAGGCCCTGTTTTTTAGATTGAGGGGACAGGACAGTATGGTGATGAGGGGAGGTTTGTAGTGGTCCATACCATACTGCCTAGCAAAGGATGAAAATCTCTTCCATATATTGTCGAATGATCTTATTGTTGGAGGCTTTCTGGATGCTGAGAGGATTTTGTTCAACTCTGAATCATTTACACCTGAACACGCCATGCAGTCAGGTGTAGGAGATGAATATCTGGATGAAAAAGGGACCCTTGTCCTGTGATAGAAGATTAGGAACATCTGGGAGACTAAGGTAAGTATGGGGCTATGAGGATGAACTTGCTCCCTTTTGTGCGGATCTTCTGTAGCACCCTAGGTAACAGAGGGAGGGAGAAAAGTCATAGGCCAACCAATCTAGGAGAAAGGTGTCTCCTTGTGACAGGGGCATGGCTGCTCGGCTGCAGAAGCAAGGGTACTAAGTGTTTTGCGATGTGGCAAATAGATGTGGTGAAAGATCTTGTGGACAACCCTTCGACAGAGCTGCCACTCATGAGAGGTTAAATGGGTTCTGCTCAACCAATCCAGTGGTATTCTGCTCACCTCAGGAATGAAGTGCTGTGAGAGTTGTGCCATGACCGAGACACCAGGTCCAGATGTCCATGGCCAGTTGCAAGAGGTGGGGAGAGGTCGTGCCACCCTGCCAATTTATGTAAGCCATGGATGTGGAGTTGTTTGTCATGATCTTCAGGGGCTGAGAGTGAACTGATGGGAGAAATGCTCCCAGGGCCTTGAATACGACAAGAAGCTCTTATTCAACAAGGGAGTGAAGCTACTGCCAAAACTGAAAGAGAAAACATTCATGTGAAATACAATGTAGAAGAACTCTTTTTCTCATTCACTGTTTCAGAATAGTATCGGGGCTTGCTTTGAAGTCCAAGGCAGCCTTGGGGCATGGAGTTACAGAGCCACAACACTGTGCATCATATAAGCCAGTAATCAGAAGTCAACACGTATGTAATTACAGCCACTTTTTACAAATACACTTTTAGTGATGTTATCAGATGTTAACATTTACTCATGCTTGAACAGAATGTGGTCCTAATTTAGGAGAAGCACATAGCAAGAAGTTTTGGCTGACACGATTAGGAAAATTACTCAAAGTAGTTCCATTGAAATTAAAAGGGCATTGCCGAACTTGTCTTTTTAATTTCAATGGGACTACTTGAGTAATTTTCCTAATCATGTCAGCTGTTATATTTAACATTTAATGCACAATAAAATCCAACATAGTTGGCCAAAATGTTTTGCAATGTTTTCCTGGTTTCCCCAAACCAGGATTTGGGGCACCTTAACCTATGGATGCACAAATAAGAAGAAATTCTTAATGTGAAATCAGTTTACAATTGGCTAGTAAATTGCACACATTTTTAGACACAGAGTATAAGCCTTGTCCCCCCCACCCCAAATCCTGCTATGCTGCCTCATCATTGCAGGAGGGTGTTTCCGGGAGGGATGAGTTAATGAGTTTTATTCTCAAGTTCAGTCTGAAAATGAAGAACATGCAAGCAAGATGTGCTGGTGGTGGTTGGAGACTGGAATGCCAAAGCTGGAAATGGTACAGTCTGTACAGTCAGACCATACAGCCTAGGAAACAGAAATGAAGCAGGAGAATGATTATTCGTTTCTGCAAATCCAATGATCTCTTCATTACTAACACATTCTTCAAACAACCAAAGTGGTGCCTATACACATGAACTTCACCAGACGGAGTACACAGAAATCAAATTGATTACATTATTGGTGCAAGGAGGTGGAAGAACTCAGTTATAACTGCAAAGACATGGCAGGGGGGACGGGCAGACTGATTGTGGAACAGATCACGAACTGCTCATGTGCAAGCTCCAAGTCAAGCTAGAGGAAAAACAAAGCTATCCAGTGTCCACAATATGATTTTGAGAATGTACCCACCATTTTCAAGGAGAACATCAGGAACCGCTTTGAAGTTCTGAACTTCATTGATGGAGAACAAGAGGAATAGTGGAATGAGATCAAAGAAGTTGTTAAGAACAAGTGTGAAAAGAGACTGCCAAAGACCAAGAAATAGAAGAAAACAAAATGGATGTCAGAACAGATGGTGGAAATTTCCAAGAAGAGAAGAGAAGCCAAAGTCAAGAAAGATACAGACCTTAGGAAGACACTTAATAGGGGATTTCAGAAAGCTGTTAAAAGAGATGAGGAGCAGTTCTGCAATGACATCTGTAAAGACCTTGAGGATGAAAATAGACATGGAAAAACAAGGCAAGTTCTCCAAAAGATCTCTGAACTCAGAAGGAGGTTCCAACCTTGAATTGGTATGTTAAAGGATGCCAAAGACAGTTAGTAACTGATTCAGAGAAGATAAAAGAGAGATGTAAGAAGCATACAGAAAATCTGTACAGCAGGGCGTCAACATCCATGATACTTTAGAAGATATTCCTTACTTGCAAGAACCTCCAGTACGGAAAGATAAAGTTAGATCAACACTCCAGTCATTACCAAGTGGGAAGGTTGCAGGAATTCATGGAATAGCTATAGAAATATGACAAAAACTATATCACAAAACCCATGAACAAAGAGCAAGGTAATGCATACAGAGGCACAATACAGGATAAAAAGCATACAGACAGAGGCACAATACACATATAATGACAAATTCCCACAGGCACCCATGTTACAACAGCAAGTCAATACAATGATAAGGGCTGCAACAAGCTCCACAAGATCAAAAATGTGATGCTGATGACAGTCACTGAAATGCTGGTCGTAGATAATGGTGTAAATGGTGCTGATGTGCCGGATATGTCCCCCCATTTTTTTTTCTATAGAAATATGGCAGGCAACAGAATCAGAATCAGTCAAGGCTCTGCCAGCAAATTTAGAGAATGACACAGTGGCCAACAGATTGGAAGAGGCCAGTCTATACATACCCACATACCCATACATACCCATACCAAAGGAAGGAGGCTGAACAGATTGGACGAACCATTGCACAATTCCCTTAATTTCACATGCTGGCAAAATAATTATCAGGATCATCCTCTGCATATTAGAGCCCTACGTGAAAAGGGAAATGCTGGATGTTCAGGCTGGTTTCAGAAAAGGTCAAGGAACAAGAGACATCATTGTTGATGCATGCTGGATAATTGAAAAAGTCAAAGAATACCAGAAAGAAGTTAAGGAAGAGAAGATCTTCTTCTGGGTCTGTGGGGAGAGAGGGCTTAGCCCGTTCACCATGCAGACAATCCAAAGGCAGCCCTGGTCAGCTGGATTGACCACCCTCACAACTGCCAGCTCTGTCATGGAGCCGGCGGGGGCTGTGGGGATCAGGGGCCGTGCAGCCCCTGGAAGTTCCAGGATTCTCCGTGCAAGTGTGCGGGGCATCCTGGAGAGACCCCCGAGCCCTGGAGGCTGTTTGCAGTCTCCCAGACAGGGGTCTACTCATGTGTCACCACACGCCGCTGCAACACATGAGCAACCAAATGAGGTTAATGGAGCGCTTGCTCTGTTAACCTCATTTAAGGGGAGGAGGAATTAGGTGGGCTAGTCACCTTGGGAGCACTGGGCTCACCTGCGAGACCCATGGTTCCCATGATCCCTAGAAAGCGGGCTAAGCTCCCTTAGTCCACTTTCCAGGGATCGTGGGAATAGCCTCAAGGTGTGCTTTATTGACCTCAGAAAAGCCTTCGATTGCATCGACCATGTCAAGTTGTGGAATATCCTTAGGAAAATGGGCGTCCCAGTATATCACATTGTTCTCATGAGAAACCTATACACATAACAGGAAGCCACAGTCCAGACAGAACATGGTGAAACAGACTGGTTCCAGATTGGCAAAGGTGTAAGACAAGGCTATAGACTTTCTCCTTATTTATTCAACTGATATGCTGAACATATGTTGAGGGAAGCTGGATTGGAAAAAGATGAGCACATTTTTAAACCTGGAGGAAGAAACAGCAATAACCCTCATTATGCTAACTATGATAGCAGAGAATGTGGATGATCTGCAAGCTCTGGTAGTGAAAGTCATGGAGCACAGTGAAATGATTGGACTGCAACTAAATGTAAAGAACACTAAACTAATGACAACAGGTACAGCAACCAGCCCCAGAATTGATAATGAAGACATTGAAGTGGTGGATAGCTTCTTCCTTTTAGGCTCAGCAATCAACAGTAAAAGCTCCAGCAGTCAAGAAATGCGCTGCAGACTAGCACTTGGTAGGGCTGCAATGAAGACGTTGCAGGGGATATTTAGATGCCGTGATGTGTCTATACCTACAAATGTTAGAATCTTTCAGACAATGGTTGTTTCCATTACACTCTATAGATGCGAAAGCTGAACTTTGAAGAAGCAAGATAGAAAAAGTATTGACACTTCTGAACTTTGGTGCTGGAGAAGACTTTTGAGGATACCATGGACAGCCAGGAAAACCAACAAATGGATCATAGAACAAATCAATCCAGAATTTTCACTGAAGGCACAAATGACCAGGCTCAAACTAAGGTCTGGACACATTATGCAAAAACCCAGCTCCCTTGAGAAGTCCATAATGCTGGGAAATGTTGAAGGAAAGAGAAGAGGACGGGCAGCAGCAAGGTGGATGGACTCGATTACTACAGTTGAAGTTGGATGCAGCAAGGTGAATGGATTTGATTGGCCAAGTTGGAGACAGATCATCCTGGAGAGAATCTATCTATGTGGTCATTAAGAGATGACACTTGTCATCTCGACTTGATGGCACTTAACCAACCAACCAACCAACCTTGTATATGAAATATACTGGCATGAAAATGAAGTGTAAATTGAGCATCAGGTCATGGCAAAACCTAGAGGGCTGGGTCCAAAGGTTACCTCTTCCAGCAGAAGCAGTTTCCTTTGATAGAAAAAGTCCTCCACCGATGGGAATTCTTCTTCCAGAGCAAGCTCCTGCCAGACAGAGAGATCCTTTGGCTCCAACCCATTGTGGTTGCAGAAGATTTAGGTTTAACTCAGCAAGAGAGACAAACTAGATACCCAAATCTGAATATCAATTCAGTCCCAGATACAAATGCATTTATTTCTAATCTGTGATAGAGTAATTCTCCTATTTTATTTCTCCCCAACATTCAGGCCTGACTTGTTTGATAATACTTTAATGCACCAAGTACTTTTGTATGATAATACTTTAATGCACATGATACTTTTTCTTCTTATGCTGTGTGTGTGTTTTAATCGATTTCTCTCTCTCTCTCTCTCTCTCTCTCTATATATATATATTCTCTTTAACTATAATTTTTTATTTTGTTTTTTGAAAAAGAAAATTGTTTAATACAAGTTCATGTTAAAACTTTGTTCTTTCCTTCCTAGTTATTTCCCCTATGGCTTGCTTAGGGCAATAGTAACAACTGTACCATTATATCAGCGAAAGGCTACAAGCCAGCATTCATTCTGACACTGATTCAGAGTCATGGAAGCCAATAGATGATGTCCCCTTTTGCTATCTGAGCAGATGCTGCTAATAAAATGACCTCTCAGAGCAGTGTGGGCAATTTACAATGTATGTCTGCTGGCAGAATAACAGGCACTTTTCTTTTCTTTTCTTTTTTTGTGCCACTGTAAGTATAATGTGCTGGAAACAGAAGGATGTGCAGCAGGTGAATAATAGATGTAGAATGAAAAACCCAGAGACAAAATGGGGCAACTTGCATAGCAAGCAATGTAATTTTTTAGGGGGTTGTTCCTTTTCAATTCTAATTCGTCCTACTATCCGCACATTTAGCTTTTTAAAAATTATTTCCTAATTTTTTTTAATTGCCTTCATCACTACTTGTAAAATAATAACTGGAAAATTAAAAAAAGGTTTTATGTGCTGAACTAATTCCTTGTGCTTGGAAGGCAGGGGCGTATCTATGGTAGGGCAGGCAGGGCACGTGCCCCAGGCACCACTTGAAGGGGGGCGCCATTTTGTAAAATCAAAATATTAAAGAACAAATGGCTGCTGAAAACAAAATGGCCACCGTGTATGCTCAAATAGCCTCTGTGAGGCCCTAGGTCATGCCAGGCCTTGCAGAGGCCATTTGAGCATGTGCGGTGGCCATTTTGTTTTGAACAGCCATTTTTAAAAAAACATTATTTTTAAAAATGGCCACCGCACATGCTCAAATGGTCCCTGTGAGGCCCTAGAGGACAGCAGGGGGAGGGGGGACCTTTGCAGAACCCCCCCCCCCAGCCTTTAGGAAGCCTCCCAAAGGGGCTACAGGTAATTTTTTTAAAAAATTAATATAATATAAGACACGGTACACATATTCAGATTGGCACTATGTACAGAGAATCAGGGCTTGTGAATACTGAGCTGAAGCTTATGAGCTAGGATTGTATTCGTTTGTTCTTAGTTTTCTTCTTGTGATAAGTGAGATAAATGTGATGTCTTAATAATATGGCTATTAATGGTGAGTTTGTCTTTGAATCAGTGTGAAATCCTGAGTATGAAGGTCCACTGGGAGTTTCTTGCTCTCTTTCTCTCATTTTAACCGTCTTTCTGAAATGCTAGGATATATTCCAAGCAGTGACACAGTTTACTCTGCATATCCTTTCATTATTTTCAGAGTATCTGGGAAAAGTCAAATTCTCCATTTATTTTTAAAACTTATGTAATGGTGATGCTATGATGCATAGTAGAGAATTAGACAGCCACTTCTGTTTAGTTTTCCAAGTACACCTCCACATAGTATTCGGGTATTTCATGAGCCCCAGCATACTGAAATTTGTAGTTTTCCAGCATTTTTTGGTCTGGCTAAGTCCACTGCTAAATAGTTTTTGAAATATTAATAGATTAACGAGCCTGACTTGTATTTTTCAGCTGATATTATGGTAAAGTTATCTGAAAGATGGGTGTCAGATGTTTGGACAGGGGACACAATTTCAGTGTTTGCCCTGGGCGCTATTTTTCCTAGATACACCTCTGTTGGAAAGACTGAATAGGAATGAATGGCCAACTCTGAGAGGTACCCTCTCAGTGTCTGGAATTGCTAGCCACATCTTTACTACATTAGCCTTATATTTGATATTTTTGGCTAATAAGGAACTTGAACTCCAAGCATTCTTGTATATTAGATTTAGAGTTGGCATTGTAAAGGCATTAAGGTGCCTTGAAAAGCCATACAGATGAAAACTTTGGCACAAATGAAACTGGTTCTTCCCAATGCGCATGTTAAGTCACATTGATACACAAACATCTCTTGTTCATTTTTAATATCCCTGATTTCTAGGAAGGGATCACCTAGCTACTCGGCCAGAGACAGGGGTGTCACAAAACTACCTGACTCGTTTAGGAACTTTGCATTGGACCAGTTTGGTTTTGGCTGCCTTCAAACACCCCCCACATTTGGTTTGGTTTTTTTGGGGGGGTTCATTGATCATTTTTATCCCCCCCCTTTTTAACTTACCCCCTCTGGGGAGCCCTATCTTGGAGAAGTCAGGGAAGGAACTTGGAGCCTAGATGCTCTTCTCAGAGCGGCTCTATCCCCTAAGGGGAATATCTTACAGTGCTCGCACTTCTAGTCTCCCTTTCGTATGCAACCAGGGTGGATCCTGCTTAGCTTAAGGGGACAAGTCATGCTTGCTACCACAAGACCAGCTCTGGGGTTCATTGATCATTCCCCCCCTTTTTAACTTACCCCCTCTGGGGAGCTTCTCCAAGGTCAGGTGGATCTATGGAGTCCCCTCCCACCGCTAGCCTCCTTTTGGGAAAATTGCCTGGTTTGTGTTTCTTGCCTGGTTTGGGTTTCTTCGGCTCTTTCCGGGCCTATTTCTTGGCATGGCAGAGGCCGCTGCGCTTGTGCAGTCGGACCCTGCATGGTGGCCTCTGCAGACCCCCTCCGCCACCTTGGGGAAGCCTCCTTGAGGGGATAGGTTAAAGAAAAAAGAAAAGAATTTTTCCCCAAAGAGTTTGATGAACCTCCAAACTGGGGGGGGGGGCGGGTTCAGTCTGGGGTCAAGCTGAACGGGGGTGGTTTGGCTCAACCCCGAACCTTCATACTGAACTAGTTTGATATCAAACTGGTTTGGACTCAAACCTGTTTGCACACCCCTAGCCAGAGACACAGATGTGAGATAAGAAAACCAGAGAGTAGCTATGAAGACTGTCCAGAGAGAGTAGTACTGAGAAAGCATCCTTGGCAATTCAAGGAACAATGGAAACTGTTGGCCATTTTAAACATGCCTCCCAAGTAATCTTTTCCAGGGTGAGGGATGAACCCTAAAATGATAAAACAAGAGCATCATAGGTCAGAAGTGAAGCCCATTGGGAATAAGATAAGCTACATCACATGCAAGGGGAACTAACCTTGCATGCGAACAATTTTATTTAAAATTAAAAATGTCATCCAACAAATCCAGTACAGTGCTAGAGCTGATGTATATTTTATACTGAATAGCCTTGAAGCTGTTTAACAAGACAGTTAAGTTCCCTTCATAAATGTTTCTTATTTGAAAACGTCAGCACAATGAAGAACTTCAGCCAGAGTGGCTTTTGGGTCTCTGAACTTTGGATGTGAAATTAATACTAGAGTATACTAATAACACAACTGTCAGTAAAATGTAAGTAAAATGTGCTGGAAACAGAAGAATGTACAGCAGGTGATTAATAGATGGAGAATGAAAAATTCAGAGACAGAATGTATTGTAGAGAAACTTGCATAGCAATGTAATTCTGTAGGGGGTTATTCTTTTTCAACTCAAATCAGTCCTGCTATCAGCACATTTAGCTTTTAGTAGAATATACTAAAATATTCACAACTGCTGTTGTGAATTGTCACTGGGTTTATCATAAAATACCTCTTGTGGCATTCTGACCCCACTGTTTACATTTTTGTACTTTATACCCATGGGTGTGTCTGAGGAAAACACTTCATGAAACTCATGACTACAGCTCCGCCTCACAAAAGTTTATGCCACAATAAATCCATTAGACTATGATGCCCCAGCTTGACATATTTCGTGTTTGTTGTAAAAGACTAACTCTCCTACATTTACAGAATATATCCTTACACACACACACACACACACACTTATTTATCTGTTTTATGTTACTCATTGTTATATACTAATAAAATTACCTTACACATTATTTTCATTGTCCCCAGCCCCGAGCCCCAAGAAGACACTGACAACCAAATAGTGGGTATAAAGGGCCTCAACTTTATTAATCAAATTAATTTGAGTTAGCGGACTGTAGGAGGGTAAGCACTCCACCCCCAGACAGCGCGGGCCTGAAAAGACAGGGTTCAGACTTCACAGTCCTTCCCTGTGCCTTGCATGGGTGACACACCCTGACTCCAGAAGTAAGCAGGTAAAAACCCCACTCCTTTCCCTTCATAGTCAACCCCAGCAGGAGTCTGGACACTTCTAGGCCTTCACACTCCCCAGACTGCTCAGCCCTAGGATTTGTGAAGTCCTGAAGAAGGTTTCATGGCAAATCATCATCCCTGGGCCGCACCCAAACCACAAGGGATCGATTGCCCAATTTACCCATTTAACTGTCCAAGGGTGCTCACTGATGTCACATCCCTTTTCCCTTACCACCCAGCCCACACTGTCCCTGCCAGGCTGTGACCTAACTATCTACAAGGGCTAGGATAGCAGAACGGAGTAGGCAAAACAAAAAACAAAACAAAAAACCCAACAAGGCCAATGCGTTGGAAGCCAAAAATTCCTACTCGGCCCCCAAAAGGATGACCAGCCCATAGACCCATTCTGCCCCTAGGGAAGGGAGGGACGGGAAAGCAAATGCTGGACTGAATGTTTGGGGCGGGGAGCTGCTGGAGCAGCCATGCTAGCCCCACCTCATCAAGGCCCCTGGCCAATATGGCGTCTTCTAGGGCCTGTGCTAGGGATGGGGCTGAGACAAATCACCCTCCCTACAGCACGAGGCCTTGGGAGGGGCAATGCACATACAGTAGTATATACAGTCGTGCATTTTCAGAGGGCCCAGGCCCCATGTTGACTTTAAAATGAACACATATACAGGCATTCTCATTAAAACATTTACACAGTCCAGAGACCGGCCTATGCATACAATGTAACCTCTGACCCCAAATCTCAATGTACTTAAGTGAATGTATGAAGAAGGCATAATCAAAATAGTTGGCTGAGGAGTGAGACCTATTGTGGCAATTGAAGCTTACAATCTAGTAAGGCTAAGGTTTAAATCACACATTAAGAGCTGCCAGTGTGATTTCCTTCTTGTAAAAGTGACCATGCGAAGGCCCCAATTTGAACTGGGCCCATAGTGCCAGGGAGAAAGTCAAATCCTTTTCCTCTGCAATGACTCGCTGACTTTAATCATTGACACTTTTTGGGCTTGCCACGTAGGATTTGCTATGGACCACTTTAGGCTTTTATAGATGTTTTTTTCAGAAGTAAGTCTATATTGCCTTTGTATTTTAAAATTAAAACAAGACTATTATATTGTCTTTGTATTTTAAATATTTTTAGTCAAATCTATGTTTTTATATTTTTAGTGTAATATTTTAATTGTAATTTTCATAGTCTTGTTTTAATTTTTCTATGTGAACCACCTTGAGATTGTTTTAATGAAAGGCAGTATATAAATTTAACAATAAATAAATAAACAAATAAATAAACAAATAAAAGTCCCTCTGTGCTCCATTGGGCTTTCCCCTGGGACTTTTACACACAGCAGGCTTTACTGTAAGTTTATTGGGAGGCTTTACTGAGAACTTGAATTTGTCCCAAAAAACCAAAAAGCAAATTATGGATTTTTTTTTAACCTTGGATATAAATTGGGCTACACTCTAATGCACAGTGAAAACCTCGAATTGTGTGTGAGCTGCTCCCTGATAACTCGCAAGGACTTTGGGGTAAATCTGGCCAATATGTGAGCTCACCCCCTCCATTCTGGAGAAGATGTGACTTAAAGGGTTTTAAAAGCCCCATGTGACAAACTTCCTGATAAATCTATATAGGAATACAGCCTTAATTTTGTTTTGTTTTTAAAGTCTCTGTAAAATGTCTCTGTCAGTTTATTTTATTAATGTTTAGTTTAGATATTTGTATCCCACTTTTCTGGTAAAACAAATGAAAGCAGTTAACAGCAATGAATAAACAGATTAAAACAATTAGTCATGAAATAATAAGACCAATAAAACAATAAAGAAAAAAGAAAAATCAGCAGAAAACAGCGCAACAAAATCCCAATAAAACGCATCAGTAAAAAGGCATTAAAAAAACAAAGCAAGGATCCGCCTCTACCTTAAGTCAACCAATAATAATAACAACCAAAACAAATGAAAACACAATCATGAAATAAACACAACCATTAGAAGCACCAGCAAAGCCAGCCAGACTCTAAAATTTACACATCACCACATCTTCAAAAACATACACATCAGCAGCAAATTCAAGTACCTGCTTTAACAAAAAAGGTCTTCATACCATAGAGAAAAATCCAAATTTTTTTCATGGAACCGGTCTGTAAAGAAGTGGCATATTCTTTGAAAAAAATCTCATTCAAAATGTGTAAACCAGTAAAAGGCATGCCAGTCCTAAGAGCTGAAAAATAAACTCAATTCACTGGTTCTCCTCCATGTGAATAATGAACAGTGTATAATGAACATGTGGAAGGAAATTGGCCCTGCATAGGGCTGGTATCAGTATCATTGGTCAGCTTCCAAGAACCCAGGGAGCTCAAAAGGGCCACTGCTGAACCCTGAAGTCAGCTCTGTGCCCATAACTTTAATAAAAAGAGCCCTGTTGAATCAGGCCAGGCCTATCCAGCATCCTGTTTCCACAGTGGCCAACCAGATACCTCTGGGAAGCCCACAAATAGGAGGCAAAGGTTACCCCTTCTCCCACCATTATTCCCTGCAATGAGTAGTTAGAGGCATACTTCCCAGTACTTCACAGGGCAGTGGTAGAGCAGTCCTCTTAGGGCTCACCCTAAGTAGGGGGTCTATGGAAGCACAGGATCTGGAATATGGAGATGGCCCTGGCCCTTGCCCTGCACTTGCTAGCACTGTGCCTGAGGACCTGTGAAGAGGACCCTATGTACATAACAGCTCTCCACCCATTCAGGAACTCTGTGCAATCAATATGTCTGATTGCACAGAGCACCTATGTATATCCAGATGTACATACATCAGTTCTTCTTTTATATGTCCCACCAAATGCAAGGAGATGAAGGGGTGGGATAAGAAGACCCACAGCTAGCAGGGCTGATTGCTGCAGGGCTGATTGCTGCAGGGTCAATTACCCTCCAAGGGTTCCTTGTATGTGTAGAAGGGAATGGGTAAACAGGGCTAGTGACTTGCATAAGGCCAGTGGCTGACTTCCAGACTAAGTTACTCAATAAGTGCTACTCAGGAGTTACTCTAAAGGGCTACTTATTTTCACTTTTTGATCAGAATGTCAGCCAGTGCGTTCATGGTTGAGGTTTGATTGTGGAGAACTCCCTCCAAAGTGAACCCTCCCCCCTTTTCTGAATTTTAGGGTTTCAAAGATCTCCTCAAGGAAAAACTGTAATTTCCTCCAAATTTCTCTCTTCCGAGGAGACATTTTGGAGAATTTTCTTAGAATTCTTCTTCACATCCCATTCCTCAACTTCTTGGCCACTAGGACATAATAATGATAAGGTAGCTACAGCCGTTTCTTGAGATGAATGACTTCAAAATGGTGGCACATATGCTGGTAACCCCTAGGCTGCATTACTCAATGCACTGCCTTTGTACATAGTCCAGAAACTGCTGTTGGTCCAGAATGTGGCAGCCAGGTTGGTCTCTGGGTCATCTAGGAGAGACCATATTACTCCTGTGTTGAAAGAACTACACTGGCTGCCTATATGCTTCCAGGCAAAATACAGGTGCCGGTTATTACCTATAAAACCCTAAACAGCTTAGGCCCTGGGTATTTAAGAGATCTTCTTCACTATGAGCTCCACCTTCTGTTAAGATCATCTGGAGAGGTTTGTCTGCATTTGCCGCCAACTCGTTTGGCGGCTACTCGGGGGCGGGCCTTCTCAGTTGCTGTCCCTGGACTTTGGAATGCGCTCCCTGTTGAAATAAGAGGGCCCCCCCATCTCGGGCAACTTTTTAAAAGGTGCTGGAGACACATTTATTCACCCACGCTTTTAATTAGATTCATGGTTTTAATTTTTAATGTTGGTTTTAAAAGATTTTAATGCTAATGATTTTAAGGTTAAAATGATTTTAATTGTTATAATGTTTGAAATGATTTAAATGTAAACCACCCAGAGACACAAGTACAAAAATATGTTAGTTAAAAGAACGAAAGCAAGCAAGCAAGCAAGCTTGTTGGAAGAGTAGAGCTCAGCAAGCGATACTTGGACTCCTTGTAGTTCTATATACATGTTATTTAAATCTAAATGGCAGGAAAAAGAAGATCTAAAGATTGGCCCCTGAGTTTTCTCCTCCTGATATTTTCTTTAATCAGCCTATTCCATCATGCTGTGGAAGAAATAGATTTTCCTTTCACTTTTATTAACAATATAAGCACTTACTCACAGTCACACTACAAAGCCACCCAAGAGTTCTAGCTTCTATAAATATTTGTGCCTGCCAGCAATTACCACAGCAAGTAAATCTATATTTCAAGTACAATGGAGACCTAGCTGGAACATGCCTAACATTTCCTTTTTCTTTTTCCTTTTTTTGGGGGGGTGGGGCACTCTCTTTTTTCCTCTCTCCCTCTTTTTAAATATTCACAACAGAAAAATGCACAAGGGCTGTGCAGTTTTTTATTTTCAACCTCCAGCTGCTTATAACATTCATGCACCATTATTAAATCAATATCACCTTCTTTGGGGAGGAAAGTAACAGTTTATGGGAAATACATTTTAATACATGCCAAACACCACCTGAAAACCAGAGCCTCCTGCCTTTACAATCAGCTCCTCTTCAGAAGTGCACCGTCTTTACTGCTAATGCTCTTTAAAGCTAAATATATTCTCACTTCTTAGGTAGCATTTGTTTTGAACAGAGAAAACTACTCTGTTTTCCATGACAGAGAAAAGCTTATTTCTTCAAAGGAAGAGAGTGAAAAAACAACTACAAAAGCTGTTTTGCTTCAGCTGGTAAAACTAGATCTAAGGACACAGAAACAGAATGCCTTCAGTTCACAGGCAAAGATTGCTTTCTTCACAATATGCTACTGAGCTCATTAGTATCCCCCACCTCCAATATATATGTTTCTTTTTTTACGATATATGAGAACATTTAAAGCAGTAAAACTTGAAGTGATATATTTGCTGCTTGTGTTGCCTTCAGCCTTAAGGCCAAGGAAGATTACTGCTTCCATTAAATAGGCTTCAGTCTATCCTACTTAATTGTGTGGTTAGATCAACAGGCATTGCTACAGACCATAGCCCATTCACACATATGTGCGGGCACACAAACACATGCCATTTTTAGAGGGGAAGTAAACCCCATTGTCAGCCACTACTCAACCCCCTCCCCCCAATGTCTCTGCATTCAACAGGATGTCTAGAAAGGGGAACTTATACATGTACAGCTCTAAGTATGCACACAGGCTCTGCCTACAATTGAGTACCCTGATTCACAGGGTTCCTGAGGGGGAGAAGAGTCTATCTACATACAGCGGTATGTGCACAAGCTGCCTTTACAGATGTCACACCAAACAATGGAAGTCAAGGAATTGTGTTGGCAGGTGTGGCAATATCAGGAGCGGGGCTGTTCTGTTTTACCCTCCCAATGTTTAGTGTCCATGCTGGGAGGCAGTGGGGAGGTTTCATTAATTACTATTATTATTATTATTATTATTTCTTGTTTACACAGTCAGACAGGTGTTATTGACTGGTTTGTTTTATGCAGACATCGAGTCCTTCCCAAGGACCTGGGATGCCAGAATTTTATCGTCAATACTGTTGGTTATTATAGATATCGTCGCAAAATATAGGTTATTATTATTATTATTATTATTACATTTATATTCCACTCTTCCTCCAAGGAGCCCAGAGCGGTGTACTATATACTTAAGTTTCTCCTCACAACAACCCCGTGAAGTAGGTTAGGCTGAGAGAGAAGTGACTGGCCCAGAGTCACCCAGCAAGTCTCATGGCTGAATGGGGATTTGAACTCGGGTCTCCCTGGTCCTAGTCCAGCACTCTAACCATTACACCACACTGGCTCTCGTGAACTTATATTTTCATGAATTTATATTCTGCCAATGATGGCATGAGAAATGTCTGATCTGTATTATATGCTGTTGGAAACAAAAGACTTGCCAAATGAAGACAGCCACCAAGTGGGGTTGTCCAGGAGAGATTAATAGAAGGTAGTGAATGGCCATGCTAAACCCCACTTAAAACCCTAAATTCTGGGAACTGTAGTACAGCCTTTCAAAAGGTATTCTTCTAGGTATTCCTCTATTGATCAGGTAAGGGTAGAAGACCACTCTCCAAGTATTTGTAGGAGTTTTTGCCAATCCAAAGATTTAATTTGCCTGTCAAATGCAGAGGCCATGTTTGTGCACGTCCATGGCCTGAAGATGGCTCTGAAGCGTGAAGTTTGAAGAACAGTAGCAGGTAGCTTGTTGAGTAGTGGGTAGATACATGTTCAAGCCCTGGGGCCGCTGATGGAGCCTTGATATGGTGGCCCTAATTTGTACTGACCCGGAGATTTTTTGCATCACAGTGGTAATCATTGCAATGATTCCAAAAAAAGAAAATGACAAATAGTCTTAAAATATTTATTAATTAAAAAAAAGTTAAAATATTTGTTTATACAAAGATGAGACAAATCTCATGCAAACTCTCCGCATACAATAAAAATAACTCAAATATTAGTAGGATGGGTTTACAAAATAACTTCTTTATAGTAGTTTTTCATAGAGAAGTGCTGCTCTTTTCAGTGTGCTTGGAGCACCATCCAGAATAATTTACTTACAAAGCCATTGTTTAAAAAGATTTATACATTGTTCTACAGGAAAGGTGCCAAGATTTTCACACTCATCACTATGATTAACAATTAATACCCTATTACTACTACTACTCGGAAAACTAGACTCAGACCTATGAACATTGAGTAATGATATCCTCAGTACCACTGGACCTTTGAACCATTTATGTCTAATGTACAAAGCTGCCAAAAATCGCTGTGCATCACAATGCAATCCTAAGTGTGTTTATTCAAAAGTAAGTTCCACTGAGTTGAATAGGACTTACTCAGAAATAAGTGTCCATAGGATCACAGCCTTAAATTATTTCCTTACATGGTTAAAAAAAATCTTAATATTGTTATGGATGGCATCTGTTTCTGCTTAATTACAAATCACATTGGATTTAGAATTTGTGTATATTACAAGTAATTTGCATAATTAAAACAATTAAGGGATTGACATATCATGGTAATTAGAAATGCATCAAACTTGAATGTTGTACAAAAGAGAGCTTCAATATGAAACATTAAGTCTCTGAGAATGAAATACCCTACAGATTCCTGAAGTACAGCCTCAAACTTAACGTGCTTTCATCGAACCTTCTGGTGCAGAGGTGGCTCTTCGGGTTATCTGGCTTTTCTTTAAATTGCTGGGATTTGAAACTCAAAAGATGACACAAAACACATGCCCTTCACTTGCTTCACTGTAGATGGCACAGTATTTGACTTGCGTTCTTATTGCAGATTTCCATTTTTTATCTCATTTTCCGTAGCCGTATTCTGTTCTCTTTGTCCCTTTTTTTAAGAATAAGTATGAACTGGTTGAAAAAATGCTCTTGGTCTTTTTTCTTCTGTACGAGTCGAAATCGCTGATCTCTGCCATATTTTTCTGCGAACTCCTTAAATGTTGTCCTGTGTGTGGGAGGAAAAATATCAAACATAAGCTACACTGTCACACAGTTCTGTGCTTGTCAGTACATTTTCACATGTTTGGGCCCTTCGTTATGCAATCAGCCTTTTTGTATTGAAAAATCATTATTAGCGTGTCTGGCATTGTCACCAGCAATTACAGAAGTGGAAACACTGAAGTCAAAATTTTCAATGTGGATTGATCTGCATGGCTTCTCATCCGGAATCATTATTTCCATAGCACAGAACATATACTTACTTATTGATTGCTGGAAGCTTGATTAATAATTACTGTAGTTCATTGTGGATCATCCAGAGTAATTAAATAGGACTTAAAAAAAAAAAAACCCAGACCATACATTCTTCTTTAACTTCAGCCTGCCAATCAACAGGAACCAAGATACCTGAAATTAGATTTCCTTTCTACCCCCTACTCCCAAACTCACTGAAGGCTGAGAAGGTAGACACTTTTGTCAGATTCAGTATAGTGACATGTCTTTTGACTCCCAATTGTAGAATGAGTGAGTCTTTGCCATGGGCTCAAAGAAGGAGCAAGTCAGAGGCATAATCCCAATTGAAACTGAAATATTGTCATATTTTGGCTTTAAAGGTTTTGTGCTGCACATGTTATTAAAAATGTTGTGCTCGATATAGTTGTGTGGTTGTGACTTCTAGGAATACTGTGAAATCTTCTGGGATTGCACTCCCACCCTGCAGTTATTTAACTTAAACACACACACACACACACACTCACCACCACTCATGGCCAAACTACTTCTTTATCACAACATAGAAGATTGAAGAGGATGGAAAGCAGCCTCCCTGACATTTTCCCTTAGTGCTCATACCAGATAACGTCTGTTTCTGCTATCGGCCTCACTGTAGTCTCATTCAGACATTATCATAGGAGGCTGTACTCACATACAGCCTCTGGAAATGAGGCAGAAGCACTGCCCCGCATGTCAATCACTCTCCCCTGCCGGGTGAGAGTGTCAATCACTCTTGTCTGAAGAGGCAAAAGCTGTAAGCATGATTGCGTGCCTTCCTGTGATCAGGAAGCTGGGGCACCCCAGTCTCCCAATCATGGGAAAGCACGTAATCACACTTATAGCCTTCGCCTCTTTGGACGAGAGTGACTGGCACTCTCGCCCAGCAGGGGAGAGAGACTGACATGCCGGGCAGCACTTCTGCTTCATTTCCAGAGGCTGCACAATAGTACGGCCTCCTATGATAACGTCTGAGTGGGGCTTGTTGTGTGCAGAGAAACAGGCTGTGCCTCACTGCTTTGCTGCACAGTCTTGTGGGGTATGGAAATCCCCCCCCCATTTTTCCCAAATAATGGGGGAAAGAAATATCCTACCAGGGTTGATGAGTTTTAGCTAGTAACATTAGTGGCATATGCATATATATCTTCTAAGTGCTTCCACGTTGGAACCTGCCTCTTCTTCACTTTGTTCCTGCTGAAGCTTCAAGAAGAGGCCAAGGGATGTTTGCAGAAGAGCACATGTATTACTTTTGCAGCAAAAAACCCATAGTGGAACTGGGCAAACAGAGATTGGATGAAATTCTGCTCCCTCATGTTGGCTATGAATATTGCAACAGCTCCAGAGAGGTTTTGTTTTTGTAATGCGAACACAAATCTACTTCTTGTCTAGCTATCATATTATCCTGGCACATTCTCCACTAGCTTGCCAAAGAAATATTTATAATCATACCATCAACAGAACTTGAAAATATATTGTTTACATCAGTACGTGCAGGACCGAACAATTATTCAAAATGTTAGTAAGATAGAACAGACTTGTTTTTCTTTATCTCTGTAATGATAAGCTACATTATAATAAAGCATATATCTTAGTGATTTACAAATTGCAAAATCAGTACATGAATCTCATTTTTTTTACTGTGTGATTCTCAGTAGTGTTCATGGAAATCAGCTTAGGAACAGCAAGGAGGCAACAAATCAAAATCTGGTTTTTATAGTGCAGGCAACATGCTAATGATAAGTTCTTGAGTGAATATAATTTGAGTTTTGTCAGAAAACCAGCAAAAGAAATGCTTTAGTAATTCTGCATTATAAATACTCATAATGCTTGTTATTGTACTTGAGCACACTGCAAACACTGATCACATCTGCAACTGCGTGCCTCACTAAAAAGCAAAATAAACTACTAACAACTTAATACAATGAGATGATAAGGATATAGATCAGATTAGCAACTTTATCACATAACTTTATCACATAACTATAAATTATATGTTAATTAACATATTCACTTGGCTATCATAAAAACATAAAAATTCTGAGACTGCATCAAGCACAACACCCCGTGTAAATTGTGCACAATATATACATATTTAATAGGCAAAACTGATATTAGCTTTAAAGTTTAGTTTCTATTTTGCTGCAGAACTAAGAAGGCAAGGCCTGAAGAAGTAAACAATAAGAGGAAGAAATTAAATACGAAGTAACATAGGGATCATCATTCAATACAACATGAGGCTCCACATATTTATAGTGTCTATGCCCCAACTAACTTGGCAAAGAGGCACCAAGAGGAACTCTCCTCCTCAATCCATCTTCTGTGTAAACTGCTTTGTGAACTTCTTACAGAAAGGCAATATACAAATATTCATAACAATAATAGTGATAGTGAATCTTCCTGAGTATGATTCCTGCTGCTGGACTAATAATTTATTTATTATTTATTTAAAATCTTTATACCCCACCCCTCTAGTGCACTACTGCTCGGGGCAGCTCACAACAATAAGATAGACACAATACACAATAAAAGTAATAAAATTAACTAAATTAAACAGATTAAAGTTGTCAGATTAAAATCCACAATCATTATTAGGTTTAAATTAAAGGTTATTTTAAAAGCCCCAAACTGAAAATTATAAAAAGCGAAAGAACCTACCAAATATAACCAAAAAAAGGAGCATTAAAAAGCCTCCTTAAAAAGGTGTGTTTTAAGACTTTTTTTAAAAACACTGAGGGAGGGAGTATGGTGAAGCTCTTCAGAGAGGGCATTCCAAAGCAAAAGGGCCACAACCGAAAAGGCCCTGTCTCTAGTCCCCGCCAACCGGCTCTCTGTTAGTGATGGCGTCATGAGCAGGGCCTGAGATGATGAGCGGAGGGCCCTGGGAGATTATGGATTCATTCTAATAAGAGAGTTGGGGAAGTGTTTTGGGGGACTGGTGGGAAAGTTATTCTGGGGATGGGGGTGGTAAGGATAGCTGGCAGGAAGGGGTCGTTTTCCAGCTGGATTAATTTGGAAAATGATCCCATTTCTTCCAAATGTTGGGTAAAATATATTGGATCATTTCCAAATTAATCTACGCAAATGGGATAGCTTGCCCACCTCTAATCACAGTTGATATTTAATTGCCATTCCTAATAATTACGGTTATTCTTCACAGCAGCAGGGCTTGATGCATTTCACCCAAAGCTCAAAATTCACATTTAGCTCATCCACATTTACAACTACATAGGGTTTAAAGTCACTAAGTTAAAGTTTTTGTTATGAAGACTCTTAGGTAGGATCTGTGTTAGGAAGTTGCTCAATACCTTGGTGACAATTTAGATTCCTCCAGCAGCTTTTTAAATTCCTCTTTGGCTAGTAATAATTTATTCTTCTTTTCCTTGTATTCCTCTCTTATTCTGGTCTTGACAAACTGTTCAAATATCTTAAGAGAAGAAAAAAGATAGCCATTAGAAAACTGGCTAATATATTTAATACAGTGAGTTGATTTTCACACTTGCTTCTAAAGCATAGTAAAACGTGCCACAATTTAGGGGCCCACGCAGTTGTTGGGTGACATTTCCTTGAAGAGTAATCCCTGTCAATTGAAGAGGTGGGGATGATATGAGAGTGACATAAAGGGAAATTACTTCATGATGAATGTGGCCACTTTTTGTCTGTGCTTCACAATCAGCAACATGTGTATCAGCTCTTTGAACTGCTTTTCAAAACCAAAAGGAAGCTAAATTGTAATCTGGGAGTTGGGTGCGGGGATGCCCATAATTCATCAACTAAGAACGTACTATTTTCAGTGTTTCATGTCATCAGAAGCTACGATTAACATGGCCTTGGATAGCCACATTTGGAAAAACCTCTTCAGAAGATGTTAGAGAGATCCTACCACTTGGAGTAGACTGGTATGACTTAGTATAGGACATTCCATATGTTAATCCATATTAACATATTACATATTAACATTTGAAAATCCTGCTGTTTCACCTTGTAAGAAGCCTTGAAATTTGTGTCCAAGTTCTTTTGACACCATCACCAATTTCAGCAAATCATTGGTGGGTATGTGGATGAGAAAACTGAACACCTCTTGATCACCTTTAACATTAGTTTGACAGGAAATATCTGGTGATAAAACTAAATTACTTGCACAAAGATAATTTTAGTTCTATAGTAAACAGATCTATGTGCCTTAATCTCACAGTGTCTTCTTGTCCAATTTTATGCCATTCCTTTGAGTAATCATTGTTAAGCTGCTGTGATTTATTAACTGTCAGGTGATACAAACATCAATAAAAGAAAAATAATAATGTAGGGATTTATATCCACAATACATTTTTGATCTATTAGCAATTGGTTCTGTGGGACAACTGGAGTGGAAGCAGTAGAAGGTTGTTCTTACTAATATAGAATATACGATATATATTAGTAGGAAGGTTGTCCCCTTTGGCTTTTGAAAATGCCAGAGGTGTGAATGGAGGAGGAGAGCAGTAAGTATGCTGTCTCAGAGTCAGGTTTGACAGGGTGCTAGGAGGCAACAGGTGGGCAAAGGAGGCCAGAATTCAATCTTCCCTCTCTGCAGGCTTTATTAGCAGGCTGGCTAAGCTGGGATCTCAATTCATCTAGGAGCCATATGTCCATCAAAGTTTTCTCTATGAGTATTCATACTCTATTTTATAAACTGCCCAGATATTATTGTAAACCGCCCAGAGATGTAAGTTTGGGGCGGTATAAAAATATGTTAAATAAATAAATAAATAATGAATAAATTCCTAGCTAGCTAGCTGGGAAAACAGCACATGCAATTTCCCATGTGTGCATGTGTGTGCGATTTCTTATTTCCAGAAGAGAGAGAGAGAGAGAGAGAGAGAGAGAGAGAGAGAGAGAGAGAGAGAGAGAGAGAGAGTGTCTTTCAAATAAGCTACACTTGCTGTGATCGGATTTTTAAGTGTGGAGTGGAAGGTGCTCTGAGTCATTGTTCCCTGCCAAACGTCTAAATCAGTACAACTGCTTCTTCTTTGATGTGGATATGCACACACAGAATTAGGTGAGGACCATCTCGTTCTGAGAAAAGCAATAAGCAGGAGATTTGCTATTAGCAGAGTCAAGATTTCTTTTAATTATTCTTACTAAAACTGTCTCAATTGTCCATGCAAAATGTAGAAAACATAATGTAGCATTTATTTTCCACCCTTCCTGAGAATGCCGAAGAGTAATATAATACGCAGCACATTTGAATAGTTACAGGAAACAGCTCTCCATGATGGCAAAAATAGATGGCCACATTAAGTTAAAATTAATAAATGGCTCATTATCCCAGTGTCTGAGCCCCTAAATGCAATGCTATTTCTAGACACACCATCTACCCATTCATTTATTTATCAATTTGCTGTCAGGATCATAGCATCATTGTGAGCAGTGATGATAGCAATCTGTTGAGAAATAATGATCAATAAATAATTGCAAAGCTAAAAAAGACAGAGCCTGTGTTTAATCAAAAGGAGTCCATTCCATCAGATAGCGGCAAGAGAGCTGCGCTTAGTTGTTTGCTTGGTTCACAAACAAATCTCTTTAAAGCCGAAATCTGACTTGCTGGCCTTTTGGACAACCAAGAAGTTTTTCACATGGGTCTTTTAAAGCCCTTTAACTTGCATCTCCTCTGGCATGGAGTGGGTGCATTCACATATCGGGCAGATTTACCCCAAAGTCCCTGCAAGTTATCGGGGAGCAGTTCACACACAATTCAGATTTTTCACTGCACTTTAGAGTGTAGCCCAATTTATATCCAAGGCAAAAGAATCCACTATTTGTGTTGTTTGGGACAACTTCGAGTTTGCAGTAAAGCCTCCCGGTAAATTTGCGGTAAAGCCTGCTGTGTGTAAAAGTCCCAAGAGATAATATGAGAATCCATTCTTTCTGTTCATGGCAACACTTCCAACAGATGAAGCAACAAACCTGCCCTTTTCAAGTCCTTTATTTACTTGAAGAAATAAACCACATCAATATGTTACAGTGGATTTATCTACTAACCAATTCTATATTTAAAATACAATCTTCCACCTGAAATTTGTAGTACTGAAGTTCCACCAGCTTAAAGGCTATTTGTACATTACATTATACACATGTACAATCTGAGTAGTGCACACAGATTGTGCTCTGTTCATGCGTAAGTTATTCACACAATGAGGCTTTTCTGATGACTGCTTGAAAGCGGGCGAAGGGAGCCCAGCCTGCTTTCAAGTGGTTGTGAGAACCACTGGGCTCACAGGGAAGCCTGGTGGTTCAGTGGCGGCTAGCCAGTCTAGCCCATCTAAATACCCCTCCCCTAAACCAAGGTTAGCAGAGTGAACACTCCGCTAAACCCATTTCTGTGATTGTGAGTCGCCACAGTGCGGCTGCGAGCTATGCTGACTCATGAGGAGACCTCTGACTGGGAGGCTAAAACAAGCCTCCTGGCATCTAGGTTCTCCCCAGAATGCCCTGCTCACTCATGTGGGGCCTTCTGGAACTTCCGAGGGAGAGGCGGCCCTCGATCCCCACAGCCCCAACTGGCTCCATGACGGTGCCATTAATTATGTGGGTGGCTATTCTGGCCTAGCCCCTTGATTGTCTGCGGGGAGAGCAGCTTGACCGATAGTGTGTAGAGCCTTATTATGTTCAGTGCACTTATAGCCATATGCACTTTCTGTACGCTACACCTGAGAAGTCCAAAATGTTCAGTTTTAAAGTGAGCACATGTACAGACCCATGTACAAATGGGCAGACATCTCCTTGCCCATAATATTATGTGTGCATAGCCCTTAAGTCTAACATTTTGTTCTGTATTTTGGTTCCTTCAGTTTCTGTCAGCGTGTTCCAACCCATACAAACAGATGGTGCATGCCCTTGACCACCAGATGCTAGGGAGCACCAATGAAAGGGGGCATTTTTACTGCTGCTTCTCTGTGTTTTTACCTGTTGTATTGTTTTTATGCTCGTATTTTATAGATTTTAAATTTTGTTTTTATATTTTTTAGCTTAATATTTTTATTGTCTTTTTATTGTATGTTTTAACTTTTGTAAACTGCCTTGGGGTTGTCTTTTAACAAAAGGCGGTATATAAATGCACAAACAAACAATAAATAGATAAATAAAATTACCATCTTTTCCCTATTTGCATGTTTCCCAGATGCACTGGTTGGCCACTGCATGAAGCAGGATGCTGGACTGGCCAAATCATGAAGCAAGATGCTGGACTAAAGCCTGATCCAGCAGGACTTTTTCTTAAGTTCCAATACATCCTAGGCTTTGGACATTCCATGAAAATCCAGCATCTTAATTTAAGCCATGGGATTATTTATTTATTTTTTATTAGTTCTTATTCATTTTTAATTCTAACTTCTTGGTTAGTGTTTGTTTGAAGGAGTGCTTTCTAGAGTGAAAGGCTTAAGCCAGGAATGTACATCAATCTTTCCAGCTGACCAAAAGAAAAATACTTTTAACACTTCATAAAATTTTCTTTCTCCAGCATTAGATCTTTTTCTTTAAGTAGCACGAACACAACTATAATCTTCTCTATGAAGAAGAGCTCAAAATTGCTTTTCATAGTCATTTTCTTTGAGTATGTAATATATCCCACAAATGAGGCCCATGTCACCAATGTTTCAAAGCTAATATCTATAGTATAAGCTTTACTGACTATTCATTAAGTTATTTTACTATATCATGTACATGCTTGATGAATGATAGGCACAATAAAGCTTGATTGACTAGGCAAGGTCTAGACAGTGCCCTTGCTGAAATAACTTACGGGAAATTCAGAGTTCTCCTTGCTATATAAACTCTTCTTTGAAGATATTGCTTGCCTTTGGTTTCAAATTCTCTATTATGATTTTACCATCAAAACAGAACCTCTATTTCTTAAAGGCAAATGCATTTTAGAGATGGATCACTGCAACATTTTGTGCTTAATAAGCAGAAGGGGGAAAACTGGTATGGGTTACTTTTCTTCCAGTAATTTCCCCCCCACACATAACATACAACAGTATGTATATAGCCACACTTGCAAACCTCTTCTCTTGCCAACTTGCAACATAGTTTATTCTATTTAGAGTATTCTTACCTCACATCTCAACTTTAAAAGCTCTTAAGGTGGCTTACAAGACAAAAAGCATATAAGAAAATTTGGATCTCTGCTGTTTCCTACAACCCTCAGCATCTCTGGGCCAAAGTCTGTAATCTGCCTTGTGTCTATTAACATCTTGCAAGCCTCAGACCACTCAGACAAGGACCACTCAATGGCTGATGAAGGAGTATATACATTTGCTGATGACTAAGCAATTAGAATGTATTAGTAGGTTTACTGTTTTGGTTTCTATGGTGTCTCACCACAGCTGCAAATCTGTGTTCATTGGAGAAGATAGTTCTGGCAGTGGAATACATGAATTAATACATTCATTAAACTCTTTACATACAGGAGAAAAATTCACCTTCTACATGAAGCATTATGTTTCTAACAGACTGGCAGTAAGAGAAGGAGATTATTGCCTGCAACTTAACAATATGAGATTTGATTAACTCAAATTTATTTATGGCCTTAGACCAAAACAGAAAATATATACCATCTGTGGATACAATTACATCTAAACAATAATACATTAATAAGATTTGATTAAGATTTTTGACTACCACTAATGGAAGTGATATATTTTATTTAAAGAATACTTCATCCTTTTTTTATGGCAAGAAGTATCCAAATTTAAATTGCAAAATATAAGTATGGTATCAGCCCCATACAGACTTTCATTCAAGGGGAAATGAATAAGGATGAGCTAAGAATAGGTTTCTCCCCAAACCTCTCTAAGACTCTAAATGGAAGAACAGTAGGTATTGTTAGTAGACTTTGAATTCACCTGTTTACGTTCTTCTGAGTTAAGTAGAAGGTAGCGTGGATCAAACACGATTTTGTGTAACTCTTTCTCCCATGTGGAAAACGCAGAGACCTGAAGAATGCATGAATGAGAGAGAAATAAACAATTTCCCACAGGCTCTGGAATTAAAAAGGAGCAGGTTTCAATGCCAGAGGAAATTATACATTACCGGAATGTCACAAGCAAAAGTATTTACTATAAGATAACTTGATATGGAATAAATATTAATCACAGGCATTGGAAATAAAAAGAGAACTGGCTGTGAGAACTAGAGAGTAGAGAAGAAATGTATAATTCAATAATCAACTGGGATAACAACAGTGTTTTTAAAAAGCTGGCATTTTTGTTAAGAGGTTGAAAGGTCTGGGTCAACACACAGAGGTAACAATAGACATCAATATGACATACTCTCCCTCTGAATCACCCTATGAATATCATCTTATGAATATTTGATCCTTGTAACATAATTATAGATCCACGTGCATCAGGAACACAGATTTCTGATCCAATATTACTACAAACTTGGGGGTGAAACAACAATGTAGCAGAAAATAATTTTCTTCATCTGTTACTCATGCACTCTATTAAGCTTGCTTTTCCAGTTCATTACCAGTTGAGAGTGGGTTACCCCCACTTTCACTGAATTTTATCCCTTTCAGTGGATGTAGACTCTGCATATCAACTTCACCCATTATTGGGCCTCCTGGCCTCACCCCTTCCTTCTGTCTGCACCCATGTATATATTTACCAAGAGAAGATAAGACTTCATGCATTTGATAACATGAGTTCTCTCCCACAATACATTTCTTAGTCTCTATGGTGCCACGGGACAATTTGTTGTTTTTGCTGCAACAGACTAACACAGCTCCCATTCTGGAATATTACTGCAATTTTTCACACATCCTCAAACTCTTTTTTTAGAGACGTTTAAATGGGAATTGCCCAATGTGCATTTCTAGAGGGAAATATTATAGTTTTACAGTGTGACAAACATTGAATTTCAAACATAAATGTGTGCATAGAGAACCTAAATAGTGACATAATTTTTAACATCTGTAGAAGCTGATAAGTTGGTAATGCTATGCGCATATTAACTCAAAACACTTCTTCCATCAACACCTCTTTATTACGCAAAGATTAAATTCCACCAACTAGATGTTACAAGTTAACAATACAATCCACTAGATGTTACAAGTGGTGCGAACTAAGATAACTGTACTAGCAGTGGAAAGAAATTTGCAGAAGCATAAAATAAAGAAAGCAATGTATACAGAGAAATTAAAACCAGATATTAATGTTAAGGAGGAGATAGTTTCAGCTATGAAATTCATTAGTCTCTGAATTATACAAGTTGAATTAATTGTTCTTTCTTGTAGCTGTTATGTTGTCCTCCCTCTTTTCCCTTCCCTGAGTTCATTATTCCTTGTTGCAGCTCTTATGTTGTCGTCCCCCTTTTCTCTTCCCCATCTACTGCTTACCTTGTTAGAAAGAAATTTATGAACTGCTGAGACATTTGGTTTGTGTAAGCAACTGAGGAAGATGTATTGACATTGAAACTGGTTTTGTTTTTAACCTGTAACTAGGGATGTGCAAACAGGTATGAACCACCCCCCTGTTCAATCCAACCTCGGAATGACCCCTTTTCCCCGGCCCACTCAGGGGTGTGTATGTGAGGTTTAATTTTTTTAAACTTACCCGCTCCTGAGGGGTTCTCTGAGGTGGCAGCGGGGGTTGGTTCCCCTTCCCCCACAGAGGTTCCCCTTCCCCCACTGGCCTCCCATCTGTCCAAAACCGGCCAGTTTGGCCATTATTTGCCCCACTTGGGCCTCCCCCCGGCACAGTGTTCATTTGGGAGGCTGCCACACCTGCAAAATGGGCCTCTGCATGGCCTGGCATGACCCAACTGGTATTGGTATTGATCCAACTATTTCAAAATGTACCAGTTCTTTATATATTATCAATGCTTATCTCAACCCCCATTGATATGCAGCCACAGTTGTGTGGGAACCACTTCCTCATGGAACTGTGGAGAGTGTAAGAATTATGTAGCAGGGATGTGCACAAAACCAGTTTCCCCAGTTCAGTTTGAATCCTGATTGGATTCAAACCAGACCAGGCATGTTCGGTTTTGCTCCCTGGTTAGGTTCAAATTTGAACTGGTTTGGGCCTATTTTGGGGGTGCCAGGTGCCATTAAATTGTGTTTTTAAAAAGTTTGGCTTACCACCACTGTGGGCTTTGCTGGTCTCAGGGAGTGCTGCTGCAGCCACGGAGGGGATCTCTGGCAGCATATAGAGACAAAGGCTTTAATCCACTACACTCCTTTAGGCCAGTTATGCATGCTTGTGTGAATAGCTTCATCATGTTTATGAGGGAAGCAGCTATAATAATAAGGTGAGATTGGGAAGGTGCTTGGGGTACCCTCTATCATGTCTAAAATGGAGGATAACAGGCTGATGCGTTGGAACAGCTCAAGAGTGGGGTTGCTATCTAGAGCTATAAGGTGAGGAACCTACTTTACAACTCCCTTTTCCCACAAGGTTAATTTCTATTAAGTACAGCTCAAGACTCAGTTTAATGATGCCTGGGAAACATGGTGACTAACTGTCCATGTCTGCCTCCCTAATCATTTCATAAAGAGAATTGCCCTCTCTACAGGGTGGCTCACCCACGAGACAAGATGAGGTGATGGCCTCAGGCAGCACCTGTGCTATGGGGCAGTGAGTGAGGATACACCTCCTACAGGAACTGACTCACCTGCCTGCCACTCCTCAGTTCTCACCACCCTGCTGCTTTCCCTTTCTGTTCCTCCCTACCTTGTGTCATGGCCCAGCACTCTGACACCAACCTAAGCATCAGGGGGCAGGGCCAGCCTCACCTCCTTTCCCATCTTCCAGCTGCTATATTGTTTAGGCATACCAAGGTTTTAAACTACAAGTCAGAGTGGGTGGAGTTGGCAGTAAAGCAGGTTGGAGTTGGCAGAAAGGTGGCGTTGGCAGTAAGGTGTGCTTTGTCTGCTCCATTTCAGGAGCAAAGCACAGTGCAGAAGCATGGTCATGAAAGGTGTGGGAAGAAGAGAGTGAGAGCAGAAATAATCCAGCTAGCAAAGTGGCGGGAATAAGCAGAGGCTGCAGGTCCATGGTAGAAGCTTTGTCCTCCTTTCCCTTGTCACTGCCTTTGCTGCTGACAAGTAGTTTAAAACCCTGGCATGCATCCAGGAAGGGTGGCCTAGGCAATGGAGGCATCAGCATCAAGGGGCTGAGCCACCATCAGGGTCATGGCCAGAGGCATTTTGGCATCACTTTGAGTGGTACAAGCCCTTGACCTGGCACTGATTATGAATATACGCCATTTTCTTCCATTAAGTTGTGACCCGTTTCATCTCATTTGTTGGTGTCTGCCTCTTTCTCCTGCCCTCATCAATCTGTTCCAGCACCTCAATCTGCTGCATGTGTTGATAGCCCAGACAGATTCCCATCAGGTGACTAAAGTACTATGCAAATACAGCAATACAGTAAATGAACAGGCTTAGGGCCAGGCTGTAAGAAAGATGACAAACACTGAAGGCAGAAATTTCATTCATTCTGTGCCTTTTACATCACCTAGCCTTTTGAAGAATAAATGGCAGAAACACAAGATATATATTTTGTGAAGACAGTGACATTAAAAACCATCTCAGGAGCAATAGGAACCATTTGACTGTGCAGAGCAGAGTTGCAACGTGCCTGTGACAAATTATATCTTGATCTCATAAAGTACTACAATCCAGTCAATCCAAAGTTGTTTCTTACCCCTCTTTCCAGAAGCATGTCTCGAAAATGGGTAATACGTTCTTCCAATGGAAGTATAATCTGGTGTTCTGATGCTTTCTCATTTTTTCCCTCCACTTCAGCCCTGTCTTGCTCAGCAGTCGGAGGATCTTCCAGCCTTAAATAATGTAAGATATGGAAGGGTGGAATAAATGTTTAACCTTCTGCTGCAGGAAGCAGTTAATAAAGGCAGCAAATCTATCTGCAGTCTATTTGGGAATTTATTGACCAAATTGAAATATGACATGTGCAGCTAGTTCAGTTTTTGGTCAAAGGTGTGAAATTTCTTCAAGACTGAGGGTACCTTTAAGGCACCGAAGTGTGATTTAACTGGAGATGGAAGCTTAGATGGTGCTAAAAAGCTAACACTTAAAAAAAAAAAACTTTAAAAAAACCTGGAACTGGAACATAGGCCTTGCCAGTATTTTCAGCAACCGTTGATTCAATTGATCTTATCTGGAAAAAGGTATTGGAGCTAGGACCCTGGCAGCATCAGCTCTCAACTGCAATGTCTCATAGTGACCACTGGAGGGGGGTTAGGGTCATGGATAAAAGTGCAGGACTCCTCCCCTCTTTATTCTTCCAGTGTTAGTCTCCTTTTTCTCTCTCCAGAGATGGCTGTTTGTTTTGGTCTCTATTCAGCCATGAGCTACAGGCAAAATTAAGCTACAGGCTTTTTCACATTTGTTTGCAACCTTTTCTTTAAATAAATCTTGTAGTTCTTAAATACTAAAGAACTGTCTGAAGCCCTTTTGCTTGGCTGAATTCTCCCCAAACTGACTTTGCTCTGCTAATGGGATTTGAACTGCCATTCTTTCCCTACAAAGGGTTATGGGCCCAGGAGCCAGTAAATAAAAGGAAAAAACAAAGAGAGTCAAATAGAAAGTAAATCAAAGATAAAAGCTTTGAAAATGGAGATAGCACAAGGATTCCAGATGATTGAAAAGTTGCAAGGTCCTGAGTACGAGCTCTGGTCTTTCAAGATGGAGATGTTCCTGAAGAATCATGGACTTAGCAGTGTTCTACACACCCATTGTCCTGCAGATGCAGGAAAGGAGCAGAAAGAATGGGACAGAGAAAATGAGAAGGCATCAGGAATGATTTGCATGGCAGTGAGTGACCCAATCTTAGTTCATCTAAGAGACAAAGAAAATGTAAAGGATATGTGGGAAACTCTGAAGGGATTATATAAAAAGAAATTTTTGGTTTCCAAAGTGCATCTAGTAAGAAAACTGAGCAATAAAAGACTTAGAGAAGGAAAACATCTCTATGCACATAAATGTCCAAGCACATAAATGAAATGTTAGAATTATCTAGGCAACTGCAAGCTCAAGAAGCAATCATGCCAGATGAAGTTTTAATAGGATTGCTGTTGAATAGTTTGCCACATTTCTTTGATAGTGTGACTAATACCTTGTAAGTCAAGGAGGAGGCAGAAGGGACAGGATCTGCACAGTTGCTCTGCAAACTGGAGAAAGGAGAAGCAATTGGATTAACAATTGAAGAAGCTTTGTATGTGCCTACTCTAGAAACAAGTCTGATGTCTGTAAAATATGCTACAGAAAGAGGCTACATTATAAACTTTAAAGGAAGGCACTGTTTTATCGAAGTAGAATGTGTGAATGAAATGGCCAAAACTGTGAAGGAATGCACACATAAAGGATATCTGAATTGGTAGCAGAGAAGGTTAGGCCATAGAGATGCCAAAATTGTTGAAATGTTTTAACTTTTACTGTATCATTTATTTTGTTTAAACACAAAGAGAAACACAGCATCCTTTGGATCTGATTCATAGTGATGTTTGTGGACCTATGCAAGTTAATACATCAGGAGGATGTATTTCATTGATGACTATTCTAGATACACGTATACATACCTGTTAAGTGGAAAGGGACAAGTACTAGAAAGACAAAAGAATATGTTGCAAGACTGAACAACAAGTTTGGGAGAAAGCCACAGGTCCTCCTCACTGACAATGGTGATGAATACACTGGGAATAATGCCATAAGATTCCTAAAGGAGGATGGCACTGAACACCAAAAGACTGTTCCTTATACTCTGAAGTAATATGGAATGGCAGAAAAAAAGAAACATTATCTTATGGAAATGTTGAGATGCATACTTGCAGATGCTGGTTTGGCTACTAAATATTGGGCTGAGGCAGTGATGACTGCTACTTACCTGCAAAACAGATTGCCATCAAAGGCCATGGAAACAATGCCACATGAGTTATGGCATGACAACAAGCCCACTTTGAGTCATATTTATTTTTATTTATTATTTATTTAATACATTGATATACGAGTGTTTGGATCTAAAGCATACACCTATATACCAAAAGCCAAAAGGACCAAACTCAACTGTAGATCTGAGGAAGGAGTACTTGTTGGCTATTCCATAGGATGTAAAGGATATAGGAGTTTAGATCTTACCACAGAAACAATTACAATATGCAATTTAGCATACCTCAGTGAAAATGAAAAACGAACCACTAGTGAACTGCCAAACTGAGAACCCAATTCTCAGTTGGAGAAAAAAATCAAGGCAATATGATGAGAATGAAGGATCCACTGTAAGTTTTACACCCGGCAGTGATTCAGCAGAAGAGAATGCTGATGATGAAGAACAAAGGGTGCAGCGTTAAACCTGACAAAATAAAGCAGTTCTGCCTAAGAAACCTTCCTACATTGTAAAGGGATAAAACTTTCAAGAACCAAGCACTTGGAAAGAAAATGATAACTTACCTGCAACTGAAGCACAAAACTGGAAGGAAGCTGTGAAAGAAGAAATGGAATCATTGCACAAAAATAACTCATGGACACTCATAGAGCTACCTGAGGGAAGAAAGACTGTAGAGTGCAAGTGCATTTTAAAATTTAAGCAAAATGGAGAAGGAGATGTCCAGTGTTACAAAGCAAGACTGGTGGCAAAGGGATTCTTGCAAATATATGGGGAAGATTATGATGAGATATTCACTCTCGTTGTAAAACGCACCTCAGTAAGGATACTCCTAAGCATTGCAGCAGCAAAGAAAATGCAAGTGGATCACATAGCGTAAAAAATGCATTTCTTCATGGAGACATCAAAGAAGATATTTATATGGAGCAGCCTCCAGGATTTATGGAACCTGGTAAAGAAAAACTTGTATGTAAGCTGCAGCAAAGTATTTATGGACTAAAGCAGGCTGCAAGAGCCTGGACTGTCAAATTAAACCAGTTGCTAGTCCATGAAGGATTTACCCAAGGAAAGGCTGACCCTTGCCTGTACTTGAGGCTCAAAGACAACAGATGGACCTATATACTTACTTCTGTTGATGATCTGATAATCTGTTATAGAAATAGAGAGGACAGCCTTGAAATAATAAAGCACCTGAATAATGAGATAGAAGTAAAAGCTCTTGGGCCTGTTTCACACTATCTGGAGATACACATAGAGATAGAAGAGGATGGATGCTATTTGCTTAACCATAAACAGAAAATAAACTATTTGCTAGAGTATTTGGGACTTACACAGGCCAAAGAAATGAGTACACCTACAGAAACCGGTTACCTAAAACAGAAGGAGGGGAGTGAACTTCTGGCAGACCACAGTGAGTACAGGGCGCTTTCCAGAATAGCTGCTCAACAGCAGCAAAATACCTCCGTTCAGGCAAGTCACATTTGAAAAATAAACAGCAGGGGGGGGGCAGTCTTGTGGAAACGAACAACCTGAAAAAACAGTAACTTTCTTATGCTGGATATATGATATCCTAGCTCTATATTGCAGTGATTAAATTTGAAACAAGGCATTGGAAATGTAAACAGCACCCTGCTGTCCGCGTAGGGACTGTGGTGTTACAACACAGGGTGGAAGCACACTTCCAAGGTACTATGTGATCCTGTTGCAGGGTCTAATCTGGAAAGTGCCCAGGACAGTGATCGGAAAACCTTTTTATGTAGCTATGATAACAGGACCAGATATCACTGCATCTGTGGGAATCTTGAGTAGGAAAGTAAGCACACCCAGCAAAGATGACTGGACTGCGATAAAGAGACTAGGCAGGTACCTAAAAGAGACAATCCATCTAAAATTAAAGTTGCCTGCTAGTAGTGGACCCCAATTAGTAGGTTATATGGATACAGACTGCGCTGAGGATCAAACAGACTGGAAGTCAACCAGTGGTTATGTATTCTTTTATGGTGGTGGAACAGTCACTTGGTGTAGCTGCAAGCAATCAATAGTTGCTCTCTCATCTACTGAGGCAGAATATATATCTGCCACTCAAGCATGTCAAGAGGTGGCGTGGCTGCACAAGCTAATGTTGAATTTCAACATAGATGAACCAAAATCCATTGAGATGTTCGAGGATAATCAAAGCTGCATCCAGATCTCACAAATGGAGAAATTTAAATTTAGAACAAAACACATTGAAACAAGATATCGTTATGTATGGGATGCACAAGAAAAAGGACTTGTAAAATTGATGTATTGCCCAAGTGAACAAATGGTAGCAAATGTGCTAACTAAGACCTTGCCTAGTTTCAAAACCTTGAGAGAAAAGTTGGGACTTATAGATGGCAGCATGAGCCGATAAGAAGGAGTATTAGAGGGAGGACCCTGGCAGCAGGGCTGTCCTTAGGGCATGGCAAGCAGGGCGACCACCCCAGGCCCCACGCTTTTAATCCCAATTAGAATTAACTGGAAGGGGGGCCCTCCCTGGTTGATTTGCTTCAGGCCCCACACCCCACCAGGGCTCTCTAAGGACAGCCCTGCCTGGAAACATCAGCTATCAGCTGCAATGTCTCATACTGGGGGGGGGGGGTAGGGGCATGGACGAAAGTGCTGGAATCCTCCCCTCTTTGTTCTCCCTTTATTAGTCTCCTTTTTGTCTCTCCAGAGATGGCTGTTTGTTTTGGTCTCTCTCTTTAGTCATGAGCTACAGCTGAAATTAACCTATAGACTTTTCCACATTTGTTTGTAACTTTTTCTTTAAATAAATCCTTGTAGTTCTTCAATACTAAAGAATTGTCTCAAGACCTCTTGCTTTGCTGCTTTCTCACCAAACTGGTTTTGCTTTGCTATTTGGGGACTGAACTGCCATTCTTCCCCTACAAACAACTCTCCCCTGCTTCAGTTAGGGCAAAACGAGTCCTCATTTTCTGCAGTGTGGCAAAGTTCTGAAATAATGTGCTCTGTTAGCACCATATTTAGAGTTGTAGAATAGTCTGGGAGCCTTTGACAGGTCACATCTCTGTTCTATGCAAGCCGTTTACATATCCTATGAAGGCCATAGGACTTCAAAGCCAGTGAGTGATAAAGTACTATGGTCTTTAGACAACAAAGTGATGTGCAGATACCTCTTCTACCTAGTGTACCTTCTTTATGCACATTTATAGGGATGATAAATTTATAGGGATCATCACTATAAATAGGGATTTATAGGGATGATGGAATGTGACTAATTTTGGATGAAAAGGAAGGATTTGGCCCGAAGCAGTTATTTATCTGCCTAATTGATGTCTTGCCTATTTCTTCTGGTCAAGATCTCTGAAACATCCAGACTTCCCACTGAGCAATCCCTTTTCTTTAGCATCATCTACAAGTTGTGACGTTTGTTTGCAGGATTACTATTACTGAAGTGGCCATATTGCTTACAGTGTATCAATTACTTTTATTATATTTCTGCTATGTAACTTGGAAAAGTTGGTTAGATTTTGTGAACGTTGGAACTCTCCAACCAAACACTGAAATGGAGCCATTACATACTGTGTCCTTCCAGTAAAATGTGGAATGTTGATATGCTCAAGAGGTCCATTTGTGCCTCTGCATTTCCAGAAATCAATGTGGAAGGCTATAAAATTACTATACTATAAAATTAGTGATTTAAATATATCACAGTTCCTATAAAATCCATTTTAGAAGCTTTCATAAAGGTGACCTGATTCTCTGTGGCAAAAACAACCTGAAGATCTAGTGAAGTCAACGAACTGCATTTGCACCAGATTAGAAACTTTTAGCTATTGGACATAAATATGTTTTTATTATTGACAGGTTCTAAACTGTAGAGCTTGAAATAGAAAATGTTAAAATCAGCTTTCAGCTAATAAATTGCATTACCCAGTAAAGCAATATAAGTCCTAGCATATTCTCTTCTTGCCATCAATAATTGCATTACACAATTTCACTCTTAAATTATACTAAAATGGCTGTTGCATGGTATTAGTAGTTCCAAAGGCATCAAATTGTCACTCCTCATATTATAATAGAGACTTCAATATCATATTGCCATTTTCATTCTCCCCAAATTATAATATTCTGTAATGTTATCTATAAAACTTCCAGTCCAATTTCTGATAACTACAAAAAGGTTTTATATACAGTGAAATGGATGGAAATCCAGATGCCTCTCCATCAACAAAGACAGTGAGAAAGACAGCATATTTTTAGTATGGTTAAGTAAAAATGATCCAACAATCAAATGGTTTGTCCATGTTTATGTACCAATACTGAAAGAAAAATAAATAGGGAAATGCTGTACCATTATGCAAAGGTACAATTTAAAAGGACTGAAAGTATCTATTCTTACATTAAGTTGTTTTCTTAGCACTTATTGTTATGTAAAAACAGAACTTTAAATTGTTTTCTTATGACTTATCATTATGAAAAAATAGAACTATAAACAGTGTCATGTGAAAACATTTTGTTATCAAATATTGGTAAACTGGAAGAGTTATCATGGAGACTAGCGGTTAGTTCTTGTGGAAGGTTGACCTTGTGGGATGTTGGAAACCCCTCCCCAGCACTGAAATGGAACCACTACAGATCTGGTTCCTCCAGTGAAATAAATGAAGAAGTCAGTATCATTAAGAGACCACATTATTAATTCTATGATTCTAATGCACTTGGCCCTGTTTTGATGTTCAGACAACCTAGCCATGCATGGAAGGGAGAATGAACTGTGCCCAATATATTTTTGAATTAGAGAAATCAAGAAAAAGAAAATGTATTTTTGCTAGCACCGGGCCTTTTTAAAAAAGACTTACTTATTTCTTTTCGTTTTGGTACTGTGGTCATCATTTATCTCCTCTAGATAAGAGCCATTACTTTTATCTGCTAAAAGAAAAGCATGTAGTTAGACACATGACAAACATACAATAAAACAAATCAACTCTGGTCTTTCATTTTGTACATTGCCAATTAGAGTGTTTGTGTGTATCTCCCTTCCTCTGGCTATGGAAGATGACTTTTAAGATCTATATTAAAGAGGTGAACATGTTATAAAGCATTTTTAAAAATCAAATTATTTATTGTTTCCTTGTACTTGCAGTGAAATAACTTTTTAAACAAAAGTTACTGTAGGTAATGCAAAAACTGAAGGACCCCCCCCAAAAAGACAACTCTGTAAGTACTACCAAGCTGAAGGATTTGATAGTATTATTTTCTATCAGAATAGCTTTTTAATTTTTTTGCATTTTTATTCTTATGTAGCTGAAATAGAAAACTTATCCATAGAAATAGAAAACTTTCCTAGGCCTGATACACTGTACAATAATTAGCAGCACAATCAATGTAGGCATTATTATCTTTCAGATTTACATGGTACCCCACAAAAGATTATCTATTCCTCTTTTCTTATTTTGGCATGGATATTGTCTCATCAATTACTCTAGGATGTGGTTGTTCTTCACAGCATCAGGTTGCTTACCTGTAACTGGAGTTCTTCTGGTGGCCAATAGGGGTGAGCAATTTGGGATTTCGGGTGATTCGGCTCAGACCCGAACCGAATCACCCCTGTTCTGTTTTGTGCCCGAATCTGGGTCACCCGAATCACCCTTGATTCGGTTCGGATTCGGATTTAATCCGAATCTGAATTGATTCGGGGGGTAAAAAGGGGCCCAGGGGCAAAATTTTGGGGTGGGGTGGTAGTGCCTAATGGGTAGAGTCTACCACCCCAATTTCAGGGGGATTGGGCAAAATCCTGATTTTTGGTGAATTTTTAAAGTTTTAGTGACTTTGGGGCAGTTCGGGGGCATAGCATGGGATCTGGGCAAAAGGAGTGGGGTGGGGTGGTAGTGCCTAATGGGTGCAGGCTACCACCCCAATTTCAGGGGGATTGGGCAGAGGGCTGATTTTTGGTAAATTTCTGAAAATTTCATGTCTTTGGGGCAGATTGGGGCATATTGGGGCAGAAAGTGGGGCCTGGGGCAGAATAGTGGGGTGGGGTGGTAGTGGCTGATGGGTGGAGGCTACCACCCCAATTTCAGGGGGTTTGGACAAAGGGCTGATTTTTTGAGAATTTTTGAAGTTTGGGTGTCTTTGGGGCAGATTGGGGGCAGAAAGTGGATCTGCCCCCAAAGGAGTGGGGTGGGCTGGTAGATAGTGCCTAATGGGTGGAGGCTACCACCCATCCCCAATTTAAGAGTGATTGGGCAGAGGGGTGAATTATGGTGAATTTATTTGTATGAGGTTTGTCTTCATAAGGTGAAGTGTGCTAAATTGATTACTTCCTCATATTATTCATAGTAAAGGAAAGTGTGAAAAAGTGAAAGTGGGGTCATGAGAGTTGTTTAATTGAAAAAAATCTCATTTGCTATGATAGAATGAGAATTCACACCTCAGAAGTTTTTTCTGAGGTGTGAATTCTCATTCTATCATAGCAAATGAGATTTTTTTCAATTAAACAACTCTGACCCCACTTTCACTTTTTCACACTTTCCTTTACTATGAATAATATGAGGAAGTAATCAATTTAGCACACTTCACCTTATGAAGACAAACCTCATACAAATAAATTCACCATAATTCACCCCTCTGCCCAATCACTCTTAAATTGGGGATGGGTGGTAGCCTCCACCCATTAGGCACTATCTACCAGCCCACCCCACTCCTTTGGGGCAGATCCACTTTCTGCCCCCAATCTGCCCCAAAGACACCCAAACTTCAAAAATTCTCAAAAAATCAGCCCTCTGCCCAATCCCCCTGAAATTGGGGTGGTAGCCTCCACCCATTAGGCACTACCATCCCACCCCACTATTTTGGGGCAGATCCACTTTCTGCCCCCAAACTGCCCCAAAGTCACTAAAATTTCAAAAATTCTCAAAAAATCAGCCCTTTGTCCAAACCCCCTGAAATTGGGGTGGTAGCCTCCACCCATTAGGCACTACCACCCCACCCCACTATTCTGCCCCAGGCCCCACTTTCTGCCCCAATATGCCCCAATCTGCCCCAAAGACATGAAATTTTCAGAAATTTACCAAAAATCAGCCCTTTGCCCAATCCCCCTGAAATTGGGGTGGTAGCCTGCACCCATTAGGCACTACCACCCCACCCCACTCCTTTTGCCCAGATCCCATGCTATGCCCCCGAACTGCCCCAAAGTCACTAAAACTTTAAAAAATCGCCAAAAATCAACTGTGAACCGAATCACTCGAATTTTTCATGCCCGAAATTCGGGTGATTCGGCTCGTGCCCGAAAAATATCGGGAGACATCGGGGGTGATTCGGTTCCGCCCCGAATCACCCAAAATTGTTCATTTCGGGCACAGATTGTTCTGTGCCCGAAATTTTTTGCACATCCCTAGTGGCCAACTGTCCATTCACACAACTGGGCTTTGCATCTGAGTGAACGTTGAATCAGAAACTTTCCAAGCTCTTTTCTTCATCTTTTGGTGCTAGCTCCTCCCCACCGCTCTCAGATACCATGTGACATGCTCCTACCTCCTTAGTTTCAGAGTCCACTGCTACCATGCTTTGTGGTGGGGAGAACAGATGAGAGTGTGGATGGACAGATGACCACCAGAAGAACCCCAGTTATAGGTAAGCAACCTGATGTTCTTCTGGGTGGCCTCTGTCCTTCACACAACTGGGCGCATCATCGGGGGAGGGAAGCAGAGTAATCAGGGGCAGGAAGTGGTAGAATCAAACAGACTGGGCTTTGATAGACTGCAGCACTGCACAGCCAAAAGTGGAATCTTCCCTTGCCTTGACATCTAATGTATAATGTCTGATGAAGGATGTGGGAGTAGCCCACGTTGCCACCAGGCAAATGGATTCCAGTGACAGCCCCCTGTTAAAAGCCATTTATGTGGCCACAGCTCGAGTAGAATGAGCCTTAATTTTTGACAGAGGCTGATGTCCAGCAATCTAGTTGCTTAATTTTATAGCCCAAACAATCCAGCTAAAAATGGATTGGGCCAAGGCTTACTTCTATGGAGTTGACCATAAGTGATTAATAATGCTGGCGACGTCTTAAATGAAGATGTTTTTGTCAATGTGAAAGGCCAATGCTCTATGGACATCGAGCGCATACCATCCTCTTTCCTTCTGAAGATGGATTGGGAAAGAACACAGGTAAGGTCACAAACTGCAAACTATGAAATGAGACAATTTTGGGAAGAAAACAAGATATCTGGTGGAAGAGTAACTTTGTCATGATGGAAAACAATAAATGGTGGGTAGCACCTGAGGGGCCTGAGTTCTCCCACTCTTTGTGTAAAAATGATCACTACCAAGAACATTGTTTTAAGGGTTAGTAAAATATATGTTGCACATGGTCATTGGCTCAGAAGGTTTTCCAGTAAGATAAGAAAAGACTAATGGTAAGTCCCAGAGTGGCGATAGTATCCGGGGGCAAGTAGGCCAGGCCTTTCAAAAAACACTTGACCTTAGGAACTGTGAATAACAATAAACCATCTTCGGAATTCCAACAAGCGGTAATGGCTGCCAGGTGAACCCTGATCAGTGAAATAGAAAGACACAATTGCTTCAGATTCAATAGGTGTGTCAGAATGACTGGTATGGGGATTGAACTAGGATCCACTATCTGAGAGTCTTTGGCATATAACCAAACCCTTTTCCATTTCACTTTGTAAGAATTGACAGTAGATGGTTTCCTCGATGCAGCCAACACTGTCAAGATGCCTTGTGGTCAATCAACTGAATTCTCCACATTGTCAGTCTCAGGTTGGTGACATCTGGATAAAGCAAGCTGCTGTGATGTTGAGACAGAAGGGCCGGATACTGAGGTAATTTGATGAATGTCCTGTGAGATAAACCTAGAAAGTGAGAAAACCAATGATGTCAAGGCCAGCACCACATTATGAGTATACAATTTGCCTTGTCTTATTTAACACATTGTTATACCTACCCATACACAAATCCCTGGCAGATCATCATCATCATCAAAACTCTCATTTGTATTTTTGTATTTTATTTCTTGCAGGACCTGAAGAAGCAGGGGTACTGGAGGAATCAGATCAGTAAAGCAAGTGCTCCATGTGATCACAAACACATCTCCTAGGAATCCCTTTCCTAGGCCTGCCCAACAGACAATTGATTTCTGCACAGAATCTGTGCTCCATGTGATCGCAAACACATCTCCTAGGAATCCCTTTCCTAGGCCTGCCCAATAGGCAACTGATCTCTGCACAGAATCTGGAATGTGTAACCAAACATACTGGGGGTTGTTCTGTGGACTGAAAGAGTCTATGAACCATCTTTGCAACACATTGTCAAGACTGTTGTAGTGGATGCTATGAAAACTAGCATATATTGTATTCACTTTGTGGAATGTTTTAGTGTACTTTGCAAAGTAGGTGCTAATTCTGTTATGTGATGGTTAAGTTCTGAAGGCAGATAGATCTCTGCCCATGAAGAGTCGAAAAAATTTTCCAGGAATGTTATTCTGCTTGTGGGTTGTAGATTGGATTTATTGTAGTATATCTTGAAACCTAAATGGTTCAGGAGGTCCATGGAATGTTATTTTGTTTGTAGGTTGTAGATGGATTTCTTGTAGGATATCTTGAGACCTAAATGGTCCAGGAGGTAATCTGCAGGTTCTCTTGGAGGGTTTGTTGGCTGCGGGCTGTCAAAAGCCAGTTGTATAAAACTGGAAATATCTTAATCTCTTTCCCCTGAAGAGATCCTATTTAATTATTTATTTTTACATGTATATCCCGCTCTCTTCCTCCAAGGACCCCAGAGCAGTGTACATGGTTTTGTTTGTCCTCACAACAACCCTGTGAGGTAGGTTAGGCTGAGAGATATGTGACTGGCCCAGAGTCACCCTGTGAGATTCATGGCTGAATGAGGATCTGGTTTCTCTGGTCCTAGTGCCAACACTCTAACCACTACACCACACTAGTGACCACCATGCATTTGGTAAAGACTCAGGGAGTGGAGAAAAGTCCAAAAGGCATGGCTATGAACTGCAACCTTCGAGATCCTAACTGGAAGAGAAGACATTTCCTGTGTTGCGGATGAATTATAATGTGGTTGTAAGCATATTCTTGATCTATGGAGGTGAAACACATCCCTCCAGAAAGAAGAGGAATTTTATCTGTCACGGAGAGCATATGAAAACGCTTGTAAGTGATGAAGGTATTTAGATTTTGGAGGTCCATAATAGGCCAGAGACCTCCATCTTCCTTTAGAATTGTGAAGTAAAGGAGGGCAGGGCGGTTCCATCTTTTTTGGATGTCAGAACTGGTTCTATGGCTCCTTTTCAAAGGAAGGTATTTATTTATTTCCAGTATCTGGTAAGGGAAGAGACATGAATTCAATGGAATAACCCAAACTGATAATGGTAAGGACCAAATTGGTTGTAATTTCTTCCCTTGCATCTAGATAGGGTTGCAGTCTCATTCCAGTTTGGGGTTAGTTATGCTAGTTTATGATAGGAAGTGGGCTTGGACTTGCCCTGGGAGGATTTGTTATAGGAACTTGCCCTGGGAAGATTGGTTTCTGCTTATATTGTGGGTACTTTTGCTGATGGAAGGAATGGTCAGATTGAGAGTGGGTAGAAGATCTAGATTCTAGAGGAAGATGGTCTTTGACACCAGTAAGGTTTGGAAAATTTAGTATTTGTTGAGGCAGAAGAACTGATAGATTTAACTGTATACCAGAGTTTCTCTATGCATTCCATGGTTTCATCTGTCTTGGATCCAAATAAAGCCTGACCATCAAAGGGTAAATCTTCTATACATGTTCTCACCTCTGGTGTTAATCCAGAAGAGTGGAGCCATGCATGTCTCCTTAAGGCAATGGCACTAACCATAGTTCTGGCAGCACAATTTGTGGAGTGTCTTGAAATGTGTAGGAGCTGTTTATTTAACTTGAAAGCTTCATGTTGCAAGCTAAAGATTACTTCTTTTCTTTCCGGTGTGAGAGAATCTAGATGTTTGGACCTCCCCCACCCCCACACAGGATGGTTGTATCAGGTCATACATGCCTGGTAATTGGCAATCTTCAACTGCAAAGATGTGGCAGAGTACGAGCATCTGCTTGTGGTATCTAATTTCCTCCCTTCTCTGTCCATAGGCACTAACAAGGCTTTATTTCTTGATCTGACCTGAGCTGCCCCTACAACAATGGAGTTAGGAGTAGGGTGTTTCTGTAGAAATTAACATGCTTTTAACTGAAATTTATTGCAATTCCTGATCTGCTTGGAGGTTGGAGGGATGGAGGATGGCTTGTCCCAACAACCATGTATAATCTCTAATACAGCTGTGTTCATTGGTAAGCTATAGAGACCTGTGCATCACCTTCAATCAAATCAAATATTGGGTTTGTGGAAGTTTTAGCTGCATCTTTGAGATGTAACCCCAAGGAAGTTGCCATCTAGGACACTTGATCTGCAAAAGAATGAAGATCTTCAGTAGGGGATGGGGGCTTTGGGTTCTCCATCCAATCCTGTGGAATGAGGCTACATTCAGTGTAACTGGATTATCAGCCTCCTCCTCCAGAGTCATCATCTGATTCTGAGGATTAGAGGATCTGATTAGGCAGCACAGTATCTATGCTGTCCCAGATCTCAGTAAGATCAGTCTCTTGGGACAGTGGGACAGAGGATGACGCAACGACAGTATTCAAAACAGAAGGCTGCGCTTGGGTATAAGACAACTTGGCATTAGATTGTTTCTCAGGTACGTTGTCATCATCTGTGAGACTGTGAGAACAAAGCAATCCAGTCTCTGAACATTCTATTTGTCCTGTGTATGGGGTTGAGGGGAATGTGCTCATTTGTATTGCATATGGAAGCTTCGTGATGGAGATCTGGAAGGCAAATAGGACCATGAGTGCTATCTTAAACAGTATCTGTAACACCATGACTGGCCCCTATGACAATCGTAATGAGAATGTTGTCTGTCAGCCTCCCAAAGCCTGTAGCAATCCTCACAACAGTACCAGTCTCTCAGATCATACCTATCATCAAAAAAGTAATCATATCTGCCAGGTGAATAAGCCAAAGGAAAGTGGGATTCCTTAGCATGCCAAAAACTCCAAGCTCTAGCTGATACGCCAGCTGTGCCCGTTTCTTGAGATCAATGACCTCAAAACAGTGGTACATCTGTTGGTGACCTCCAGACCTGACTTTTGTAATGCGCTCTACTTGGGGCTGCCTTTGTATGTAGTCCGGAAACTTCAGTTGGTTCAGAACACAGCAGCCAGGTTGGTCTCTGGGTCATCTCGGAGAGGCCATTTTATTCCTTTACTGATGGAGTTACACTGGCTGCCAATAGGTTTCCAGACAAAATACAAAGTGCTAGTTATAACTTACAAAGCCCTACACGGCTTAGGCCCTAGGTATCTAAGAGAGCGTCTTCTTCGTTATGAGCCCTGCCACCCATTGAAGTCATCTGAGGAGGTCCGTCTCCAGTTACCGCCAACTCGTTTGGTGGCTACACGGAGACAGGCCTTTTCAGTCGCTGCCTCAAGATTGTGGAATGCACTCCCTAATGAGATACGATCCTCCCCATCTCTGGCAATTTTCAAAAAACACCTGAAAACCCATCTTTTCACCCAAGCTTTCTCAGCTTCTTAAATGTTGGGGGTTTTAATATCTCGTTTATTTTAAAATTAAAAACCCGATTTGGGGATTTTAATCACAGTAATTGTTTAATTGTTGTTTTAAAATGTTTTTAAATTGTTAATTGTTATATTGTTTTTTATTTTTATTTTTAGTTCTTTACTGTTTTAGTGGTTTGTTTTAATTGTAAACCACCCTGAGCCATTTTGGAAGGGCGGTATAAAAATAAAATAAAATAAAATAAAATAAATAAAAACTGTAACAGTCCTCGAAGGGAACTCTGGGTATTGATTCTCATCTGGTGGAGTATACTCTCTTGATCCCAAGGCTCAGAAGATTAGAAGGATCAAACAAATCTTGGAAATGTGGACAATGTGAAGGAACTTTTTTCCATATGTGGTGATCATGCGGGAAGGCAAAGGCTTTTTGGGATATGATATACAATGAGTTGAAGAAAATCTTTAAATTGACATTTATTAAGAAGCTAGAATCCTTCCTGCTGGGAATAACTGAAAGAGAGTTCTCTAGAAGAAATTCAACATTTTTAATGTATGCGACCACGACGACCAGGATAGTATATGTGCAGAAATGGAAAGACACTAAAATGCCCTCAAAAGAAGACTGGTTGATAAAAAATTTGGAATACGCAGAGATGGCAAAGCTTACAGGACTTATAAGAGACAGAAATTTGGAATGTTTTAAAGAAGATTGGGAACCGTTCTTGCTTTACTTAAAGAATTATTTTTCTAATATGGACTTTTCAGTAGAGTTTGAAATATAGTAATAACAGCAGGTTGGGTTGGGTAAAATTGAGTAGTATTGTGGAGTATGTATGTTTTGAATTATTATAGCAATGGTTTATATGTATAGTTATTGTGAACCGCGCAGATAGGTAAGCGGAAGTCAATATTTACTTATGTGTAGAATCAGATAAATGAATGTAATTTTAATGTTAAAGTTATTGTAAAAGCCAATAAAAATTTAAAATGCAGACTGTTAGAAGGATCAGAGTCAACATCAGAACAAAGGTAGAGATCTGGGTCCTCTTTCAGATCCTCTGGTTACGGGTGAGAGATGGTCACCTGTGACTCTCTCTCTCTCTGTATCAGGGGAGTTGGGAACTTGAAGTTTGGTCTTCTGCACAGGCTTCAGATTGGAGTCTTGTTGTGGCTTTGGATTCTTGGGAGTGCCGGGATTCTTCAGCCTGTGCTCCTTGCTTTGTGTTGAATCTGATGCGGAAGCCTTTTCTTCCTTTTTTTGGCTAGCAGGTTTTTCATAGAAGCCTTTTGTCTCTTAGCCGGTTTGCTTGTGGTCTACGTGGAGACTACTGATGGAGTAAAATCCATGCACTTATTAGTAATAACTTCCTGACTTGAATGAGCTGAAAATACTCGTCCTGAAATGGATGGTACCAACTGAATTCAGTGATAGGAGTGAGTGGCGCTGAAGAGAGTGGAATGTGCTCCAAGATTGTAGTCTCAGCCACCGTGGCCCCAATATCAGCAGATTTTCTGGGAATCTTATTCAGAGCACGGTCAGACAATTCACTGCTCATTGAGTCCATAAATCCCAGTGACAGTAAAGCACTCTCCCACAAGACCAGCTTAAGTCATGAGTCTCTGTTTCACTGTGCTTGTTGCATAAATTTTAGACAGTGTATACACGAAATGTATGATTCACCCAGGCAGAATAGTTTAGTGGCTGTCTGAAGAGGGAAACTTTGCATTGCAATTGATGCAGCATCTAAACATAACTTTACCAGCCATAAGAAGTAATCTAGGCTGATTTCTGATCCCCTAGTCCTCCCTCAGAAAAGGCCTGGGGGTGGGTGGGTGGAGTTGTTTGTGTGTGGGAGATAGAAATAAAAATTCAAGAGAAGAAAGCAAAAGTAAAGTATAAACTAAAGGCAGTTCAGGGATAAGAAAGAAAATAATAAGAGATAGCAGTAATAGGAGAAAAATAACTAAATTGTATTTTACAGTTGAAAAGTTCTCTGACAGTCCTGAGATAGTAGTGTTGGCGGACGATGAAAAACTGAGGAGGTACGAGCATGTCACATGATATCAGAGAGCAGGAGGAGAGGAGCTACCACCAAAAGAAAGAGAAAAGAGCTTGGAAAGTTTCCAATCGAACCTTCAGTCAGATGCAAAGCACAGTTATGTGAAGGACAGAGACCATCCAGAAGAAGACGTGTGATGTTTATAATCATATTATCTATTTTTGAAATTCTGGAGCATTTAATCTTTCCTATATAGATACAGACAACCTAACCACACTCAAATTCTCAACTCAGTTCAATATGACGATCGAGTTTAAGCAATAAGCATTTTAAGCAATAGGATTGGCGGGGGAGGGGGGGAAGGAATGGTCTTATAGGCTCTCCATTTTCAATATTTAAAAAATCAGTCTAAAATCAGAAGATACACTTGAAGGAATTATTATATTCAGGTTTCAATTAGAAAATTAAAAGCAATTGCTCCGATTCAGCTAGTGGTTATATGTGCATGGAAGCAAGCTTCCACATATGTACCCCTAGCTAGTTGGGAAACCACCAGGAGAAGCCTAGGTATTGTGGTGCCTGAGGTGAGGCACCAAATGCTGCCTTATCTCATGTCCCTGATGGAGGTAATCCCCCTTTCAAAACCATTGCTTATAGGCTTTGAAAGCAGTGGGGAGGGTGGGGAGGAGGGAAGGTGCTGGGCTCTCCTTTTCTTGTAAACGTTGCAAGGAGTGTGAGGCGAAGTGCTCCTTACTAAGCTTGCAAGGTTTGGTCCTGAAGAGCTGTTCTGCTGGTGGTAGCAGGAGGCATGCTGGCACCACAATGATCTGCTGCCTAAGACAACTGCCTCATGAAAGGCCCAACCCTGGAAATGGTACCTGCAAATGAGTGAACCATGCAAAATTTCCCAACCTAATAAAGCAGCCAGAGGCCCACAATCCTTCTCAAAACATTGGAATGTCACACTCCCTAGGCATCAAGGGGCCACACAAAAATTTGGGATCTAGACTGAACATCTATAAAACCGTTATCACCCCATAGGCCTCACAGAGCTCATAACCAGTGCATCGTAGATGCTACGATGCACTTAAAAGTTATTTGTCTCAGTGTAAGGATAGATAACTTGAATAGAGAGCATAGAGAAAGCATACTGAAAGAGCATTAGTAAAAAGGCGCTGGAATAATCCACTTTCTGGAATTATACAGAGCTAGAAACACAGTCACTGACAGCAGTACAACCAATAGTTCAAAAAGGTCACCCTTATACATTATTCAAAATGAAATGCAAAATGTTATTCTACTCTGAAAAAGGGGATGGCAGTAGATTTTTTAATTGGCCATAAATGCTTTTATTAGTGCGCAAGTTAACTTAATGCCATGTATACTCTCTTCATCTAGCCACAATGATATACAGGTGAAACTCGAAAAATTAGAATATCGTGCAAAAGTCCATTAATTTGAGTAATGCAAATTAAAAGGTGAAACTGATATATTAGACAGACGCATTACATGCAAAGCGAGATAAGTCAAGCCTTAATTTGTTATCATTGTGATGATCATGGCGTACAGCTCATGAAAACCCCAAATCCACAATCTCAGAAAATTAGAATATTACATGGAACCAAGAAGACAAGGATTGAAGAATAGAACAATATCGGACCTCTGAAAAGTATAAGCATGCATATGTATTCAGTACTTGGTTTGGGCCCGTTTTGCAGCAATTACTGCCTCAATGCGGCGTGGCATGGATGCTATCAGCCTGTGGCACTGATGAGGTAGTATGGAAGACCAGGATGCTTCATTAGCGGCCTTCAGCTCTTCTGCATTGTTTGGTCTCATGTCTCTCATCCTTCTCTTGGCAATGCCCCATAGATTCTCTATGGGGTCAGGTGAGTTTGCTGGCCAATCAAGCAAGGTACACTGTATACTTTTCAGAGGTCCGATATTGTTCTATTCTTCAATCCTTGTCTTCTTGGTTCCATGTAATATTCTAATTTTCTGAGATTGTGGATTTGGGGTTTTCATGAGCTGTACGCCATGATCATCACAATTATAACAAATTAAGGCTTGACTTATCTCGCTTTGCATGTAATGCGTCTATCTCATATATCAGTTTCACCTTTTAATTTGCATTACTGAAATTAATGGACTTTTGCACGATATTCTAATTTTCCGAGTTTCACCTGTATGGTGATATAATGCCACCAAATTCTATTGAGTTACATAAACATGCAACTGATATAGAAGAATGAAAAGAGGGGGGGGGGGGGAAGACTGAATGTGCTAGCGGAAAGGGATGTAACTCAGTGACTTTGCACTCAGAAGGTGCCAGTTTCAATCCCTGGCATCTCCAGGTAAAGCTAGGAAAGGCCTCTTTCTAAAGACCCTGGAGAGATGCTAGCTGTCAGCATGGACAATACTGACCTAGATCTTATAGTTGGTTTCACCATAAGGCACCAATATACAACATGTTCAGGTTAAAAACACCAGTCCATTTTAACCATACATCCTGAGCTTCTGAGATGCTAAACAGAAAACTTTATAAGACAATAACAAGTGGGAATTTCTTGACATTCAGCCAAGCTTCTGGCAGTCTAGGGCAAATCCACACTGAAAGTTCTATCCAAGCCTCATGCAGCTATGCAAAAGCTGTACTGTGCATTAGAGCACTAAGCATATTTGCAGTTGATGACACATCCATGTAGAAATGCCTCAGGTAGAATATTAGAATATTGGCTACTCAGATGGAACGACTAAAAGGTCAGTCTGATCATGGGGATCACTGCCTAAGCACTCTGACAATTTTTATATTTCTATGCCCCGTCAGTAAGACTAGTCCTTTTTAAAAATCGAATTATACCTTGTGTATTCCCCCCCCCCGCTGCTCCTCACTTCTCCACCAGCTTTTAAACTCCCAGGTATAAAACATTCAGTTCCAGTCGAATCAGCCATTTAATCTGTTAGGCAAGGGCTATTTCTCAACAGCTGCCACTTGTTTATCTTTAATTCTGTCAGGGCAATAGGCAGCCTTGGATGCAGAGTCCCCAAAACAGGCTCTTTCCAGAAAAGCATGAAAACAAGCTTTTCTCAGAGAGGCTTTTTCACACAACGTGGGTGCAATACTGATAAATGGATACATGATTAGACTGAACTCTTACAGTGAGGAAGGAGACTAAAACAGCAAAATACCGGATTATTTAGGCAGATGCTTTCCTTAACTGCTTGGAAAAAGTCTGGGTACTTAGCACTGCTCAAAACCTGCATGAGTCCCCAAAGTCCTTTTGTTCAAGCCATATCAAACAAATCCAAAATGGCTATAGCATGTTTGTTCTCATCCTGGAATAGCCCATCTGTCTCACATTCAATTGAAAGGAAGAATTGTAAGGAGGAAAGGAGGAGGTGGGGAGAGAGAACTTCAAAATCCTGTCTTTTAAAAAAGCACTTAAACTATTCAGGGCTGGGTGACATGAACCAATCAATATCAGAAAGAGACAGAGAGAGCCAGGGCTATCCTGTCTTAGACATTTATGCTAATAGGACAGAGGATGTCATTCCATCTCTAATTAAGGCAAGCCACTAGACCAGGTAGGGCTGCTCAGACAGTATTTCAAGCGAGGATTATGGGTGCCCCTGCCAGCATGATGGCATGATGTAGTTTAATCATGTGGGAATGTGTGTCTGAATTCTTGATCAAATAATGTTGATTGGATCAACATGAATCAGTATAACCTTCCCTAACTTCTATAAAACACAGACTTTGGGGGTATTTCATCAGGCCCAGTTTTATATTGTTTTGGTTGGTCATAATAAAGGTACTAACTAGAATGTGGTGTTTGGATTTTTTTCCTAATGGACCAACATGGCTACCTACAATTTTTATGACCTATATTTTATTCTCTTCTGGAAATGGCCTTTATATTATGCCATACCAGAATATTCAATTGAATTTAGCATTCCTATTCCTTAACCCCTGATTTCAGAAGAAACGGAATTTGAGCCAAATTGTTCAGAAAAGCATAATGCCCACTCATTAAATGAGGCTATGACACCTTCATGAATATCAGTGAATATTAGTTTTATGCATATGTGACGTATTTTTAATTATTCAGTTTTCATTCATGCATGAGTTCCAAATGCATTTGATTTAATGGTAGAAGAGATGCTATTAACCTATAATGCTCTGAGAACTGTGCTTGGTCAAGGTTTTATCTATTCCCTGTTTTTTTATAATATATATAATTAGTGTTAATTCAGTGCAACAACAATCTTTTAAAAATAGTTCATTTGAGTTATTTATTCAATATGTTAAAGGGCAGTGAGCCAGCGTGGTGCAGTGGTTAGAGTGCTGGACTAGGACCGGGGAGACCTGAGTACAAATCCCCATTCAGCCATGAGACTTGCTGGGTGACTCTGGGCCAGTCACTTCTCTCTCAGCCTAACCTGCTTCACAGGGTTGTTGTGAGGAGAAACTTAAGTATGTAGTACACCGCTCTGGGCTCCTTGGAGGAAGAGCAGGATATAAATGTAAAATAATAATAATAATAATTATTAATAATAATAATAATAATAATATTGAGAATTTTTTAAAATTATTTTTATAAAGTTCATAAAACCTGATTTAAGAAAGACAGAGTCACTTACAAATTCAATTTAGGGAACTAAGGTCTGTTAGTGAAATTTTTAACAAAATTATGATAATCTATAATTTTCAATATCTTACCTCCTGGTCATTTTAGGCAGAAAAACACAGATAAGATATTAGCTGACATACCACGCAAGGGTACATCAGCCCAGAAGCATGGTGTGCATGCAAGCTGTGCAACTTCAAACATTGTGTGAATGTGACAAAAGAATAAGCCCACTGGAAATAATGGGCTTACTCCTGTGTCATATCATTTGTACAATTTGTGCAATTTGCGTGCATGCAATGTTACTGGGCTGACATACCCTTGCACAGTATGTCAGCCATTGTTTGCAATATCTATATTATTAATTCTCCTGGGTGTGCCTTAGAATGTGCGTCCCTGCGCCCAGCTGATTGGCTGGGTGACAGGGGGACCTGATTGGCTGAGGTGCACCCAGGAGGCAAGTGATGATAGTTAATGATAGAACAAGAAGTCATTTGAAAGAAGGTGCAGGTATTGTGTGTTCAGCCAACAAACAAAGGAGTGTCTCCTTTGCATATCCCTATATTTCATAGCAGCCATGTAGGCAGGTGACTGAAAAGGAAAAGCAACCATGAACAAACCTACAGAAAACAATGCCAGGAGTTTTTTCACACAAGGCTTTTAGTTGGCATCTCTTCCAGAATGGAGGGTGTGAGTTCATATATTAGCCAGATTTACCCCCTGAGAGCTACTGGGGAGCAGTTGACACATGATTTGGGTTTTTATTGCGCTTTAGAGTGTCACCCAATTTCTATTCAGGGTGAAAAAGTCCACTTTTTGATTTGAGTTTTTTGGGCAACTTTGAATTCACAGTGAAATCTCACAGTAAACTCACTGTAAAGCCTGCTGTCTGAAAATGCTCCAGGGACTTTTACACACATGGCTTTTAGCTCACAACTTCTCCAGCATGGAGGGCACGAGTTCAAATACCAGCTGGATTTACCCCAAAGTCACAATGGGCTATCAGGGACGAGTTCACACAAGCTTCTGGCTTTCCCTAGATTAGGGCTGTGCATTCTAGCTTAGCCCGAATTATGTCCTAAGTTAAAAAAATCCTCTATTTGGAGCAGCTTTTTCTGAAAAAAACTGAGGTTTCTGGTACAGGTGAAACTCGAAAAATTAGAATATCGTGCAAAAGTTCATTAATTTCAGTAATGCAAATTAAAAGGTGAAACTGATATATGAGACAGACGCATTACATTCAAAGCGAGATAAGTCAAGCCTTAATTTGTTATAATTGTGATGATCATGGCGTACAGCTCATGAGAACCCCAAATCCACAATCCCAGAAAATTAGAATATTACATGAAACCAATAAAACAAGGATTGTAAATAGAACAATATCGGACCTCTGAAAAGTATAAGCATGCATATGTATTCAGTACTTGGTTTGGCCCCTTTTGCAGCAATTACTGCCTCAATGTGGCGTGGCATGGATGCTATCAGCCTGTGGCACTGCTGAGGTGTTATGGAAGACCAGGATGCTTCAATAGCGGCCTTCAGCTCTTCTGCATTGTTTGATCTCATGTCTCTCATCCTTCTCTTGGCAATGCCCCATAGATTCTCTATGGGGTTCAGGTCAGGCGAGTTTGCTGGCCAATCAAGCACAGTAATCCCATGGTCATTGAACCAGGTTTTGGTACTTTTGGCAGTTTGGCCAGGTGCCAAGTCCTGCTGGAAAATGAAGTCAGCATCCCCATACAGCTCATCTGCGGAAGGAAGCATGAAGTGCTCCAAAATCTCCTGATAGACGGCTGCGTTGACCCTGGACTTAATGAAGCACAGTGGACCAACACCAGCAGATGACATGGCTCCCCAAATCAACACAGACTGTGGAAACTTCACACTGGACTTCAAGCATCTTGCATTATGTGCCTCTCCATTCTTCCTCCAGACTCTGGGTCCTTGGTTTCCAAATGAGATGCAAAAGTTGCTCTCATCAGAAAAGAGGACTTTGGACCACTGAGCAACAGACCAGTTCTTTTTTTCTTGAGCCCAGGTAAGACGCTTCTGACGTTGTTTGTTGTTCAGGAGCGGCTTGACAAGAGGAATACGACATTTGAAGCCCATGTCCACGATCTGTCTGTGTGTGGTGGCTCTTGATGCACTAACTCCAGCCTCAGTCCACTCCTTGTGAAAGTCCCCAACACTTTTGAATGGCCTTTTCCTGACAATCCGCTCCAGGCTGCGGTCATCCCTGCTGCTTGTGCACCGTTTTCTTCCACACTTTCCCCTTCCACATAACTTTCTATTAATGTGCTTTGATACAGCACTTTGGGAACATCCAACTTCTTTTGCAATTACCTTTTGAGGCTTTGCCTCCTTATGGAGGGTGTCAATGATGGTTTTCTGCACAACTGTCAAGTCAGCAGTCTTTCCCATGATTGTGATTCCTAATGAACCAGACTAAGAGACCATTTAAAGGCTCAGGAACCCTTTGCAGGCGTTATGGATTGATTAGCTGATTGGAGTGGGACACCTGGAGCTTAGACTGTTGAACCTTTTCACAATATTCTAATTTTCTGGGATTGTGGATTTGGGGTTCTCATGAGCTGTACGCCATGATCATCACAATGATAACAAATTAAGGCTTGACTTATCTCGCTTTGCATGTAATGCGTCTGTCTCATATATCAGTTTCACCTTTTAATTTGCATTACTGAACTTAATGAACTTTTGCACGATATTCTAATTTTTCGAGTTTCACCTGTATGTCCCGATGCTTCTCCACGATGTCCAGAGGGGCCACTGCCAATAAATGAGCTTTTTTCAAAATTCACACTTCTGTGTTTTTGTTTTGTTTTGTTTTAATTTGCTGGGTGGATTTGCGGAACACCAAGAGTCAGCAGAGGGGGCTGCTTGGCAACTTGTCTCACCAAGGGAAGACTCAGAAGGGGAGTTGGACAGCTGTGTTCCTTATGGTCTGCTTTCCCGGTCTATGGTCTACTGTGGCTAACTTTGCTTGGGAAGAATCCAAGCTGTTATTGAAATGGACTAAATAGAGAGCCGGTGCCCTTTCGGAATCTGTAATATGAGAAATATTGCAAACAGCTTTGGACACTGGAAGTACTGCTTGCTATGTACTTCTCCAAGACTGCCTTCCTTCCCCCTCCCCTATAGCCTGCCTTTTCCCAACAAGCTGGCTGGAAACCGAAGGCTGGAGAGGAGAAAAACTACCCGTAATCAACCATGCAGCTTTGGCAGTGTTTACCTAGGATGGCTGTTTTAAAAAGGTTTGGTGAACCTAGAAAATCTGTTCCAGGCTGGGCTCAAAGAACAGTGTTGGTAAGTCATGGTGGTGGTGGAGACCCTTATAAAAAAAGTATTGGTTCAAGGTTTGTTTTGGGGGGGTCTAATGGAGGGGGTGGCTTTTCACTATGTGTTGGAAACTCAGAGCTTAATTTTAAAAAATGAGAGCTGCTGGGACTCAAGTTTGAGACTCGGTTGTGACTTCCACGGCACTCTGCACATGCTCAAAGGGGCCTTTTTCTTGTTCACATAGTTTTGAATGGTTCTAGATGGACCCTAGTACTAATTAAGCCTTGTCAAAATGTGAATTGTCATGAAGTCAGCCCAGGCTAGCATCTCTCCAACTTCTCATTCATTCATGCTTGCAAGTCAAGAAAGGAAACTTTGGGATAATTCATGTGTGTAGTGGGGGAGGAGTCGCTGAAAAATAGAGCCCATTGATTTTGTTCACACGAATAAATTATCCTAGAGGAGCCTTCAGTTGTTATACATGACATAAGGATAAAAATGACCGCTCAAAATTGGGAGCGGTTCCTAGGAACATCCAAACAGATACATCCGCTGAGATAAGAACACTTCGGGTTGAACGTTCTGTTGTTTGGGCCAGTCAAACTTGTGGAACGCCTAGCCTACCATCAAACTAACAACAAAAAATGGTCTCTTGCCTCCTCTTCTGGGATGTGACTGGTTGGAGAAAAAAACCAGAACAAGGCAAGCTGTGGGAACACATAGAGGAAAAGGATCCACAGGGAATGTCGACAAAAGCCAACCCTTTGTGAATGGTCCATTTAATCCCTGAATTAGACAGCTGCAAATCTGCTGTGAAGCAGATTCACTCTTCAGATACCCCGTGGCATGAAGCCATGCCTGTATAACCTGCAGGTGAAGTGTTGCATCCAGCAGTATTTGGTAGCACTCCAAGCCAAGCCAAAAAATGTACCCTTTGAGCAACAGACTATTTGGGCAGGAGTGCCACCAGGCACTGCTAGAAGTCATGGTCTCTGTTTCCTAGGGGCTCATGAGAAATGCTTCTCACTTTTAGTAACCTATCTACATTGCTGCTACAAAATACAGTATTAGGGGAAAGCAGATGAGCCAGTCCTGGATTGGGTAAATGGGTAATCAAATTCTACATGCTCTGAGCTTGTTGTTCCTGAGGACTAGGACTCAGAAGATGTGTGTCAGTGGCTACATGGCTGGATTCCTGGCAGAACTGCAGCCTGAAGTTTGGACCCTTCAGCTCCCATGTACATGCAGGTACTCCAGCTCATGTTGCCAATCAGCCAAATGAAAAAAGTCTAGGCATGTTTTGTTGTTTGTTTTTGGTCTTGTTGGCAGAAAAGTAAGAAGAAGGAAAAGCAAGAGAAAGGCTACCTTTGCCCTGGGTTGTTTGGTTATTTTGACTGGATGTGTTCCTGAATTCAACAGACAGCTTATGCACTGAGTTCCATCTCCAAACAATGAATCTGTATGGAACCAGCTTGCCCAGTTCAGCTTGAATCTGGAACGGATTCGAGGGCTCGATCAAGCCCAGGCCTGGTCTGGTCTGGTCATCGAACCAGCTCAAGAGGTTCAACGGGTATACTTGTAAAGAGGAATCTGGCAAGGATTCCCCTTTACAAGTAAAAGGCTAAATGTGTGTGGGGTATGTGTGTGTGTGTGGGGGGGAGAAGGTAGCCTTTTAGAAATTTACCTTTAAAAATAAGCTGTGGTGGTGGCTGGGATAGCGGTGGTGGAGGTGGCCTTCCACACACCCCACCAGCCTGCCAAGTGTCACATTTGGGAGGCTGGCAGGGTTAGGGAGGTGGAACAAGCCCTTGCCACCACCTCCATCATCTCTGCTGATGCAGCTGCCCATCTGAGCCCTGAAATGGGCCGCAACGCAGCCACCAAGTCACTTGGGAGGCTGGCAGGTGAGTCAGTGGAAGGAGCCCCCACTACTGCCACTATGACTTGTTTTTATATGAAAGATTTATACGATCTGAAGAGAAAGCAGAGTAAAGCCAGACTACTAAAAGGCTACCTTTCCCCTCCCCTCCCCCTCCCCTCCCCCGTGCATTTAGCCCTTTACTTGTAAAGGGGAATCCTTGCCAGATTCCCCTTTAGAAGTATACCCATCGAGCGGCTCATGAGACGGAGATTTGGCTTGGCCTCAGACCGACTTGGCCTCAGACCGGTTCCCCTTGGTTTGGTTCAAGGGAGAGCCTCTGAGCCAGCTCACACATCCCTACTCCAAACCCATCAAAGTTCACTGATCTTTGCCACCTGGCTATCCTCAGAATCTGTTCTGGGCTAGGGAACTACAGAGCTGCGGACCGGCACTGGGGTGGGGGTCCCTTTAAGGGTGGGGGAGGGTGTACCTACCCCTCCCTCCGCTTTTCCCCCGCTGGTGCGTGCCCGTTTACCAAGCATTTGGGCTGCCACCCCTTCCCCCTCTGGGAGCAAAAGGCTTCTGGTAGCCTTCTGCGTGTGTGCACGTCACGTGCGCATGTCACGTCTCCGCGACGTGCGCACATGCAAAAGGCTACCAGAAGCCTTTTGCTGCCAGAGGGGGGAGGGGCGGCAGGGAGGTATCCTGCCACCCCAAATGCTTGGTAAACGGGCACGCGCCAGCGGGGGACAAGCGGAGGGAGGGGTAGGTACACCCTCCCCCCACCCTTAAAGGGACCCCCACACCAGCGCCCGAACCGCCGAACCGCCCCAAGGTCGGACTGGTCTGGAGGCCTGCAGAATGGCCTCCAGCCCAGTCCGAGCACATCACTATTCTAGGCTCTACACCCCAAGCAGAAGCTCCTGTTCCTAACTCCCACCTAGTTACTAGAATTTTTGGTTTTCCAAGATCCATGCAAGCAATTGCTTCCCTATTTACTTCAATACTGGGTATACTTTTATACATATAAAAATGGTTTGCTTTTTATACATAGCAAAATGGTGATATTTTCTCTAATAATCCTGATGAGAATTGGGAAGTACTTGTTCAAAAAGAGTTCTGTCTGCTTTCATAGTAATAATTATCAACCAGCTATGCTGGGCGAAGAGTATCTGCACCTCCAGCCAGCCCACTCACCCGCCATCTTTTTCTTTCTCTCCCCTCTACTCCACTGCTTTCTGGCTGGCTGGCCTGCTTCTTCTCCCCACCACCTGCTTCTCCCCCCCCCCCCCGGCTGGCCGGCTTCTTCTCCCCCCTGCCTACTTCTCCGCTGCCACCCCTCCCGTTTTCTGGCTGGCTGGCCAACTGGCTACTTCTCTTCCCGCCACCCGGCCAACCGCCCCCCGTTTTCTGGATGGCCAGCCAGCTGACTGGCCTGCTTCTTCTCCCCCCGTCCAGCCAACTCCCCCCCCCACTTTTTGGCCGGCCAGCTGGCCCACTTCTTCTCCTGCCCCCTTTCTGGCTGGCTGGCCGGCTGGCTGGCCCACTTCTTCTCCACCCCCTGCCGCTTTCTGGTCAGCCAGATGGCTGCTGCCGCAACCTCTATTTTCTTCCATCCCACCTGACCTGTGGCTATCCTGCAGCTCTCCAAACTCTCACGAGAGTTGCCATGCATGGGATTAGCCATGGGTATGCCTTAGAGAATTAAATATATAGATATGACCTTACTATCTGATCAACAGAGATTTGCTGTTGACCCATGTGTGACACATTGCTGCAATACCAAACAATTTTTGTACCTATGCCTTATACCTATAAGGACACTGATGTTCCTGTGGTATATATTATTCAATAAAAAAATTATACAGGAAACAATATTGATCCTAATTATTGCAGATTCACATACCTTTCACTAAGGAAATCTTTTCATGATTGCAATTAATGCTTACAATGGATTTAAGTATATCCTAAGCTTGTGACCCACAAAGCCAAACGGAGTCCATCAATGACTCAATATGTCAATGTTGCAAAATCAGGTAAGATTTCCAAGCATTTGGCAAGCCATAAATGGGCAGATGAATGGGCTGTTTTAGCTTGCTGAGTGACAAGTTGTGTAGGCCTGAAGTCATATATATTAAGTATAAAAGCAAGTTATAATCTTGATGGAATATTACAAAAAGGAAATGAAATACAAACTAGAATGAGGCAATACTGGCCAACATCCTAACGCTGTGAGCATGCAGCTAAAAAAGGCACTATTTAAGTTTAGAGGCTGTGCGGTGGTGGGGGGATTTTCTTCCCCCCCTCACCTGGAAGCGCAAGGTCATTTGTATGAAGGGCTACTTTTCCTCAGCCCCCCCCCTTCTTCTGGAAGTGCTCTGTGTGACATGAAAGTTGGTTCCTAAGGGTGACATGACCTTCAGGGATCTACATCCAGGTCACAGAGAGAGCTTCTGGAGGAAGGGGAGATCAGCAAAAAGTTGCCCCTCCCTCCTGTGTGTGAACCCCTGCTAGTGCTGAGTGCACTCCCTTTTTAGCTGTATGTGTGTGCCATTTGGATGTCAGTCACTGATTTTTCTACCGATATTTAAGTATATTACATCTCATATATATTTTAATAAAATATACTTATGCACAATCTTCAATTATCATGCCAAGAATGTCTGAGTTTCTGGTGCAACTAGCAATGCCATATTTGGATGGAAGTCCTTACATTTCTGCCAATTTTCATCCAGAAGATGGATATCTGAGATTTGTCTCCTACAGCTGGGTTAAATAATCATTTATTAAAGGATAGCTCCCCTGGGCAGTATGGTCAATAAGACATTTGGCTATGCTGAGGCATTTATAACATGTATTTAAAGTACGATTGAATTGCAGACATTCAACACATGCTAACACAAGAATAACACAAGCTATGCTGAGACATTTCTAACATGTGTATTTAAAGTATGAAGGGATGGCAGACATTTATCCTCAAGGCAAAGTTCAGCTACCATCCTAATTTTAATAATATTCGGAAAGAAGTAAGTCCTACTGAAATAAATGGGACCTACTACCATTTATTTATGTACAGAATCAGGTTGAAAAACCAAGTGTTAGAATACATACAGCTTTTGATTATCTATATGTAATAGGAGATTATATATATATATATATATATATATATATATATATATATATATATTCATATTCTCTAAGAGGGTACCTAGTAGTAGACCTTTTATGGTTAAGTTAGAACCATACATGACAACATCCAAGAATAAAAACTTGAGCTAATAGAGAATGAACATCCAATTTTCAGTCATTCGACATTTCACTTTGCATATTTAATGACCAGCTTTTTCACACATCATTAAATTTAAATAGATGAAAATAATCACAGCATTAGTTACTTGCTGAAGTTTCCAGTTTGCGTTTATGAGGTGGGTCTTCAATGATTCTGTTAATATCACCACGATTCTTTAGATCCACGGGTTTCTCCCATACTGACAACTGCATTGTAGGGTTGAAGAAGAAGACCCGGTCATCTCCAGTCCAGACTATACACCTATTTTAATTAATAAACTAGTCTTAGAGAATCTCAAATACACTTAAGGAGAAAAATGATATTAATTTCAGTGCTAACCTATTGTTCTCTGTAAGTGCAGACCAATTTCAACCCAACATAAGCTTGATCTTCCACATCTACATGATGAGCTCCATGCGAAGACTTCCAGAGGTGATTCCACCATATATAAAAGCACTGCTGACTCATTAGTTGGCAAGTTGAGACTTACTTTTGCATTGAGTTTAATTTAAGGCACATTTTCTAGCAAGCTAATTGCCATTAGGTTTAAACTACATATTATTCTTGAGATCTGTAAAATATCTCTCAAAGCATTTTATTTTTACTGCAATGCAGCATTGGGAGGTTACCAGTTTCAGGGGGTGTTTAACACCAGATTTGGCTTATTTTAAACCAAATTCTGGGTTACGGCCCATTTGACTCATGGGTATACCCCTTCGGTTCTGGCAACAACACCTAATGATGCTTCTTGATGTTTGCCCATGGGAGGAAACTACCATTCTCGCCAGCCACACACCCATGAGGCAAAAGCAGCTTCGAAATGGCAATGTTGCTCAGCATAATGGTACTGGGAGGACGCCCAGTTAAGCACTCACTTCTCTGCCCGTCAATGGATGCAGTTCAGTTTCAAACAAACAAACAAACACACACACACACACACACACACACTAGGTGGTCGATCATAGATCTGCTGTTAAATATGCTGTGAAATCTACCTTGGCCTTTAGGCAAAGCTCTATGTACCATTTAACCACTTATTTTAGACTAGCATGCAATAATAAGCAATAATAGGCTCCATATTTGCAATGCTGACTCAATAACACACAAAATGAATTGATTGCTTTAAATGAGTTGCTTTACAATTCCTGATGTGTATATGTTTATGTCAATAAAATGCTACTCACAGTTTTCAGAAAGTTTTAGATATGCAAACAATTAAAAACTAGTGGATATAAAAAGGTGTGTTCCATGGAAAAACTCCACAATCTGGTATCATTCCCAAAATTGGTACAGACTTAGAGACAAAGCAGTTTCCAGCTACTTTGCAAGACCATGCACCTAATCAATAGTCAGTTACAATCAATCCTATGCAGGGGATGGCCCTAAGCAATATGGACAGTTACAGTTACTTTATTGATGGTCATTGACCAAAACATTATGGATAAAGTTGCCATAACAGAAGTTTTATTGCTAAATCATATTATCCTTGAAATTTCCAACTTAGAATTGCTTGATGTTCCTGTTATTAAAATATCAATCTCAGTGTATTAGCTTCATACCTTTTTGCACAAATGAAACAATTATTTTAGTAACTATCATTTCAGAGAGATAATCATTTGAACAAAAATAATTCGGATGACATACACAGACTCTGCAAGTCTGTATATTTTTAAAAAGAGGATGCAAGTCTCAGACAATCAACCCTGGAGAAAGTTTTGTGTGCTTGAAATACAGGATGACTGTGTGTTCCATGGTACTAATAAATAAAGGAGAATTAGAGGGCATATGGCTATCTCCTAATCAAGAATAGTCTCGTCTCATTGATTTGAACAAGGTATTTCCATAGCTAGTAGACTGAAGTCTGCACACAGTGAATATGTGCTACATTGTATACAAGCTTATAATAAAGCAAGACAGCACTAGATGTACTTTAACTGCAAATGGAATGAAAAATAGTGGGGTAATTTTGAGCAGTAATTCAGGAAATAGAGGTTGTATAACCTTGTCCTTTTAGGACATTGTTACTGGTCTCAGAACACAATATCCCCACATTACCATAAAGTTTGCCCTTTGTAGATTAAAAACTTCCCAGGGTAATACATCACCCCAGAAGTGAATGAGTCAAGTTCCCCAAACCTATATTAATTATTGGAGTAACTAGTTACCTCAATACAATTTCTGCTTTGCAGACATGCTTGACTAATTTGGGCTGAGGTAGCAAGTTATCTCCAAGATAGCGCTGAGAGAGACTTGGAAGGTCTGCAACCTTCTAGAAGCCTTTGACAGTCTGTGCAGTCTTGAGCTTGGGCCTGCTCAACTCCGCCCCCCCAGCTGTTTTTGGACAACAACTCCCATAATCCTCAGTTATAGTGGCCAATAGCCAAGGATTATGGGAGTTTTAGGCCAACATCTTCAGGAGGGCCAAAGTTTAGCAGTCCTGGTGTAGGCAATACTGAGCTAGATGGACCAGTGGTCTGACTCTGTATAGCAGTTTCCTCTGTTCCTACCTCTAAATCACTTCCCAGGTAAGTCTGGGAAAGTCTCCCCCCAACTGAAACCTTGGGGATTTACTGCCAGTGATTGTAAAACTAAGCTAGATAAATCAATAGTCTCAGTATAAAGTGGTTCCCATAGCTAGGGGCATAGCTATCATGTAACAAGCAGGGACATTTGCAACTATGCCACAAAAAAGGTGCTGCCACCTATCCCTGGCATGGGATAATTCCCACTTGGGAAGCATGTGTACATGGGGGAAAGGGGAAGAGAGCTGCAATCTGTCCCTTAGTCAGGTTGCTGAGACCCAGCTCCTTCCCACCACAGCTGGCTCTCTCTCTTTTTTTTCTCTGAATTCTTCTCTCTAATGGCTGGTGGGTGGGGGAGAAAGAAGCCCACACAGAGTGCAGAAGAACCCAGGTGCTGAGGCAACTTTTTCCTTTCCAGTCCTGGAGTTTCAACAGAGAAGGGGAGATGACAATGATCAACTTGGGTCTTTGCGCATGGCATTCAGCACAGGAGTAACTTACTTTCCTGGAAAGATGAGATCCTCTCACAGGTATGCTCTTCATTTGGTGCTGAACAAGGTGAAGGGCAGCACAGTGGCATGGTTTTATTTTAGCAAAATTAAAAGTTTATGTTACTTCACTCTTAAAGTAAAGTTATGCCACTGTGCCACCCCTTGCCTTTTTCAGCATTGAGTGAACATTGAGTGAATTTTTTTCACTCAAAAATTCAGCATTGAGTGAATTTTTCAGCATGCCAGGGAGAGGATCTTTCCAGGAAACTTAGTTACTCCTGTCCTGACTGCCAGGCACTAAAATGTTAATTTGCTTCTTGGTTCTTCTGTGCTTGGCAGAATTTACTCCTCCCCAGTCTTGGGTATTAGAGAGGAAGAGAGGAGCAACTTAATTCTTTAGTGCCTGAAAGGCATAATCAAAATATTTTAATCTCGTCTATAAAGTCTCTGCACTTTCTCGTTTTCTCCTTCCTTCCCTTCTTTGAAAAGTGCTATTGAGTATCTAACAAGTATTTTATTAATGTAAAGGTAAGCATGTTTTAAAAAACAAAACAAACCCACTATGGTTACAACTGGTAAAGGTAAAGTGTGCCGTCAAGTGCCATTGACTCTTGGTGCCCACAAAGCCCTGTGGTTGTCTTTGGTAGAATACAGGAGGGGTTTACCATTTCCACCTCCCGTGCAGTGTGAGATGATGCTTTCAGCATCTTCCTATATTGCTGCTGCCTGATATAGGTATTTCCCATAGTCTGGGAAACATACCAGTGCAGATTCGAACCGGCAACCTCTGGCTTGCTAGTCAAGTCATTTCCCGCTGTGCTATTCGGTGGCTACAGTTACAACTGAGGCTGCGGGGGACGGGGAGAAACAACTGCAAATGAAGAGAAGTATGCAGACTTTTAAAGCTGTTCTTCATGACAGGTTTTTTATTCTTCACTATTCAACTTTTAATTTTTGTGTGTGAATATCACCTTGACATTCCCAATTATTTTATTTATGTTTTTTTTATTTAAAATATTTCTATACCACCCAAAGCTTATGTCTCTGGGCAGTTTATAATTAAAATCATTTAAAACATTAAATCAATTAACAATTAAAATCATTTAAAAGATTCAAAAGATTTAAAACACAGTATTCAAATTAGTTAAAACTATAAATCTAATTAAAAGCCTGGGTGAATAAGTGTGTCTTCAGTGCCTTTTTAGAAGTTGCCAGAGATGGGGAGGCTCTTATTTCAACAGGGATCACATTCCAAAGTCCAGGGGCTGCAACGGAGAAGGCCCGTTCCCAAGTAGCCACCAGATGAGTTGGCGGCAGCTGCAGGCGAACCTCTCCAGATGGTCTTAGCAGGCAGTGGGCTTATGGCAAATAAGACAATCTCTTAAATACCCAGGCCCTAAGCTGTTTAGGGCTTTATAGGTAATGACCAGCACTTTGTATTTTGCCTGGAATGTATCAGCAGCCAGAGCTATTCCTTCAACACAGGAGTAATATGGTCTCTCCTAGATGACACAGAGACCAACGTGGCTGCCGCATTCTGAACCAACTGCAGTTTCTGGACTACGTACCAAGGCAGCGCCACATAGAGTGCATTGTAGTAATCCAGCTTAGAGGTTACCAGCAGATGTACCACTGTTTTGAGGTCATTCACCTCAAGAAATGGATGCAACTGGTGTATCAGCCAAAGCTGATAAAAAGCACCTCTGGCCACCACCTCAACCTGGGACACCAGGGAGAGCGTCAGATCCAGAAGCACCCCCAGACTGCGCACCTGTTCCTTTTGGGGAAGTGTGACCCCTTCCAGAACTGGCAGATCACAATAGTCACCCGAGTTTCAACCCCACACAATAAGTAACTCCATCTTATCTGGATTCAGCCTCAGTTTATTATCCCTCATCCAGCCTATTACTGCCTCCAGGCAGGCGTTTAGGGGGGTTATACCTTCTGCTGATGATGTTGACATGGAGAAATAGATTTAGGCATCAACAGCATATTGATAACACCCTACACCAAATCCCCTTATGATCTCTCCCAGCTGTTTCATGTAGATGTTAAACAACATTGGAGACAATACGGAGCCCTGAGGGACACCATAGGAAAGTTCAGATTTTGAAGAACAGTCTCCAAGAGACATCATCTGGAATCTGCCAGTGAGGTAGGAGCGGAACCACTGCAAAGCAGTGTCTCCCACCCCCAATCCTCTCAGATGTTCCAGAAGGATACTATGGTCAATAGTATCGAAAGCTGCCAAGAGATCCAAAAGGACCAACAGAGTCACACTCCCTCTGTCAATTGCCAATTGGAGATCATCCATCAGGCCAACCAAGAAGTCTCCACCCCACAGCCTGCCCGGAAGCCAGTTTGAAATGGGTCCAGATAATCAGTTTCCTCCAAGACCACCTGAAGCTGGGAGGAGCTTATTTAATTAAGATTATTTAGATAAACAATATTAACCAAGGTTGAATATTACTGTGTATATGTATTACATAGATCTCAAAGCCCCTGCTAATTGAGCAAAAAGGCACCTTTTAAAGTGGTAATTCTCTTATATTTAGCAGGGGGAGAGCAACTGGCCCTATCCAGCCCCAGCACAGTACCTCCAGTGACTGTTGCTGGTGTCAAGCTTGTGTTTCTTTTTAGATTGTGACCTCTTTGGGACAGGAAGCCATCTTCTGTATTTGCTATTTATTTTCCTATACAAATAAGTTCCAAAAGGCTTTTTGGAAACTTTTGCTGAAAAGTGGCATATAAATAATAGTATTAGTAAGCAAGTAAAGCAGTTTAGTCCCTGTCCCAAAGGGACTTAGGACTTACAATCCTCCCTCCGCCCCGCGCCCCCCCCCCCACACACCCCACCAGCAAGAGCCTGGAGAGGGATGCTATGCTGGACTGAATGGAAGCAGTTACTCTCCCCTGCTAAATGTAAGAAGGGCACCACATTAAAATATGTCTCTTTGCCCATTTATTAGGGATTACAATTCTTGTTGACTCAGGTCCATTATACTTTTGAGAATGGCCTTGCCTAAGGTAACCTAATGAGTCCATGGCTAAAGTAAGGTTTGAGCCAGGCACAGTCTTTACAATTCTTCTGCATGAAGGGCATAGAGGGTGGGGTGAGTGAATCTTTATTTCTTTCCCCAGGGCCCACTTGAGCCTTGCTATACCCCTGCCACAGTAACACAAACAGTAATTGTTTCACAACTTTGAAGTTTAAATCTAATAGAAATGTTTAAAAATAATCAATTTTTGAATTTCAAAATCTCACTTTTGGGACTGTGGAACAGAGTCTAGATAAGAGAACAAACAAGGTTGGAGATCAAACCTGAAAATATTTTGTTTTAGTGCCGATCATAAACACTTCATGAAGAAATATGCAATTTAGTGCTTCCATGTTTCAGAGGTCTCAGACAAGGGAATGCAGTGGGATTACTAAACGAAAATTTACACATTAAAAAAAAAGCAAGGAAAGAACATTAAGTAGATTATGAAATTATTTATCACATAATAAATTATAAGTATTTTACTTCAAAATGTCTCCCAAATTATGGGTAATAGCTGGTTCCTTTGGGAAGAAATATATTAGGCAATTTTCTGAAACACTATCTGTCATGAATAGTTCTTCTGTCACTGTAATTAAAATTAAGCAGGAAATGTTGCAAATATTGATGTTCTTTGTTGTACTATTAGTATTTTAGAGAAATACATTGTTTCATAACTATTGTAGCAATGGTTAGGGGAAATGTCACAATTCCTTTATGTTTTTAGGTATGGTTTTTTTGGTGGTTGTTTTTTTAAAAAAAATTCACTGCTGACACTGTTAATCTCCTCAGAAACTATAACTGCCTCATTGACCAGGTCTTTGGCTCACAGTTGATCATAGTGAAGTAGATCATAGTGAGGTTGATAGAAAACTTTAAGAGCAAGAAGCCAAAGTACTATAAATATCACAGCCACAAAAGCATACACATTAAAGAGCCATCATCTGATTTGGGAGCAGGTGAATAAATTAGCACTTGATTGATTCAAGAAAAAGATTAAACTGACTGCCTTGGCTAAAATAAATATCTAGTTTATATGAAGCAAACAGTTTAAAAGCTATATGTGGAGTTCCACCAACCTATACATAACACTCTTGTTATTGATATAAATAACAGTCAAGGGCACGAGGCTGTGATAATGGCTTTTTAGGGATCTTTCCTTCAGTCAGTTGAGGATTCTGTGAATCTAGGCATAGCCATCCTACCTTCTTCCTTCTGATCCAATGAGTCAGAAATTCCAGTCAGTCCTTGTATCAGACCTACATGACTTGTGACTTACTTAACTAAATAAAGTTTGTCAGGTGCTCAATAAGCCTCCTGGTTTTTCATTCCTGTGGAGGACTGCAAAAAGGGGATGGATTATCAAACACCTGGGAGGTGACAAGACATTACTATTGGCCTGCCTCTGGCTTGATGCTCACAGGTTGTGTCTTAAAGCCAAACTAAATGGGACACAGGAGATCCATGACTGATATCTCCTGCATTGTTTAAAATCTGCCAAACAGTGCTGGGGAAGGGGATGTTTAACCATTTCCTTCTTTTCATTCTAAATCACCTGCCTAAAGTTGCTATTACCCATGTGGGGATGGGGAAAGACAGGTACACCCTCCCCACATGGAGATAATCACAGGGTCACAGGGAGGCATGATTTGGGTTGGGGAAATAGCATGAGAGTAAAGGGTTACAAACTCGTTCCCCTTTTCCAAACAGGTTAGAAGCTCCACACAACTGTTTTGAAACACAAAATAACCATGTGAGATTCGATCACAGAACTCCTGCTTCGTGTCTAATTGAGTTGGAGAATCATGTTATGATGCAACTTATCAGACCTAGGGATAACATTAATACCTGTGATTTTTAATGCTGGGAGCAAATATGGTTTATTCATAGTAGTTAATAAGTGTCCTGAATATAGCAACACGTTTCTGAATGTCAGAACCTAGACAGATTAGGAGCCACAGAAGCCACCACTGATGAGGAACAGGAGTGGACTTCTGCAGGAGCCTCTGGTATTGACGTGATCTCATCGTATCCTGAATCCTGGACAAACAACCAGAGGATGACCCTGTGATCTCAGGGGATCCAATGTCCTCTGCCTGAACTCCAGGCCCCACTCCAGGACCTCCCAAAATTGTTTCTAGGACCACAAGAGCAATGGTGGTACCAGTTCAGAGCCAACACTCAGAACTGGTGGAGTACCCACATGGCTGATTGACACTTCCCTTTCACCAAGGAGAAAAAGAAAGCAACTCTAGGTACAGATCAAGGTCAAGCTAGCTTCAGGAAGGGGAAGAGCTCCCTAGACCTATATTGCTTGAAGCCAGATAGTTGGTACAGTAGCTGTACCCAGAAGTTTCCTGTAAAGTCTACTCCTTGAGTCGGCTGCTCCCTATTCTATTTCCTGGCCCCAGTCTTGCTTCAGTTCTCTGCTCCAGCCTTATTCTCTATTGGCAGCTGTGATTATTGCCTCACTCTGTCTCACCTTCCCTGCCCTAGCACTGGCTCCACTTGCCTAGGCCATGGATACTGAAACTAAACAGTTATGGGTTCACATTTTTAAAAATGGTTGACCTTTTGGCACAGGATATTGCTTTTTAGGGCAATTTCAGAGTATGAATGAAAGAATGAAAGCAGGAAAGAATGCACAGCACACCGCCACCTCCACATAAATGAGTGAACTGGTTGATTATTTGCATGATGGACTGTGATAAGCAATATACCAGCACTAGGCTCAGAACTATGGCTGCTAGGCTCAACATTTTGCAGAAATAACTGGGATGGCCCTATGCATCCCTAACTCCACTGTTATCCAGCTCCAACTGTGACTATCTAGTACATTCCAGTGTGCTAATTTTGTTTTACAAAGGAGAAATACACATGGAAAATTTACATCTGAATGCAAAATCCACTAAAAAGAAGACAGCAGGAATCTATTCACAGATGAGAATCTTGCTTCCAATGTTTTCATGTGCAATTTTCAATGGAGAAAATACATTAGTTTACAATTAGTACTTATGTCTCAAAGAATGAGGAAATGCCTCAGATCACTCAGATAGCAGACCATTAAGAGATATACTGAAGTAAAGCCTTTTATAACTTTATGCAGATTAATATAAAAATAAGATTTTTGTCTGAATCCTCTCTCAGAATTAACTTGTACTACCTATTTTTTCTCCTGTTCCCGAATTCCAAGACTCTGGTCTATGACACAGGCTGTTCCCATCACTCTGGATGATGTGAAAATTCATTTCCAGCTACAAATGCATTCATTGTGTGTGAACTGTTACCCTTGGGCCAGCTGAAGCCTAGGCATTTATCTAATAAAAGCAAGGTAATAGCTTAAATGGAAATGGCCTGTTTCCACATCTGACTGAAAGACCAAGAAAAATGTCTCTGGAGAGTTGCTTAGAAATGGATCCAAATGGCAGCTCCCTCTAGAAATCTCTTCAGTTTCCCATTACTAACCCAATTTGACATTTAATTTAAAAATTATCGGTCTCATCTCCCAATATCACACTTTGCTTGTTCCTATTTGGCATGATAAAGGTTTCAATTATCCAAATGCAAAAGTATGGTAATCTGTTTCAATCATAGGGCACTAATTAAAATGGTGGCAATAGCAGAATTTTGTACATAAGATTTCTTAAGACTAAGGCTGCAGCCCCAACCACACTTACCAGAGTGTAAGTCCATCTGACTTCAGTGAGACTAATTTCAGAGTAAAGACAAATTCAGACATAACAGGAAACCAGAGATCCCTTTCCCTCCGGTTTCCTAGCCTGAATGTCTGAATTTGGGGATATGAGTTTGCAGGAGAAAGTGACTCATGGTTTCCCTCCCCAAACTCCAATCTGAATCTTTGGTTCAGAGTGGAGTTTGGGCACCACAAACTCCATTTCTGAGGTGCCAGCATTACATTGGAATGCTGTCACCTCACTTTGGGCCCCACAGAACTGGAGTTGAGGGAGGAAGCTCCTCCCTCACTCAGGCCCAATTGGCTGTGCAGGCTGTCCTTCTGTCAAGAAGGAAGCCCACAGAGCAAGCTCCCCCGCCTCTTTGCAGTCAGGCAGTTCCCACGCCCCTCTGCAGTCTCGCTGACTGCAGAGAGGTAGCTCTCCCCAAAGTCCAAATGTGGACAGGAGAGCAGGGGGAGGGGGGCACCGAACTACAGTTCTGTGTTACATCTTAATAGGTCCTAAGTTACATATGCTTAGGATCACACTGTAAGGGCACAAACTTAAAACACAGGGCATTCAGTGCAATCCTATGTATGTTTAATTAGATGTAAGTCCAATTATGTTCAGTAGGGCTTACTCCCAGATAAGTGAAGATAGCATTAGAACCTAAGAGCATTAATTATTTCATGTGATGAACTAATTATCTGCATCTGATGAAGTGGGCATTCATTTATGAAACTGTATGCTAGAATAAACTGTTGCTTTTTAAGATGCCAGACTATATGCTGTTTTTTTCTCAATCATAAAGTAATTTTTCTTAAAACATTTAGCTTTAAGCCAGTTGCCCTAGTCTAGTGAGGATGATCTTCTCCACTGTGTTCCCCATGTACACATAGTAAGTTAGATTAAAAACTCTACATCCAGCACCTGGGACAGAACATGTGGTAATTAATGCTGGATCAGGCATCCACTAGACATATAGCTGGACTGCTCAGCTTTGGCTGTGCTGATAATCAAGGGTGAGATGGGAACTGAAATGTGAACAAAGTTCAGAATAGTGATATCTCAAAGTTCAAAATAGTGGTAGTGAGTGAAACAAACTAATTAAACAAAATTTAGTATCACCTCGTAGTTTATGGGAGAAGAATTCTTGAGCAAATAAGTGGCATGTAGGAAATTTAACACATTCAGAGTTGATGAATTCACAGTAGTGGCTGGAAATAATGCTGGCATACTAATGAAGTACCAGTGCTCCATGAGACTAACTCGGCACCAGCATTTGCAGGTGTGGGACTCCCTTCTCCTGGAAGCTCTCTGTGTCAGTCAGAAATATGTCCTTGAGGGTTGCATATATTTCTGAGTGACATAGAAGACTTCCAGGGGAAGCAGGATTGATGAAATCCTCCCCTCACGCCCACCGACTGCCAATGTTGCAATACTTGTCTGCAGCACTGGTGCATCTCATGGAGAATTGATGGTTCATTAGTTAGGATGCCCGCCAATATACAGAGGTTAGTATGCATTAGTCATGGGCAGAGCATAGAAGGAAAACAGACAGAGAAACAGAACTCTACAAGGAATTGAGGGGAACTGGCCCAAATGGAATTCAGGATATGATAGTTTGGCTCTTTAAAGGACTGTAGTAATTGCATGTGTAGTGATTGTGTATAACAAGGAAAGGAACAAACTGAGATTCAGAAGTGATCCTTATTATAGGGTTCCAAATAAATTTGGGCTGTGAAACGAAGGGAGCAAAGGGGAGGAATTCTATTAAACACATTTTAGCATCCAATGTGAATATCTCTATGATGGCATGTCCGTTCCACATTCCTCCAAGCAAATGCAATGCCTCCTTATTTTCATTTAATGTACCAGAAGACCTCATGCTGCTTTGCATGACAGCACATCCTGTGTGTGTATTCCACTACCTGTGCAGTGTGTGTTGTGAATGTTCCCACAGATCAAATGCGGAGAGCCAGGCTTCACAGAAGCAATATAAAAAACTCACCTTTTAATTTGTTTTAAGCTTCACAACCTGGAATCCCACTCAGACTTCCTGTTCTTGTTCTCGAATGACATCCCAGCATATGCCTGGTGATGTCATATCAACCACAGAATCCATCAGAAGCATGGAGCCAACCTATGAGTGGAGAGGGTTTGGGATCAATTCCAGGTTTTTATTGGGTGTTTTAATTTAAGTTAACTGTTTGGCATCATTTTTGGTATATACTGGACTTTTATAAAATATTTTGCCTTCATTATCTAAAGATGTATGAATTAAGAAGATGCTCTCTAAAGGTTCGCTCCATGTTTCAACGTGATTCTGTGATGGATCATCCGATGGAATCAGCGCAATGCACAATGAATGTCATTTTAACTTAGCAAGCACCTTATGGCTAGTCATTCCCTAGAGATGTCATTCCCTAGAGACTAACCAAATCCTATTTTTTTCCCTATCCCTTTCTAGCTGGGCTAGCTTTTAATGGAATGTAAGATTTGGAAATGTGGCTTACATTCTGTGCAGTGCTCCCGGCAATCCAAGAGCAGGGCATGCCCACTGGTTCAATTCTACTCCAAACCACATCCATGTGACTAGGGAAAATTGAAAGGCTCCATCGCTACTAAGGATTGCATCCTCATTGTAATGACGATTCTCCTACATCAAGGAGACAAACTTTTATAGCAACAGGGCCACCTTCACTAGCCACATGGATGGGGTTTGAGGATGCAAGGAACAAGTGTGCGAGCCCCACACTTGGATCGACAGGGTGCTGCACAGAATATAAGCCTACATCTTCCACTTCATTTCTATGTGGATATTTTGAGGTTGTTCACATCACCTCCAGCCTCTGCTCAGAAGGGCTATGGGGAAGGCAATAGCTCGCCTGCCTTCCCCAGAAGACAGCAGTGGCCATCTGCCTCTCCACCCTGCCACACGCCCACACAAGCGGCGGCACATTGAGGGCACATCTGGGAATGGGAGGACTTCTCCCTCACACATCCCAGAGTGCGCCGCACTCGGTGCAGCCGCTCCACCCCTCTGGTTCACTGCCGGAAATGGTGGCGGGCTGTGTGGGGGGGAAGCCTTTCAATCTGGCAACAATGGTTCTCACAATCACCTACTGAGATTAACCGAACTAGCCATTTAACCTCGGCTAAACAACAGGTTAAAAAGTAGGGCTACCACATGCTGGAGCAGAGGGCTCCCGGTGCTCTAGAAGACACGAGCTGCCTGCGTTACCCCAGGCAGCCCGTGCTGTGTGAATAGTCTCTTCAGATGTCTTTTTAACTAGTAATCCAGCTGGAAGTTCACAAATAGAGTAGGCTAGAGAACACTATATAAGTAAATACATTAAGTGTGTTTATTTCTTTTTGTGCTGTCATGAGAACAGAAGTACCAATTCACAATGGCTATTGGTGGAAGAAAAAGGTGAAGCACTTCATAATGGTCAGATTTGCTATTTCCTCCCATTACCCCCTCATTATTAGCTATGGTGAAAGAGGCGTTTGACAATAGCACTGATATCTGATGAATGAAGAATAACTAGCCCAAATGTACTTACCATGGAGATCCAGGTACAGGAGTGGATGCCACGGGCTTGTTGCCATCTGCAGCATTGTCATCTTCTGGGAGCAGCTTTAGAGAGTGGTTCTTCACATGGAAGCATACAGAGATGAATCAGCAGAAAACATAGTTATGCACTTTGCTTAAAGAGGTGATAAGTAATCAAAATGACCATGTGTGACTTTTGGTCACATGATCAATGCCCCTACACTACAGTTAGATAAGAATGAGAGAGAGAGAGAGAGAGAGAGAGAGAGAGAGAGAGAGAGAGAGAGAGAGAGAGAGAGAGAGAAATTATAAACAGATGCCAGTCGGGATAGGAAGGTAATTCGTCTTCTCTTCTTTTGCCCTGATAATAACATACTTATGCACAAGACACATTCTGTATAGGTATTAAGGAAATTCTATAGGGATTTGTAACCAAAATGAACTAATTAGCATCTAATTTCTAAGTTTATTGTGCTTTTCAGTGCAACTTTTATAACACATTTCCTTCATTATCACAATAACCCTGCAACATAGATGAGGCTTGTTCTGTTTGAAAAGTGATACTTATTTATATTTAATTACAAATATACCCTTCCTTTCACATGACTCAAAACAGCATACAAAATTATGTACAATAAAACCACAAAATACAATTAAAATAGTAACACTTGTACCATATTACAAGAGCTTAATTGGTTTTTAATTTTTCCCCCAGCTAATGGCGAGAAAAGCCAGCTGATATTTGCAGTATGTCAAAAGTTTAACCTTGCATGTGTTACTGTGTGACAGAAACAGTTCACTATAGGTTTAAGCAACTGGACCCATTAGGACAAATGTCTTTTTGAAAATCACTGCTTGCTGAAATGAGTGATCAGTGAGCACCAGGCCCTCAGAGATGGTGACTTGCTTAAAGACTCCTGGTGGGATTTCAAGTGGAGAAAATGTGAGCCTGTGTTTCTGCACTCAAACTTATAAATATGAGATCTGCATAACAGACAGCAGTGCTGATGGAACTCGCTGTGGTCTGTTAAGCGTTATGAGCCTTTACCTCAGAAAAGAGGCAAACATTATGAAGGCCCTGAATTTCCAGCTTCCCATCTTCCCATCCGTACATTCTCAAAACCCACAAATGGAAAGATCCCACTTGGGTTCTCTCCTGGCCATGGGAAACATTTTCAGCCATAGATTATGAAAGCTTCAAAGCCTCCATGAAACACAACTGCAGACAGCTTTTCATGGTCAGAAAAAGCTGGGACTTCTCCTGGCTATGCAAAGCTCTCAAAAGACAGGGAGGGATTAGGGTGGCTTGCAAGCTTCCACAGTTCCTGACTGCTTGAAAAAGCTTTGTCTGTCAAGAAGCTGTTAAGGGCAACTAGGGAATGAAAGAGGTTTTCAGGCTTCCCACAATCCCTGGCATCCCAATGGGGCTTCTCCTCCTAATCTAAAACTGTCAATGTCAGAAAGGGGTTGCATATACTCACAATCCCACCATTTCTGGCTGCCTTTGATAGCTTCGTCCTCTTAAATATCACCTCTTAAATATGCTGAATTTGGTTTGACTCAGTTTGAACTATTTCTTGTTTCTTTGGGGTGAAAAAAATCTGATGTGAGGCAGGGAATACTAAATTACTGTTACTAAAAACAGCCATTTATCGACCTCCTCTCTGTCATGTTTTGAATTGTAACCCAAAAGAGGGATATGGAGGAATAGGAAGTGTGAGTCAGGCATGCTTCCAGTTCTCTTCACATTACTGTAGCATCCAAAAGGTTTTGCAACTGCAGGTGGCATTATTTGCAAACACCCAAGATAGGGCTGCAACAGTGAACTGGTTTGTCTCTTTATGTGGCCTGAGGGGTGACTGTGAAAAGTGGTGTTGACAATCGGGTTTTTGGAGGAGAAGGAATACGGATCACAGCTCAGATGATGAGGGAAGAGAGGCTGTGATTTTCAGCTGCATGACTTTCTTAAGACACATTTGCCATGCTCCTTCTTTCTTAAGAATCATTTGTTTGTATTAATAACAATATAAACATTCAGAGAGTATACCAGGAAGAGCTGGTATAACTTGTGGTAGCAAGCATGACTTGTGGTAGCAAGCATGATAATATGGTAGCAAGCATGACTTGTCCCCTTTGCTAAGCAGGGTCTGACCTGGTTGCATTTGAATGGGAGACCAAATGTGTGAGCACTGTAAGATATGATGGGGCTATTCTTGGAAGAGCATCTGCACGTTTGCATGCAGAAGGTTCCAAGTTCCTTCCCTGGCATCTCCAGATAAGGTGGAGAGAGACTCCTGCCTGCAACCATGGAGAAGCTGCTGCCAGTCTGTGTAGACAATACTGAGCTAGATGGATCTATAATGGTCTGCTTCAGTACAAGGCAGCTTCCTACGTTCCTATGAGAATGGCACAGGAGAAAGCAAAGAGGTGCTGGTATCAATATCTTAAGTGTCAGTAGCAAGACTCAGTTGGTGCAGTCTAGCCATGCAGTAGATACAATCCACCACTGGTGCCAACGGAATCATGTGGCATATGGGATAACTGGAATTCATTGTTTCATTTTTACATGTGAGAACTCTACAGGTTCTCATGTTGTATGACTATGTACAAGTAAACCATTTTTAAAAATCCTCAGTACAGCATTCACCTATCCAAGATGAAGACCCATCAGATCAATTCTTCTACAAGGTTAAATCAGGTTAATTTATGCTAGTGGCTTAAGGAATGAATGGAAGAAGGAATTCCATAAAGGGCTACTGCCTGAAAGTGATTTTTTAAAAGCCATTTTGACAGTGCTCTTCAAAACTACTTCATGGATTTTAAGCACTGAAGAATTCCCTCTGCTATCCAGTAGAGAAACAGGGTCATGGATCAATGGGGAATGGAAATATTATTCTCCTATAAATGCAAAACAACTCCACAAGACCTGTGGAGATGCAAAGGCAGAATAACTGAGGAAAATGTACTGATCCAAAGGCATCTGTTAAACCTTTTTCTCAACAAAACAAAAATGAAGGCTGAGATACTTAGACATTTAACAAGATGCTGAAAGGCAAAGGGAACTTCAAAGGGGATTAATCTTGGCTTTTGATGCAAACTAAGAACTGGCAGAACCAGAGTCTTTCTACCATGTCTACAAGAGTCCTTTTCAGACAACAAATCAATGTCAGTTTACTGTGGGGGGTGCGTGGGGGGTGGAGCAGGATAATGATGACAGGTCCCACTTCAGACCTACATACTTTTAGTAAAATGTGAGTGAGAACACACCTGCATGCATACAAACTGTAAGGAAGTGTGGTTACTAAAAACATTGTTCTTGACTACTCATACATACTCATACAAGTTTTCTGTGCATGTAGTCTGGCCTCACAATCTACTGAACATATGTTGTTGTTAAGCCTACATTTGTTGTCTGAAAAGCACACCTTTGTGTTCTTATTTCATAATTTTACGATTTTAAGGATTAAAATAACATTGCAAATGTTTAATAAGAGGAAAGAGGAAGCAGCATTCCTGAAAGAGGAAAGAGGATGCTGCAGTCCTGAGAGGCAGTTGCTTGCTGGTCTTGAAGAGGGAGGAAGCAACAAGACTGTAGCAACATTTACACTGCAAGGAAATAAAATAAATTAATGAATCACCAAGAAAACAAGAGGGGAAGGAGAAGCTAGGTCTGCTAGTGCAGGAAATCTCCTAGGGTTGGATTTCTAGCTGGCTGGAAGTGTTTGTGTCCTTGCCAGAGGAAAGGCCTGAGTAGGGGATCCATTCCAGGTGAGGGCCTCAGCTTGTGGGAGGCCCCACATTCCTGAGCTGAGTCAATTTGACTGCTGGTGTTGAATACAAGGCTCACACCAGAGGAGCTTTGCTCCCAGGAGCTAACAAGAGTTTGCAAACAGATAACGAAGGAGTTTAGCAGGAGACTGGCAGGAAAAGCTGTGGGGAGACACACAAGGCAAGAATAAGGTGAGTACTACACAACCTTTGTGATTTTCTTGGAGAGCAAAACTAAAAACCATTAATTAGCTGACAGCCATACCCAGTACCTAGCTTCAAACCCGATATACTCTAAATAGCCAATAAAACTAGTTATGAAGGAAGAATGCTAGCAGGAGAGGCGCTGCTTCCCAGTATATTGCACAGAATGTTGCATGTATGACTATCTGCCCAAGGGGCAGAAGTTTGCGCTCAGAGCAAAGAGCTCTTGGCTCTCAGGGCACAAGTTCATTCCCTTGAAGACAAGGTGGCTGACCTGGAGAAGCTCAGGGAGGCAGAGAGATGTGTGGATGAGACCCTCAGGGATGTCGTAGAGGCATCCCACTCCGCTTCTGACAGCGCTTCTGCTGTCATGGAGAATGAGGGGTCTCAGGGAAGGAGGATTTGGGTCTGAAGAAGAGGGAAACACTCCCTTAGCAGGGACCCCTTCCTTGGGTGTTGCACCCATATCCTTTCACACAGAGGGGGTGGGGCCCGCTTAGTAGTGGGTGATTTGATCATTAGGGGCATAGAGAGATGGCCCTGTGACCCGCGTGTTGACCGCATGGTTACTTGCCTGCCTGGTGCAAAGATTGCAGACATCATACTGCATATAGGTAGACTGTTAAGACAGTGCTGGGGAGGAGTCAGCTGTCGTGGTGCACATTGGCACCAACGATGTTGGGAAACGCAGTCAGGAGGTCCTGGAAGCCAAATTTAGGCTGCTAGGTAGCATACTGAAGTCCAGGACCCCCAGGGTAGTGTTCTCTGAAGTGCTACCTGTTCCACAGGCAGGGACAGCGAGACAGGCAGAGCTGAAGGGTCTCAATGCGTGGATGAGACAGTGGTACCTGGAGGAGGGGTTTAGATTCATTAGGCACTGTGCAAAAGGGAAAGGGTCCACTTGAACCAGACTGCAGGAGCTAAAAATCAAGAAGGTCAAAGAGCAGGTTTTAAAATGATGCCTGGGGCATTGCCAGCGGGAACAGGGTAGTATCTGCTTAGTATCGGCAAAATCCCCTAAGTTGTGAGGGTGAACATGTTTCAGATAAACCAGAAGGGAACAGAGTAGAGCCAGGAGTTGAGCAGAAGGAAACATAGGACAGCTTGCCAAAGAGGTTAAATGATGGTACATGCCAACAACAGGTGAGGGACCCGGTGTACAGGTGTCTGTATACCAAAGCCATAAGCCTCCAAGCCAAGATGGGTGAGCTGGAGTACTTGGTTACTAATGAAAACATAGATACAGTGGGTGTAACAGGAACCTGGTGGAATGGTGAGAACCAGTGGGACACAATTATTCCTGGATATAAACATTATAAAAGGGACAGGGAGGGGAGGGTTGGGGGAAGAGTGGTGATGTATATCAAAGAAGGGATAGATTCCAATAAGCTAGAAAACCTAGGTGGACCAGAGTCCTCCACAGAATCATTATGCGTAACATTACAAGGATGGAAAGGAAATATGTTACTAGGGATGTGCTATCGCCCTCTGGATCAAAGCACTGAGAGTGACCCGGAGTTGTAGGAACAAATAAGAGAGGTATCAAAGAGAGACAGGGCAGTAATAATGGGTGACTTCAACTACCCACACATAGACTGGGTAAATGACAGAGAGTCCAAATTTCTAGATGTGCTAAATGACTGTGCCTTAGAACAGTTAGTCATGGAACCAACCAGAGAGATAGCTACTTTGGATTTAATCCTGTGTGGTGCCCAGGACCTGGTGTGAGATGTCAGAGTTGCAGAACCATTGAGGAGCAGTGACCATAGTGTGATCCAATTCAGCATATATGAGAGTGGAGAATTGTCAAGGAAGTCCAACACAGATGTGTTGGACTTCAGAAAAGGAAACTTCTCAAAAATGAGGAGACTGGTAAGAAGGAAGTTGAAAGGGAAAGTCAAGAGGGTCAAATCACTCCAGAAAGCATTGAACTTATTTAAAACCACAGTACTAGAAGCACAGCTGGAATGTATACCAAGAATGAGGAAAGGTACCACCAAGTTTAGGAGGATGCCAGCATGGCTAACAAATAGACTCAGGGAAGCTATGAAAGGGAAGATGACTTCCTTCAGAAAATCGAAGTCCTGCCCAAATGAAGAGAACAGGAAGGAACATAAACTCTGGCAAAAGAAATGCAAGGACACAATAAGGGATGCAAAGAGAGAGTTTGAGGAGCATATAGCTAGAAGTGTCAAGGGAAATAACAAAAACTTCTTTAAATATATCAGAAGTAGAAAACCTGCCAGAGAGGCGGTTGGACCCTTAGATGATGAGGGTGTGAAAGGGATTATTAAGGAGGATAAGGAGATTGCAGAGAAGCTGAATGAGTTCTTTGCATCTGTATTCACGGCGGAGGATACTGACCATATACCCTCTCCAGAACTGAGTTTTTCAGGTTTGGCGGCTGAGGAACTGGGTGAATTTGAGGTGACAAGGGAAGATGTTCTAAACTGTCTTGAAAAGCTAAAAAGTAACAAATCGCTAGGGCCAGATGACATCCACCCAAGAGTTCTGAAGGAACTCAATTGTGAAATTGCGAATCTCCTAACAAAAATATATAACTTGTCCCTGCAATCAGGCTCTGTACCTGAGGACTGGAAAGTAGCCAATGTGACTCCAATTTTCACGAAGGGATCCAGGGGGGATCCTTGAAATTACAGGCTGGTCATCTTAACTTCGGTGTTGGGTAAACTGATGGAAAGCCTACTTAAGGACAAAATTGTTAAGCATAAAGAAGAACAGGCCTTTTTGAAGGAGAACCAGCATGGCTTCTGTAAGGGAAGGTCTTGCCTCACTAACCTTTTGGAATTATTTGAGAGTGTCAACAGGCATGTGGATAAAGGTGATCCAGTTGACAAAGTATACTTGGACTTCCAAAAAGCTTTTGATAAAGTTCCCCACCAAAGGCTCTTGAGTAAACATAGCAGTCATTGAATAAGGGAACAGGTTCATGTGTGGATCAGTAACTGGTTGAAGGACAGGAAACAGAGAGTAGGAATAAATGGACAGTTTTCACAATGGAGGTAGGTAGGAAGTGTGGTCCCCCTGGGATCGGTACTGGGACCAGTGCTCTTTAACTTGTCCATAAATGAGCTAGAATTTGGGGTGAACAGCGAAGTGGTCAAATTTGCAGATGACACTAAACTATTTAGGGTAGTGGAATCCACAACAGATTGTGAGAAACTCCAAAAAGATCTCTCCAATCTGAGGGACTGGGTGAAAAAAGGGCAAATGTGGTTCAATGTAAGCAAGTGTAAAGTGATGCACATTGGGGCAAAAAACTACCAACTTTGCATATATGCTGATGGGATCTAAGCTGACGATGACTGACCAGGAGAGAGATCTTGGGGTTGTGATGGACAGCTGATTGAAAGTGTTGTCTCAGTACGTGACAGCTGTGGAAAAAAAACTAATTCCATGCTAGGAATCATTAGGAAGGGGACTGAAAATAAAAATGCTAATATAATGCCCTTATTCAAATCTATGGTGTGGCCACATCTGGAGTACTGTATACAGTTTTGGTCACCATATCTTAAGAAGGATATTGTAGAACTGGAAAAGATGTAGAAGAGGGCAACCAAAATGATCAGGGGCCTGGAGCACCTTCCTTATGAGGCTAGGCTACAGCATCTGGGGCTCTTTACCTTGGAAAAGAGGCAACTAAGGGGAGACATGTTTGAGGTGTATAAAATTATGCATAGAGTGGAGAGGGTAGATAGAGATAAAATTTTGTCCCTCTCTCACAACACTAGAACCATAGCTCACCCCATGAAACTGAAGATTGGTAAATTTAGGACCAACAAGAGGAAGTACTTTTTCACACAGCACATAATTAATCTATGGAATTCCTTGCCATGGGATGTCGTGATGGTCACCAGCTTGGATGGCTTTAAAAGGGGCTTAGACAGATTCATGGAGGACAGGTCTATCAATGGCTACTAGTCTAGTAACTGTGGGCCATCTCCAGCCTCAGAGGCATGATGCCTCTCAATACCAGTTTCAGAGGAGAAACAGCAGGAGAGAGGGCATGCACATACCTCTTGCCTGTGGGCTTCCCAGAGGCATCTGGTGGGCCACTGTGTGAAACAGGATGCTGTATTAGATGGGCCTTGTGCCTGATCTGAACAGCAGGGCTGTTTTTATGTTCTTACTGTATGTAATAAGCAGGAGTATGTATTCTGCTATTGAGACAGGTATCTAGTCATTATGTTTAGCCCTCTCTTCAATAGCTTATAGAACAGTATTTCCAGGGAGAAATACCATTGTTAGAAAGCCTTTCCATATAAAAAAACTCATGCATGTAGAAAAATAGCACATTAATGAAAAGGCTAAGCTAGAGTACACTCTGAGTAACTTTTCATGAGCAGGGGGATTTTGATGTGGGATAATATCCAAACATGTAGTCATAAAGTGTAGTCTTATGTGGTACAGTCCCATGAATGCTGTAGTATGTGATTTATCTGAAGGTGCCAGTTGGTGCCTATGCTCGTATGTTTGAGGCTACCAAGATAGGGAGATGACAATGAGAGTTCTTGAAAACTGTATTGGAAAGAGAAATTAATTTATTCAACAAGCCTTTGTTCTTGATTTAATTCCTGCAGATTAACATCTTTCCCGAATCAGAATGAAATAATAAGAAACAAACCTTCCCTTCTTCATTCTCTGTTGGCTTATTTTTCATGTCAGTATGTAAAATGAGGGTTGTTGGGCAGGAAGTCCTGTTTGATTCTTTGCTTTTATCTGTAACAGGGGGGGAAAAAGATGGGGAAAATCCCACTAAACGTCTGTGTTGCACTGAGCTCTCAGAACCCCCCGGCAATCATTTGGGATTTTTACAGTTAGCTTGAAAGGCAAAAATCAGACATTTATTTATCATATTTATATACCACCTGATATGTGTATCTCTAGGTGGTGTACACAATCAAAATCAAATAAAACAAAATCAAAACAAAACAATTTCACAGAATAAAAACAAAGTTTAAAATTAATTTTAACTAAAAGCCTGAGAAAACAGGTGTGTCTTGAGTGCCTTTTAAAAGGCAATCAGAGATGGAGAAGCTCTTATTTTCACAGGGAACACATTTCAAAAGGCCTTGAGCAGCCACAGAGAAGTCCTGGTCCCAAGTCACCACCAAACAAGCTGGTAGCAACCATTACTAGACCTACTCAGTTCTTAATAGCTCCATGCAGAGTGAATTAGAGACATCAAGCCTGGAGGTTACCAGCATATTTACCACTGCTTTGTGGTCATTTACCTCCAAAAATGGGCACAGCTGAAGCTGATGAAAAGCACTCCTGGCCACTGCCTCAACCTGATAAACCAGAAAAAGGTTAGGAACCAGGAGCACACCCAAGCTACATACTTGTTCTTTTGGGGGAGTATAACCCCATCCAGAATAGGCAGCTCTAAACCATCTCTTGGGTATTGATCCCCTACAATCAGTACCTCTGTCTTATTTGGATTCAATTTCAGTTTGTTAACCCTCATCCAGCCCATTACTGCCTCCAGGCAGGCATTTAGGGAAGTGATGCCATTTCCTGATGAAACTGATATGGAGAAATAGATTTGGGTATCATCAGCATATTGATAACACCCTGCACCAAATCCCCTGATGATCTCTCCCAGCAGTTTCATGTAGATGTTAAAGAGTACTGGAGACAGTATGGAGCATTGTGAACACCATACATTAATTCTCAATTGGCATACCAACAGTCTCCAAGTGACACCATCTGGATCTACCAAAGAGGTAGGAATGGAACCATTGTAAAACAGTGCCACCCAATCCCACTTCCCTCAGGCGACCCAGAAGGATGCCCTGGTTGGTGGTACTGAAAGCTGCCTAGAGATCAAAAGGATCAGCAGAGTCAAACTCTGAAGTTATTCACACAATCAAAAATGGTGTTCTACCCAGGTTTGGGAATTATGTGTGCTGCCAATTTTTGGTTTATGTGGAAGCAAGGTAGGAGAAAAACCTGTGTTGCTTCCACATAACTTAACACTGGGAGCACACACAGTTCCCAATTCTGGGTAGAACACAGGAGGGTTTTTGTGTGTGTGAATGACCTCTCCCTCTGTCATTACCTAACTGGAGATCATCCATCAGGCTGACTAAGGCAGTCTCAACCTGATAGCCCTCTCTAAAGACAGTTTGAAATGTTACCTTCAAAACTGCCTAGACCTGAGAGGTTACCACTCAGTCACCTTACCCAACCATGGAAGACTGGAGACGGGTCTATAGTTGGTTAACTCTGAGGGATCCAATGTAGGTTTCTTCAAGTAATAGCCTCCTCAAGACAAGAAGGCATCCTGACCTCCCTCAGAGAAGCATTTATAATATTTACCAGACCCTCTCTGATAGTATGATGATGATTACCAGATGAAATAAGCCAAGTTGGGCAAGGGTCAAGAGAACTGGTTGTAGGACATAGTCCAAAGCAGTTTGTCCATATCCACAGGAGTCACAAACCATATCCACAGAAGTCACAAATAAACCAATCTGATCTTATAAGAGGAGTTGCTGGTCATCTCCATAGTAGACTCTGCAATAACTGTGGAATCCAGTTCAGATTGTGAACTCCATACATTAATTCCCACTTGGCATACCAACAGTCTCCAAGTGACACCATCTGGAATCTGGAGTCGGCTGAACTGGATTCTACAGTTTGATAAAACTATATCAAATGCTTTTATTATTTGAAATGAATAAATACGTTGCACTCAGAAAGTGGGATTTCTATACTACCCCAAACATTCTTAAAACATTGAGCTCATTCACACAACCAAAAACTGTGTCCTACCCAGGTTTGGGAGCTGTGTGTGTTCCTGATTTTCAGTTGTGTGGCTGCAAACAACTAGGTAGGAGGAGGGAGAAGTGATTGATTGGAATCAAGGTAAGAGGAAAACTTGGCTCGCCCTCATTGTTTCCCACACAGAAACCCAATCTAGCAATAAGAAGTATGCCATAGAACATACTTAATACAGCTCAAGTAAAATTACACAATCCAATAAAGATAATAATTTTTCTGTCACCAATAACTAGTAATAACAGAGCGGAACCTCACAAACTTCACATAGTTTTTGAATCACAAATTACCATACAACCAGCTCAATCTTATTTTGTATTTCCATACAACCAGCTCATACAATCCCAATCTTAAATGGGATGGAACTGCCACTGGAGCACATCAACAATGCAATTCCTCTCATTTAAAACACTGAGGACCAAACCTTGGACCCTGTGACCTTGGACATGTCTTTATATTTTCTCAGTGGTAAATATTGGCCAACATATAGACAAATGCTGCATTGGCACAATAGTGCTTTTCATTGTGCAAGGGGGGTGTCAATTTTTTGTGTGATCCCCCTTCCCTCTGCATCTCGCTATGCGTCCCAAAAATATGATAGTGGGGGACCCTCAGGCACATATTTTCAGGATGTATAGATGACTACAGATGGAAGTCACAATGAAAATCTCACATCTACAAAGAAAAATGTTGTTGTACTGATACAGTGTTCATCAAGATATTGGTCATGACCTCTTGGGGAAAGTATTTGTACTGTGGTTAGGTGCAGGAGAAAAGGTTATTCCTCCTCAGTTCAGTAGTCTTGATCTAAATGACCTCTGTGGCATGTCAGAGATGCATGCACACATTTCAAACATCACAATTAATTTTGCCCTTATACAATGAGTATGATTATGAGTATGAGCTTTGGTGCTGGAGAAGACATTTTAGGTTACTATGGACAGCCAAGAAAACAAACAAATGGATCATAGAAGAAATCAATCCAGGATTCTCACCCGAGGCACAAGTGGCCAGGCTCAAACTATTATACTTTGGACACATCATGCGAAAACCCAGCTCTCTTGAGAAGTCCTTAATGCTGGAGAAAGTTAAAGGAAAGAGAAGAGGGCTACTAGCAGAAAGGAATGCACCACTGATAGACCTTAAAGGCCAAGTTGAAGACAGATCATCCTGGAGAGAATCTATCTATGTGGTCGCTAAGAGTTGACACTGACGTGATGGCACTTAATCACTCACTCAATCAATCAATCACAATGAATCTGGTTTCAATAACATCTGAGGCTCAGGCCACATGTGAAGGAGAGTTCCACGGTTATTTCCGTTTGTGTCCACACACATGTAAAGTCTTCTGCTGGTGACAGTGGTTCCGGGAGTGCTGCGAGGGCAGGGGAAAATAACTGTGAAAAATGGTGAACATCATTGATGGTGGCACATGTCATCCTGCAGGAAGCCCAGGAGGCTGATAGGATCCTGCGGGTAGGCTGCCCCACCCCAGCTCAGCTGGCTTCTGCACATGTGTGGCAACCATTTGATTGGTCAGCATAACAATCTGCAGAGGGAGGCTGAGTGGCAGGGACCGGGTGGCCTCCCCATGTGATCCTGTCAGTCTCCCAGGCTTCCTGCAGAATCCCAGGTGCCAGCAATGGCAATGTTCACAGTTTCCTCCCCCCCCCCCCAGTATACCCCCTTCCTTGCCCCCTGGAACCACCATCACTATGTGACTCTAGTCTGTTCCTATATCTATGAGGTTTCATTCCTCATGCTTTCCAAAGAGAGGTTTTCCACATATTCCAGTGCACAAAGGCAGTTGCTTTGGAGTTTGGGTTTTTGGGTAGTCTGGGCAAGATCTGGAACCTACTTGAAATAATGGCATATTTCCATTTTGTGGTTTGGTCTGGAGTTTCATTTATCTCATTGTGACTCTAGTAGTTTCCTAGCTCTATCCGTGCTCATTCCTCATGCTTTTCAATGGTTTTTCCACATTTCCTGGGAAAGTAATGTATGATTTCCCAGCAAAGTATGTTACTAAAAATTTAAAAAAATCCCTAAATCACAAACACTAAATGCATCATAAACAAATTCTCAATCTGGTATTTTGTCCCAATTGAAAATACATTTCTACCAAATCATTCTTAACATGACATTTGTAAAATACTATTATTTCCATGTTTGTGGTCAGCTTCAAGAAGAGGTCAGTAAATGAAATACTGTCTCTTCTTCACTAGTGGTATTGATGGTGACTCTTATTCCAAAAGGGGAATGGCTGTAAGCAATGCTGCTGGTATGATATATCAGCTGTGTACACAGCAAAGAAATTGCATTAACCATTTTGAAACTTCCAATGCAAATAAAGAGATACTGGCTCTTACACTGGTTAAGCTTACTTTAACCCTGCAAATTGAGATTAGTGTTGAGACAAAACCACTGACAGAATGTTGGCAGACGCACTGTTTCTCAAGGCTAAGGGCATTTCCCTTGATGCTAGAAAACAAAAGCCTTGAATTTTTTCATAAAGGTTCTAAAAATAAATGAGTTACTTAGTGCACAAAAGGATGAAGTCCTATAAAGAGCTTTAATTTATATTAGTTTTAAACTTCCATGCAACCTATTTTAGATAATCAAGGGTGGCTTACCAAATGAGCATTAATCCACCAACAAGAAGTAGTTGTTGAGTCTGAAAATGCTTAATATTGTAACCAGTTTCAAATGTATCTATTTTATTGCATAGTAATGGGAGGTCAAATGGAGAAAATAATCCTTGCTAGTTAGCTTTTCTTACTTAAGGTTTTCTTCCTTCTTTTGGAACTTAAGCTGCACTAGGCTAAAAAGGCCTTGAGGGCAATCGTATCTCAGAAGAAATGCACTGCCAGTCAGTAAGTAGGTGAATTCCTCCCGGACAAGCCTATGGACTTATGCACACATGGTGAATCAAACATGGGGCAAAGGAGAGGGGAGTGCACCTGCTTGCTTGACTGTAGCCTCCACAGGTTTCATGTGCTGTCCAAATGGCACATACCTTAAAAGGGCCCCATACTTGTACATCTAACATTCAGTCTTTACCCCTCAAAGTCACACTGTACATATCAGGTTTGTGTGTCTATGAGTGCCCGTATGCACACAGGGCTCTAGGTATTGATTGATATTCAGATGTTAAGTCAGGTGCATGGAGGTTGGGAGCAATATCTTGCTTCACCACACATGAGGTTCACTTAGTTTCCCAAATGTGTACAGTTTGACCTTTTCTTGAAGCAAGAAAAAAGGCTTTTTAGAGCATGATCATCTTTTCTAGGCAAATTTCCTGATTTCTCTATGGTTGACTAACCTTTTTCTTAATTATTCATACTATCCATCAACTTATATACCACTTGTAACTTATAAAATCCCTTAGAGGTTTCTATATTTATTTATTTATTCTTCTTTAAGTTCAGAAAAAGATGAGATGGGATACTATGGCACTAGGGTGAACATAGCATATAATCCAAATTTTTTTGTAGGCATGAGGAGAGAGAAACCACTGAATATAGTCCAAAGGTGCAGAAGGAATCCTATAAACATGAGCCTAATAAGAGAATACCGACATCTGAACATTGCAGCACGTATTTTGACAAGAGACAGCTGCTAATCAACGTGCTAAGTTAATAATGGCACAACAGCAGTGGGAACAAGGGAATTATGCTTTCAACAGCATTGACTGCCAATAGTTTAATGTGATTCAGTGGAACACAAAGAACAAAGAAGAATGCTCATCTATTTGTTTTCTGGTAAGATCATAGAATGAAAGAGTAGCCCTGCTGGATCAGACTAAGGGTCCCTCTAGCCTGGCATCCTGTTTCCAACCGTGACTAGACAGATGATGCTGGGAAGCCTACAAGCAGGACATAAAGGCAAGTGTCCTCTCCCATTGTTTGTCCCCAGCCTTAGAACCTGGGGGTTCCAATTAGTAGATTACATAAGCAGAGCTAGAGCAGATGAAGAGCTTATAGTTCTGAATCCTATTGCCCATGGTGGACAAACAGATCCCTTTTGAAAGTTCATAAGCAGGAGATGAAGGCCTTTCATCTCCCTCTCCCATCACTGCTTCCTGTAGCTAGTGTTTGGAGGCAACCTTCCTCTGAACCTGGAGGCAGCACAATGGGGATGTGTAAAAACTGAGGTTTGTGCACAGGTTCGGCTCTAGGGAGGGGCGGCTTTAAAAAGCGGGGAAGCAGGTCCTTAACTACTTCCCACTGCCCCATACAGCTTCCTGCTGTGATAGGAATGTTTGACATGTGCATACCAGCACCACATGTGGGTTATTGGGGTCACACCATCACAGCAGGAAGCTACATGGGGTGGCAGATAGCAGGTAAGGACCTGCTTTCTTCCTTTTGAAAGGTCCCACTTGCCACTCCTCCTCTCTCCATGGCGCTGAACCAGTTTGGACCTTGGCCGAACCGGTTCGATGCTGAACCTGTGCATGAACCTCAGTTTGTGCACATCCCTACATCATACAGCCATCACTACTAGTAGTCATCCAAAGACATACAATTTGCCTAATCTTCTTTTAAAGCCATCAAAGTAGTAGTCATCACTACATCTTATGGCACTGCATTCCAAAGGTTAATTATGTGCTAAGTGAAGTTGTGCTATGTGAAGAACCCTACTCGGTCCAATTTCAATGGATGACCTGCTGGTTTTAATGTTTTCTATTCATTTCTCTACACTAGTTTTATATGCCTCAATCATGCCTCCTTTTCTTGTTAGGAAAGTGCACCAGCACCCTGATTATTTTGATTGCCCTCTTTTGCACTGTTTCCAGCCCTGCTGTGTCATTTTTGAGATGTGGCTACCAAATTGCACACAGTATTCCAAACGTGGCCACATCATATATTTGAATTGATTTCCATGCTAGATATTCCTAATCTCTAGCACAGAATCTCCCTTTTCAAAGCTGCCACAAACTGGACCAGTATTTTCACTTTGCTGTCCAAGACTCCAGGATTTCTATCTTAGTTAGTCACCTTTCTGAACTGTTGGTCACCTCACAGTTCAGACCTTTATCAGTATAAACATGAAGCTGGGAGTATTTGCCCCAATGTGCATCACTTTATTTAACATTGAACTCTTCAATTTTGTTGCCCATTCACCAATCTGGATAGATCTTTTTGGAGCTCTTCTTCACAAATGATTTTAGTTTTCACCACCCTGGAATAATTTGTGTTGCCTTGCTGCACTTAGCTCCAGTTCATTTATGAACAAGTTAAAAAGCTATAAAAGGACCTAAAACAGATCGTTGGCAGATCTCACTTCTTACTCTCTATTGTAAGAATTGTCCATTTATTCCTATTCTTGGCTTACTATTCTTTAATTTGCTACCAATTTATAAAATAACCTGTCCTCATATCCCATGATTGCTTAGTTTAGCATAGGTAGGCAACTTTGGATCTCTATGATGAACTACAACTGCAACACCAATAGATTGTGGCTGGGGATTAGGGGAGTTGTATTTCAACAACACCTGGAGAATGAAGGTTGTCTATGCATGCTCAAGAGCCTTTGGTGAGGGACTTTGTCAAAAGCTTTTTGAAAGTCCAAATGCATGCCAAACAGATCCCCTATATCTACATGCATGTTGACACTGTCAAGTAACTCGAAATGGTTAGTGAGGCAGAACTTTTCAGAAGCTATGTAAATTATTCTTCAACAAGACTTGTTCTCCTGTATGTTTCATAATTTTATGTTCAGTTAGTTACCCTTTCCACAGTTCACACAAAACAGATATTGTGCTAGCTGGCCTGTAATTTTCTGGATCCTTCATGGATCCCCCTTTCAAAATTGGTGTTCTGAATTAGCCCAGGTGTCAAATGCAAGCTAGTCCAGAAACAATAACTACTTTACACATCCCAGACAGCAGCACCAATTCATAATTTATAAATTTATTCAGATAATCGTATTTTCATATTGCACAATCTTTCATTGGCAGCTACCATTTTCCTGAGCAAATGAAACAAGAAGTCAGCAAGCCACCATAGGATAACAATTCTAAAATTTGAACCAGTATGGGATAATTGAGCTTATCATGTGACTACATGGGTCACAAGTCACTTCTCTTATTTCCATGGTGAGAAGGTACTTACTACTCACCATACAATTCATACTAGTAAAATAGTTGTATTGACACCTATTTAATTTTTTTATTGTGTTATGTTTAGCCACAAAAGATAATCTAGTGCATTATTAAAGGTAAAGTGTGCCATTGAGTTGGTGTCAACTCCTGGCAACCACAGACCCTTGCGGTTGTCTTTAGTATAATACAGGAGGGGTTTACCATTGCCATCTTCTGTGCAGTATGAGACGATGCCTTTCAGCATCTTTCTATATTGCTGCTGCCTGATATAGTCTGGGAAACATACCAGCGGGGATTCGAACCAGCAGCCTCTGGCTTGGTAGTCAAGCCATTTCCCCGCAGTGCCATTAGGGGGCCTGTACATTATTACAGGAGCCTAAATTTGGCTAAATCCTTTTCTAATACATGCTGGCCACATTCATATGTAACATGGAACTGCAGGTCCAATGGTTCCATGCTCCCCCTCCCCCTGCTCTCCCATCTCAGTTTGGAAGTAACAAAGAGAGTCCTCTTTGCAGTCAGCGAGACTGTGTGGGCTTCCTTCGTGACTGAAGGTCAGCCCGCACAGCCAATCATGCCAGAGATGAGGAAGGAGCTTCCTCCCTCAACTCCAGTTCCAGTTCCATTTGGATGTGCTGCAGGCTGCATCCAACCTCAGGCTGCGGTGATGAAACTCACTACAACCCGAGGGTTCAGACTGGAGTTCCAAATCTGAACTGTCAGTTTCAACACCGTGCCAAACTGCATTTCCCCGTGTTCGGACATAACATCTGCAGAACACTGGCCCATTCTGTGTTACATGCAAATGAGGCCACTGTAAGCTACATATGCTTAATTTCCCTTAAAATCTAAATCTTTGGATTTTAAGGAAAATTAAGCATATGTAGCTTATGGGTTAGACAAGAGCATACTAAATCCAATCAGATAGTGAATGCCTGAGGTCCATGTGAATTTGCACAAATCATGAGCACATCTTATTTTTAGTTCATATTGTACAGTCTTATTATACAAAGCCAAAGCATTTTGCCACACAAAAAGAAATCTTAACTGTTTAATCGTAGGCATTTCAGTCAATTAATTGCTTAACCAATCCATTAAATCTGCATGTATTTGCAAATGAGAAAAAGTAGCTCTAAAGAAAAAAAGTAAGCTTATTTTGTTTCAGATGACACATGCAGGTGCAGATATGTTGTAGACAGCAAGTGCCACATAAGCTTGTGGATACACACCTAAAACTATTCTTTGATTCTCTATTGTCATTGGATTCTTGTTCACTTTTGTTAAATAAATAATAAAATATATCCAAGGCTGCAGTCCTAGGAATACTTATCTAGAAAAAGAAGTCCCACTGAAATGATTCTTACTTCTGAGTGAAGATGAATAGGATCAGGCTACATGAGTGCACTTCAGCCTGAATGTGGCATGCTGCATCTTACAGATGGCATCTATATTCGGAAAAGCCATGCTGTGATTTTATATTATTTCTATTAAATTAATCAGGTATTTATAACTCCTATCACACTTCAGTGGTCCAGCATTTTGTGGTGTCAAGGGCGTAACTAGAATAGGGCAAGGGGAGACAGTTGTTTGGGGGCCCACTGCCTTGGGGGGGGCAGAGGCAAGTCACATGACTGACTCCCCCAGTCACACACCCGCCCGTGCTTCCTTCAGTTGTATCTATCCTCCAAAATTGATGTGAGTGTTAAGACCTGGAGCTACCAGAACAGCATGTAAATGACTTGCATCATCCACCATTTACAAAAGCTTTAAAAAAATAATTTAGGATGATGTTCTATAGTGGCACATAGGAGATATATAAAGATAGATAGATAGATATGCCTTTTGTTACCACTATCCAGCCTCATTTAAGATTTCTTTACTTCATGCGCTGAGCTTCGGGGGGGGGTGCATTTTAAAATTTTGTCTCTGGGCCCACTCCAACCTTGCTACGCCCCTGTATGGTGTCGTGATATATGGCCCTTCTTTCAAGCTACAGGTTATTTGATGACACAATCTTCCGAGTTGGTGGAAAAGCACAAAACAAGGAATACTTAGACATGTTCCAGTGCTCTGTAATTTGAACCCACAGAGTGCAATTGAATCGTCAGAGTTCTGCTAGAACAGGCAAAGCACCAGAGCCAATTATGTGTGTAAAAAGCCTTGGGTATGCAGGTTGATCTGCACGTCTCTGTAGCTGCTGCACAATCAATGGCCGTTAAAGGAGTATTTCCTTTAAAATCAAAACCGCGCTGGCTGTTCCATTCTATCACAGACTCACTTTCCAGCAGGCACACGAAGAATACATTATTCAAAGTTTTTCATCAGTCAGATTACACTTGGTAAATAATGCATTAATTTGTTAGTTGCTTCTAGAATCTCCTATAATAAAGGGAAGAAATATCAGAGACTGCAATCAAGCTGCAAGTGAACATATTGCAGCATGGAAATGAAATAAAGGGGTTTAAAAAAAATAGCACAAATGAACATGATTATGAAACTGACAGTGCAGTGCAAATTATATAAGTGTCTAAATAGAAGGCCTTTTCACAGCCAGAAATGTCAGGTTCTCATCCAACCCAGTCCAACCTGACCGTGAGGCTGAGAGTCTTACTCAAGGCCACTAGGGGCCCTAGAAGAAAAGCTGTCCTATTTGGTGCCTGAGCAGGAGCTACCGATCATATTTGACACTTCTATTTTCACATAGCTGAGGCAGATACAATGCAGCATCAGGCCACACCTCCCCAAGTAAGCTGTGCTATGCTCTCAGACACAGGACAGAAATTCAGAATTTTGGAAAATGCTCTCTCAGAAACTTTTGTCTTACCATTTTTTGGGTGGTGTTTATTAGGGATGTGTGAACCAGCTCATGGTTGAGCCAGTTTGCCATTGATCTGAGCCAGTTTCATAGCTCACCCTCCAGCCAAATTTGGCCCAGTTGGGTTCAACTTCATGCAGTTCCCAACCGCTCAAGGGGTACCTCGAGCGGAACCCCCCAGACCAGTTCAGGGGTTCTACAACAAAAACAACCAATTTTTTTTTTAAAGAAAACCTACCACCTCCGGGCCCTACAGCCTCCAGGCCATGACATGGACACACAAATAGCCAGTGTGCATGGATAGTGGCCTTCAAAATGGCCAACATGAGCAGGGAGAGGTCTGGAAAGGCCCGAAAATTGGCCAAAATGGCCCTAAAAAGACTGGGGGAGGCCAGTGAGGGAGCAGGAACCAATGGAACTCCCCCAGGCAGCGGCAGCACCCTGGAGGCCACTGTACCCAATGATAAGTTTTCTTTTAAAAAATAGTTGTTGTTGTTTTTTATTTATTTATTTATTTATTTTTTACATTTATATCCCGCTCTTCCTCCAAGGAGCCCAGAGCAGTGTACTACATACTTAAGTTTCTCCTCACATCAACCCTGTGAAGTAGGTTAGGCTGAGAGAGAAGTGACTGGCCCAGAGTCACCCAGCTAGTTTCATGGCTGAATGGGGATTTGAACTCAGGTCTCCATGGTCCTAGTCCAGCACTCAGACCACTACACCACACTGGCTCTCTCTTTGTTGTTGTAGCAACCCCACCACCTTTGAGCCAGGCCTGAACAGGTCCGGCCTCTAGCTGAATTGGGGCCCAGCTTGGCATGCACGGAACTGAACCAGGCACATTTCGAGTCCAGTTCAATTCAAACCAAACCAGGCTCCCCTGTTCCATGCACACCCCTACTATTCATAGCTACAGCAACCATTGATCCTATAGGCTGCTGCTGCTTCAGCACATTTCCCCTCTCTGATCCTTCTTCCTGCACTGATCCCAGCCAATCAGGTGCCACAGAATGAGTGTGTTGATGTCACTGAGTACAAACATAGCCAGCTTAAAGCCAGAGGAATTCTTCCTGAACTTTTCTATTAGCTGATCATACCCAGTCAGGAGCAGATAGTCTCTTCTTACAGGAAGGGAGCTGGTCTTTTGGTAGCAAGCATGACTTGTCTCCTTTGCTAAGCAGGGTCCATCCTGATTGCATATGAATGGGAGATTACATGTGTGAGCTCTGTAAGATACTTCCCTCAGGGGATGGAGACACTTTGGGAAGAGTAGAAGTTTCTAAATTCCCTCCTTGGCATCTCCAAGATAGGGCTGAGAGAGATTCCTGCCTGCAACCTCGGAGAAGCCACTGCCAGTCTGTGGAGACAATACTGAGCTAGATGGACCAGTGGTCTGACTCAGTATATGGTAGCTTCCTATGTTCCTTCTCTAAGCAGGTCAAATGCTTTCAAATTAACTAGAGAGGAGGAGGAGGCTTACACTGCTGCACGCTGAACTGGGGATCACCTCCTTTAACCTGTTAATTTGCAAGCCCTTTTCCTGTTTAAGGGAGATGATGTGCAGTATGCTGCTCACCCACCTTGCATTTGGCCAGGTACCTTCAAATTAGTCAAATTAGAAAAGGGCAGGCTGTTCATACTAGCAAAGTGCTTGCTCACTGATAATGTAAATGCAGTGGTTTACAGTGTGAGAGAGACTGCATATCAAACATTTTGACCCCTTTTCTCAGAGACTCCGAAGAACTCTAGAAAAAGTACATTTCATATTTGATGGATATGTTCATAAAAATTCCCCCTTTCAGGTCAGTCCTTATCATTAAATAAAACAAAACCTGCTTTAACACCATTGCTACATCAGTAGTAACCATGATCCTCAGAAAGGTATGCATTGAGAATACAGTCCCAACACTACCATTTGGTACTCATATGATCAAACTACAATCTTGGCTCAAAGACACTTGTGAGCATACACAAAAACTTCTCTGTGTGCACAGTGGCTTCCCCAATTTCCATTTTTGGTTGTATCGGCTTTATCAGAGGACATTCCCAAAGATCCTTGACTTTTACCCAATCAATGGCTACTAGTCTGGTAACTGTGGACCATCTCCAGCCTCAGAGGTACGATGCCTCTCAATACCAGTTGCAGGGGAGCAACAGCAGGAGAGAGGGCATGCACATACCTCTTGCCTGTGGGCTCCCCAGAGGCATCTGGTGAGCCACTGTGTGAAACAAGATGCTGGACTAGATGGGCCTTGTGCTTGATCCAGAAGGGCTGTTCTTTTTTTTTCTTAATTGGGGTAGTTGTGCTTTGAAGAAGGACCCCCAAAGCATGGGCGGAGCCACCATTGTGCGAATGGGTTCAAAGAACCTGGGCCACCACGCTTCAGGGGCCACACTTTGTGCCCCAGCCACGTCCCTGCATCTGACATCAGACGCAGGGGCGTTATTTCGCTCACAAACAGGGGCTGCACGGCCTTGTTTATGAGCAAAATCCGACCAGCACTGTGTTCGCAATGTGGCCAGAATGGCTTTCCCTGCCTTTTAAAGGCAGGGAGAGTTGCTCCCAGCCATGCCATGATTGGCCAGATTTTGGTCATAAATAGGGCTGTGCAGCCCTGTTTGTGAGTTAAGCTACACTCCCTGTGTCTGAGATGGGGGGGGGGACCATGGATTAACTATACACCCTACATCTGACCTCAGATGCAGGGGGCATGTACAGTACCAGGGCCAGTCAGCCCCTGAAGAGCTTCCCCAATCAGTAGTTCATTGAACCACTGACTGGGAGCTCCTTTCCCTGACTCTGCACTATTCTTAATCATTGCCTGGTTGTGAAATGGAACAAAATGTGATTTTTAGTATCATAATTTACATCATAATTTTATGGAAAACTAGTGCAAAAAAGGCAACTGGTCATGCGCACAGCTTGAAATCATGATTTGGCCAGGACTGCTTATATGCAAAGAGGGCACTTATCAGTTCTTCTCAATCTTACAGAGACCAGACATTGATGTTCCCCCTCAAGAACTACTGCAGCAGAAAAAAAACCCAATATAAAATGCTGCTAAAAACAAAAAGAGGAATGCAATAAGAGCATCCTAGCAACAACTGCTCTCTGAAACTCAATCCAAGAACTCATCTCTCTTCTAGCATTTTGCAGTAATGCCTCTCCATCACGGCCCATCTCAGCTAGATTGTCACATCCCTCCTGTTGTATGGGAGGACCACTTTTGTGTCCACTTGGAGGAGCCCAAGATGGTAACGCAGTAGCAGCCTGTTATGGCAAAGATCAAAAGAAATCCAAGTTCTTATTTTTCTGAAAAATACTTATCTACCCGCAGCACACCCGAGGCTGGAAACTAATAGAGCAGCCATGCTGCTCGATGAAAATGTGTTTTTGAAAGCCATCTTTTGCAACAGTAACAGGAGTCTTCCTGGATAGTTTTACATTAACCCAACATATTATTTATATCTGCTAGGAGAGGAAAGCATTGCAAAAAGGTGTACTCACTTTCTCGGGCAATTTATTTACTCTGCTTTTGCACATTCGCTCTTCCCAGTCAAGTCATTTCCACTTAAATTAAGCTGTTAGCACTGAAGATATTCCACGGGATGATTAATACATGATTTCAACACAATGACTGTTGTTCTTTGACATGAGTGGTGCTCCGTTTGCTTTACTTTTAGAGGCACAGTGGAAACTGCAATATGCCCCTAAACATTTAGGGATTTTGCCCCGAAATAACATCTGCCCCTGCAATCTGCCCCTAAACATTTCTTCTGCATGTTGTGGGCAACATTCATTTAACATTTAGCTTCCACTGCAGATATGTCATGTAGTATATTACATTCACATGGCTGTACAAGTCTGATTAGAAACTAATTTGGCAGATGAAAAGAAGGAAAGGCAGCAAGCCATCCTGCTTAAAATAAGGATCCGATTGACTGAGCATGGCACTAGCCACTTAACTTCTTTAAATAATATATGGTGGGGTGGGCAGATTTCAGGCTTGTGGGAACATTTTTAATTAGGTCTTAAAGGTTGACTACTCAAAGTCCAGTGCATAGCAGTGGTTCAGGGTGGCAGACTTAAAATGAAGGAACAGGAATTTGATTTCAGTACCAGGTGTGAGCAACCAATCCTGTCACACAAAAATCTACCCCCTGCCGCCAACCTTTCTTAGTTTCAGCAAACAAATTGGGGTGGCTTTTTATTGCTGCTAACACTAAACAACTTGGATTTTATCTACTGTAAATAAACATTCTACCAGTAGAACCTGATCTACCTTTCACCTGCCCTTCCTTAACCCAACCAGCTAAAGGGGGTAAATTAGTTCTTGGGAAACAATTTGCAACCTGCTATATTGTATTTGATTATATATAGATATTATGAGTTGGCTAGAGATATAAGAGTTCCTGGAGAATAGTTACAAGTTTTTTAAAACATAGGAGGAATAATTGCCACCCTGGCATCCCTAAATTGTGTCCCCAAGATCACTTCTGTACCTGGTGATGTAGGTTCTTCCCTGTGACCACTCAGATGACACTAAACTGGTTAGTCTTCCAGGTGTCACGGCACTCTTGTCTTTACACAATTATTATTCCACAATAAAACAGCAACTCACAAGTCATGTGCACAGTTCGTGTATGCTTAATGTGAATGTGGAGGGCCTGTGGCAGCTGGCCCTGTTTCTACGGGATGTGCCAAACCATTAAACATTCAAAGGTATATCTGCAAGTTGTCCTATGCAGTTGGAATGAAAATGGTTTCTAGTAGCTGATAATTGGAAAAGTATGTAACAGTTTACTAGAAGAATAGATCAACATGGAATCACTTTTAATAGGTCATATATTTTAATGCTGCCACATTGCAGTATGTTATATAAGTACATTTCCACCTCAGATTAGAGTTGCATAGTTAACCATGTTTCCCCTGACTACTACATGGATTTTTAAAATGTATGTACCTTGTTGGATATGGCCATGAACCTCACTGGGTGACTCTGGGTCAGTCACTTATCTCTGAGCCTAACCTACCTCACAGAAGCATGTACAGTACACCACTCTGGACTCCTTGGAGGAAGAGCAGGATATAAATGTAATAAACAAAGAAACAAATAAATAAATGGTAATGCATGGGGCAGTCTGTGGGGGTTGGGAGAGGGAAATCCTGTGTTGAACTCTGAAGGTGGCATGCAGGATAATGCTTGTCTAGTCGGGTTCACACATGCACTCCATAATACATGATCAGCACAATCAACTTCTGGAAGTGTTTGGAGGCAACTGAATTCAGGGAAATGAAGACCCTATGAGTCAAGCTCATTACTGAATGAAGGTTCTAACTGGAAGGATCAAGTGCCACCTGGAAGCACCTCTGTTTTATTTGTTTAAAAAGTTGTGGGGGGTTGAATCCTTACTTGGTCCATGGAACAAGGGGGAAAGAAAGTTAACTCCTTTTCCTCATGCCATTTTATCAGAAAATACCACCCCCTCAAGTGGCTATTTTTTTTTTTTTTAACAAATCACAGCTCCAGGGGAATAGCCACTTCAGGGGAGAAGGGAGGCAACTCTTGGCAGAAAATGCACTAAGACAGTTAACTTCCTCCTTCCCGTGCACCATGCTCTCAATGAGGACTGGGCCACCATGGCTGTTATGGAGAAAAAAAGGCATTCACAGTTGGAAGCATACCTCTTTAGCATACATATTGATGAATGTTTGGTTTGAGCCTCAGAACTGATTGGAACATGCATGATCGCCGTCACTTAATGACTACAGCATCAAGTGTGACTTACACATATGAATGAGCCAATACCGCAGAGCCAATACCACAGATAAGAGTTTCCTATCACCTTAGTGCTGCTCCATAGATTCTGTTCATCCATTTAGGAGAGATGGGCAATTATAAGTGTTGGGCAATTAAGCAGGGGACAATAATGATATAAATATACATGTGCCATCCATCCATTACTCAACATACCATCAGCAAACATAGTAGAGAAAATACTAATAGGTCTGATACGAGCTTGTTTGTAAGAAGAATGAAAAGAGTCCTTTTCAAGTCATGGGTCCATTATTGGTTTCATAGGATTTAAAGGTTTTGGGGTGGTACAGTACACAACAGAAAATATTGGGTGCTACAGAAACAGCCCTAATCTTCTCCAGTCCTTAGTGCAATATGCAATATGTATTTGTGAAAACAACAGAAAATGTGTGCTAAATTACATATTCTTTTTCTAGAACAGAATTATAATTCATGGGGCATTTCTGACACTTGGGTCTATGTGGGAGCAAAATGCTACCTGTTTGTAAGCAGAGGGGGCAAAGACATCTATAACATAAAAATTTATTTTCAAATGTTCACTGGTTATTGGTGCATGAGAAATGCATTACCACTCACATTGCTGACACACAGGTCTGGCACAAAAATAGGTTCCTTATGCCCATTTAAATTACTTTGCCTCCCAACATCACAGTCTTTTATATTTATAAGGTCTTAAAAATTCTTATTCAACAAAAAATATCGGGCGGGAAGCTCACTCCTACACAGACTTACATTCTGTATTTCCACTGTAGCTGCTTTGTGTGTGCACATAAAATGATATTCTATGCATATTGCCAGAGTTGCAAAGCTTTAACATGCCTCAAAAATCCCCATTTTACTTCTTTGCTACAAATTTTGCTAGTGCTAGGCTGCAAACATTCTAGGGAGGTGCCACAGCTAGTGATGGATATTCCTGCAGCCCTGCCTACCTTGATTTAGAACAGGGCTCAACAATAGCTCTGTTCACACATTACAGCATGTTCAGTATCTACACAATAGTGAATACACTTAGAGGCTATTCACATGATGGTAGAAAATCGGGCTAGCCTCCGCTAGTCCGATTTTCTACCATCGTGAGAACCACCAGGCTCAGCTGCGAGCCCGATGGTTCTTAAGCACGTCGCCCACTTAAGTAGCACGGTGCTTAAACACAGTTTTTGCAATCATGAGTTGCTGCGGTGTGGCTCTGTGCCATGGCAACTCACAAGGAGACCCCTGACTGGGAGGCTCAAAAGCAGCCTCCCGTGTAGGGGGTCTCTCCAGCATGCCCTGCGCACTTGCGCAAGGCATGCTGGACCCTCTGGGGGCCGTGCAGCCCTCAGACTTCCCAGCCCCCACCAGCTCCATCACACAGCCACGGCGGCCACCCGCAGCAGACTGATTGCTTGTCTGCGGGCAGAGCAGGCTAAGCCCACTCTCCCCGCAAACCCTCCCCAGGCAGCTCCCACTGATGGTGGGAACCGCCTCACAGTGTACAAAAGTACAAACCTGCATGCAAGTACTGTTGTTCACATGTCATGTTAAATGAAGGTATAGCAGTATGTTTCGGATCTATATCTGGCATTTGTAGAGACCTACGTCCAGTTCACCTTGAAAATGAACACAGGCACAATCATTCACACAAAAACATGTATCCAACCCCAGCACAACGTCCCTCCAGTGGCTGTTGCTAGTATCTGCCCTATGTTTCTTTTTAAATTGTGAGCCCTTTGCGGACTGGTTGGGGGGCATCTTATTTATGTATTAATTATTTTTCTACGTAAACCATTTTGAGAACTTTGATTGAAGAGCGGTATATACATATTCAAAGTAGTAATAATAATCGTAACTTTTAAAGGTACCTTTTGCCCTCCATCTCACCCCACCTCTGAACCCTCACTGGCGGCCTCTGTTAGGAAGTGTTAGGATAAGCAAATCAAACTTTCTAAGAAAATATATATATTGAACAATATATATATTGAACAATGACAATTTCCAATCAGCTTGCTAAAAAAGCACTAGTTTGTTTTAGGTAATCTATTGCTCAAACATCAAAGCAGAACTACCCCCCTCCCCCCCAAAAAAATCCCAAAGGTTTGATGCAGTCATAACATTCCACACCATGACAAACAGAACATTGAAAGGTTGTCAATGTGAAGGTTAATCATACAGAGTAACTGCACTAATAATCCAATCAACAGTTTACTGTTTATCATAGCAATTACTATTATGAAGGTTTTGTATACCAATTGTCATGTTTTTGCAAATGTCTTTTTAAAAGGCTCTTTTCAAGAGGAAGCAAACAGACATTGTGCATTATAGTGATTAAGAAGCATGGACGGAGCCCCCAGAGTGCATACCTTCTCAGGTGAAATTGGAAAACTGGAAAATTGGAAAATGAATACTTGATGATTTAAAAGTTTCCTTTTTGTTAAAAAGTGAAGTATACCCAGACAAGCATTTCTGTAGTTGCCTCTGATAAAAACTGCATGATTAATGGCAGAATGCAGGATGCAATCATGTGTGCAAGAGACAATGATATACAGATTACAAACAATAAATCAAAAGAGCCTGCTTTTGAAAAGATGCCACATACAGTGAAATCAGGGATGCCCATATATTCATTAATGGATTTCTGCATGACAACACAATGCTATTGAAACTGCACTACACACTTTTAGTCCTAGCTGTTTATCTTCATTTTGGCAAAACCATGGAGACAGTCATTGAGCCAACTCTGTTTAGGTATTATTTCCAGCATACAAACTTTTCATATAAAAACCCATACTGCATCTCATCCTCCATGTGCCCACTCATATACAGCTGTCTAATTGGATGTCTACATTTTCCAAAAGATCTCTGAACTCAGAGGTTCTAACCTCAAAATGGTATGATATGGGATGTCAAAGGACACATAGTAACTGATTCAGAGAAGATCAAACAGAGATGGAAGGAGTATACTGAAAATCTGTACAGCAGGGGCACCAACATCCAAGATATTCTAGAAGATATAACCTACTTGAAAGAACCTCTAGTATGGGAAGGTGAAGTTAGATCATCACTTCGGTCATTACCAAGTCGGAAGGCTACAGGAATTGATGGAATAGCTACAGAAATATGGCAGGCAACAGAATCAGAATCAGTCAAGGCTCTAACCAAGCTATGCCAGCAAATTTGGAGAACTACACAGTGGCCAACAGATTGGAAGAGGTCCGTCTACATACCAATACCAATGGAAGGAGGCTTAACAGATTGCATAAACCATCACACAATATACTTAATTTCACATGCTACAAAATAATGCTCAGGATCATCCAACGCAGATTAGAGCCTTACGTGGAAAGGGAAATGCCGGATGTTCAAGCTGGTTTCAGAAATGGCCGAGGAACAAGAGACATTGCTGATGCATGCTGGATAATTGAGAAAGTCAAGTAATACTAAAAAGAAGTCAATATGTGCTTTATTGACTACAGAAAAGCCTTCAATTGCATCAACCATGTCAAGTTGTGGAATGTTCTTAGGAAAATGGGTGTCCTAGAATATCTCATTGTTCTCATGAGAAACCTATACACAGCACAGGAAGCCACAGTCCAAATGGAACATGGTGAAACAGACTGGTTCCAGATTGGCAAAGGAGTAAGACAAGGCTGTATACTTTCTCCTTATTTATTCAAATTATATGCTGAACATAAACTGAGATAAGCTGGATTGGAAGAAGACGAGCGTGGCTTCAAAGTTGGAGGAAGGAACATCAATAACCTGTGCTATGCCAATGATACTACTCTGATAGCTGAGAAAGCAGATGATCTGCAAGCTTTAGTAATGAAAGTCAGGAGGACAGTGAAAAAATGGGACTACGACTAAATGTAAAGAAAACTAAACTAATGACAACAGGTATAGCAACCAGCCTCAGAATTGATAATGGACACAGAAGAGGTGGATAGCTTCTGCCTTGTACTGCCATCAACAGTAAATGGTCTAGCAGTCAAGAAACATACTGTAGACTAGCACTTGGTAGGGTTGCAATGAAGGCCTTGGAAAGGATAATTAGTTGTCATGTTGTTTCTATACCTACATAGATTAGAATCGTTCGGACAATGGTTTTTCCTGTGACACTCTATGGATGTGAAAGCTAGATTTGAAGAAGCAAGATAGAAAAAGTATTGACGCTTTTCAACTTTGGTGCTGGAGAAGACTTTTGAGGATACCATGGACAGCCAAGAAAACAAACAAATGTATCACAGAACTAATCAATCAAGAATGGTCACTCAAGGCACAAATGACCAAGCTCAAACTATCATACTTCGGACACATTATGCAAAAACTCAGCTCCCTTGAGAAGTCCATAATGCTGGGAAAAGTTGAAGGAAAGAGAAGAAGAGGACGACCAGCAGCAAGGTGGATGGACTCGATTACGGCAGCAGTAAATGCAACACTGTGAGACCTTAAAGGCCAAATTGGAGACAGATAATCCTGGAGAGAATCTATCGATGTGGTCGCTAAGAGTCAACACCGACTTGACGGCACTTAATCAATCATCAATCAATTGGATGACTATGCAGAGTGGATGCTTTTGTATCCTCCTCCTCACCTTGATCCGCCACTTGCTCGCTCACTTGATCCTTTCCTCTGGGCCCAATGAGCAAGCAGATGGGAGCTGTAGCTGGTGGTGTGGGGAGCAGTGGCTGGTACTGAAGAGGGAAAAGGTGCAATTAGCAAGCTAGCATGGCCACCTGAACAAAGGGAAGAAGAGGTGGAGTAGCTGCTTATGGGTAGGATTCAGCCTAGCTACCCAAGCAATGAACAGGCACTTGCACCTCTGAGTGCAGAGTAGATATTGGCTAGGTCGAGAGACTGGGTGGCATGCTCCAGTGCAGCTATAGGCTCAGAGAGTACAGAAGTCATCTTCATTGCCATGGTGACAGAGATACCTTTTCCATGTTAGCATGATAGAAGGCTATATTTAAGACCCAGAAAAGCTGGGTGGCATGCATGGACTTCAAGGGAGCTATAGACAGCAGTTAAGAGGAGGAACACCAGCAGTTATCAACACTGCCGTCCACCAGTAATTTAATGTGGCCCATATCAGGATTGGGACTGCCACCTGATAATGCCAACTCCTGATCCTGGCCCTTCTTGGGGAGCAAATAGCTGCAGAACACTCAGGATAGTGAGCAGAACCATGGTGGAATACACTAGAACCCAGGAAGGCTTATCATCGAATGAATTTTAAATGCAAATTATGGAACATACGAAGTCATCAAGAAAACCATTCTTCTGAGTATTTACTAGTGTTTTCCCCTTGCCATTAAGAGGGGCCATTCACATGACCTTCTGAGTGGGCAGGCGGTGGGGGAGGCTTCGCAAAACTTGCCTTCCCCCCAGTTGATTGTTGCATGCTTGATGGGAGTGCACTCCCACACTATCCACACTGTTCTGTGGCCAGGACTTGTTATTCCAGCCTCTGGGTATTCCACAGTACACCACACATGGTGCACTGGGGGATTCCCCAAGGGGACAGGCACTCTAGGCATCCATCTCTGTGTCAGCACAAGCTGCAAGCAGCTCGCACTGACACATGATCCTGGCAGCTGGGTTAAGAGCACCTTTGCTCTTAACCTTAGCCTTAACCTTGGCTAAGAGCCGGGCTTTGGCACTGGGTTTGGCACCCCAGCACCACTGGGCCCACGTGGATCCCTTGGTTCTCATGGGCAGCCAAAGCCTAGGCTTGGCTGCTCATGAGAAAAGCCTCAGTATGTAACCATGATACATCTTGGAATGAGGGCAGAAGCCTGGGTATAAATATGTGATTTCCAGGTACACTGTAAGGTTTACATTCTGTTTTGCAGCCTGTATGTATACAATGAGAAGTTCTTGTTCATTAAAAGAATAATAATACCAGATCCCTGCATTTCCATTTAATAACCAGAGACCATTGTTGGTAATGGAGACAATTTGAAGGCCACGGATAGTGGGAAATTGCTATTGCAAATGAGTTGTGCTCAAACAATTCTAGTTTCAAAGTAGATATTCTGCTTGTTTCAAAGCAGGTCTCCGTCACTTGACACACAAAACCAAAGCTAGGTACTTGACAACTCCCCTTGTTTTGGAAGCTCTAGGTAATCTCCGAAATCAGGAGATTTATAAAATCCCTTATGAGCTGAAATACATGAGATGGCAGGCAGCATTCAGCTTGGTAAGCCACAACTTGTTCCTTATTTTAAGGACACTTATGATGGAACCATATGGGAGCTCCTACTCTAATTCAGTGTTTTCAATAAATATTGCTTTATGAGGAGGATTTCTTTTTCAGACCCATATTGTAGAAGCCGTTTGTGGGTATGGGATAGGGGCAGGGATACTAGAATGAAAACAAATTAACTAAAAAGAAATCAAAAAGAGAGAGCGGGAGGGAGAAAAGAGAAAGTAAAAGGAAGACAAAATGGCCCAATGCTGTTGGAAATACAATATAAAGTGGTGGTGGTGGTGGGAAATAAAAACCATGAGTGATAGGTAAGTGAAACAGGAGTGGAAGCAATGGAACGTTTGTCTGTTCCAGTCAAGACAGCCTGAAATCTGTCCAGATTGCATATATATTTCAATTGCTTCCTGATGGTATCACCTTTCAGACTGGAATCACCAGTATCTGGACGTTGAACCTCAAGTAATATATATAGGCTTTTTTGGCATGAGGACATCCATTTTACTATATTTCTACTAGTCTCTATTTTAAGTAAATTTCAGGTTTTATACAGTCAGGAAATTCCTTGTTCCACAATGATCCAGAAAAGGATTTAAAGCTATCCATCACAAGCTTTCCCCTTCAGGGGAGAATCTGTAGGTCAATGGTAGAGAACATGTTTTTCATGCTAAAAGTCCCTGGCATTTCCAGGCAAGGCTGGGGAAAATCCTCATCCAATGAAGAGCAACTGTCAGTCAGTATGGACACTATTGACCTAGATGGACCTATAGTTTTGCATAGCACAAGGCAGCTTGATGGGTTCAAACTCCGTTTTGTGTGAATTGTACACTAGTTTTAGACTATAGTAATGAGAAGGTTACATGAAAACGGCTTGCATAGCCTTTTAAAATGCATATTTTCACCCTTGCCAAAATATACTCACACATTTGATCTCACACCTTGATCTCACAGTGTGTGGATCAAGGTGATCCAGTTGACATAGAATACCTGGGGGCTATTCTCACAATCGGCAAAAATCGGGCTAGGAGAGCCTAGCCCGATTTTTGCTGATCATGTAAACCACCGGTGAGGTGAGCCCGGTGGCTTACAAGCAGCTAGCCCACTTTTGTAGCCCTCCCCAAAGCCCGGTTTGCGGAGAGAGCACTCTGCAAACCTAGGCTTCCCGATCATGAATAGCTGTGGCGCAGCTCCACGCCATGGCTACTCATGAGTAGACCCTGGAGGGGAGGCGAAAAGCCATTTCCCGGCTCCAGAGGTCTCCCCAGTATGCCCTGTGTGCTCACGCAGGGCATACTGGATCTTCCGGGGGCCACGCAGCCCCCGAGCTCCCCAGCCCCCACCGGCTCTGTCACGGAGCCGGCAATCATGTGGGCGGCCAATCCAGCCACTCAGGGCTCCCTCTCTGCTCATGTACGGGCTTAGCCTGCTCTCCCTGCGCAATCTCAAGAACCAGGTCTCACTGATCATGAGACCCAGCTCCTGGACTTCCAAAAAGCTTTTGACAAAGTTCCTCATCAAAGACTCCTGAGGAAACTTAGCAGTCATGGGATAAGGGGACAAGTACATGTGTGGATTGCTAACTGGTTGAAAGACAGGATAGAGGGGGTAGGTATAAAAGGAGAGTTTTCACAATGGAGGAAAGAAAGAAGTGGGGTCCCCCAGGGATCTGTACTGGGACCGGTGCTTTTAAATTTATTCATAAATGATCTAGAAGCAGGGGTAAGCAGCGAAGTGGCCAGATTTGCAGATGATACCAAACTCTTTCAGATAGTGAAATCCAAAATGGATTGTGAGGAGCTCCAAAAGGATCTCTTTAAACTGGGGTAGTGGGCAACAAAGTGGCAAATGTGGTTCAGTGCTGGCAAGTGTAAGGTGACACACATTAGGACAAAAAAACCCAACTTCAAGTATATGCTGATGGGATCTGGCCTGTCAGTGACTGGCCAGGAGAGGGATCTTCGGGTCATGGTGGACAGCTCCTTGAAAGTGTCGACTCAATGTGTGGCAGCTGTGAAAAAGGTCAATTCCATGCTAGGGATCATTAGGAAGGGGACTGAAAATAAAATGGCTAATATTATAATGCCCTTATACAAAACTATGGTGTGATCACACTGGGAGTACTGCGTACAATTCTGGTCACCACATCTTAAAAAGGACATTGTAGAACTGGAAAAGGTGCAGAAGAGGGCAACCAAGATGATGAGGGGCCTACAGCACCTTTCTTATGAGGCAAGACTACAACACCTGGGGCTTTCAAGTTCAGAAAAAAGCTGACTGCGGGGAGACATGATAGAGGTCTATAAAATCATGCATGGTGTGGAGAAAGTGGATAGAGGGAAATTCTTCTCCCTCTCCCATAACACAAGAACCAGGGGTCAACCCATGAAATTGATTGCCGGGAAATCTAGGACCAACAAACGGAAGTACTTTTTCACACAACACAGAATTAACTTGTGGAATTCTCTGCCACAAGATGTGGTGACAGCCAACAACCTGGATGGCTTTAAGAAGGGTTTGGATGACTTCATGGAGGAGAGGTCTATCAACGGCTACTAGTCGGAGTGCTGTGGGCCACCTCCAGCCTCAAAGGCAGGGTGCCTCTGAGTACCAGTTGCAGGGGAGTAACAGCAGGAGAAAAGGCATGCCCTCAACTCCTGCCTGTGGCTTCCAGGGGCATCTGGTAGACCACTGTGTGAAACAGGATGCTGGACTAGATGGGCCTTGGGCCTGATCCAGCAGGGCTGTTCTTATTTTCTTATTTAAGTGCCTTATGTTTGTACATTTTACTTCATTACTAATAGTAACACTTTTAAAATACGAATATAGGAGAACCTCATTACTTGTGGGTGTTCCATTCCTCACCTACTACCACTACTAATGGAACCATGAGTAATGAGGCATTTATTCCTATATGGAAAGGGAGTTTAGGTTCCAGGCTGGAGGGGAAATGGCAAAAAACAGTGGGGGGGGGATGGCAAAAACCAGTGGGGAAAAAAACATACTTTGGCGTGCTCCGTGGCATCTCCATATGTCCAGGAATCCCCCCATGTGCCCAGGAATTAATCCAAAAGGATGCAATGTCCCCCCAAACTGTGAAAAACCATGGGGGTCAGTTTTTTAAAAGAATGAGCCACAAAATGGCTCTTATTGTCCCCTTCTGGGCTCCTGCAGACAAAATGGCAACCTCCACAGTCACTTCTGGCCCTCTAGTAAACGTGTATTCCAGCCCTCTCGGAGCAATGGCCCTCCACTTCTGGCCCTCTAGGAACCATGGATACGTGGGTTTTAATCCTTTCGTATATGCAGATACTAGAAATGGGTGTCTATTAGATACCCCATGGACATGTGGAACCACAAATAGCGGTTCTGCAAATAAGGAGGTCCTACTGTACTTTCAGCATTTTAAAAATCAGACTACACGAACAACATTGTAGATTCAGTTTCTCAAGTGAAACACACATTATTGTGTCAGCATGCAAGTACAACTGACAGGTAATAATCTCCAGCAATAGGAATAAGCTAAACATACATCAGAACCTATGCACAGGCACTGTCCATACTAAATAGGTGCAGCTGGAGTGATGTAAGTAGAGTCAGGTGTCCAAGTTAATTAAGTCAGGTGTCCAAGTTAATTATGTCAAAAACGTAAAGCTCTTCTCCTTCCCCAACACATTTTGAAAGTTGAAATGCCAAAACATTTGCTTGAAACAGCTGCAGCTCTATAATAAGGGAAGAAGACTGCACCCATATCTGTAAATATAAAACTGGCACCAATTACATTCTTGTTTGATTTTCTCCCTTGAGGTTGACCTCAGTATCAATCAACTGTTATAGTGATATCAACATGCTGGTAGCATCAAATAATAATAATAATAACAACAACAACAACAACAACAATAATAAAATTCAGCCATCCCAGGTCCTTGGGAAGGACTCGATGTCTGGATAAAACAAACCAGTCAATAACACCTGTCTGACTGTGTAAATAAATAAATAAATAAATAAAAATAATATAATTATTATAATAATAATATAAGTTATTTTCAAAAAAACAATTTTATTTGTTAGCCACCCCATAACAAATTGTTCTCTGGGTTGCTTACAACACAGCATTAAAACATCAAATAAAAACACATCACACGTGAAATCACACATGAAATCACATACCATTGGCATGAGAGATACAAGTTAGACATATTCTAGCAACTAACATCTGGTTCCAAGAGTGCAAAAGTTCTGGTACTCAAGGACACAGATATGCTATATTTTATAAGAACACAGTTCATGGTATGTTTATATTATCAAGGGGATGTAGCAAAAAAGACAACTTATCTGTTATCCCTTTAGCCTCCATAAATTTTGAGGCTGGGCATGTGAGTTCTACTTACTCATATTAATCCTTCTCCTGCAACTCTGTCCATTTATCCAAAGTTATTCTGTCCTTGCCTTATCCTAGGCAAGAAACTGTATGATCTTGCTACCAGCAACGTGGTTGTGGGGAGATTTAAGGCTACCCCACCCCCGCCCCCCGGTTTGTATTTTTGAAAATTTCAATAGAACAGATTTTTTAAAAGCAAACAGCTTCTCACAGATGTAACTAAGAAAATAAGTCCTGCAGGTGTTCTACCACTTCTTAAGAGTTCTTTAGCAGATGAACACCTCAATTCCAAATCTATTGATTTAGAAGTAAACTCTATTGATAACAGTGGAAGTTACTTGCAAATAAAAGGGCACAAGATTACTGGGGGTGGAAGGGGAGCAAGGGATTAGTCATTTGTGGTAAATGTGCTTCAGTGTAGCTGTCCAGGCTGCATGCACATTGGAGAGAAATCCTACTGTGTTCAAAGGGATTATAAGATTGTAGCTGTAGACACCAACCAAATGATAACTCCTTTACAGTCAAATTAGGAGAGATAGTCTTTGGGAAGCAATATGAGAATGGTCTGTTATTTATGCTGGGATAATTTCACCCCGCACAACCCAGAATGAGGTGATTCTTCTTATATGAAAGAGAAATATTATATGTTCCAAACTGTGAACAAAATCCCCAAATATCCAAAGACTGCTCAACAAGCATGAAGGATAAAAAACCTGCTATTTCTGTGCAGGACAAAGCATTGCCACATATCTTTCTGGTTCTGCTCTGAATAATATGGAAATACTGGCTGCATTCATGTGTAATGTGAAACCTCACCAAACTACAATTTGAACTGTCAGTTTGTAGTGAGTTCCACCACTGTAACCTGAGGTTTATTGGCAGCAGCGTTGTGTCCAAATGCGGATGCCACCAGAACAGTAGTTTCATGCAGTTTCTGGAACCATAATCATAGAGAGGCCAGTGCAGACCTGCCTGGGATCATGCCCACTCCATGCCTGTGGCATTTTTCATTGGCTGCCTCTCTGAGCACTTGCCCTGTTTTTCAATCCAACAAAGCAGTGGCCTGGCAACAAGGACGCTACCGCGTTGCATCCCAAGCTTGTCAGCCTGTCCAATGGCAAAGTTACACGGGGGCATGCCCTCTTTCCATTCTGTCCCCTCTTCCCCCCTCCTGGCAGTCCGGAGAGAAAGGGGATGGGATGGGGAGACAGGGATTATGTGCATAGCTCTCTGAAAATGAAGAAATCAAGATGTATGTTCACAAGCAAATGCAGTTGCGGTGACAACATAAACAGGGCAACCCTATTAGATCTCTGGGATGGGAACATATGGCAGGGAAGTGATACCAGGGGTTGGGTTTAAAGTGCAGCCCCAACCAGGAATTATTGCATGGCTCTACTCTCTTTTTTGCACAGTGATGTTGGGGAAGGAGGCCCCAGCCCCTTCCCCTTGGGGGAACACATGTGGTCCCTAGGCTTACACATGAGAACGGCTGGGCAGGAGGATCAGCAGTGCCCCCAGTGAAAAGAGCGATTCTTCATCTGGATTCCTACTCATGGGTGCCAGAAAATATGACAGGGTAACACCTCTGCTGCAGTCATTGCACTGGTTGCCTATTCGCTTCAGAGTTCAATTTAAGGTCATCGTTTTGACCTTCAAAGCCTTGCGGGGTTTGGCGTTTGTCTACCTACAGACCCGCCTCTCCCATCCAGTTACATCCCATCTGGTCAGATCATCTCAGATGGCCCTTTTGTGGGTCCCTGATTACTGAGAGGTTCGGGGCACTCGGACTCGTGAAAGGGCCTTTACGGTTGCTGCGCCACTTCTTTGGAACTCTCTTCCCCTTCAGATTTGTTTAGCCATTTCCTTACTGATTTTTAAATCTCTATTGAAGACTTTTCTTTTTCGCCAGGCTTTTGCCCTGTAGTTTACCTATTTGTTTTTTTCCCCCTTTTTTGTTAGTTACTTCAGTTTTTAATTTAGAATGTAATTTTTAATGTTGTCTTGTTTTGCATGTTTTTGTGCTCCGTCTGGAGTCTTTGGAGTGTGCGGTATATTAAATGTTTCAAATAAATAAATAAATAAATAAATAAATAAATAAATAAATAAATCTGTGATGATGATGGATGCTGTTCTGAAGCAGACTGCTCACTCATGAGAGTGTAAGGCCATGGGAATACCCCTTCACAACTCATAAGAAGAACCATCCGCGGGGACAGGGGTGTCATGATGAATCTCTAATAATGTGCAATGACATCCCTTCTCCTAGGGACTGCTGTCTTACAAGAGTGTCAGGCCATGGAGACACACATGAGGGCCGGATGGCAGATGCCGCACAGCCAGGTTGCTCTATACAGTCAAGCTGTGGGGATGGGTACCCCAGCATCAGCTCTCTCTGGCTTGGTGACTACTGCGAAGATGCTGTCCAAGTGTGCCCTTTGCCACCCGTCCACCTATTTGAATATGTCCACCTTAATTTTTGCCCAGAACAGCAACCCTACTCTCCTGGGTTCACTGGAAATCGGAGCTCCCCTCCGATTCATGATGTGCCATGGTGCATCCCGTGATGCACCATGGTGGCAGATCTGCATATGGCACAACACCAGTCTGAACCTGGGAAATTTGAATAAGGGTAAAGCTCTGTCCCCGGTCCCAGTGTTTCTCCAGTCTGCCCACCCAGCTATACCTGGACACGTGGAGCATCAAAATCTTATTTGGGTGCATCAAAGGCTTCCTTGGAGAGGAGGGGATCACTGTGCAAAAGTCCTATCATTAACTAGAGAGAACAGGGGCCCTGTGCAAGTGTGCGCCCTGTTTTCTGGATAGTTCAACTCATGAGTACACAGTCCAATGGAAGACTGAAGGTTGGCAAACCCAAGCTCCTCCCCAGTGGAATGGCCCTCTTATGAGAGTGTTAGTCCCCTGGCGGCAAGCCACCACGGGGGCAGGAGTGTGATTTAGTCTCCATGGAGTGCTTTGTCAGAGTGGGCCATCGGAAGAGCATCCTTAGTCACAGCAGGCCAGACGCCAGGATCCTTTGCCCTCCCTCATGTACATATCCCCTCCTAGGAAGTGATCATGTTCCCTTCCTTCCTGAGTAATAGAAAAATAGTGTCCCCCCAAGATCCCTTCCCATGCCGCAAATAGTGCTTGTATGAGACAGTTTTGGTTTGGGGCTCTTACGAGGGTGGCAGTGCAGTTGCTGTCAGATGAAGGGCTTGAATGGCATGGCATTTTATAGAATTTACATGACCTTTCCCTGCTGAAGGCAGGCGGACCATTCCAAAAAGGCACAATCATGCTCAGCATACCCCCTTCAAGATTGTGGCCAATAGCTGCTGCCCTGTAGACATGCTTGCCCACAGTCTGGAGATGCAAGCACTACATAGTTTGCTGGGATGTGGTTTTGGTGAACCAGGAAGAGGGAAGGGTTCCCCTGCCCTGAAAACGGAGGTTGCCAGACTGCATATTGCACAAACATCTGCAATGTGATTCACGGTTTGAAAAATTAACTGTTGGTTCAGCAACCTCTGGTTTCACATTATGTGTGAATGAGGCCACTGTGTATAAATATAAATAATTTTTCAGCCGTTCACATGGGCATTTATGCCTTAGTAACCTCCTCAGCATGAAAACTGTAACACTCTCTGTGTAGAGATGCCCTTGAATAGCACCTGGAAACGTCAATCTGTGCAAAGTTCTTAAGCCAGATTATTGACTGGGATGGGTCATATCATACCCACTGGATTTGTTCTGGGTCCATTGATTGCATATTTGTTTCCAGATTAAGTTCAAGGTACCAGTTCTCAGCTTTAAAGCTCTAGAGAGAATGAGACATGGGTACTGTAGGACTCACTTCTTCTGTATGTGCTCCTTTCATGCTTCTCTGCACATCTCAAATGCTCCATTTTCTATTGCTTACTGAAATTTTACCTACTAGGAGCAGGGCTTTTTCTGTGGTGGCACCAACTTATGGGATATTCTCCCTAAGGAGATGGCATCCCACAGATGGCTCCCATTGCACTTCTTCAAAGAGGCATTCAGATTTGAAAGTGTTGAGGACACACATTTTGATCTGTGGAGAAGTTACTGGTATTCTTTTATAGTGAACAAAGGGAATCTATCATACTTGGAGCTTCAAGGGATCTTTTTGCCAACCATTTTATAAATAATGCTCTTGGATGCACTGATCTGGGGCGAAAGGACTGAAACAACAGAGTAGAACTTGCATTGATTCATCTCTGCTATTATCTGATTTGCATGTATTATGAATTCACTGGTATGCAGCCACAATAAGCTCTACATATTCAAAATATTTTGATTAAAAGAGGTTTTATTACTGTACCTTATGAGAAACTATTTGGTTGGAAGTATGCAAATAGGCAACATATGCTTTAGCAGTACAATCAGTACAGTGAAATATAAACACACCTGTTAATGTCTGATCCACCAAATTGGTTGCCATGAACGTCACAGCTGGTGAAGAGATAGCCGCTACCCTGGTGACTTGAGTTGGCCTCAGAGGAGTCACGCGAGTATCCATTCTAGAAGCAGCACCTGCACATCAACCATAAATGACGATTACATTACTGTTTTTTCTCCATAAAGTGCAACTGGCTAGGGAGGAAACATTATTTCAAAAAGCTTTGGGTATCATCAAATGCTGCTAGTGCTAAGTCTTTCTTGGCAAATATTTTATAAAACATTTATCCAAATGTTCAGTGTTTAGATGGTGTTGTTTTCCCCCCTTTTGCTACAACCCTTCCCCCTTTTACATTGTTTCATTCTAACAAATTACTTCACATTGGTGAGGAGTTCTTGGAGGCCCCTTTGAGGGTCAAAGGATGGCATACGTATCTCAATATATGGATGAATAAATAAACAAACACTATAGAAATGAGCCAATGGCATGTATATGAATAGTAGCAATGAAGAAGATTTCAGTATGAGGGAGAACAATCTGACATGAATTCCCCACCATCTGAAATCCCCCCAAGCCTTTATGAGATGAGGTCAATACATCTTTGAATGTTGGCACATCATATCTTAGTATTCCAGAACTCTTGTTGAAGTTTGCCTCCTCTTTCTTTCTTTTCTCTGCTATCAAGTTGCGAGACGGACAACAACAGCCAAGGGTTATTTCTCCAGGAAGCATAGCTTTTTATTCCTTCTGACTCCTTAACCTTGGCATACTCAGAAGTCTTCACTGCCGAGAGTAAGAAACAACTTAGAAACAGTCTGCAGCAGTCATTCCTTATCCAGTTCCACTTGGGAAGTTTGGGAAAGTGTGAAAAAAGGGAAAAGAACAGGCAAACAGACAACCAAAAAGAGGAACTGTCTATCACATCTTTCCTCTTCTGCACAGTTAAATTTTTTAAATTCAGATAGCATGGGAGCAAGAGAGGTAGCAGCAGATGGCACATTAGGTATGGTGGATGGCATTCTGTATGTTACTGGATAAAATGGAGGCAGTGGTGGGGTGGCCCCCCCATGAGGTGAACTGAGGTAATCACCTCAGGTGCACCTTTGGGGAGCCTTTTTAGTGCTCTACCTACTGTCTTGCTTGACCCCATAACCACTGCCTCCTGGACCCAGCAACAGCAGGAGGCCAATGTAGCCTCGCCCCTACACTAGCCCCACTCTACCGCCACCTCTAAAGCTCAGACAAGGCACTCAATGTGTGTCACTCTCCATGCTGGGCTCTCCATGCTGCCGGCATCAGTGGAGGCTTAATAGCCCATGCCACTTCTCTGGCCTTCCTACTGCTGTGCACAGTGTGCTTAACAGGAAGAAGCCCAGAGTGGCTGTGTGGGATTTTGGTTTTAAGCCAACAGCAACAGCATTCTCCACCCTCACTTTTACTGGCTCTCCTAGGAAGGAGACCCAGTAGAAGGAAGGGCCAGAGAATGCTGCTGCTGCCGCAATCACCAACAACTCAATAATGAGAGCCCACACAACTGCTCCAGGCATCTTCCTGCTGGGTGTGCTGTACAAAGTGCTCCCAGCAGTAGGAAGTCCAGAGAAGCTGCCCGGGCTCTGATTATTAAGCTGGCGGCAGCAGCAGCAGCAGTGAAGCAGCATGGAGGAACATTGGAACATGGGAAGCTGCCTTCTACCAAGTCAGACCATTGGTTCATCTAGCTCAGTATTGTCTACACAGGCTGTCAGCAGCTTCTCTAAGGTTGCAGGCAGGAGTCTCTCTCAGTCGCCTCTATTGAAGATGCCAAGGAGGGAACTTGGAACCTCTCTGGCATTTCCAAGATAAGGCTGAGAGAGCCCCAGAGGTTCACAATGATGCACAAAGAGTGTCTCACCTGGAGCCAAGGGTGGGTGGGGCTAGCCAGTTCCTTGAGCTCTAACCAGTTTCATGAGCTTTAGCCAATGGCAGGGCCAGCATGGGGGGTGGGGGCGGGCGACTGTATTTTCCTGGCCTCCGGCATGAACAAGCATCAACCCAGCACCGGCCAGCAGCCACCTCAGCCACCATGGCATTTCACCTCAGGAATGGGCTCAGCTTTAATCACCTTCTTTATTTCTCTACAACTTCTAGTCATAGTAGCAGAGTGTGCATGCATGTTGACTGTTGTTGTCTGCTTGTCAAATCACATTCAAATGCATATTTCATGGAGAGCAGTAGGGGTGTGCACGAAACCAGTTTGCCTAGTTTGGTTCGAGTCTGAACCAGACTTGAATGGAACCAGGCATGTTCAGTTTTGCACATACCTGAACACCCTCCAGCTTGGGTCAATTTTGAGCTAGTTCAGGGGTTCAAACATAAAAAAGAATTAAAGGACTCTCTGCTTCTGGGGGGCACTGCCGTGGCCTCGGGGGATGGGGTGTTCCTCCAGTGATTCCCTCTCCCCCCAGTCTCAAAATGGCCCAGGTCAGGTGAGTCTTGGTGCATTTTTGGCAAATGGTCTCCATTGTGCATTTTTGGCCAATTTGGGCCCATTGTTTGGCCAATGGACATGCAGGTGTCCATTGCATATGTGTAGCGGCCCCCCAAATGGCCACCACCACTATATAGAGGCACAGAACGGGCTGAAACCAGGCCAAACTGGGCCATTTTGAGACTGGGGGAGGCCAGCAGGGGGAAGGGGAACCATCGGAGACCCTGTCTGTGGCAGTGCCCCCCCAGAGGCAGTGAATCCTTTTTCAAAAAGTTTGAATCCCCCAGAGGTGGCTGGGGGTGGGGGTTGGCTCAAGACAAACCTGGGCCAGTCCAGCTCAAGGCCAGTTCGATGTTGAACCGGCTCAGGTCGAGCCAGTTCACACATCCCTAGAAAGCAGTGCAGGCACCCACGTGTTGCTATGCATCTTGACTATGTTCCTTTCTTACCTACCTTATGCCTCTAGTAATCACTTTTTTGCTGATGGATAACAATTTGGATCAAATTGGACAAAAAGAGGGTTATGGGATAACTGTCTGAACTAGTAGAACAACATTTGCATCAGAAATCAAACCTGCAGATAATGCTGCTTCCCATTTTAAGTGAATTAATTTCTAGGTGGGGGAGAGTACAGTGCTGGAGGGCAAGACTTGCCCACAATCCTGGGCAGTGTCCCAGCTGCCATGAACAGTAGTACACAAGAGTGGAGTGGGGGCATAAAAATGTCCCTTTTCCACTTTTAGAAAGCCTCTTCAGGTTTACAAGAATGGGAAAATTCAAAATACACTTCTGAGGTTTCCCTTCCCAACAAAACTCAAGAGCTACTTTCAGGAGTGCAGGGAAGGGAAATGCAAAGGAGGATGTGTTGGGTGGGATAAATTTCATGGGCTTTTTGCTGGCTTCTAATAACATGCACCAATACCCCACTGCCTCCTGAGGATCATTTCAAAAATATGCCTCCATACTGGCAGCTGACACATTCCATGCACTTTATGCTCTACTGCAAGTGCTCCTGCCTTTTTTTTTTTTTTTGTCCCTGCTCTTATTTTTTTAAACAGATCCAAAGAAATTAAGCAGGTATATCATGACAATAAGTGGTTACTTCACTTCAATTTGAGTGCCAGGAGCAAAACCAGAAAAAAAATATTGGCAACCCCTCCTGGCATTCAGAATCATTTTTGTGGCCTCCATAAGAACTAAGTAAGATCTGATTTTGTCCTGAAAGACAGGTGGTAGAAGAAAGACAGTCTCTGTAAAATCAAATGTATAATGTTTGAATAAACTATCAGAACCTGCATCCAAATACACATCTCCCACCACATAATGTACTGGTCAGGGTTTTTTTACTGCAGGACCAGCTTCCAATGTTTATGGCTTTCCATTTTGCAAGTTTTAAAATTGCTGTTTTTAATGCATTGTTTCTTAATAGCAATTACTTTTTCAAGGGACAAAATTGCAATTTTGGCTATAAATCAGCACCATACTAAACGCCTGTGAGCCAAGGAAGATTTTTCTTTCTTTCCTTTTTTTAAAAAAAGACCATAAATCATTGTAATGATACTTAGCTTTAAAAAAAAAAAAAAAAAAACCCACAACAAAACCCTCCATCTTTTATGGCAATGATATGGCAAAAGTTATGAAACCCACAAAAGGAATAAAGTTGCATAGAGCTAAAAAGGATGTTGCTAACGAGTTAGTGAACTAAAAAAAATATTCAGTTGAGAGAAAATTGCCGAAAAGAGTAAGGTGTTTTTTTAGAGAGATGGTAGGCATTTCATGTGAAACTTTTACAGGTCAATCCTTTCATGATCCTGCTAGGCCAGGGTCTGCCACATCTTTGTTACTCTGGCATAATTCCAATGTAATCCAGACTGGATTCAAGTTGCCCACAGGTGGCTCAGTTCGGCTCAGATGAGCCCAGTCCTGGTCCGGTCCGGCCGTTGAGCTGGCTCGAGGGCTCGACAGCCATACTTGTAAAGAGGATTCTGGCAAGGATTCCCCTTTACATGTAAAGGGCTGCTGGGGGAGAGGGGAAAGTCCCCCCCTTTTACCTTAAAAAACATGCCACTGCTCAGCAAGATGGGGGCAGTGGTAGCTGCAGCAGCTGCGAGGAGGTGCGGGGAGGTGAAAGCAAAGTTCGCCCTTTTACCTTTTAAAAAATGCTGCTGCATTTGGGGGGGTGCAGTGGCTACAGGATGGGGGCAGTGACTCCCATTTTACTTTTTAGAGGTGAAAGGGGAAACTTTCCCTTCACTACCCCACCTCCCTGCAGCCGCCGCTGCCCCATCCCGCCATGCAATGGCTCATTTAAAAGGGTCAAAAGGGAAATCTTCCCCTCCCCCTCTGCCGGCAGCCCTTTACTTGTAAAGGGGAATCCTTACCAAATTCCCCTTTACAAGTATGGCGCTCAAGCTGGATTGTGAGCGGGGGGCTTGGCTTGCCTCACTTCTGGACTGAGCTCCCTGGCTCGGCTCGAGGGTGAGCTTTTGAGTCCAGTTGGTTCGATAGCGAACCGGCTCAAGGGTGAGCAGGTTCAAACATCCCTATAGCTGAGTACAACCAGTGCCAAATCAACAGTACAACCAGTGCCAAATCCCAGGATGACCTTCCCCAATAGTTTCATGCAGATGTTAAAAAGCATGAGGGACAGAATGGACCCATGCAGGATGCCACAAGCCACTGACTAAGGTACCGAGCAGGAGTCCCCCAGCACCACTTCCTGGAAATGCCCCTAGGGGTTTTTTCCCAGGGTCAATGGTATCAAAAGTCCAGAATAATGAACTGGATCAGCATAACAAGCATGGAATAGTGATCCTTTCACCAATGTGCCTCATCACTGTGTGCTTCTAGGCATGGGCAGAGATTTCATATATATCTTGAGCTATGTTCACTGGCTTGGGCTTATATATTCCTAGGGATTTCTTGTGACTGACCACCAATTTAGTTCAAATCCTTTTGTGGCTGAAAGGGGATAAAGATAGGAACACCTTTTGTTACTCAGAATATGAACCCATGACAAGATAGTAGAAAATTATTATTATTATTATTATTATTATTACATTTATATCCTGCTCTTCCTCCAAGTAGCCCAGAGTGGTGTACTACATACTTGAGTTTCTCTTTCACAACAACCCTGTGAAGTAGTTTAGGCTGAGAGAGAAGTGACTGGCCCAGAGTCACCCAGCTATTTTCATGGCTGAATGGGGATTTGAACTCGTGTCTCCCCGGTCCTAGTCCAGCACTCTAACCACTACACCACACTGGCTATACAGAGTTGTTATTTATTACTTCTAAGAAAACTCCAGCTCCCCTTACAACAATTAATAAGACAAATTATCATTGTCTTGTCTCCCAAAACACAATATCATTGCCTTTCCTTGATTCATTTTCAGTTATTTACTACCTCATATTATCAGTCTATACAGTGAACATGTACTCAAAACAAGTCATTTCTGATTTTCGCAAGAGATTTTAGACCTTCTACAAAACTGTTGGGGCTCTTAATCACAGCTTTGTTACTACTCACAAAGAATCATGTCATTATGAGCATTAACAACCAAACAGTATTTTTTATTTGCCATAAGAAAAGGCAATAAGATCATTCCACAATAACTCCGAAATATATTACAGACAGGCTGAAACGACAATTTCATGCACATTCCTTAATATCACTGTTTCCCCCTGGAGATTTAAATTATTGCCTGTAGATGATTTAAGATAAAGTTTTTTAAAACTATGTTTCGTCTTGCACAAGAGCAGTCAAATCAATGAGAAAGAGAGAGAAAAGGGCCATGTATGCCTATGGCATCGATAAAAGGTTGCAAGAGACAGATGCAAGGAAGCCAAAACTACCTCTCAACAGAACTGACCTCTGGCAAGGGAGAGTCACAGTAGCTGTCTACACTACACTGACTGGGTACACACACTTACACACACACTTGGAGGAAAGTATATAATCCGTACTTGCTTCACTGGTCATCACAACAGATCAAAAGCTTGGTTGTAGTGCATCACCTTCGCACATCTGACACATGGGGTTAGCCCTCAGGACTGGAATGTATTTTACATTTAGCCACAATGACACAAGAACTGCTTTGCCATTCTTCTTCCCTCACCACTTCAGGAAAGAGTGAAGAGAAAGCTATGAAGGAGCTATGTGAGTGGGGCTAGGGATAGGCAAAATGTTTTGACTCAAAACAGGCCATTTCGAGGGTCTCAAGTTCAAAATAAAATGCCCTTTAAATAAAAGGTCTGTTTCAAGCTCGGAACAAAATAACCCCATTTAGATTTGAAATGTTTCAATGTTTCAAGAGCCATTTTGGAGGCCTGTTTTTCCCTTGCTGATTGGTTTTCTGACACTGGCTTCCAATTAGCTTATGATCTCCTTGCTTCTTGATTGGCTTGTTATCATACAAATCAAGTGTTGTCATGGGCAACTGTGCCCCCATTGGCTTGGGGGAGGAAGGAAGAAGGGGAGAGCTGAAAGGAGGGAGTTTCAAAATGTAGGGATCCTATTTTTTGATAGGCTGTTAAAAATGGAGGATCCTATGGTAGTATTTTAAAAGGTTAAAAATGTTAAAAAATCACCTGTTTTCCCATTTCTTTTTTTGGTTGGGTGGTAGGTAGCATCCATCATGCTCTATCACCCAACCCACTTTGCTGTCCATAGGAGCTACCCATGGAGAACAATTGGGTGTTTCAAGTTTCCCCATTGTTCCCTATGGCAAAACTCTCAAAACATTTCGAGTTTTATTCTATCAAAACAACTGGGTCGACCACTGTTTTGATGAAATGTTTGTTTCAAGCTCAAAACAAACACAATATCCTTTTTGTGCACATATCTAGGTGGGGCCTATGATATATTACTTTTGCAGGCCAATGTTATTCAGTTGGGAACAAAGATTATATTCAATGTGGAAAAGAAACCCATTGTTGTCTGTACCCAGGTAGTTTTTTCATACACACATTCCTGGAGCAGCACGTGTTAATCGATCCTTACACTCTAATTGTATTTGGAATGGCATCATGAGATATAACAACATTCACAATGAACTTACCTTCCCAACTACTCAGGTAACTGGCCTTATTTTTAACCAAAAAGGAAAATCAGCCATTCTACTTTAAAAAAAAAAAGAAAAAGTAGCTATCTGGCCAATAGAGCCTTCAAATAGGCATTTTGCTAAGTGTGGCTTCCAGTGCCTCCCTGGAGGATATCAGAGGGAAACTTCTAGGCTTCACCTGGTCACTGCTGCCTTGAGCTGATGAGCAACTTTGTGGAAGTACCTCCAATCTGCTAGGTTTCCTAGGTTTACTGGGTGAGCAGCCTAATAGTAGCTGCTGTCAATGGAATCCCTCCTCCTTTTTGTGCCCCAAATAAGGCTCTGCCTTGAAATTATTACAATCTTATTTAGTTAGCAGGTGGCTGAATTACTCTTCTTTCTGAATTTTGTTCCTAGGAAGGTAAGAGTGGTGCGAATGTGCACACACACAAACCATGACATTATATGTATGTACAACAAGCTTTGCAATCACATCAAGACCAAATAGGACAACATACAGGGGTGATATCATATGGTCCCTACCTGCTTAGTGTCTGGGGAGAGGCAAAGGCTTCCCAATTGATTAAATAGATGAAGATGGGAAATTTTCTGGACTGCACTAATGGCAGAGACATACTTCAATATAATCAATCTATCTTATGTTCATGGAGGAGTACAAGTCTTTCAAAGTTATATCAAAGACTTTCATACCCACTCTACATGGCATCCTTGATTTCTTTAAAGCATTGTGTTCTTTTCCACAGCTGGCTACATTAACATAAGCCATGCAGTTCTCACTGGGTGCGTGTGTAGGGAAAATAGGTCACAATTTACATCTACAGTTCATTTAAGTATATATTTTCAAAATGTCCATGTATAGAGAAAGTCCAGTAGCTCAGTCCTTACGCTCTAGGAATATGCTTGACTGATAAAGACAATCATAATCTTGCAGAAATAAATATGTGTGCACTTTAGCACTACATGAACATAAAAAAGCAATCTCTACAATAGATTGCTTTGGAATTCAAATGCTAAATAAGCACTAAGGCTTTGGCTTAATGTCATAATGTAATGGAAGCATTCAGAATGAAGTGAATTTAACCCCAAGGGCTGACATTATGTTTAAGCATAATCCATAAGAGTCCTAACTATAAACAATCAGGGTTGGGTTTTTTGTTTTTTTATAAACTTAAGGCAAATTTTGTAGTGATTACTTCCCTGCCATTTCATATTGGTGAATTTAAAAACAAAATTGCTCTATAACTAACTCATACGCTTTAAAGACATAACCACATCTCCTCTGACAATATTTCAATATGTAATTTTAAAGGATTTTACTTCTGTGTTAAAAACGTAACCAGTACTATGTGCTCCTTTGTGGCAATGTTAGATTTTTAACAGGGGCCACATTTTAACTAAGAAGTGGCTGCACATATTAAACAGTTAACCAAGTATTTATCTTAGAAGTGCTAAATTTCACTCAAAGTTTAACAGTGTTCTTCAAAAACTCATTTTTGTCACAACTCTGTGGGTAGTGGCAGGATCAGCAGCACTTGAAGCACTGAGAGCATTCTGACAGCAATGTTTAAATAGTTAAATTATATAATGTTAATTGTTTACACATAACTATACCTGTTTTATATTCTCACATTCTTGTGAGCTCAGTTGCTGTTTGTGCCCTCAAGAACCCATGTGTTAAAAATACTGCATGTGTCATGATATGTGTGTGTGTGTGTGTGTGTGTAGGGGGATGATGCTTAACTTGCAACCGAGAGGGGGGCAGACTCCAAAGGCCTTTAGGTCCAGGCTCCAAAATTACATACATGCACCTCTGCAACACCTAAAGGCATTTTTGTCTTCAAGGCCCTTTCTGGATTCCTGGATTCCTATCACTGTGAAGACACCTGAGCTGCTCTCCTCCTGAGCAGACCCACTGGGAGGGAAGCCTTGACTAGCCATGTATGTGCTCTGCCTCCAGGAACTCAGCCCTGGCTCAGCATGGCCTCTGCTCCTGGGGGGTCCAGAGGCAAAGGGGAGGCCTCTATGGAAAGGGCTGGAACCCTAGCAAGAGTCACTGGATCCTCATTGCCAGGCGCAGAGCCAGCCAAACAGTGGCCTGGTTCCAGCCCTGCCCGGCGGATCCCTCTAGCAACATCCCGTGCACATAATGTCACATGCACGGGGTGTGACTCAGGCTCCGGAAGAGCCCTGAAAAAACTCCCCATGCCCAGGTTCCAGAGAGCCCCGAGCGAGCTCTCCCTTGTCCTTTACAGGCAGCATTTCCTACCTGACAGCCTTTTATTTGCCTTTCTTTCCCTCCAGCAAGGGAAATAGATGTTGTCAGGCAGCAAGCGCTGCCTGAAATGACAAGGGAGAGCTCACTCTGGCTCACTGGAGCTTGAGGCCACGCCCCCTTCACACAAGTCATACACAAGGGGGAGTGGCCCCGACTCCGGGGAGCTGTTGCTGGCTCCAGCTCTGATGGATCTGGATCCAGATCCCCCCAGAGGTGGACAGAGGTGCTCATACCCCTGGACTTCCAGTCTGAAGTCCAGGGCCTCCACACCCCCTGGGCCCCCCCGAAAACCTTGTTAGTCTGTCCCCAGTGGTTTGGTTGCCATGCTGCATTGCCGGCCCACACTGTGCCAGGTGGAGAAGCGTGACTGTGACCTGCGCTGGATGACTGAGAGTGACCTTTGCTTTAGAGACAGAGGCGGGAGTGGGGAAAGTAATATGTGGGATGGGAATATGTTCAGTTCTGTGTGGAAATGGGTCTGCTAATGCATATTTGCCTAAATATACCTGTTTTATATTCTTACATTCTTGTGAGTTCAGATGCTGTTTGTGCCCTCAACAATCCACACATTTTTGGTAGTTAAAAATACTGTGTGTACTACAGTGTGTGTGTGTGTGTGTGTGTGTGTGTGTGTGTGTGTGTAGGGAGATGATGTGGGCGGGGGGCTCCAATTAACTTGTTTGCAAATAACTGCGGGGGGCGGCGCTCCAAAGGCCTTTTGGTCCAGGCTCCAAAATTACCTATGTGCATTTATAACTGCAGTAGCATGCCTGCTTCCCTTGCTGCACACATTTCCCAAGTCAGGGTCTTGGCCTTTAAATGGTCTTATGAATGAAAATACTTACTGCTCCTTAGCCGACATAACAGGGAGCAAACCATTCAAAATGACTGACAAGGGCTTTTGTCTTTGACATTGAACACACTTGTTTTGTTCTTGAAGAAGTTATTTCATTTGCAGGGAAGAATGTGCTGTGCACAAAGGAGACATCTTCCCATGCTTTTGTTGCAATTAAAGGCACTTTTTACACCATGTGTGACAAGAAGATAGAGTGTTTTATAGTAGTACTGGATAATTGGTACTTTTATTTATGTTTTTTGAATGCTTGTGAAGTTTTGGGGCCGTTTCTGATGCAATTAATTTCATTAGTACTAAATTATATAAACTGGAATAGTGCAGAATTAAAGCTTTGTCTAAACAATGGAACATGGAAAAATGACTTATTGTATTGGATCCTTCTTACAAACGCATTGGAAGCAGCCTTCAAACGTTCATAAAAGCACAAAAGAGAGAGCTTTCTTTCAACCAATTAGCTCATATTTTGTTACTTTGTTTACCCACCTAGCAAAGAGTCAGAGTTCTATATTTCCAATTATTCTGTCAAAAGTGGAGTAATTGGTTTTCAAATCAGGCAATTTAAAAGCAAATAAAAATGAGATAGTGCTCCAGCCACTGCAGTCTTTGTAATGAAATCAACTGTCTGGCAGCACAAAAATGGGTTCGGGCATTTGTTTTTTCTACTGTAAAGTACATAGAAAGCTGAGACATTATTTATTCCCCTTCATTATTATTTAGCATTATCATTGTTGGTTTACACACTGGATTTTGTAAGGTTTCTGTCCACTTTTTGAACCTGTCAACTCTCCTACCAGGACCACCGGTTTCCCTATGCCTTGCATAACTCTCCATTATTATTATTATTATCATCATGATGATGTTACCCCCTCAAAATGTAGATAAGGACACAGCTCCATTTAATCAGCTGTGATTCAAGTCCATGGACTGGATTAAAGGTGCTACAAATATCTGTGGTTCTCTGCAGTGCATATAAAAACTGGATATCTATGTAAATGCCCTGAGCAGGAAACAGTTTTGAGAACATTATCATCTGATCCATGAAAAAGGTAATCACTAGATGCGCTCTCTGAATTTATTTATTTGTTAACACGTATATGAAAGCCAGTTCTGCCATAGTCACCCAAAATACCTATACTCTTAGTCTTTTTGAGAGAGATGTCTGTGATTATATTATATTATATTATATTATATTATATTATATTATATTATATTATATTATATTATTTATTACATTTTAACCACCCTATCCAGAGGCTATGGGTGGCACAAAACAACAAAACAAAAAACTAACAAACAATCATTTAAAATAATCAGCTTACAACAATATTAAAACAAATTTATGATAGATTATGATGGAGCTGGTCAACGGAGATTCAGCATATATGAAATCATACCCTTTATTTCTGCATAGTTTCCAACATTTCTGACATTGGATATCTTTTACTATTCTGAACAACTTTGTGTGTCTAATAGAGGACTGGCACATATGTATTTGTCGTTTACTGGTGCAAATGCATGTACAATATCCTTGGTCACTTGTGCTGGGATTTTGATTTACTTTTTAAGAACATAAAAACAGCCCTGCTGGATCAGGCCCAAGGCCCATCTAGTCCAGCATCCTGTTTTGCACAGTGGCCCACCAGACACTGCTGGAAGCCACCGGCAGGAGTTGAGGGCATGCCCTCTCTCTTGCTGTTACTCCCCCGCAACTGGTAAAATTTTAATAACAGAGACACAAACCACTAATTTTCAGCACTAATTGTGCATGACCTTCTCCCCAATGCAAAAGCTTCAAACAGCAATAGTTAAACTGAAAAGCTTTCCTAAACCTCTGAAGGGAGTCTAGAGAAGCCCCTTCACTGTAAGGTGAAAGTGATAAGAAGATTCTTACAGTCACCTCTACAAGAAGAGACTACAAAGGTAAAAAAATAGCTTATCAGTTTTATTACAGCTTTTAAAAACTGTTATGAGCAATTTGTGAAAAAGCAGAAGGTGATGAGCTTCCAACAAATCGAATTGTTTTTCTCCAGCAAATATAAACAGCCATAATTAAGGCTATTGTGGATACTACTGTGTCCCTAATTAACGCCATGAATGGCATGCCGTGACACCCTAATTAAAGCTATTGTGGATAATGCTATAGCTGAATAAGGTGGAAAACAGAAATCTAGATCTGCATTACAAAAACAGAGTAACTACTTTTGCAAGCAAATTTCTTAAATTCAATACCAGTGTGAAAGAATGTAGAAATATCATGGGGAGGGCTTTTCATATTTCTGCACTGGATTTATATGGAAAAAATAACAATCATGAAACTCACAGAAGCTATTCTCATGACCGGGCAGGCAGGCGGGAAGGCAGGGTGGAACCTACCTTTCACTTAGATGCTCTTTGACATCCCCTTGGGCATGCTGCTGCGTGCCCACACTAGGGGTGTGCACGGAACCGCGGAGCTGCGGTCCGGCACTGGGGTGGGGGGTTCCACAAGAGTACGGGGGGGCTTTACTTACCCCCTCAAGAATTTTGCCATATTTATGTGAGTAAGCGGGCAGCATACCTCCCTGCCGCCCGCTTCATTCCCCCTCCTCTCGGCGGCGCGCGGCTCGGCTTCCTCCTCCTTTGTATGTTAAATGCTCAATCGGGCAGCACGGTATCTCCCAGTCCCTGCCGCCCGGCTCTTCATGCCCCCAGCTCGGCTGGCGGGCACCCCCTGAGCAGCCCCGAGAACCCTGCCGCCTCTTCCCTTCCCATGCTCAAGGGGTCGGCAGGAGAGCGCCCCTGCTGACCCCATCCCCTTCCCCGGCTGGGCTGCAATGGCTTCTAGGAAGCCTTTTGTGCGCCTTCCTAGAAGCCATTGCAGCCCAGCCGGGGAAGGGGACGGGGTCGGCAGGGGCGCTCTCCTGCCGACCCCTTGAGCATGGGAAGGGAAGGGGCGGCAGGGGTCTCGGGGCTGCTCAGAGGGTGGCCACCAGCCGAGCTGGGGGCATGAAGAGCCGGGCGGCAGGGACTGGGAGATACCCTGCCGCCCGATTGAGCATTTAACATACAAAGGAGGAGGAAGCCGAGCCGCGCCGCAGAGAGGAGGGGGAATGAAGCGGGCGGCAGGGAGGTATGCCGCCTGCTTACTCACATAAATATGGCAACATTCTTGAAGGGGTAAGTAACCCCCCCATACTCTTGTGGAACCCCCCATCCGAACCAAGACCACCCCGTGTCCGGACGATTCTGGAGGCCTTTTGAGTGGCCTCCGAACCGGTCCGTGCACATGACTAGCCCACACGATCCATGTTGCATGGAGCAGCGCGGATTTCTGGAGCCTGTGACTTATCATCCCAGCCTCCAGGAATCCCACAATGCACTGCGAGCCTACAGCCCGAGCACAGAGGTGTAACTAGGGGAAATAGTGCCTAGGGCAAGCACTGAAATTGTGCCCCCATCCAAACATCTGACACCCATCTTTCAGATAACTTTGCCATAATATCAGCTCAAAAATACTAGTCAAGCTCGTTAATCTTTTAATATTTCAAAAACTATTTAGCAGTGGATATAGCCAGACCAAAAAATGCTTGAAAACTACAAATTTCAGTATGCTGGGGCTCATGAAATACCCAAATACTATGTGGAAGTGTACTTGGAAAACTGAACAGAAGTGCCTGTCTAATTCTCTACTATGCATTGTAGCATCACTATTAGATAAGTTTTAAAAATAAATTGAGAATTTGACTTTCCCCAGATACTAGGGCCTTTCAGAGGCCATTTAAGCATGCGTGGTAGCCATTTTGTTTTTGGTGGCCATTTTGAACTTTTTTTTCATTTTAAAAATGGCGTCCCCCTTCAAGCGGCACCCGGGGCACGTGCCCTGCCTGCCCTACCCTAGATACGCCCCTGCCCAAGCATACATATGAACCCCGTGCTCATGGCCTTTAAGCCAGGTAGAAGTCCAGGTACAAAACCTGGGTTTTCAAGGGAGGCAGCACTGGGATCAGGATAGATCCCAGAACTGCACTCAAGCAGCCTTACCCAGGTAGTGCTTCCCTATCCTGGGTAGATCTGCTTGTGTGCATAGCCTTACAGAATATCTCAGAATAATTGGTTCTAGCTGGGCCAGGCTCAGAGCATCTGCGCCGCCGGCCAGCCCCCCCTCCCCCCCACCATGCTGGCATGCTTGGCTTTCTGGCTGGCTGGCCAGCCGACTGGCCGCTCCCCCCCCCCGCTGCCTGCTTCTCCCCCCCCCACGTACTTTTGGGCAGGCCAGCTGGCCGGCCTATTTTCTCCCCCCCCACCCACTCCATGCTTTCTGGCTTGCGGGTCAGCCAGAAAGCTTGCCGCCACCTTATCCCACCCCCTCCTTCCAGCGCCTGGGCAAAACTGGCCTGCTGCCTCCTCCTGCCTCCTTCTCCAGGTGGCACTGCTGCCTCCTGTGGCCAACCAGTGGCTGGGCCAGGCTGGCCCACTGCCACCACCATTGTCTCTCGTCTTCGTCACAATACCCCAGACAGCTGCTCTCGTGAGAGCTGCCACACATCGCATTAGCAATGGGTACGTTTAGGAGAATTAAGTGTGTGTGTGTGTGTGTGTGTGTGTGTGTGTGTGTGTGTGTGTAATTTCACCAATCAGGCTGGAAACAAATTATAGCTATCAGAAAAAGTTCCCAGATAACATCCTCCTGGTTTCCAGGAAAGCACAATGCCAATCTCACAAAATACATAGTCTGAACAAACCACGAGCGCTTAGAGAGATCTGCAATATTTAATTAATTAGTTTATATATTCATTTAGGTAGTAATCTTTTGCATAGCCCATATTAAAGCAAAGATATTGCTTAAGAAATCAACACTTAATTGTCCATTGAGCTGTGGGCACTGTTTGTATTTCTATCCATGGTGGCAATAGAGGAGAACTGACACAGATAACAATTTGCCCATTCATATATCACACTGAGAAAGATACCATTTTGCCCAAGACCAAATCAATACTCTAAAGGTAAAAGTTAAACTTGTGCCATCAAGTTGGTGTCGACTCCTGGTGACCACAGAGCCATGTGTTTTTCTTTGGTAGAATACGAGGGTTTACCATTGCCATCTCCAGCGCAGTATGAGATGATGCCTTTTAGCATCGTCCTATATCACTGCTGCCTGATATAGGTATTTCCCCTAGTGTGGGAAACATACCAGAGGGGATCTGAACCAGCAACCTCAGCTCCCTAGGCAAGTTACTGCCCCACTGCACCATTAGGTGGCTATCAATACTCTACTTACCAGGCAATTCTGGCTCATTGCTAAATTTCCTCATTGTCAAACATTCAGCAGGGGAATGTTAACCCTGTTAATGCTGTGCCTTAAAAAACAATTGTAGGTATAATGCCCATTAAGAACTGTGATTTAAAACAAAGTCTGATCTGAAAAAACTGTAATTATTTGTTAACTCAATGGCTGACATCCAGACCAATGCTGTGTAAGTGCAACAAAGTTGTGTACACACATAAAGGCTGTACAGCTGCATGATGTCACAAAGATGCTAGAAATTGTGCAATATTTTGCACTTACTGTTCTTGTGAAACAAGTACAGCAGAACAGGATCTGGGTATTTATAGCAAGCAGTGCACCAGAAAGTTGCAATCAGATTAATTGATTGATTGCATTTATATACTGTCCCATACAAAATCTCTGGGTGGTTTACAAATTAAAACACAACAGATTAAACCTTAAATCATATAAAGCCAATTAAAATAACCATCAATAAAACTTTAAAACATTATGAACAAAAACACAACAGGTGTGTTTTCAAGGCTAAAAACCAGCCAGAGAATGGGGGTGGTGGTTCTGATTTCATTAGGGAACGTGTTCTGGGGCAACCCTACAGAAGGCCCAGTTGGTAACCACAACTGGACTTTCCCAGATCTTCAGATTTGGGGACAGAACAAAACAGAGCATCTTGTTGGGCAAACACACCGGATAGTGCTGCACTAGGTCAGAACACAAGCTTCCAAGCACATACTCAGAACATCCATGCACTAGTGCAACCTGTTTGCACTAGTACAGCTTTAGTCTGGATGTCACCCAGTGGAACAGGTAAGACAAATCCATCCATACTCATGTCATTACAATAATTTATCCCTGGCTCTAAAGTTAAGAATTTCCCATACTTTCATAAGCATAAAATTCATTTTGTTTTGTACTCATATGATAAAGATTAGATTGAAGATTTTCTTTGGGACTTTTCTAAAATACAACCCCCAGATTCCAAAAAATATGTTAAAGACAAAATGTTGCAGACTGATAGCTGTAAGTGAGATAGGCTCAAAAACTCTTTTGAACTGGATGGCATAATCCGTACTGGCTTCAAGCAATAGCTATGAATCTTAAACAGGAAAAGTCACTGTACCACTGCATAGGTTTATCATCATCATCCACACAAATCCTAAAATACAATTCAGAAGAAAGGGGAAGATTTTTATCTGATTGTCTACATATTTGCTCTTCATTATAACAGCCTGAACTCCTCCTTAGAGCTTGATTAGATTGTTAAATTTGCCTATAACAACCAGATTAATAACTCAGGCTGACTTTCCACTATTATGAGACAGAGAAGAGAATTTAACAAGACACATGTAGAGAGTTATACACAGAATGTGTACCACTGTTAAATGAAACCATGAACATAAATCCCCTCTTGCTGTGCTTCAGAATATTATCATTCATCTTCTCTTCTAGTATAAATGATTATATGCCTCAGGGTATAAATGAACCACTTACTGTTTGGGGTTAGCAAAAACAAAACAAAACACAAAATATAAGCCGAAAGAGAGCATTCTATATACTGTTATACTGTCCCTTGCAGACCTAAATGTGCTTCTCCGAGACCACATGATCTTTGTATGCTATATGGTGTTCTGTTCACTCTAAGGTATCTGAAAATTTCCAACAGAGGAGGAGATATTACCATCTTACCACCTCTTTTTCTGGAAGGCCATTGGGTTGTATCCTCAGAAAGTTAACTATGATTAAGCTATTTATAATAAAATTGATATGCAGATCAATGATCTAACGATGTAGCTGAGTTGCATCCAGGCACAGAGAGGATGAGCTGAGCTCAGTCAGACTGTTGTCAAGCAGTAGAGTGTGCATCTATGTGGGGAAGGAGAAGAGATTTCTATGGTTCTCCTCTGCCCCAGTAAGTGCTCTATGCCATCTAAAATTTTGCCCCTGAGGGACGCACAGCTTAGGGACATATTTTTGGAAGACAAAGAACACTGATTTTATAGTTTACTACTACTGGTTTTGTGCACACCCTACTGCTTAATCCCAGCACAGCATTCTTTCAGTCCTGGATACCTTATTTATAAACATTGTGAGCCCTTTTGGAACAGGGAACCATCTTATTAATTAATTAATTAATTCTTCTACGTAAACCACTTTGAGAACATTTGTTGAAATGTGGTATATAAATATCCATAATAGTAATAGTAATAGTAGCAGCAGCACCCCCACCCCTAGTTCTAGATATCAAAATCTAGAATATATACTGATAGCTCTAGATCTTGATCAAGCTATATAGCTATAGCACTAGATAGAAAAGACTCTTAGAGTGGGAGTCTGGTTGAGCTTATGCGTTAGCTTAGGCACTGAGCTTAGGCACTACCATGCTTCCATAAAATTTTGTATATAGATTCCCGTCAAATGCAATCATTTACAATTGTGCTTACATGCAACATCATGAAAAACTGTCATTCTGAGAACGGATTGTGTTTATGACGCTTAGTGTTCATGAACACTCATTAAGGCTGACTGCCATTTAACAGCCTGGGAAATGAAGAGACTTCAAATTTTAGCACAACCCTACCACCAAGCCAATAAATATGTTAATTAAAGGGGGGAAAAACATTGCCATCTTGCTTTGGAGTATTTTGCTTTGTAATGGCAAGTTCTTTACTGTCTTCACATCTGCCTGGGTTAAATGAAGTAAACTTACTGGAGATGATGTGGGTGGAAGTTTTCTTTCATTATTTTGAAATATATCACTGGTGTCTCTCATTTGAGGGTTGGATAACCTAGTACACGGTTATTTTTACAGCTCATTTAGACGGCACATGAAACGTATAATGAGTTTGATGCTATGGTAGCAATTTAAGGACCATTCCCATTTTCATCTTCTTTTAACCAAAACATGCAGGCTAGAAACTAGACTGATCTCACTGGCTTCATTGGAAACTTTCAAGATTGAGACTAAACTGTAGAAATGGATAGTCAGCTCTCCTTACTATCATAATATTGCCCTTCCTTAGTTATGATGTCTACTACCCCTTCACTATTACAAAGCAGTGGTTTTCAAACTGTCTTCTGAGAATCTGGGACATCTTAGAAACTTTACAGAGATTCTCAGTAAAAAGATCTGAAATAGCTGAGGAGCTCCCTGGAAAGACAGATTGCAGGTTGCTACTGATCTTCCTTAGCAATATGCAGCTGAAGGGAGTATTGAGTGTTTCAATTTAGCTGCCTTAAACTGAGTCAGACCATCTAGCTCAGTATTGTCTACTCTGGCTGGCAGTGACTTTCAAGAGTTTTTGATAGTGGTCTTTCCCAACCCTATCGGAATATGCCAGAGTTGGAACCACGGATCCTCAGCATTCAAAGCAAAAGGGGGTGCCGGTCTCGGTTTGAACGTGACCAGCCAAGGTTTGAACCGGACCAATTCAGACTGGTTGATTCTATTTCAAGGGTGAAGCTTTGGGAAAAACTGGGCCCTTCCTCCATAGACCGTCGTTTGTTATGCCTGCTTCAAATGCTGTATTCGGACACTTCTCTTAAAGTTAGATGCAGCCTTCAAGGGCATCTAACGAGTGCTATTGTGACTCAGAGAGGTGTTAAGCAGGGCTGCATACTTGCTCCACTATTATTTAATTACTACATAAATTCTATGGTGGAACAATTGAGCCATTTAGATTTCCACCCTCCTAAATTTGCAGGGAGGCATGTATCTATCTTGCTTTATGCAGATGATGCAGTCCTCTTGTCGAGGACGCTAATTGGCCTCAAAAAAACGCTGAGCGCATTAAGTCTGTACTGCAAGAAGGAGGGTTTGGAGATAAATTTCCAGAAATCCAAAATAATGGCTTTCGCACGGAGACCTAAGATTTGCACTTGGAGGATTGAGGGTCAACTTATTGAGCAGGTATCATTCTTTAAGTACCTAGAGGTAGTTTCCCATGCTGGGGGCACTAGGAAGGCCCACGTGAACTAGGTAGCCTCCAATGCCCAGAAAAGCTCACTTGCCATTCTACAGTACTTGCGATCAAAAGGTGGCTACTACTTACCAGCAGCTTTTAAACTATTCAAAGCAAAGTCACTGTCCCAACTACTTTATGGAGCGCAGCTGGGTTTTCCCCCCAAATATAACAACTTTGGAATGTGTACAGTCAAAATTTTGAGAACTGCCCTTAATGTTCCAAGATCTGTTTCAAATGCTGCTGCCCATTTGGAGACTGGCTTTATTAGGGTGGAGGCCAGTATCTGGATTATTATATTCTGTTACTGGTTCAAACTAATTTATCATCCAGTTGGCCTGGCTCCTCTAATCTTACAGGATGATTTTGGCTCCAGGTGGATCCAGTCTATTGAGGCTAAAATAGCTACTTTGGGCCTCTCTGTTACAATTCTGTCCAAGCTGGGATTTTATCAGGCAAGGTTGCTGGTTAAACAACGAGTGTTCGACTCCGAACGGCAAAATGACCTCGGGAAGGTCTCCAAATTTTACATCTCAGAGGAAAGAAGATATCTAGTCTCTGCAATGAATTATTTTACTTGGTTGGAATTTCTGAGGTATAGGAAAGCTTTTACCTTGGCCCGTTGCCATTGTTTACCCTCGGCAGTTCTAGAAGGGCGCTATAGAGGGGTTCCATTTGCTGACAGACTTTGCCCTTGTGGGTTGGATCAGGTGGAAACTACTGAACATGTTTTATTATTCTGTCTGTTTTACAAGGATATCCATGAATCTTTCATTACTCCTTTGCTTTGTAAATTTCCTGGTCGATAGGAGCAATTTTATTGTTCCTTGTTGCTTTCAGACTCAGAGTGTTTAATTACATCTAATGTGGCTAAATTCTGTGCTGCTGCCATAAATATACGTCACCGGATGGTTAATAAGAACATTTTACTGTTTTAAATTTTTATTATCACTATGTTCAATTTTGTTATATATATTTTAACTAATTCTAATTTCAACCTGTTTTAATTATATACACTCAATTTATTGTTATATAACTGTAACCTTTCTCTTCTGTTTTGGCTTGTGGCTGTAACATTAAAGAACTTGAACTTGAACTTGACTGGTTCAGTCTGGGGGTGGGGCTATGAGCAGGGGCAGTGGCGGCAGTAGGCTGCCCAGCCGGTGAGAGCAGCAGGTAGCAGCGGGCCAGTCAGAACGGCAGGTGGCAGCGGTGGGCTACCTGGCTGCTGGGAGCAGGCAGCAGTGGAAAGCCAGCCCAGCCACTGGGAATGGGCGGGCGGGTGGGATGAGGTGGCGGGCCGGCTTTCCGCCCAAAAAGTGCCAGCTGGAGGTGGGAGAGAAGTGCCAGGTGGAGGTGGAGGTGGGTGAAATGGGCCGGCCGACCAGCCCACCAGCCAGAAGCCGCAGGCAGGTGTGTGTGTGTGCGGGGCGGGGGGGGGGAAGAGAAGCAGCCCGGCTGGACAGCGGAGGTGCGGATGCTCTGCGCCCGGCCCAGCTAGTTATTATTATTTTAAGGCTGACTTATCACCACTGAGGGCTTCCGCAGCTTCGGGTGGTGCTTCTGTGGCCACGGCAGGGGGGAGATGTCTCCAGAGGTTCCCTCTCCTTCCACCAGCCTACCCCAGTCATTTTGGGCCTATTTTGGACCTCTAAGAGCATGTGGTGGCCATTTTGGAGGCCACTGTGCATAACATGTGCCATTTGTGTGCACAGTGTCATGGCCTTGGCCCCCGAACCAGGCCCAAAAAGGTTTGAATTTGAACCGAGTCTGGCCCCTTGTTCAGGGTGCCCAAACCGAACATACCTGGTCCTTGAACCAAACCGAGCAAACTGGTTTTGTGCACTTCTCTACTCCTGATGACCTAAATGAGGTCACTGAAATGACCTCTGCACATGGGCTGGAGAAAGCCTAAACCAGGATGCAGCCAGGCTGGACTATTCTGAAGGAGGCCAGTGGGGGTTGGTGAGGAGACCCCAGCACCCCAACCACCACTGCTGATTAAAATATGTAGCCCTGACTCCCTGCCCACACCCTCTAGCTTTAGGAAGCCCCCCTGCCCTTGATTTATAAAGGGGAATCCCTACCAGATTCCCCTTTATGAATAGACCACCAAACTAGTCCACAAACTGGTTTGAACCAGTCCGGCTATAGAACTGGACTGGGTCTGGTTCAGCCGGAACTAGAACCAAACTGGTCTTGCCAATTCTATGCACATCCCTATCTTTGATTTACATGGTGCTGCAGTGCAGCATCACAAGCTGATTCACCCAGAACTGTAACCAGGGCAGGTCAGTTTGAATCCAGTTCAGATTAGAACCGGCCTGGCCTGGCCGGCTCCACGCACATCCCTACCCTTGATTTACATGGTGCTGCAGTGAAGCACAAAAGGCCCAGATAAATTATACTCCAGAATATGCCTTGGAATTTTCTCCAGGCACAGAAGTTCCTGAACGGATGTTCCCCAGGAAACAAGTCAATGTGGAAAGTATCCCCAAAATGTTTAAAATCAGAAAGCTAATGTTTTAGTGTCACCCATAGTGCTATTCCAGGGGAAGTTGTTTTAACAATTAGGCCCACTGTTTCCAAAGTAAAATCTCAAATGGTATGTTTACATGGTGCTTTATTGGGCACCCAATCTATATCTTTAGAAGTAGACGGTTGTTTGCAAAAGCTCATACTGCACGAAATTTGTTTATCTTTGAAGTAAGAGCTTGAATTTACTCTTCTCGAAAATGTTTTGTTATTTTTACAGCAACTCATCATTACATTATTGATTCTGCTGGGCAGCCAAAGCCACAATGCTAACTGTTCAAGTTTTTCACATATATAACTTGTGAATTTGAACCCACCTGCCTGCTTCCTCCTGTGAGGAAAATTGAAAGTCAAGATGCATCTTCGCAGAACTCTCAGTTGGCCATGGAGGGGGAAAAATAAATTAAAATGCCAGGTGTTTGGCTGCAGCGAAGGTCTGAATAATAATATTAATTAATTAATTAATTAAACAGGAAATGCTGCATGTGCATGTTGGGAAAGCATGAACTCCTTGAGTTTGGAGATACCCGAGGAAATTCATGCCTCCTAGGAGTTGTTATTTTTGGATGCCCACAGGCAGCCCTGCATTCAGTAAACCTGGCAAGCCGTTTTCAAGGTCTCTGATGTCATTAAAACAGAGAGCGGTTTTGGAGCATGATTGTGAAGTGATTGAGTTTGATCCAGAGAAAATTGCTAAACAGTCCAGGCTGAGTTAAAGACCATTGCTCATACACATTTAATTGCTTGATCCCTTTTATGATATAGATTTTTAAATGTTTCTCTGTCTTTGGCATAAAGGCTTGTCTTCTCACCGTAGGAAGAAAGTAACAAGGGAACTTTGTCCACATTTATTTGGACAAAGAATCTCCCTGAGGACCTGGTGTAAAGCTCTGTTCTTCCCAGGAACAGATCGGTTGGCCAGAGGACTACTGCACAAAAATAATTGCAGTATTTCTCATCCAACAGGGAAGGAAAGAGTATGTGAGGGAATCAGTACTATAGCCACAAGGGGGCCTGTCTCCCTTAGGATATTTCAGACCCCTTCCAGAACTGGCCACCAACCCCAAATTTAGTTGAAAAATTCATCTTGGTTGGTGTACACCAAAGCACTTCGCTCTATGAAAACAAAATAGTATTTGGCAGTGGCATAAGAAAGGCATAGGTGGCCTGTGTTCACACAGGCTATGGTTGTCACCCCCACTCCTCAGCAGCAGGTGCTGCCCCCCACATTCTTGGCAGTGACCAAGAAACCTCCTTGTTGGATGCCCCCCCACCTCCTCCGCAGCTCTGCCCCTGACAGCCTGCTCCACTCATCACTGCTGGAGCCTTCAGCACTTCCACAGCCTTCAGCACTCCTGCCACTTCCTTCAGGGCATGTGGGGACGGAGGAGGCTAGCGAGGCATGAACTTTTGCTGCTGAGCCGGGCAGCACAGTGGTCTGGGCAACCTACAATACACCATGCGCCAAGCAGTGTGCTTTGGGGGGATTCCCATAGGAGATGGGCATTCTGGGCGCTCATCTCTGTGACTCCTCAAGCTGAATGCAGCCCAAGGAGACACACAATCCGGAAGTCTGAGTTAAGGGAAGACTTGCTTCCTTAACCCTGACTAGAAGCTGGGCTAAAAAGCCAGGCTAGGCAGTGCAGCCCCACTGGAATTGGGCCCGACCCCAGCAGTTCTCACATGCAGCCTGACCCAGGCTGGGCTTCCTTAGCCTGGGTTAAGCTGCACATTGGAACAACCTCAATGTCTTTAACAAATTCAATAAAAATTCACATGGTTAAAATAGTAAGTGGGTTTTCTAAAGTAATTACAACAGTGTACGCTTATCATTTATAACAAATAAAAATCCACATAGTTTAAAACTGTGAACTGTTGTCATTAACCAACTATGGAGTATTTAACCAACTCCGTATTTAACTACAGAGTATCATTAACCAACTATGGAGTACAATAAGGAGTATTGTTATTTATAACAACAACAAAAAACCCCACATAAACTGTAAACCGTCTTCATCAAGCAGCCACAATAGGAGTACTTCTAGTTTATGACACTTTTTTTTTCCTTGCCTTTGCAGGGAAAGATGGGTTTTAAAACTTTTAGAAGCTTTTAACCCAGTCTCAAAGTATGGCTGCTTGCTGTGTTCAGGACAGGCTGAGGCCTGTCTGTGTTCCACAGGGAGCAGCCAGATATCAGCTGGGATGCCCACAAGGAGGAGAGGGTTGTGAACTCCCCTTTCCTGCCTTGCTCCCCTGCAAGTTGCACACGGTGAATGGCATATTGCCTCTGAATTAAGCATGAAAATATTATTGAACAGATGTGCCCATTTCACATATCAGAAATACAGAGTCCAAGGTAAAGGATAGTAAAGTAAACCATAGATCTGAATCTCATACACAGCAAGGCAGTAAGAAGAAATTCATGGCAAAGAGAACAGTAACTAATCCTTATTTTTGAATATCTATATCATGCTTTACAGCAGCACATTCCCACAGTGGTTTAAACAGGAGAGACATTAAAATCAAATGTACAAAAACACAGAAATTACTGACACATGCCAATGCATAGCAGAACAAATAAAAAACCTTCATTGCAGAAAAGATGGGTTTCAAAACTTCTAGAAGCTTTTAATCCAGTCTAAAAGCATGGCTGCTTGCTGTGATCAGAGCAGGCTGAGGCTGTGTCCCACCACAAGTGACTAGCCAGATAACCTGAGAAGTAAGCTAAGTACTCTGCATGCCCTCCAACAATCTGAACACAAATCTCTTTGAAGGTAAATTTCGGTTAGTGATGATTATTATGCTTTGCTTCACAGAGAGGAAAGAAAAGCAAAATCTTTAGCTATCAGCCATTACTCAGCCATAGTAAACAACAGGGAACAGACAGGAAGATATTTGTAAACTACTTGTAAAACAACCTGTCATAGGTAAGTTGCAAATTTACACAGAGACTGAAGCAGAAGAGATTCGGGTCAGGTCTATAGTTGCAGCATTGCAATGTGAGAGGACTGTAGCTTGGGGTAGTGGGCAGGTGCAGATAAACTTATGGAGGTGAATGGGCATCCTCTGGCCATGGGCCTGACACCCTCTCTTAAACTTAAACACACACACACATTATCTTTTCTTCCCCTAGGATCTGGTTATTTCTGTCTGCTGCTCCAGTTTTGTTTTGCTTTCTCGGCTAGTTGTGGTGTGGTGGACAGGAGGTTTGGCAGGGTAAAGACCAGCCTGGCCATGACTAGCAGCAAGGCAATAGGGGTGGCTGGTTCATGCAAGCTGACCCAAGCCAGCCTTTCACAGCACCACTTTACCTTGTGGCTTTCATTCATTTGTCATCCTGTTTTCCTGTTATGTTATTGTAAACCGCCCAGAGATGAAAGTTTGGGGCGGTATACAAATTTGATAAAATAAATAATAAATAAATAAATCCTGCTCATTCTCCATTGTTATGGGAAATGGAGTGAGGCAGCTACCTAGAAGCCTCCTTGCTAGTGGTCACACCGATGCACGCATGCCATGCACGTCACGTGAGTGATGTGCGCACATGATGTGTGTGATGTGCGTGCGTCTGTGTGACATGCACAGCGGGTGCATGTGCAGTCGCTGCTTCTGGCCACTTCCAGCCAGGAATGGAGAAAGAGGCCGCATGGAGGTACGCTGTCGCCCCAAGAAGTTGCAAAAAAACGTAGTGCCGGTGAGGGAAAAGTGGCGGGAGGGGTAAGTGCACCCTCCCCCACCCTTAAAGGAATACCCCCCTCGGCATCAAACCGCACTGTGGAAATTCCATGCACACCACTACTTCTTGCTACTCCCTCATTATGGGGAGGGAATCCAGCCCAGACTAGCAGCATTTCTAGACAGGGCTTTTAGCTCAATGGAGAGTGTGCATTCGCACATCAGACGGATTCGCACCAAAGAGAGATTGGGGAGCACTTCACACACAATTCATGTTTTTCATTGTGCAGTAGAGCCTTGCCCAATTTATGTCTGGAGTGGAAAAATCCACTTTATGTGTCTTTTTTTGGGGGGGGGGACAAATTCAGACTCGTAGTAAAGCCTCGCAGTAAACCTCTAGTAAAGCCTGCTGCCTGGGAAAGCTCCAGGCAAAGCGTGTGACATTACTATGGAAACATTTTTCACTTCACCTGCCAGCCCTGTGCATGCATGTACACGCACACAGCCACTCTGGGTCTCCCCAGCCCCATGCATGCAGAAAATAAACAAACCCACTTCAACAAAAAACGGATGGAAAACCAGTCAGGAATGGCAATGCCAGTCTTCACCTCCTTTACATCAGATGAAGATTTCTCTCTCCCTATGTATATTTATTAGCAGATCTAATATTCTTTCCCCACCCCACCAAGACTTAATTTTAGTCATGGTGGGGGGAAGTTTGCTTTTTAAATTATTATGGGCTGGTTACACAATAACATACCCAAGTGGATAATAATATACCTAAACAGCAATTTATTTCAATCAGAGCCTCTGTCCAAGCTCTTTAATAATTTGTGTGAGCATAGAGGTAGAGGCCTAAGATCTGAAGGGATACTGCAAGACACAGGGCAGATGTGGTTTCCTAATATCTAGCACCATTCATAATCACTGAAAGCCTAAGATGGGGGCATGTGAGGAGTACTTCTGTCTCTCTGGCAGCAAGTCCTTGGTCCTTGCAGATATCCAGGCATTGAACAACGTCAGTGATCCTTTGCATTGGAAAGAGTTGTGTGCTCTCAGAAATAGCCTCAATTGAAAGTAGTGATTCCATTTGAATGGCAAGTCCAGGTTATTGTATCTCAAAGATTGCAGCCTTAAGAAGCTCTATATGACTTTCCCCAGAAGCAGCTAAACATTGTGGGGAAGCCCAAACTTTCCCATCATCTCTTCAGTTAGTATAGCCCCCTTTAAATCTTCTCATGTAGCTCTATTCTATAGCCTTTGGCCTGGAAAGTGTGCCTGTCAAGTGGAGGCATTGTGTTTGCTTTGTCTCCCCTTAATTTAATTTAGCTGTTCAAAACATCTAATCTGAATGTAGAATTATGGGAAAGCCTCCTCCCCTGCGTTCCCTTAAATGGAGAGCCTTTTAAAGAAAATTTCCTGGAGTGAAAGTGTTAATAAATGCAGAAGAGGGGGGAAAATAGATACTGTTTGCCGTACATGTGATAGAATATCATTAAAAAGAGTAATTAATCCAGTGGCAAGGGTCATTTTAAGTATTGTTTTGAACAGTCAGCGTAAAAGTGGATGCAATATTGTTCCGCTCCTAAATTAATCACCCCGCCCCTCAATATCTCACAGAAACAGCTGCCGAGTAAAACAGGAGCAAATCCAACAACGAAATGAGTGTATTTCTAATTCAGATGCATAAGCATCCTAGAGATTGAGTTAGGTGCCTTTAAAAATAAACATTGATTAAATGTGAACTATACAATTGGAAGAAATATCAAAGAGCAGAAGCTAATTATATGGTGCAGCAGCAAAGTCATTTTGAATTAATTGCATTTAAGCGAGAAGTGTATTTAGGGTGAGGATGGGGGAACAGGAAATAAAGGAACAATGGCATGAAGGATCATGTATGCACTGGCAATGCATCCACATGGACTCTCTTTCCCCCACTCCTGGTGTATAGTCCTTCAACAACAAATTGGAAGTTTAAGTGGGAAAAGGCTGAACCTACCCAATGTATGATCAAAAGAAACTCATGAGACGCCATATTTGGGCAGATTGCCTGAATCTGCCATGGTTCAAATTTGGCCACTGTGCTGGAATTCTGAGTTTATCCAGTGTGGATGAGATGGTAAGAGGAACTACAAAATAGGGAACTGTCCCTTCATTAACCTTTCTTTCTTAATGGCAGTTCAGGTTCTTGTAACTGAAAGCCTACGGCCTATAGAAGCTCTATATGACTCCCCCCCAGAAACATCCAAACATTACAGGGAAACCCAAAGAACTGTGCTGCAGTGATGCTAGGCACATTCCTGAGTCAGCCCCCAGGCAGGCTGGTGCAATGGCTAACTAGCGTACTGGGCATGTGTGTAGGTACCATTGTTGTTGCTGCCACGGCTCTTCTGCTGCTCGCTCTCTCCTCCCCACGATGCTGCCCCTACTGCCTTGCCTTTGCTTTCTGGTTTCCCAGATGCCTGAGGCACCAGCATGAATGCTGCTGCTGCTTCCTCATTTCTTCTAGCTCCAGCAGCACTGCTCTAGTGGATGACATCATTGCTCTGGTTCTGGAAAAAAGAACGGCGCGCCACTCCCCTGCAGCCCAGCATCACTACACCCCTGCCAGGCATAGTGATGTATGCTCTCATTTTACCCTCAGAAATGAAATTTAAGGAATGAATGTAAAGGCTACAAGAGGCCTGAAGAAGGCCCCAAATGTAAAAATGCCTAAACTTAATTAGTTCATAAGTTTTAAAGAAAGAATAAAAAGGCAAAGCGTAACAATTCAAAAATTACTTTCATTCATATTTAATAAGAACACAGTGTCTACATGGTATGAAAAGCCATAAATGGTTGCTTTGTAGTTGTTGTCTCTTCTGAAACGCAGACAGAGTGAATCTTCTCATAATTACTATTGCAGAACTAAATCCCTGTGCACAAAAGCAAGGGAGAAAAGAACTTCTTGTTTTCAACTTTAAAGATGCATTTATTGCACAACTAAATTATGGAATGTAGAATTCTGAAGAACTTCCAGTTCTACTTTCATCTGAATCCTTTTGTATGCGAGTTTTATATCGATTGTTTTTAAAACAAATGAGGTAAGGAATTTTTCACAAAAGGGTTATTTGTTAATTGCCAATAGAAAGGATGGAACTATTGCTCCTCATTTAGTAACAGCACACCTTTAATAAGTGTATACCATGCACCTAAGTCACAATGGAAGGAAATCTTGGGAAACAAGCTTGAATTTCCATCTTAGCTATTTAATTCATGCATCATGTTAGTATCTATCTGCATTTTCTATATTTAACATAAGCTTTAGATATGAAGAAATCAATCAGCTGGAATGAGAGATCTACAAGCAATGTTCTGCCCTTTAGACTGGGACTTTTTCGCTACCACTTCAGCACTGTAGTGCCCACAATCTCACCACTTGAAAAACCGATCCTGAAGGTTAGAGGTAGGGTGGGAAATGGAGTAGTGGTTTGCCAATGTAGCGGGGAGTCAGCTGAATTAACATCCTAGAAACATAGGAAGCTGCCACATACTGAGTCAGACCATAGGTCCATCTAGCTCAGTATTGTCTGCACAGACTGGCAGCGGCTTCTCCAAGGGTGCAGGCAGGAATATCTCTCAGCCCTATCTTGGAAATGCCAGGGAGGGAACTTGGAACCTTCTGCTCTTCCCAGAGCGACTCCAACCCCTAAGAGGAATATCTTGCAGTGCTCACACATCAAGTCTCCCATTCAAATGCAAGCAGGGAAGACCCTGCTTAGCTAAGGAGACAAGTCATGCTTGCTACCACAAGACCAGCTCTCCTCTCTCTCATAGAAACAGAATTATTTTTCTGTTTGTGAAAAGCACCATGGGATCCAACCCCATTTTTTAAATTAATATGAAAATATTAATATGAAAATATAGTTTATAAGAGCCCCTGGTGGCGCAGTGGTAAAACTGCCGCCCTGTAACCAGAAGGTTACAAGTTCAATCCTGACCAGGGGCTCAAGGTTGACTCAGCCTTCCATCCTTCCGAGGTCGGTAAAATGAGTACCCAGAATGTTGGGGGCAATATGCTAAATCATTGTCAACCGCTTAGAGAGCTCCGGCTATAGAGCGGTATATAAATGTAAGTGCTATTGCTATTGCTATTGCTAAAATGTATTGTTAGTTACCTTTGAGAGTCTCTTTTTGGACTGACAGGGGGCATATAAATACGTTTACAATAAATAATAAAATTAATGTATAATAAATTTAATTCAACAGAACCACATAAAAACTTTTTTTTTTAAAATGTTTGTATGGAAAGTACTTCTGCAAGTGTGACTCTAATCAGGATGTGAGCCAATGTTATGCCAAAGTAGCATCAAGTATGTGACTAAACTTGTGTATTTTTTTTTAACTTGTGTATTTTTGATGCAGATCCTCCCATTCTTCACCTTTTGTGCTGCCTGTGTGTATGCCAAGGTGAAAAACAGGGCTCACTTTGCCTAGGGGAATCGTACGTGTGCAGGTGACAAGCCTCCAGTGGGACTAGATTATGCCCTTAAAGTTCATTCTCAAGTGTCCAACAAGTTACAGGTCATCTGAACGTATTACAGTGCTTTTTTATTGCTGATTATCTCATATATTTTTGTTGGTCTTACCATAGATCTGTATGTCTATCAAAGCTGTCATAAAGAATGAGATCAGTATGTAAGAATGGTAAAGAGGCAGAGAAAGATATAATTCAAACCCAGTCAATGTACCACTCTAAAAGATTTTGCAAAGCACAGTTTCATTGATATTTATCTCTTTAGTGAATGAAAAAAATGTATAGATTGCCATCTGCTTCTTAAGTGTAAGGAAACAAAGGATTCAACTATATCCAGATCTGGTGAAACTGCTGTTATATACAGTCATTTTGGTTTAGTGATGTTACCAACCTTTATGACCCCTGCTAACTTGGCAAAGAGGCACCTTTTAATGTGGCAATTCTCTCTATTTAGGAGGGGTAGAGTAACTGGCCCTACCCACCCCCAGCACAGTACCTGCAGTGACTTATGTTTTTTTTAAGATTGTGAGCCCTCTGAGGACAGGGATCCATCTTATTTATGTATTCTTTCTCTGTGTAAACTGCCCTGAGCCATTTTTGGAAGGGCAGTATAGAAATCGAATAAATCATCATCATCATCATCATCATCATCATCATCATCATCATCATCTAGTCCAGAATATGGGCCACTAATTCTTCAGCTTGATACACTGGAACATCTGCCAAAAAACCCAAACTACCTGTAGCCAAAAATTGGTGGGACCATAAAATTGAAAAAGTTAAAGAAAATGAAGATGTAAAAATATTATGGGACTTCTGACTACAAACAGACAAACATCTGCCACACAATATACCAGATATAACTGTAGTCGAGAAGAAAGAAAAACAAGTTAAAATAATTGACATAGCAATACCAGGGGATAGCAGAATAGAAGAAAAAGAAATAGAAAAAAATCACAAAATACAAAGATCTACAAATTGAAATTGAAATTGAAAGGCTGTAGCAGAAAAAGACCAAAATAATCCCAGTGGTAATTGGCGCCCTGGGTCCGCATCCAAAAGACCTTGAAGAGCACCTCAACAGCATAGGGGCCACAGAAATCACCATCAGCCAATTACAAAAAGCAACTTTACTGGGAACAGCCTATATTCTGCGATGGTATCTATAACAACAGCAACAACATAGACAATAACATTCAGCCATCCCAGGTCCTTGGGAAGGACTTGATGTCTGGATAAAACAAACCAGTCAATAACACCTGTCTAACTGTGTAAATAAATAATAATAATAATCTAGTTCAGAATATGGGCCACTAATTGTTCAGCTTGGATTAGAATTGGAGTTGGAGGAAAATTCCTCCCCTTTACCCTCTGTTCCATCCTTATTTCCATTTTATCTTATCTGATATAATATAATAAAGGTTAGTGAGATCACTAATATTTGGCCTTGTTCAATATTTCTGTACTATATTTTCATGAGATATTTGTCTATGTTGGTAGCTTACTCTGAACTATGTAAAATATGGTACCAATGGTGGATTTAAGGAGAGGCACAGTAGGTACTTGCCTACAGTGGCAAAATTTGAGGAGCGGCGCTCCTCAAATTTTGCCATGCCTCTCTGGGGGCGGCAGTGGCTGCAGAGAGTGCGGGGGAGAGAAAGGCCCATAACGGACTGCAGCTGGGGCATGCAGTCATTTTGGAGGGAGGAGGGGAGCTGGAAGGAGCTCTCCCTCACCGCCCTCACCGCCCCACCCCTCCACACAGCAGTGGGCACTGCTAAAGGGGGGAACATCCCCCCTGCCCCATCACCACTCTCCCCACTGCAGCCACTGCTACCCCATCCTGATGGTGCCACATAGCAGCATTTTAAAGGCAAATGGGTGGGCTTTCCCCTCACTCCCCACAATCATTGCAGCTTTCACTGCCCCCATCCCATCGAATTTCCCATTGCCCTCCATCCTCCTTCACTGCAGGCTGGCAGCTGCCCAGAAAGGGGTGGCAAATCCTTGGCTGCCTGCATGGTATTAGTAATATATATTGCATTTACCCAAATAGAAGGTGACTCTGAATTTAAGACTATACCTAAAAATAGATGTTAAATACAGGTTATACCTATATTTACCCAACAGAAAGGGAACTTGAATTTAAGATGACTCCCTCATATTTAACATAAAAAGAACTGCATGGCGGGGGGGGTTCATCTTGGATTTGGGTAAATACGGTAATATAATGTGATATTTCTAACCAAGTTTTATCTTGATAAATGCTTCTTTAGGAACATTTCTTCTTCTTCTACAGTAGCTAGGATTTCAAATATTTAGTAAGTACTGAAACATGTTGCAAAAAGTAGTACATAGGGCCAAAATTGCTCAACACAGAACTTTTAGCTCAGATTGTGGTGAACTGGGGTAGCAAATAGCTTTTAAACCAGGCTTTAAGGATGTGCCCAAAACATTTTGCAGGGCATTATAGAATTCTTCAAAACATTTTGGCCACCAGGGCCATTTTGGATTTCGGAGGCTGTGGGGTTGCTCCCTTAAGGGTGGGGGAGGGTGCACTTACCCCTCCCGCCGCATTTCTCCCACCAGCGCTCTGTTGTATCAAAGCCCCTCAGGGTGGCAGCATACCTCCCTGCTGCTCCGTTGCCGTCCTCGGCCAGAAATGGCTGGAAGTACTGGACGTGCATGTGTGCATCGCATGCGTGCATGTGCACGTCTGCCGTGCACACGCGCACACGCGATGGGTGCATGCGTGCCTGGTCCTTCCGGCCACTTCCACTCAAGGATAGCAATGGGGCAGCAAGAAGGTAAGCTGCTGCCCTGAGGGGCTTTGATACAACAGAGCGCTGGGGGGGGGTGCAGTGGGAGGGGTAAGTGCACCCTCCCCCACCCTTATGTCAGCACCCCCACTGCCTCGGGAATGCGGAGGAGCAGTTCCAGGCACAACCCTACTAGGCTTTTCCTTTTGCCACCACATGCTATTTTGTGGTGGCAGCAACAGGGGTATTCCTCACAACCGCCAACTCCACTTTTGCCCCATTTTGCTCCTTCATTTGATAACAGGAACATAGGATGCAGCCTTTTGCTGAGTCAGACCATTGGTCCATCTATTCCAGTATTGTTTACACTGACCGTCAGTGGCTCTCCAAGGTTTCAGGCAGGACTCTTCCCCAGCCTAGCTGCAGATGCCAGGGATTGAACCTGGGACCTTCTGCATGCAAAGAAGATGTTCTACTCCTAAGCTATGGCCCCATCTCCTAAAGGGAATACCTTACATTGGGCAGTGCTCAGGGGTAGTCACCCCTCTAATTGCCAACCAAGGTGAACCCAGCTTGCCAAAGGAGACAATTCATGCTTGATACTGCAGTTCTGCAGCCCCCATATTCACTAGGGATGTGCACAGAACCACGGAGGCGTGGTCCGGCAGCGGCGGGGGGAGTGTCACTTTAAGAGCAGGGGGTAGTACTTACCCCTCCCACCGCTCTTCCCCCTCCAGCGCTCATCTTTAAACAAACATTTTTGGGGCAGCAGGGTTCCTCCCTGCCACCCCTGCCGCCCCTGCCCCCATCGTTGGCTGCAAAGCTCTAAAGTAAGTAGAAGCTGGTGCTATGCATGCGCCCAGCACGGCACGCGCACACCCGTTGTCACCGCCGGCGTGCACACGTGTGATGTATGCGGCGCGCACGTGTGATGTATGCGGCGCGTATGTGTGATGTATGCGGCGCGCGCGCCGGCAGAGACAAGTGTGCGCGTGCTGCGCTGGGCGCATGCTTAGCTCCAGTTTCTACTTACTTTTGAGCTTTGCAGCCAACAATGGGGGCAGGGGCAGCAGGGAGGAACCCTGCCACCCCAAAAACGTTTGTTTAAAGATGAGCGCTGGACGGGGAAGAGCGGCAGGAGGGGTAAGTACTACCCCCTGCCCTTAAGTGACACTCCCCCCAGCTCCCGGACTGCCGGACCGGCCAAATTCCGGACCGGTCCGGAGGCCTTTTCCATGCCTCCAGACCGGTCCAGGCACACCACTAATATTCACCAACCTGCCCCTCCCCATTTTCACTGCTTGCAAACAGGGTAATGATTACAAGAAGGCCAATCTCAGCTCAGCTGTATATAGCTTAGATTTTAGCTCAATCTTTTTTCAGTTGTTTAATCAGGATTCCTATTATGCTATTTTGCCTTTTCTGATGCATTTTCTATAAATAAAAAGCAATGTGATATTAAAAAATCAACTTTTAAACCATACAAACAAGTCCTAGACCAAATTAAATCTTAGCAATTATTTTTTATAATTACAACTGGTGGCTATTATGAAAGCAATTACAGAGAAAATAACAATGATGTATGGCATAAAGCTCTGTAATATCTTACAGAGTTTATTGGTCCGGAAAACACTAATGTCCCATTCATTTTTCATTTTAAAACCTATGAAAGGTTGCAGTGGAAAAAAATTATACAAAGCTATTTGTTCAAATAGGACAATAGAAATTAGAATATGACAAATACAGGTTGTAGTTCCAGAGTTTTAAATAAAGGCTTTGTATTTTGGTCTATACTAGGGGTGTGCAATTCAGATTTTTGGTGTTTCATTTGAATCCAAATCAAAATACCCCCGATTCATTTTGGGGTCTTAATCTGACCTATCCGAATCAACCCAGATTCAATTTGGATCTGAATTAACCCAAATCTGAATCGATTTGGATCAAGAAAATGGTTCCCAGGGCCAAAAGAGTGGTGTGAGGTGGTAGTGCCTAATGGATGGAGGCTACTACCCAAATTGCAGAGGTTTTGGGCAAAGGGCTGATTTTTGGTGAATTGATGAAGTTTACGCGTCTTTAAGGTTTCCCCCCATAAGGTATAATGAAGGTGTATCGCTTCACTTCAGGGGGAAAGAGGTGGCTTAGAGCTGTGTGAGGTTGGTGGTAGTAACCAAGGGGGGCAAGGAAACTACCAGAATTTTTTTCAAAGGATTTTGGCAGAGGGCTGATGTTTTGGTGATTTGTTGAAGTTTACACATCTTTAAGGTTTTTCCTCATAATGTATAATGGAGGTTTCAGCAGCCCCATAACTGCACTTAGTGGGTGCTGGGGTGGCCCAGAGAGAGTGGTGGTGTATTGCACATAGGGTGCCATTCACATAGGGTGTAGATTCTTTGGTAGCAAATGAAATTTTCAATACAAACCATGAATCCACTCTCATTTGCTACCAAAGAATCTACACTCAGAACACCTCAGAAACAACAGAGCCCTGTACCCCATGAGTTAGAAACCCATGGGAGTGGTTGGCACCCTATGTTCACTACACCACCACTCTGTATCTTTAAAAGATACATGTTTTAAAGTGGTGGCTGTCTTCTACAGTATTTAGAAGGGGGAGAGCAACTGTCCCTATTCAGTCATGGCATCTCTCCAATGATTGTTGCTTGCGGGGGTGTGTGTGTGTGTGTGTGTGTGTGTGTGTGTGTGTGGTCCTAGGGTTTTTGGTGTCCTACTCAACGTTTGATTTTAGTGTTCCCACCAGCTGAGAGAACCCTGGCTTTAACTTGAGCTTCATCAAGTGTTCATTGGTGAGGTTGACTGATCAGTCCATGTGGATGACCAATGAATGACTAGCCCATGCAATAGGAGAGATTTCCCAAACTATTATGGGGGCAAAACTCTAAAATTGTGCTATGAATTTGGAAATCCAATCTGAGACTATTTCTTTTTGGGAATTAATGCTAAGACAGACAATTCATATTCAAGGGAGGGAATGCAGCTTATGAGATTGGCTATTTATTGGGGGCTGAGATAGATTGAGCAAGGACAACTGTATCTTTTGGAGTGCAGAATGTGCAGACCCTTTGGGGAGCAGGGAGCAGTTTTTCATATTACATCCTTAAACCACTATGCAGCACCTCAGTGGTACACGGAGGAGACAAAGAATAGTTGTCCGTACTATATTCCCACACTGTATATACACACCTCAAGAACTGATGCCCTAGATGACCTCTTATGTCTGCCTAGTGGAGGGGCTGACCATGTGTGTGAGTGTGTGTGAAGAGAAGCCAAAAGAAGACCTGTGACTGGGTTCATATATAAAGGTAAAGTGTGCCGTCAAGTCAGTTTCAACTCCTGGCACCCACAGAGCCTTGTGATTTTCTTTTGGTAGAATACAGGAGAGGTTTACCATTGCCTTCTTCCACGCAGTATGAGAAGATGCCTTTCAGCATCTTCCTATATCACTGTTGCACGATATAGTATCAGCGGGGATTCGAACCGACAACCTTCTGCTTGTTAGTCAAGCATTTCCCCGCTGCGCCATTAGGTGGCTTTTGGGTTTACATATACCAAGACAAAATACAAAGGAATCCAAATGTATATATCTAATGTATAAAAATATATTATTTAGAATTACAATACCTATAATATACTCATAATATAATAAAGTATATAATAAATTGTTTTTTTTCAAAAATAAAGCCAGTATCACCACAAAGAAAAAAGTGGAAATACGTATACTCCACAGTTCCACCAATAGCTAGTCCATGCCTAGGACATAATCAGATATCCTGGTATCAGACCATTCCATAAATAATTCAACGGTGTCTTCCCATTGTAAATTCTGGAGTTGAAGACATCCGAACGCTAAAATAACTACTGTCTTAATGAATTGCCAGATTCATTCCAGCCAAAATGAAGCCTTCTTCAGTAGTGTTGGTTCAAAATACAGGCTGTGTTGGTACTAACTTCATTGTATTCACCAGATCAAGTAACCACCAATGATCCTTGTATCAAAAGCTCTGTGGAGTAGCTCTCTTTCTGAATTAACAATTTCTTATACCTTTTATTATATTGTGAGTATGTTATAGGTATTGTAATCCTATATAATAAAATGCTTGGTGTCTGCGTCCGTGTCTTTTTCGGGTGTTCTGCGCATACGTGGTGCGCGTGCGCAGAACACGCCGGGAGAGACTTGGATGCAGACACCGGCCGCCATGTTGGTTGGGTTGAAAAGAAGCGGCACTGCAGCCCAGACAACAGCGGCGAAGGGCCCGGCCCAGCCATGGAGGCCAGCAGCGGCGTGGAGGCTGGCAACGAAGGGCCCGGCCCGCCCGCGGAAGCCGGCGGCGGCACGGAGGTCGGCGGCGAAGGGCCCGGCCCGGCTGCAGAGGCCAGCGGCGAAGGGCCCGGCCCGGCCGCGGAAGCTGGCGGCGATGCGGAGGCTGGCGGAAAAGGGCCCGGCCACGGAGGCCGGCGGTGGCCCGGCCGGAGACTGGGGCAGGGGGATAGAGGTGACGGCGGGCCCGGCCCGGCCGTGGATGCCACAGGTGGCGGCAGCCGGCCCGGCCCAGAAAGGGGAGGCCGGCGGTGGCGGGGGCCCTGGCCCGGCCGGGGAGGTCGGCGGCGGCATGGAGGCTGGTGGTGGTGGGAGGAGGAATGGCGGTGGTGGGGCCCGGAGTGCACGACTCTACTGGGCAGGGGGGAGGGAAAAGAGCAAGAGGGAGTGGGGCAGGGGGGAGGGGGAATTGCAAGAGGGAGTGGGGCAGGGGGAGGGGGGAGGGGAGGGGAGGGGCAAGAGGAAGTGGGAGAGGGTGAGGGGCAAGAGGGAGTGGGGGAAGGGAAAGGGCAAGAGGGAGTGGGTCAGGGGGAGGTGGAAGGGCAAGAGGAAGTGGGTCAGGGGGGAGGGGGGAGGGCAAGAGGGAGTGGGGTGGGGGGAGGGGGAAAGGCAAGAGGGAATGGGGTGGGGGGAGGGGGAAAGGCAAGAGGGAGTGGGTCATGGGGGAGGTGGAAGGGCAAGAGAGAGTGGGTCAGGGGGGAGGGGGAAAGGCAAGAGGGAGTGGGACAGGGGGGAGGGGGAAAGGCAAGAGGGAGTGAGGCAGGGGAGGGGGGAGGGCTAGAGGGAGTGGGGCAGGGGGAGGGGGGGAGGGCAAGAGGGAGTGGGGGAGGCGGAGGGGGAAGGGAAGGGCAAGAGGGAGTGGGACGGGGGAGGGCAGGAGGGACTGGGGCAGGAGGCTCACAGGGAGGGGAGGGTGAGAGAGAGAGGTGGGAGGGGGAGGGAGGGCAAGAGAGTGGGGTGAGAGGGAGGGGAAGAGAGGCAGGAGTGTGGGGCAGAAGGGAGGGAGGGAGAGTGGGGCAGAGGATGCAGTGGGAGAATGGGCCAGAGGACGCGGTGTGGGCAAGGCGGCGGGCGAGGCGGCGGGCGAGGCGGCGGCGGAGCCGTGTCCTCGCCCAGAGGAGGGCCAGAGGACGCAGTGCGGGCAAGGACGCGGTGCGGCTGCTTTTCCCCAGCCAGCCATGGTTTCTGGCCAGGGAAAAGCGGCCAAAAGGGGAGCAAAGCAGGGACCATGCGGGCAGGGAGCAAAGCAGGGACTATGCGGGACGCAATAGCGGTCTACTAGCGCCCGTTAATTTAACGGGCTTAAAGTTACTAGATCTAAATAATAGGTATTGTAATTCTAAATAATATACTTTTATACATTAGATATATACATTTAGGTTATTTTGTGTTTTGTGAGTGTGTACACATTGTTGCTGTTGTTTTAAATTATGGGTCCTTTTGGAACAGGAAAACTATCCTCTTTTGCTATGTAAACCACTTTGGGCCGGTATACTTGATCACCAGCCCAACAAGCGAAAATGACATGCTGTGAGCACGCCCACCACAACATCATCTGAAAGACATCTTGGTGCACCTTTGGAACAGCCATCAATTGCATGTGGGGAGTGCTCATTGGAATGGCTCTTAAATATGCGATCCAAATGGTTTTGGAATGTGTGTTTATGGATCATTCAGATGACTAGCCCCCACCCCACCCCGCTATTGAAGGAGGTCCTGACAGCATGCCCTGGCACCAGGGCCCATGTGAACACTCAGATTGCTTGCAGCCTGAGCAGACACAGAAATGGGAACCTATAGCTTGTCACATGGTGCATTAAGGGATTTCTCGAGGCAGGGACATGTTGTCCTGGCCTCCAGAGATCTGTGCTACTTGGAGCAGTGTGTGTCATCTGAGAATGCAAGACATGCTCCCAGCAGAATTCTGTTGATCATCTGGGGGAAAGGTAAGTTGGCAAACCCTTCCCACCCACCCACCCGCACAATTGTGTGCATAGCTTAACAGTGTTCTGTTCACATTTCTGTGTATTCCTCTTCCCCCACTTCAGTCCACTCCACCCACAAAAGAATAAATGACTTGTTTCCAGTTCACTAGGCAAACACAGCTCAGAGCAGTCATTGCTCATCATCTCCTATCAAAACTTGAATTCAACTTTGGATCCCGTGAAAAAGGATCATTTTCTATTTGATGCATCAATCCAATTCCTGCAAGACATATTTCATGTATTTTAAAGTGCCACACAATTTAGTGCAATTCTTTGTGATTAGCAGCCTTTGCTCAAGAGGATCATAAAGTTGGATTACAAAGACTGCTGTAAAGAAAATTCATTAAAAGAAGATTGTACAGCCTTACATGCACTTTTCATTAGTTTTGCTATTACTAGTTCTACAAAAAAAGCTATATTTTAATCATGAGAATGAAACAAAAACAACAGAAGCAGATCTCAAAAGTATAGCGAGCAAGCTACCATCTGGGGACTATAATTTTAAAACAAGGTAGATTATAGCTGCCAAGAAGGAATGGTGTTTTTTTTATTCGTGATGGCAAATTTAAACATATATTTACATAAAACAAGAGTCTGAAAGATATTTCTTACAATTCCTCTAACATCCTTTGGCACAGGTCAGAGAAACTGTAGTATGTGAACAATTCAGATATTGAACTTACAACACTTTCTAGAGCTCATCTTTGATTGACTGCTAATCATTACATACACACTCTCTCTGTGTATGTGCGTGTATTTTTCACACACAGAGGTATTTTAATCGATCGCTGCCAAGTATAAAGTCAACAGCTGCACACTGAAAATTCATAAGTTAAACTAGGGAAAGCCCCAGAAAATTCTACATTTTTTCGAGCACAGTTAAAACTAGGGCTGTCAACTCTTTTTTGGTTAAAGTCTATAATAAAATATGGGGCTTAAGATGAAAATAAACTTTCAGCATAAGGCAATATAGTAGAGTTCAAAGAAATGATATTTGTTTTAGGCACTGCATAGTAATTAATGGAGAAGACCATCTAGATGCTACTTGACTAAATAGCCTTAATATCTATCCGCCTTCATGTACATTCACATAAAGGTGAGTATTGGTAATGTGAACTATGGAGAAAGGGCAGTTTGGACACAAGAAGCAACCATCTGCATAAACAATGAGCTGACCCCAGAACAAAAATGGAAAGAACATTTCTCAGAACCATTGTGGATACTCTGCCTCAGGAGGACTCCACACAGAAACACTCAACTGGACTTTACACTTAACTGTGCCAGTTGAGGATGACAAGACAATATAACACCATGGCTTAAGCTGTTAATTCTGCACATCTTTCTCATGCCCCCAGCTTCAGTATTGTAAGCTGTGTCTTGGCAAAACAATGTTGTTAATTTTTCCTCCTTCAACTGTGACTCGCACAGAGGAGACACAGGAGACCCATTCACACATTATGATACAGACTCGTACGGTGAATGTACAGTGTACACAGGTACAGTCATTCAAAAATTATGCTGAACACAGATACAGAAGTATATTTTCTATCTCTACCATGAATTTGAAGAGTCTGTTTCCAGATTCACTTTTAAAATGAACACAGGTACAGTCATTCACACAAACACATGTTTGAGTTGTACAGACATCTATACGCTTGTACAGCATAATGTCTCAACTGGGCTAGGGTATCTGCTCTCTGTATTGGTGAATGCCAGGCACTCCTGTGGAACGATTGCTACTGCCAACAAATCTCTCATGAGCCCTTTTGTTTTTCAGGATTAACTCATCACAGGGGAGGGAAAGGTATTGTCTAGGGATGTGTGAATTGATTCGGGTACAAATTGATTTGTACCCAAATCTAGCTGAATTGGGCAATTTGGAGAAAGAACAAATCACTCCTGTGGTCCATTGGCTAGATTTGGGTCCAAATCGAATCACACCAGATTGGATTCAAATTGATTCAAGATTCGGATTCCTAGCTTTCTTAAAAAAAAAAAAAAAGCTAAGCTCTAGCCCTTGTAGAAGTGGAGTTATAGAGCAAAAAGTGTGGTCACTATTTTGCAAGTGTTTGGATTCTTTGGTGTATAATAACATTTCCTCAATGAATCCCTATGAGGATTCATTACACACCTTCAGTTCTTCTATTCATTTTGACTGTCATTGGACAGTGCCAGCTGTCAACTGCCAAACTACACCCCCCTCCCACCCACAAGGCAGCGGGGTACTACTCAGTTTACATTCTAGGAATTTTTTTCAAGTGTTTAGACTCTTTGGGGTCTAATAACCTTTCCTCATAATGAATCTCTATGAGGATTCATAACACACCAAATAATCTAAACACATCAAAAAAATCCTAAAATATTAACTGAGTACCCAGTGGCTTGCGGTTTGGGGGGTAGTTGGCAGACAGGATACCACTAATTCCCCATCCCCACCTGCAAAGCAGTGGGGTCAAAATGAACAGAAGATATGAAGGTATGTAATGAAGACACCAAATAATCTAAAGACTTCAAAAAATTCCTTTAAAAGGAAAAAGAAACTGAGTACATGTGTGTGTGTGTTTGTGTGTATGTGCGTGTGTGTAGCTGACACATGACAGTTGACAGTTGGCACTGTCCAATGGCAGTCAAAATGAACAGAAAAAAATGAAGGCTTATAATGAATCCTTACCGGGATTCATTATGAAGAAAGGTTATCAGACACCAAAGCATCTAATAATAAGAACCAAACTGAGGCAGTGGGGTAGTCAGTTTATTTTTTAGGAATATTTAACACTTAAATATTCATAAGAAATAAACTGAGTAACCCACTGCCTTGCAGGTGTATGTGTGTTGGGGGATGGGGGTAGTTGGCACTCCAATGACAGTTAAAATGAAAAGAGAAAATAAAGGTATGCAATGAATCCTCATAGGGATTCATTATGAGGAAAAGTTATTATACACCAAATAATCCAAATACTTGAAAAATAGTGACCACACATTTTGCTCTATAACTTCACCTCTACAAGGGCTAGAGCTTAACTCCCCCACCCCTAAATAAAGCTGAAGGTCCATGTTACGGTTGGGATATGATGACTTTGAATCCCCATTATTTCCTAAGGTGGAAATATACAAAATCAGTAAAAAAATAAATAAATCATTAAATATCAACCAAATGCCCCACTGCCTTGAAATTTGGGTGGTAGGTGGCACCCATGGGGCCCTACCCACCACCCAAATCTGGTGCCTCCAGAGCCTTTATAAGTGGTCCAAATAAATCCAAATCAAATCAAATGCAAATCAAATCTGGGGTGGTTGGGGGGTACAGATTTGGAAACAAAACAAATTGGGGTTTATTTGATTCAGGCATAAATTGAATTTAAAAAATTGATTCGTGCACATCCTCAATATTGCCCCAGTCACTGTACAAGAGGTTGGGAATTTGAAGTGGTAAGGCACTGCTTACACACCAGATAGGCACCTTGCTCCCTCACAGTCAAACACGGACCGTCCAAGTCCAGAGACCTTGTGATGCTGCAACTGACCAATATTTTGGCTTTCCGCTCTCTAAGGGCAGCCTCCAACTAATAGAAGGCTGTACATGCCCAGGGTTATGCATACCACATAAGAATTCAACAGTGTAATCAGCAGCAGTGCTCAATGTGACCCCAGCTCTTTCTCTGTGGATTGCCAAGCTACTTGTTCCAGGTAGGTTCATGGAGCTTTGCAAGAGAGCTGTAAAACTGATGCAACCAGACCTCAGCACCATCTGCTAGTCTATAGTCTGTCATGCAACTTGCAAAGAAGAGACCTCCTATGGTGATATGGCTGGTGACTCCACGTGTGTCTTCCTTTCAGATGCCACTCCATTCCTCATGTTGCTCAACAGAAGCTTTCACTTTGTTATTTGGGGTTTGCTGCTAGGGATCGCTTCCCAACCCAGTTGTTTCTTACCTCAGCTGGCCTCAAGGTCAGTCTCTAAGAGGGAGTAGGGTGGGGATTTTCTGACACTAGAGCTCAGGGTCTGAAACTGCACCATTATCTGACCCCATGGACTCTTTATGGTAAGGACAAGCTCTTCAAGGCACACAACAAGCTCAAAAGCAGCTGGGTAACTGGAGGGACAAGAACTGTTGGGTAGTTCTTCTCAAGCAAATGGGCATGGAGTATATCTGGCTAGATGGCTGCAGTAAAAGGCAAGCCATGCGATGTGGGAGTAAGATGACTGGGCACTGTAGTGCTCCCTGGTAGGTGGGGATACCTCAGTCTCTCCAGTATGCCTCTTTGTGGGTACTGCTCCCAGTTCTATCCAGGAGAAACCTCACATCCGCAGCTCAGAATTGCAGCCTTTTCATGAGATTTGTGCTGCTCCCTAGGGTAATGACTGATCAATGGAACTTGGGGATATTGTTATGGGGAAATTGTTTCCTGAGTGTCCTTGTTCACAGATTCCTCAGGGCTCACGTTGTGTGGTGGAGAAGCAGCATGAGCCTTTCCCCTTCACCATCCAGTGTCTGGTGGAAGTTGCTAGAACCTAAGGGGTATACTCATGAGTCAAATGGGCTGTAACCCAAAGTTTGGCTTAAAATAAGCAGAATCTGGCAACCCAGGGAACTAGAGACAGGTAGACCACCCATGGCTGGTACTGGATTGGCTCATACATAGGCGGATCCATATCCCATAAAATCAATAAATGGCTTAGATGATTTTCAAGAAGACCCAAATTCAGACCCTCCCGCCCCTTCCTCTCCCACCCCACAGTCAGGAATAATTCTCAAGCTTCTCATATTAATGGCTGTCATGCCATGTGAATCACTTGGAACAAACAGGCTGCATGGGCAAAAGCTGGTTGGGGAGAAGCCTCCTTGCGGTTGACTTGGTAGGGGCAAGAAGGTCTTCTGTGGCTGGTGCCCCCCCTTTTGCCCATGTGACTTGTTTCAATAGCTCCTATTCAATCTGATGAAGTGGCTTTGCACCATTAAATTAAAGAGGGAGATAAAAAAGAGGCTGCACGGGCAAAATCTGAGGATGGAGGGTAACCCCCGCACATACCCCATGGAGGACATCTAGGTAAAAATGTTATCTGTTGCAACTTTCCTCCACCATGGGCTCTCTGTGGTGACAGGACTTCTCCCCCCCACACCCTTGGATTATGTGCCTCAGTCTCTTTAAATCCCTCCCCCCTATTCAGTCTAATACAGTGAAGTGATTCTATTAGAACAGGGGACATAAACATTCTTCTCCAGCTCAGATTTTAATCAGAACTGGAAAATAAACAAGAGGCTTGGAAAGTTCACTTCTTCATTAAGCGGCTTTTATGATTCCCAAAGTTGTTCTCTGAGCCTAAACTTGGGTAAGTTTGCTAGCATTAGGGATGTGCATGGAACCGCGGAGCTGCAGTCCGGCACTGGTGTGGGGGGCTCTTTAAGGGCGGGGGAGGGTATGCTTACCCCCCCCGCCACGTTTCCCCCGCCGGCCCATTCGTTTTGTAAAGCTTTTGGGGTGGCAGGATACCTCCCTGCCGCCCCTTCCCCCAGTCGTCGGCAAAAGGCTTCAAAAAGCCTTTTGCGCGTGCGCACGTCGTGCACGCACGTCACGTCTTTGTGACGCGCACACGCATGTGACACGGAGACGTGACGTGCGCGCGTGACATGCACACGCACAAAAGGCTTTATGAAGCCTTTTGCCGACAACTGGGGGAAGGGGTGGCAGGGAGGTATCCTGCCGCCCCAAAAGCTTTACAAAACAAATGCACCGGTGGGGGAAACGCGGCTGGGGGGGTAAGTACACCCTCCCCCGTCCTTAAAGAGCCCCCCACACCAGTGCCGGACCGCCAGACCGCCCTCATGTCCAGACCAGTTCGGAGACCTTCAGAATGGCCTCCAGACCGGTCCAGGCTCATCCCTAGCCAGCATTCCTAAATAGAGTCTGGGCATTCCGTCTGGATGCCTGATCACAGAAAGACCTGGTATGCATTATCATTTCCCCACCATTTTTGAGGCATTTGTATGGCACACCCAGTTCACAGTTCACTTTACTCTGCAGTCTGTCAGCTGCCCCAGGGCTTGTCTGAAGTAGGCTTATGACACATTCTGTAACCAAGAATTCACATCCAGTCCACTTTAACCATCAAACTGCATGGAACATTTATAAAATTAACAAAAATAATGACATTTGAAATGTTATAAAGATATGTTTTTCTAATGTATTGTATAGATAACTGATAGCTAAACTCTGGCCAAACCCTGTTACCTGAACTTTGACAAAATCTGGAGCTTGAATTTTCTTCTGTGACTAACACCTCCAATTGTGAATATTTTCAGCTTCATTAGAATTAAATATCCTGCCATCATGCCATCTGTTGACAGATAATTTTTTGTTCTATAGAAATGTTTTATCTTGACTTGTTGCCTTTTCTAATACCTACTGAATGCCTTTACTCAATATGTTTAACCTCCAAGGAATTAAGTGCTCATATTTCAAATCAATATCTCCAGGGCATACACTTGCAACTAACTAAAAACAAATGTGAAAACCACAGCTTAATATAATTTTTTGTCCAGCTCACCATATGTGCAAGCTATTGGGGGAGGGGATCTCTATAATCCCTTCGGAGCCTCTGGTTTCACCATGAATATGAATTCAGCTCATAACAATTTCTGCCTTGCAGTAATAAAGCTGTGCTTGGAGCTCCAGGAGTTCAAAAAACCTAGCTTTAGCAGTCAACCAGATGTTTGAGCTGTATGTCTAAATACCTAAATGAACAGAATCAGATTTTATCCACTCCGTATTTTAATCTCCCCCCCCCCATTTATTTAAATTGAACTAAATAAACTGTTCTATTTCTAAGTGCCAAGCAATGAATACTGTGGCTCTTGAACAAATTATGTTAAGCATTATTAATGAGTGTTCTTAAAAACACTATACAAATAGATGACTTAGCAGAGGGACAGGAACCATCAATAGACAAGCAACTATCTTTCAAACACCAAGATAAGACAAGAGCCTCACAAGACCTTCTGCTAGGGCAGGGGGTTCCAACCTGTGGTACTCCAGATGTTGCTGAAATACTCCTATAATCCTCAGCCACAATAAATTGTACCTGGGGATGGTGGGAGTTTAGTTCTTCAATATCTGCAGTACCACAGGTAGGAAACCCCTGTACTAAGATATGCATTGCTTTTATACCTAGTGATAACTAATTGGCCAATTCAGTTCATTTTTTATTCATTCTGAAATGGATGGCAAGAACTCTGAATTAACCCCAAATAAATCACAAATGGGTTCATTTGAATAACACATTAATGACCTATTTGCTATTCATCTCAAGAGGCAAACCTTCCAATGTTCAGGAGATATGTAAAGCCTTTGATGCCAGAAACACGGCTACTTACAAATCACTCCATTTCTGGCATCACAGGTTTCTTGCTGCCAGCAATGGAAAAATAAGAGGGTAGAGGCATCACTGAAGAAACAAACAAGTTGTTCTGGTAAGAAGCAATCTGCCTACTTTCCTTTCACTATAATCCAAATTTATAATTACCATCCTCACAAGTTATCCCACTTCAGCCTTAAAGATTCATACAGCTGCCATCTCGATTTGGAGTAGATGATATCATCACAAACTTTGCTGTTGAGGTGTCCCTATGTGTCACTAAAACCATACCAAATTTGGTTGAAAACAGTTAGGCAGTCCACAAATTAGCCCACTTGTGCCTCAAACATTCAAACCATTTTGAATCAGGGTGGATTACACCATTACAAATGACGCCATTGAAGTGTCTCTATGTGTCTCTACACCTGTAGCAAATTCAATTCAAATAGGTTAGGGAGCTCACAAGTTAGCTCACTTGTGCCTCAAACGTTCACGTGACTGCCATCTTGAATTGGGGTTGATGACATCATCACAAACTACGCTGTTGTGGTGTCCCTCTGTGTCACTCACTATAACTGTTCCAAATTTGGTCCAAATCGGTTAGGCGGTCCACAGGTTAGCCCACTTGCACCACAAATGTTCATTCATCAGACATCTTGAATTGTAAGGAATCAGCCATCTTAAGGAAAGTAGGCTAAAACTGGGAGTACTCTACCGGGAGTACATTCCACAGCTAAGGAGCAGCTACAGAGAAGGCCTGCCTCTGAGTCACCACCAGACGAACTGGTGGTAACTGGAGACGGACCTCCTCAGATGACCTTAACATGCAGTGGGGATCATGCAGAAGAAGGCGCTCTCTAAGATAACTCAGACCTAAGCCATTCAAGACTTTGAAGGTAATAACCAGCACTTTGTATTTTGCCTGGAAACATATTGGCAGCCATTGTAACTGTTTCAAAACAGACATAATATGGTCTCTCCGGGTTGCCCCAGAGACCAACCTGGCTGCCGCATTCTGAACTAACTGAAGTTTATGGACTATGTACAAAGGCAGCCCCACGTAGAGCACATTGCAATAGTCAAACCAGGAGGTTACCATCTGATGCACCACTGTTTTGAGGTCATCTTCTTCGAGGAATGGGCGCAGCTGTTGAATCAGCCGGTAGAAAGCACTCCTGGCCATGGCCTCCACCTGAGATACCAGGGTGAGGCCTGGGTCCAGGAGTACTCCCAAGCTACGCACCTGCTCCTTCCAGGGGAGTGTAACCCCATCCAGTACAGGAAGATCTAAATCACCCCTCAGATTCAGAGCCCCCACAATGAGCACCTCCGCCTTGCTTGGATTCAGCTTCAATTGGTTATCCTTATTATAATATTAGCAGTTTTATTTTCAATCCCCTTGCACATATGTTCCACAGGGATTTTCTGAAAGTGGTGTGAAGCCTTTAATGAGGAGGAATGGTAGCTGGAGGTGGGGCAGTCTGCAAACCAGAATTCCACGACAGGCAAAAGTTGGCTTCCCATGTCCAGTAGACATTTCTTCTGGTATACATACTTTGACTGCTTATCAGGTTTCCCACTGAACATGATGGGGAAGAGGAAAAAATTGAAATAAAGGCAATTTATGATATTCATTTTTAATTTTTTCTTCGTTATTTCAAATAATCAATACAACTAAAATCTATATCAATTTTTAAAAGGAATAGGGGGAAAATACACATATACATACAATCCCTCCTTCCTAATTTTCATATTTAAAACAATATATCTTGGTCATCTATGAATAATTTAGCACCAGGTTCCCCATGAACCTGTGGTGCACTATGGGGGGGGGGGGACCATTTTCTTGTAAAAATATTAGTCTTCAGAATCCATATAGTTCATTAAAATTAGACCAAATTGCAAACAAAATATCTTCTTTTCCATTTTGTCAGGAAAAAACCTTGTTCAAACAATGCTAAAGAACATAATCCATAATCCACAGCTGTATATCAGGAGTAAATGTATCCTTCTAATTTTGTAGAACAATCCTTCTGGCAATGCCCCGTGCTTGAAGAATCTATTGATGGAAAAATTAGTTCTATGCTTTGGGGATATAACTCAAAAGAACATGAACATCTTTAACAACCAAATATTGCTGTACAATCATATCAACAATGTTATGAATTTCTAACCAAAATTCACAAGCCCAAACCATATGTGTAAGTGTTCCCTCCTCTAGGTTGCACTGCCACTATTTGGGAGTCTGCCACCAACCTTTTTAAAACATTCTTTGTGGTGTCCAATAAGTACAAAACAAGCTTCTGCTGTAATAGCCTCATTTTGAGATCTAAAGAAGCATATTTTACTGCCTTCAAAGCCATTTGCCATTGATTTCAAAGAACACTCATATTCATTATTCAAAGGTTTCCTATATAATTATATCAGTCATCAATCTCTTTAAATTCCTTATAAAGAAAAGTTACTGGCTTAGATATAGCCTCTAAATGTTCATAATGAAACAATGGTTGTTCTAATGAATGAAAATAAAGTTTTAACAAAGGAAATGAAATTAATGAAATTATTTTTTTTCTTGCACACCTCATCTTCTGCCTTGTAGTTGCTACTTCTAAATACTTCATCCAAGAGACAATTTCTCCAAGACTCAGGGATTTGCATGGGATTACTGTCTACTCATTCACCTCTTATCGGTGGATAAAGCATAAAACCGAACTCATATCACTCATGAGAAGTATATAGTGACGTCAATGCTACATGAAGAGTACCAGTGACATCTGACTGTCATTCCAATCCCACATAGAAATTCCATTTCAATGATATGCCAGTGACTGACTTTTGCTCAAAGAGAGAGAGAAATTGTTCATATGATCAGTCTTCTCACTGCTCATGCAATTCCTGTTCCGTGAACTGGAAAATCACAACTTGTGATTTTTGCAGTTCAGGGTTAAAAAAAACCCATCTTCCATATATTTGTGGCTCTGAGAGAATACTGTTAACCGAATGTGTGTGTGTGTGTGTGTGTGTGTGTGTGTGTGTGTGTGTGTGTGTGAGAGAGAGAGAGAGAGAGAGAGAGAGAGAGAGAGAGAGAGAGAGAGAGAGAGAGAATATTTTCACTGCTAGTATAGCATTAGAATGAAGTGTGTTTAAGTTATTTCAATGGGCATAAGCACACCTCACTCTGGTAATTTATATGACTATGATATTGAATTATATTGTGGTAATATTAGAATTCACTTGGGAAAGTTGGTTGTTTAATAATGCTTTTCCTTACACACTGTAGTACTCCCAGTTCATTAAACAAAACAATGGAAGAAACGTTCTATCATAGAAAACCATTTTATAAGAAGTAAAATCTGCAGCACTGCTGTCTTGTCTGCTATTTCAATTCTGACAACTAAAATTGCTGGCTAACGTGCTGTGCAGATACAATGCTGCACTTCTAGGCTGCTGTGGTTGGATTTGGAAGACATTCCTGATGCTGTTAAGAATGTTGTTGCAAATGAGGGAAACAGCAGAAGTGTTGCTAGTGCAACTGCCCATTCTTAACAGTAATTGGGCTGCCTTCAGGCTTCATAGCAGCCCAAGGGCAAAGCGTTACATTTCCATAATGTTGCACATCATGTTAGCCACCATACTGAATAATTAGGAGATATAATAGCTGTCAGCCAGAACAAGGAAGCACTGGTGTCGTTAGAGGACTGAACAACCCCTAGTTCGGGTTTGGAGGTTGATAATATAACTCACCACTGCCACTCCAGGGACTAGTCAAGCAGAGGCCCATTGGGCATGTGCGGTGGCCTCCAAAATGGCCACTGCCATGGAGGTGAGGCCCAAAATGGGCTGAAGACCGCCTGACCTGGGTTATTTGGAACTAAATGGAGGCTGATGGGGGGAGGGGGAACCTCTGGAGACCCCCTGTGGCTGTCAACCTTTTTAAAAGGGGGAAATTAAAAAAACAAAAACCCACGAACCCCTGAACCGAACTGGGAGTGTTTGGGGGTGCACAAAGCTGAACATGCCCAGTCTGGTTCGAGTCCAGTCCAGACTCGAACCAAACTGGGCAATCCAATTTTGTGCACGCTCCTACTCTATGCCACCCCCAAACAAGTGCAGCCATCAGGGATATGTTTGGGTGGTATAGAAATAAGTTGAATAAATAAACAAATAAACAAATAAATAAATTTGGGGGTGGCATGGTTTCCCAGGGAAAGAAAGGTCATAAAAAACTTCACCTTTCCTGGTCACCAGTGCAGTCTCCCCTGCTAAATGGGCAAAGAGGCATCTTTTTGATGTGGTGATTCTCTCTGTTTAGCAGGGGGAGAGTAACTGGCCCTATCCACCCCCAGCACAGTACCTCCAGTGACTGTTGCTGGTGTCTGTCTTATGTTTCTTTTTAGACTGTGAGCTCTTTAGGGACAGGGAGCCATCTTATTTATTTATTACTTCCCTGTGTAAACTGCTTTGGAAACTTTTGTTGAAAAGTGGTATATAAATATTTGTTGTTGTTGTTAGTCTAGAAGTGTTGTTCGTCTGCTTTTCTCACTGAACTGGCTCTTACTTACTCTAGCTGTCAGTCAATGACAATTCAACTCCATATTTATTAAGCAAAATGTGTGGATTTCACCTATGACTTTACTGTAATCACAGTAGGAATGTGCATGGAACTGGTTTTCCCTGGTTTGGTTTGGTTCAAATTTGAGCTGAATTTGAATGGACCTGGGTGGCTCAGGGTCAATCGAGCCACCCAGGTTCCAGTCCAAACATTGGGCCCCACCCGCCAGAGCTGTTTCAAAAGGTCTGGCCTGCATTTTTCTTAATATGTTTTATGAAGTTTTAAATTGATTATACGCCACCTCAGATCATCAAAAAAGTCAGGGTATAATTTGTAAAGCTGAATCCAGCAAGGATTACAATTAAAGGGCTTTGCCTACAGTAATTGTGTGTGTGGGGGGGGGATGTTGTCTCTGTAACTTTAAAAACAAGCCAATGGTGTGGCAGAGATGGAAGCAATCACAGCTGGGATGGCAGCAAATGGATGTGTCAGCCATGGTGGTGGTGGTGGTCATGGTGGGGGCCATGGAGGGGCCAGCAGTGGGGGCTCCTCAACTCCACCATTTGCCTCTCAAATCACATTCCAGTCATGCCTGTGGTTAGTTTCATGTATATGTGCAAGCACAACTGCCATTACAGGTCCCTGAGTGGCACATAGTTCTGAGATGTGTAGTGTGTGTCCCCACTGTGGCTGCAGCTATGGCTGAAGTCTCAGAAAAAAATCTATATCACAAAAGAATCTGCACCACTCAAGGACATGAAAAAACACATTTTCCTCTAAGTCCTTACTGTGACACAGATGCTTCTGGGAAATTGAGCTTTTTCTGTGACTTTGGCCATGTCTTCAGCCTCAGAAATAGCTATGAATAACAGGACCATCCATGCCACTCAGGAGGTTAGGCTGAGAGAGAAGTGACTGGCCCAGAGTCACCCAGCTAGTTTTATGGCTGAAAGGGGATTTGAACTCGGGTCTCCCCGGTCCTAGTCCAGCACTCGTTCTGGCAGCCTAGCTCAGGACCTAAGAAGGGAGTTGAATGTGGGGAAAATCTATTTTAAATGAAAGCTGCAAAGGCAAGGTGGCTGACTGAGGGCTCACTTTGGAGTAAAGAGGACATGACATAGTATGTCTTCTGTCCCTACCCAATAAAGGAGGTGGGGGGGGGGAACAGAGGGCAGGGCAGAGGGGGTTCCAACAAACATGTCATATGGGCATGGAATTCAGCCATGACAGTAGGGGAGCTTCCATCTGTTCAGACCATCAGAGACTATCTGCTGTCATGGAACTCTTTCCAACAACACCCAACAGAGGGCATGCTGTCAGACACGCCTGTTGGACCAACATGACTGCACAGTTCTAAGTAAGTGAACATCCAAAGTTGCTCAGAATGTCTTAAAAGAATTTTTTTAATGTGTTCACAAGACAAAGGATTGGGAAAAGAATGTTATGGTATTGTGTATGCTTATCAGCATATGTAGGACTGGGAATGTTCCCCCAATCAGATTGGCATGCACATCCCTTGATCTCTTATTAGATGAATATGTGCAAGGGCTACATTGAACAGCATTGGTTTGGAACTGACACTGAGTGAAAGAAAATCCTATCTGTGGTGTCACATTCCTAGATGTAGGTTATCACTTGAAGCTATCAACAAGGGATACATATGTATGTCCTTTGTAACTTTGTAACAAGTCCTTTGTAACATTTACAATAACCCCAAGGTTGGTGGACTCAGTTTAAAAAAATCCAAAATTTCAGTTCAGACAAGTCCGAAGCTGAATTTTCACTGCTGCAATCTGCTGTTCCTTATTGCATGCCAGCCACAAACCCTGGCAGGGTGTCATTAGAGCTTTTAAACTAGTGAATGTTTTATTTAAGGTTTTTTTTCCATTTGAAAAAAATTATACCCTGACTTTTTTGATGATCTGAGGTGGCATATAATCAATTTAAAACTTCATAAAACATATTAAGAAAAATGCAGGCCAAACAGCAGAGAATATTCAGGCATTCAGAAAAGGGAACCAGGAGTAAAAACAATACCAGAAAGGTAATTGAAAAAGGATTTATTTTACACTGAAAGATACACAGAGAGGTAGCTAGAAGGATCTCACCTGGAGAGAGAATCATAAAGGCTCTACACATTATCAACGAGTGGAGCCGAGGAGGGTTTGGCGGGGGAGCGGGCTCAGCCCGCTCTCTCTACACATGAGCAGAAAGCCATCCCTGGGCGGCCAGATCTGCCACCCACACGACTACCAGCTCCATCATGGAGCTGGAAGGGGCGGTGGAGATCGGGGACTGCCCAGCCCCCAGAAGTCCCAGAATGAGTGCGTGGACATTCTGGGAAGATCCCTGAGGCTGGGAGGCTTATTGTAGCTTCCTGGTCGGGGGTCAACTCGTGTGTCACCGAAGCAAAGATCTGTGCTGTGGTGGCACACGATCAGTAAAATGGGGCTAGAGGAGTGAGTGCTCCACTCAACTTGTTTTAGGGGAGGGGTTCTTAGGCGGGTTTGCCGCTGCTGAACTACTGGGCTCACTCTCGGGCCCGGTGGTTCTTATGATGGAGGGAAACTGGGCTGGGCTCCCTTAGCCCAGTTCCTCTCCATCGTGAGAACTGCCTTAAAGAGTGGGAGTTACTATAGAGTCGCCCATCTCACACATGGCTATGATATCACTCTTTAGTGGAGATGAAACAGGTAGGAGAGCAGTTCTAAATGTTCTTATAAGACATGCAGATACATGTGGGGGAAGGCAGGCCTTCACTAGATTGTGTCAAAGATCTCCCAGAAGCCGTTCTGTGAACTTGTGCAAAGTTCTGAATATGTTTATGAAAGGGCCCAGTTAGCAGATGGCCAACCATATATTTTTTAATTTTTAAATGGACAGGCCACCTTTCTCCATTAGCCTCAAGGAGGTATACAGGATAGGATATGCAATCATATAATCCTGAAAAAAACAAACACACAATATTAAACAGAAACTCGATCAGAATAAGTCAGCAGCAATGCGGAGAAAACTCCCACATTTCGCCTAGCCAATGAAAACACCCTCATTTTCAAAAGTCCCGATTAAAAAGCACAACCTTCAACCATCATTAGAAGACAGGGAATTGTGGGGAAAGAACTGACAGCCCCAGGAAGACTGTTCTACATTATGGACATTATATAAAATTGTTTACCAAGAACCAGAAAGAAAAAAAGAAGAGCAGATGTTCATCAGAAATTTGTTCATGAGAATGTAACCTAAATCTGACAGAAAGACAGATGATTGCATGTAAAAACCAGACGAGTGGCCAGACCTAAGGCAAGTTCAGTACAGTATATACAGGTGGACCTCGGCATATGCAATCCCAGCAATTCTGTTTTCGCATATCCATGGTCCGGCTATTGAGACATGAGCTCAGCATAGGCAGGTAATGAAAGGGTTAAGAACCACGTATCTGCGGTTCCTGATTGATTGATTAAGTGCCGTCAAGTTGATGTCGACTCTTAGCGACCACATAGATAGATTCTCTCCAGGATGATCTGTCTTCAACTTGGCCTTTAAGGTCTCACAGTGGTGCATTCATTGCTGTTATAATCGAGTCTATCCACCTTGCTGCTCGTCGTCCTCTTCTTCTCTTTCCTTCAACTTTTCCCAGCATTATGGACTTCTTAAGGGAGCTGGATCTTTGCATAATGTTTCTGAAGTATGATAGTTTGAACCTGGTCATTTGTGCCTCAAGTGAAAATCCTGGATTGATTTGTTCTATGATCCATTCATTTGTTTTCCTGGCTGTCCATGGTATCCTCATAAGTCTTCTCCAGCACCAAAGTTCAAAAGCTTCCATGCTTTTTCTATCTTGCTTCTTCAAAGTCCAGCTTCTGCATCTATAGAGTGTCACAGGAAAAAACCATGGTCCCAATGATTCTAATCTATGTAGGTGTAGACACGTCATGGCATCTAAATATCTTTTCCAAGGCGTTCATTGCAACCCTACCTGCAGTTCCTAGGTGGCTAGAAATGACCTCCAAAGTCATTTCCGGACATTATCTTGAAGGAAGCATAACTTTTTTTGTGGTGCCATTTTTTGTGGAGCCATTTTGTGGCTCATTTGTGTTAAGAAACCATTTCCCCCACATTTATTTCACAGAAAAATCAATAAAATTCAATGTTTGGGGGGCATTGTTGGGCAGCTGGGAACCTGCAGAGCATGGCATGGCACTCCCTTTCCATGATTTCTGCTAATCCCCCTATCTCCATAGACTTAATGCTCTATTATCCGCAGTTTCATTACCTGTGAAAATTGGCAGGAATGGAACCCCCGTGGATAATGGGGTCCACATGTATCCCATTATCGTCAAGGCCTATGGTTGACTGACCCTGTCTGGCATTGCTTGACCTGGAAGCTCAGCATCCTGTGGCCTGAGATCCTAATCTAGTATGGACAGAGATGGGCAGTATCTAAAATACAAGTATTTAAATTATGTATTTTAAATACTTTTGCATTTTGTATCTTAAGTACTTTTCAGAAAAGTATTTTGTATTTTGTATTTTTAAAATACATTGCCGAAATCAAAATATATCTCAGCCAATCATTGCTTTGCTTTCTGGCTCCAGGAGCTGCCTTTTTATTGCAAGCAGGCAGCCCATTGGTTTACAGGCACCGTCATGTGTGTGCTCTGTTTCTCCCTTTCTGTCCTCTGAAGTCTGAGTAGTTTTATTCTGCTGCTGACTGGTCAGCCAGCCAAGTTGAAAATCAAAGGGGAAAAACTCACTGTCCCTGTGAGTAAAATGGGAAATGAGGAGTGAGGGTGTCATGGGAGTCCGGGGGGGGGGAGGGAGCAGCTCCCACCCCCTCTATTTTGAAGGCAAGAGAACTCCCTACCTCACAGCTTGCTTGCTTTAAAGTTTCTCTGTCCCAATAGCTGCAACACTGCATCTAGAAACCTGACCTGGCCTGAAGAGGCTGAAGTTCTTCTGGTCCACTCTCTGTGTAAATCTGCAACATCCCTAAGGTAAGTTGTTTTGCAGCGTTGTTTACAAATATATCCCTGTCTATATCCCCTATTGTTTACTGTGGCTGATTGATGGTAGCAAATTTCCATTTCTTCCCTCTCTGTGAAACAAAGAACCATCATACTCCCTGTCTGAAGTTTACCTTTAGAGAGCTTTGTGTTTAGATTGCTGGAGGGCATGCAGAGTGCTTAAATGGCCTTCTAGGTTACTTGACTGTAGTGGCAATTCTCATGATCACCCAGAGCATGTGAGGAGGGTGTGAGGGGAAGAATGATTTTAACCCGCCTCTCCCACCCCCAGATGACCAAGCCCCAGTTCTTCAGCATGCCTCCCATGCGCCTAGACAAGCAGCAATCCATGGGGGAGCATGGAACTCTTTGTTCTGGCCAGCACATATCCCACAATGCATCGTGCGTGGTGCACTGAGGGATTTCCCCATCTCTTTGTCTTAGGCTGCATGCAGCTCAAGGAGACATATGATTTCTGGCAGCTGGGTTAAGGGTGTGCTCTCACCCTTAACCTCAGCTAACAGCCAGGTTTAGTAAGGGGGTCAGGGATCTGTGAGGATCCTGACGCTTTACATTACCAGCCTAACACAGGCTTGGGTGCCCTAGCCTGTGTTATGCTGGTCATGGGAACAGCCCCAATATCACTGTGGGACACAAAGAACAATACAGGAAATCAAGCAGCCATGCTTGGTTAGACTGGATTAAAGGCTTCTAAAGTTTTAAAAGCCATCTCTTTCTTCACAACAGCCTGTAAAATTGGTCAGAGAGAGAGAGAGAGAGAGAGAGAGAGAGAGAGAGACTGACTCATGGGAGCAGATGATTTCATGTATAGTATCCCGAGTCTCCCCCCCCCCGCATTTTATTTTCACAACAATTATTTGGGGTAGGCTAGGCCCACACAGAAAGGATGAGCTGCTGAGATTACTACCTACAGAGAAATAGTGAGTGGCCAAGATCACCCAGTGATCTGAAAGAGTGAGGATTTCTTGAATGAGTGAGGGTTTCAACCTGGGTCTCCCATTCCTCATTCAACAACCTAATCACTATACCACATTGGCTTATCGGGCACTTAGAGTTTTCTTTATTTTCTGATTTGTAGGAGGATATAGAAATAAATACTTTTGATTTGTATATAAAGTAGAAGCTTTCTTCAGCTTTCTTAATGAGTAACAGCTTGGGTTTAGGGGAATCCTTCTGACTTACTCCTGTAAAACACCCCCACACCCATATGCAATTGCTCTCAGTGCTTCAAGAATAGTATGGAGAGAGAGGAAAGGGGGGAGCGGATTAATTGGGGTAAAAGGAATTGTTCTCTTGCCCGTATGATTTGACCATATCATTGCTTCACTATAAATACAACTTGTTGCTCATGCCACAGCTATAAGATTGCAGCCTTTGTCATGACTTTCAATTATTTCAGTGGGTCTCCTCAAATCAGGATTAATATTGAATACATCCTGTTGTGTTTTGATTTCTATTGACTTTAAAGTGGCTTGTTCCATGGCAGAAAATTACAAAAATTTCAAACTGAATCCCTGCCTTAGATCATAATTCCACCTCCATATGGAGGAATTTGCCCTTTCCCTTCATAAACAGATTAAAGAAGACTTTAATCCAGTCTAACCAAGCATGGCTGCTTGATTTCCTGTATTGTTTTGTGTGTCCCACAGTGATATTGGGGCTTCAGAGACGTAAGTTTGAGTGGGGTATAAATTTAATAAATAAATTTAAATAAATAAATAAATAAGAATAAAAAAAGGGTAAAGCACCTCCCTTTCTGCCCCAGCCTTTAGATCACCAGGGACTTTTACACACAGCTGGCTTTACCATGGGTTTATGGGGAGGCTTTACTGTGAACTTGAAGTTGTCCCCAAAAACTGGTGCAAAAAGTGGATTTTTTTTACCCCGGATATATATTGGGCTACACTCTCACACACAGTAAAGAACCTGAATTATGTGCATGAACTGCTCCCCGATAACTCACAGGGACCTCGGGGTAAATCTGCCTAATATGTGAACATACCCCCTCCATTCCGGAGGAGATGTGAGTTAAAGGGCTTAAAAAGCCCCATGTGGAAAACTTCCTGGAGTGACTTGGCATAAGGCTGCAATCCTATGCACTCTTACTTAAGAGGAAGCCCATTGAACTGAATCATTTACTTCTGAGTAATTCCAGTAAGCCTGCAAACTGTTCTCAAAACTCAGAAAAACAGCTCTTATTTAATAACTGGATTTTTAATTCCAGTTAGCGTTAACTGCAGTTAAAGAGTACATGTGAACCAAGACTCTGTATATATCCCCCCTGTCCCAGTAAAAAGTCTGCAGATGCCCATAGAGGGTGGTGAGAATGGAGAAACATAGCAAACACAGCAAAAAAGAAACTGGGTATTATGTTGTTTTGGAATTATTGATCTGACTGAGTGTTTTAAAAGCTGGAAATACTCCAGTTTTTGCATGACAAATCCAAGCACATTAGTATGTTGGATCGGTATCCCTTTTTCCGATGGCTATTTTAAAAGATAGAATACAAGTCTAACATCAAGTGGTCCCGTAGAACAGTTATTTTCCTTTGCTGGGATGATTCACAGCCCCAGAAGGGACAACTTGAGTGATGTAATCTTTGAAAAACTTGTATTGCTTAAAGGAAATGGAAACAAGTTCAGATAAGTAACGAACATCTCAAATTTGTTTCTTTTTTTCAGGCATTGTATCTTGTATTTTAAGATGTGTATTAAAATATTGTTTTGTATTTTTATTGGTTGTTTACCAAGTAATTTGGATCCAAGTATTGATCATCTAAAATACTTTTTAGAAGTATTTTGCCCATCACTGAGTATGTAGTAGTTAGGACTAACTGCCCATGTGCTTGAGGTAATAGAGCAGAGAGAGAAAGGTTAGAGCTATTAAATTCAGTCTGTGTACTATAAAGTGAAACTGCTCTTTAAGAAAACTTTTGGGTTATATTTGTCACCTGGTTACAGAGGTAATAACTGTTTAAAAATCCAATTGCCTCTTGGTAGTTCTTTTCGATCTCCACAGCAAAAGATCCCTAAAAAGCAATAATGTTTGCTTGGGAGTGAATTTGGGTCATGACCTTATAATAATACTGGGGCAGATATGTGGTCCACATTGTATTCCAGCCAGAGATCTGCAGTAAGGTAGGCAAGTATTATTATGATTCTCATTTTATAAATTTGCTCTGAGTCTGGGAAAATCATGATTTGCCTAAGGCTACCTATTTGTAACTAAGAACTAAGCTACTCTTTAAGCTTACCATGTGAAAACCAGGCTGGCTCTGCCTGCTCAGAACTTTGAAGGCTGCCTCCTAACAGGCAGAAAAAGAAAGCTGGAAGGGTTTGAAGTTATAATGACAAGGAAGAAACAGTTCCTGGTTGGCTTCCTCATTTTGTTATTTATCTCTCCCCCCCCCCTTGCACTTAATCTTTCTTAGCAGTTGGATACAGAGGAACACAAAAAATTAAGACACAGAAACAAAAAATGCCACCGTAGTCCTTAATATTCATGATCAAAAAGTATGCGGAAGGCTCGAAAAGTTCATTAAAAAGGAGAGCTGAGCTGCTCAGTCCCACAAAACTGTTTTCCTCTTGGAGACGTTTGCCTAAATTTTTATCCAAACTCTCCTCCTACCTTCACTTACCAGAGGCAGCTGAAGCAGCTTCTGTTCCCTTGGTGCCTATTGCTTGGGTCTACTTTGCAAGGGGGGATAAGGAGGAAGGGGGAGCAAAGTCAATTTGAAAATGTTGGGAAGGGGGAACAAATTAAACTCCCCATGGTGGATCCTCAGGGTCAGAGGGTCCCCCATGGGAGTGATTTTGCTCACTCTCCCTCCCATTTCTAGGGTGCATTAGAATGAAGCAATCAACGCTGTGCTTTTGTGCAGAAGTGCAAACACAAGTAGCATGCCCACACTTTGTGAGGATTACAAAGTGGTTTCCCATCCAAATACAGGCCAGAGGAAGTTATGCTTAGCTTCAGCAAGGCTGCTATATCAAAGGTCTCAGACCAGATCCTGGAATTTGGGGACTTTGGGATTCAAATCAGTTTCAGAATGGCTCTGAGGGTTTTGGTGGACAACCCAGTGAAAATATCAGCTTCTCTCTATTTTGCTGCTTGCTGTAGAAAGCGCATGATGGATGCATCAGTTTTTCTGGTACTCCTAATCACAGAACTTGATAGGAACTGGTTTGCTTGTCTATTGACCATTAGGGGTGTGCAATTCAGATTTTTGGTGTTTCAATTTGGATCCAAATCGAAACACCCCCAATTTGTTTTTGGGTCTGAATCTGACCCATCCAAATCACCCCAGATTCAATTTGGATCCGAATTAATCTGAATCCGAATCTGAATCAATTCAGATCAAAAAATAGGTCCCAGGGCCAAAAGAGTGAGGTGGGGTGGTAGGGCCTAATGGGTGGAGGGTACTACCCAAATTGCAGAGGAATTGGGCAAAGGGCTGATTTTTGGTGAATTTTTTGAGTTTTAGTGTCTTTGGGGCAGAATTAGATTTGGGGCATAAAGTGGGATCTGGGGCAGAAGGATGGGGGGTGGTAGTACCTAATGTGTGGAGGCTTCCACCCAAATTGCAGAGGGATTGGGCAAAGGGCTGATTTTTGGTGAATTGTTGAAGTTCTGAGTGTAGATTCTCTGGTAGCAAATGAGATTTTCAATACAAACCATGAATCCTCCACTTTCATTTGCTATCAGAGAATCCACACTCAGAACACCTCAGAAACAACAGAACCCTGTACCCCATAGGTTAGAAACCCATGGTTAGAAACCCATTTTAAGTCAATGTCAGTGAAACTGTAGGAAAAGAGCACCAATATGAAATGCTAATAGCAATGAAAAAGAAGCCAAATCCTGTAAATTCTTATTGTCCAACTAAATGCTTATGAAATTGTCCCCTTAAACACAACAAAAAAGCTTTCAGAGTGAAAAGTTTCTTTTCATTCCAAGGGCAATTGTGAATCTGGGCACAGCTAGGCCTTTCAGGCTTCCTTGCAGAACCATAAAAATTGGAATTACAGCCATAAAGATCAGTATTACAAGGGGAGAAAAACACAGATTTTCTGCTCTGCGGCTAAAGCACAGAGGCACAGTCTTATTAAGCGATTGGGTGGGGGTAGGATCGATGAAACTTAAATTCACCAACAATATATTCAGGGAGAAATAGTCATTTATGTGTATAGGAAATTATTCTTTCTGGGCCGAGCCTACAACTCACTGTAGTTAAGGGCAAAACTCACATTGATTTTAAATGACCCATAGAGCTTCTTATATTAATTTCATTTAAAAACAAACAAGTGATTCTGTGATTTTAAAACGTAAACTTTTTTCCTGCAGGCCATTATTTTGAAAGCAAGTCCATCCATAAATCTTTATTTTCTTCCAGAATCAGAAAAGTCATGTCATCTACTTTGGCTGCAATGTGTGATCAGATGATGCTTCAAAATGAGATTTTGTTAGGAAAATAGTCTACAATCCCCCTCCAGCTTCAATAGTATGTGAAATAAATTCAAACAAATGGTGACTTAATAGGAGTCTTTAGGGAGATCATTATGACAAAATTGGGATATATGTACCAATTAACATAGTATGGTTCCAAAGGGCCAAGCAGCCATTATTACAACATCCTGCCCCAAAGACAAAACTATCCATCCAGCCTCTATAATCTACAATGCATTTTGCCATAAGCAGAGAGAACGTGCACCACAGAGATGTGCATCTGCAACAAATCTACTTTGCACACAACAAAATTCATTGCATGCTGCCACAATAAGACCCCTGAAAATAGCCTTTGTGTGACAAATTCTCTGAGGCACGGGTGTAACATCTGGCTTACCACAATAGGTCAGCATTATTTAGGTGAGAGTTACCCACCACAGACTGCCAAGAACAAGCATAATCATGAAGACTCCTTCCATCCTGGCAAGAATCCATTCAGTAAGTTGCAATATATGTTATAGTTACGGAGTGGTAGTTGGGGAGGGCTATTTTCGGCACCCTCCAAAAATAGGTATAACTATAACTAGGGATGGTGCGAGACTTCAACTGGGGGAAGTGTGAAATGTGGAATCTGGCCCTATTTTCAGTCTGGGCCCAACTTGAAATTGGGTTCACGTTTCACCTCGCAATTATCTGGCCTTCCCTGTCCACTTCACAATACTAAGCAAACGAACAAAATTCTTATGATCCCTGAAAGTGATGCTCTGAGTTTCATTTCCAGCTAAGGAGGGGCCTTGCCAAGTCTCTCGTATGGGGCAGTGAGCCTTTCTTGTCACTTCTTAGCCCCTCACCCTTCTCCAACGTGTGGCTTTTTTCATCTGAGTAAGCAGGGGCAATTTGGGGGTGGATTCACATCACCCATTTTGGCTTTCTAAATGTCCCTGCTGAATGCTTGAAAAATCCCTTGAGGTTTTTTGAGTGTCTGACCGGAATGCTAGAAAAACTCAAATAGTTTTTTGGGGGAAATCAGTTTGGGCTTATGCATTACTAAGTGTAACATGTCGCAGTCAAAGTTTATTCTGTCGTACAGTGCATTCCCAAAGAATGAGAAATGCAAACTATTATTTCCTCCACATACACACACACACTGCAAGCCAAACTTGGCTTATTTCACCTATAAATGTTAACCACGTTAATTGTCGGTAACTAATATATTAATATATTACAAACACATGGAATCATCTGCATTTAAAGATCTCTCCCCCCATTCTCTTAACTAGGGCCACATCAAGCCTGCACAAATCTCTGGGTTCCTTTGTCCTTTACAACAGCAACATAGGAGTAAATTTACTTGCTTTAACTATGGAATCACAAAAAAAGTATGGAAGCCCAGGTCCTAGAACCACATGAATCATTCCCACCCTAAATATAGTCTTCCCTACCAGCTTAAATGGAAAGGATCCACAGACCGACCCATATGTTTCCTAGCATCTAAACATTACCATGGCAGCAAGGGGAAAAGCCATAGCCATTACTGTGCTGCCCCAGGAACCTGTACAGAATACTATACAGATACTTTCCTTAACAATAGGTTAGATCCAAAGAAATGCAAGTGACCAATGGCTGACATGATGAGGAAAATTATTGAAAGGACTTTCCTTTTAATGGGATGACTTTGAATAATTTCCCTCATGTCCGCAAATATATTTAACTTGATTACCATAGCCCTTGTAAATAGGACATATGTGAAAGGGGGGGGGGAACGACACTGATCCTGAAGTCCATGGCTTCAATACATTTACAGCTTCCACTTGGGCTTTTGTACAGTACATGTATGTCCTGATGCAACTGTATTTGACAGGGCCACCCATGCACACAATCAGTATCTACACCAATCAACTATTTGGAAGGGAGTTGGGAGTGTGGGAAGGACTAAACCCAGAACCCCATCCTTGCGTTTCCAAGAAGCTGAGTGGAGCTATTGGCCAACAAGATGGGCAGCCTTCCATCAATGGTAGGGATCCGCTGCAGCTGATGTGCTCCTTAAAAGGAGGCCCTGATGGCGTATTGATGGGGCTGCTGTGGAATAACTGTGAACTGCTTCTGGGTAGCAGCGCAACAGCCCCATCAGTACATTGTCATATCAGGGCTGCCTTTTAAGTTATACAGCAGCCCCATTGGGTCCCTACAGTCAACAGAGGGCTGTGGTTCCATAGCTCCCTATCATGTCGGCCACCGCATTTTTAAAAAACACGGCTGTGCATGAACAACCTGGTAGTTGAACTGTGGAAGCAACTACATATGCTATACCCATTTTGTACTCAGTTAGAGGTACATATGTGGAATCCTGCATCTGTGCACATATTTCCCCTTACTGGATTGGGGTGAGAATGCATTCGCAATAGACAATAATGCTGCTGGTGGAATGATTTTGAATTAAACATCTGAACTGAAATCAGTTATTCAAAATACTACAATTAATTTCCCCCCCCCCAAATTCACACTGGAACAGCTGAATAGCATCATAATCTTTGATTGAGCTTTGTGATACTATTATGTACTATCTGCACATTAAGTTCATCTGGCAATTGTTGCATGTCCAATTATATTTGCAAAATGCATACCATGCAAAATTGTTTACAGATAATTCAAATTCAGGGGAAACTTTGCACTTTACAATGTGTATGCATATTGTCCATTTTAACACAGTTGAGCTCTCCAACAGTTCTGATGTTTAGAACATGATAATCTCTAGATCTTTAGTTTCTAGCTGTATACTTGCTCCATTTTGACACTGCTTCAATTCAAGTGGCACAAACAGCCTACCCCAGTCTACATCAGCAAAGCCCTGGAAGATAGGAAAATTAAAGAATGATCAGAAGGACCAGTCTTGTGCCTGAAAATGTCCCCTCTTCTCTTCGCCTATAACTCTTCTGTTTATAATCTGCTGTCCCAAGTGCTACAAAACTAAGTTGCAGGAAGTGCAGATTGTGACTGTGCTACATGTATTTCTACTTCCTGTGCATAACTTCTCTCATTCTTTCTACAGTCCTACTCTAAATACATTAAACTCTTAGGTGGCTCTCTCTGGAGACTTGGAATACATTTATTCATACTAGAGACAATCATATCATATCAGCGGTGACTGTGAGGATTAGAACCGTGGGAAGGGTTGAATGGGGGCTTTGGGTCTGATCCTATCAGTTTTGCATACATGATATAAAATATTTTGCAAGTGGTCCAATTAATTCTAATCAGCATCAGTAAGTGGACAGCACTTTAAAAGCAAAGGAGAGATGAGCAATAGATCGACTCTTGCATTTTAATCCTAGCCTGTGTCTAATAATTTATAAAGGGAAACTCTGGTGCAAATTGTGCATGCTTAGTAGGAAACCCTTGGAGCTTTAATATATTTTCCTGATACACTTTGTTGCCTAAGAAACACTGACTTAAAAACAAATCTGTATCACAGTTGGTACCTTCGATAAGAAGCACATGAAGAATGAGGGGAAAGGACTCGATTGGTGCTTAATAGGAAAAGCATAGTAGTGAGTTCCTAGCTTTTACTTTGTGGACACTTATCTCACTGTCATGTACAGCTAAATCAAAAGCAATTTGAAATTTCAAACAACTGACAAGCTATATGTCAGCAATGCTTTTCAAATCATTCATGTTTTTGCACTATGAAGCACAGCCAACGATAGATAACATAATCATTAGTGTGTAGACTCACCAGGATAACATGAGCCCCCATTACGATTGTTTTACATCTTAAAGTTTATGCTACAAATAGCTCTCCAATGAAACGCAAATACTGAAGCTCACAGTTAAGTATAATAGTTGAAAGATTAGTAGAGCTTTTGTTCAATCTTACAAAGGCTTTGCCTCTCATAGCTGGATAATTAAGTTCATCATTAAATGTTAGTGTAGTGCAGTGAATCCCATCAAATATCAAAGGTGTCACTCAGTAGCTTTAAATCTGTAGGACTTCCATCAGCCTCAAAACCATGATATGAATCATGTAGTTTACCAGTATTATCCCTCATTCATAGAGCTTAAAATGTTAGAGATATTGGATATCTCTCCAAATGCAAGATATTGGATATTAGACACAGGGCTAGGATTAAAATGCAGGAGCTGGTCTATTGCTCCTCTCTTCTTTGCTTTTAAAGTGTTGTCCACTTACTGATGTTGATTGGACCGCTTGCAAAATATTTTATTTCATTTATGCTATTGAGATACTGGATAATCTCCGATAATAGACAATCTCTGATGACCTTTTAAAAGGCAGTTAAGACATTTGTTCACCTAGGTTTTTAATTAGATTTACAGTTTTAATAGTTTTAATATTGTGTTAAATGTAAATAAAGATATCTTTTTATTTTGTTTTAATTTGTTTTGTTTTGTTGTAAACTGCCCAGAGATGTCCGTTTTGGGTGATATACAAATGTGCTAAAATAAAATAAGTACTAAATAAATAAATAAATTGTTGGACTAATGTCTGGAAATTATTTTTTAAAAATATATATTACAATCACTTTATTAAAAGTACATAATGCATATGAAATGTTAGGAAAATAAGGCAGCTGCCTTATACTGAATCCATCTAGCTCAGTATTGTCAACATTCACTGGGTTTTTCTCAGCCCTACCTGGAGATGCCAGGGATTGAACCTGGGACCCTCTGCATTTAAAGTAGATGCTCTATGGAGCTATAGCCCCATTCCCAAAGGTGAGATACATGAGTCTTCCATCCAGGCACTGACTACACCAAGACTAACTTCAGCAAGGCAGCTGTATTATGTGCCCTTAGACCATGCACTGGGGCATGTTCGGAGCTTGCTGTTTTCTTTCCTCCTTCTCTATAAAGTGGATATACATGAGTGCATAGGAGTCTGCCTGCACCTTGAGATCTTCTGGGCAGGTTCTCTTGCATGGCATATTGCCAGCTGAAGTCCACCTGGTGGTGATATGTGAGAGGACCTTCTCGTTGTGGCACCCACCTTGTGGAATTCTCTTCTTCAGGAGATCAGATTGGTTCCCTCCTGATCAGTATTTCAGCACTATTTGGAGACTCCCTTTTTACAACAGGCCCAGGCTGGCTATTTGATTTGTTTCATCTCTGATCTCTGGATTATGTTTTTGTTGACATGACGTTAAAATGACACTTGAGGCATTTTGGACTTTTGCAGGTGGGTGGGGAGAACGTTGAACCTGACAAATAAATAAATAAATCAAATACTTCCTGGATGGAGGCTGTTCTGACTGCTCCCACCAGGCACAGCAGTGTCACCAGCTGTTATATGGTACCTGAACCATGTAATCCATGGACTTCAGTTAAGCCTTTGTCAGGGCTATGGGGCACAACCAATACAGCCATAAAAGTCTCTGCATTGGTAATACTACAATAAAAATCTTATATACTCTTTTATATTCTTATATACTCTTTTATAAAAGTATTTTATATACTACAAAGGTCCCTGCATTGGTAATACTATGTGCATACACCATCTTTTCAGCATCCAAGTTTTTCCTGTTTCTTTTAGGCAAAACCAAATGGTCTCTGCAAGCGTAGTATCAACTGGAATTAAAATTAGTGCGTAGATTACTTGTTTGTTTGTTTGTTTCTGGCAAATCCCTCAGCTGTCTCTGACCATATGTCTTTCTGTTAAGACAAGCTGGATGTCATGATAACTGTCTGTTCAGTTCACATTAGAAAAATGTTTGCCTTCCACATTTAATTTGACTGAAAATTACAGTACAGCTGTAAAAAGTCTTTAAAATTTAAAAGGTTTAAATTCAGTTTATTCTTATTTTGTATTGGCACAAGTTATGGGCACAAACTATCAGGAACATGTCCTGAACTTGCTTTGCTAAAATGGACAAGAGCTCTTGCTTGTTGCTTTTTGATGGAAATGAACGATCTCTGATTCAACTGTTTAACTACAATCTAGAAAAGGCACCCTTAAGAACTTACAGTGCCTCCCACTATCAATCAAGCAATATTAGCCATAGAAGATAGTTCTGTGGTCTCCTCCACCTTTTTAGCGAATTGTCTATTCTCTTCTAGCTGCTTGCCATGGCAGCATCCCAGATGATTCATTTGGCTTGCCAGGGACCAGCAAGACTGCACTAAGTAATGTGGGAGTGGGGGAGGTGTGTGGGGCTGCTGTGGATGCCACATGCTGCAGTGGCTCCTAGATTCTAGTATCCCAGGGAGTGCTAGGCCAATGCCCATGTCAGTGGAACCTTGGTAATCATGGTGCTGGGAAGAACACTTCTCTGCAGTTGAGCTTTTGGGAGAGGCTACTGAGGCTATCATTTTAGGCAATGGTGAAGAATGGTAGGGATTGTGAAGAATGGTAGGGATCATCTGAGGAAGCCAAGAGAGTGTGAGTAGAACTCTTCCACTCTCTGGCCTCAAGTCATCCAGCTTAGGGCTGGCAAGTATCTTCCTCCATCCATCCAAGGAGAAGAGGCACCAAGGTCAGCAGAACACCCAATTTATTTTAAATATATAATAATGAAACTAGTAGACACCTTTGCATAGGAAGGTGCCTTATACTAAGTTAGACCTTTAGTCTACCTAGTCCAGCCGCTTTTCCCTCGACAACTGCTTGGTATCTCAAGCAGAGGTTTTGTTTTTGTGGTTCCCCCCTCCCATTATTTTGTTAACTGTAGGTGCCAGCCTGGGAATGTGGCACCTTCTTCATGCAAAACATAAGCTATGGAACCTCTTCACCAGGTTTGGTTAATGCATATCCACAGTTGATTCTTGATCCATTTGTGTAGGCATTAGTCCCAATTCAAAGTAAATGTAGATAAAATATATAATATACAAATCAAACTGTAAATTCCAAAAGTACTTTCAAATCAACTATATACAAGAATATATTACCAATCTGGAACTCATTCAGATGCAACAGTGCATTAGGGGAGAGGCAATGGACCAGTTGCCATGGTCCGAATTTAGACCGAACCAAGTGTCCCCGAACCGACTCAGTTTAACCCACTGGCTGGGTTGTTCAGGTCAATGAACTGGTTCAAAGTAGCTTGCGATTGAACCACTCAAACTAGCCCAGTTCACGGTGGACTGGTTTGCAATCAAACTGGTCCATGCACACCCCCATAGTACACTACTTTCTTCACTTACAGGGTGGTTTACTTGTGTGAGCAACATGGGAATTCACAGATCTCAGGCTTAGCAACTAATACCATATTTCAAAGATTGCCATGTTAACACAATACAAAAACTAGAAATAGCATACACGCAGTAATGTGTAAGGTTTCATATGTAATGTAGTCACTAAGGTTGTGCAAATGACCATTTTCGGCGAGCAGGGAAGGCTACTGGGGGAAGGCAAGATCGAGCTTACCTTCCCACCAGATGATATGTGGCACATGCTGCTCACGTGCCCACATGATCCATGCTGAGTCCCAGCCTCCAGGCAGCACGGTGCATTTAGGGATTTCCCCATGAGTTGGGCACTCTAAGCACCCAGCTCTGTATCTCCTCGGGCTACATGTAGCCTGACCCCAAACCTGGAGTACAGGGCATGCTCATGCCGTTTAACTCAGGTTAAAGCCTGGGGTAAATTCCTGGGCTTACGGAGGAGGCAGTGCTAGGATTGGCCTGATTCCAGCACTTCACATGGACAGCCAAACCCAAGCACGGCTGCCCAAACCTGGGTTTGGCTGCTCATGTGAACAGCCTTACTGCGTGTATTCACCCATACAACTGATTCCCATGATTTTTTATTTTAAAAAATTGTGAGGAAGGATTACAGAGATAGGGAAAATCATCCAGATGCCTGTGTTGTTACCAATAGCTCTATTCAGACATTCTAAAACTGGGTACAGTATAGCCAGGTACTGAGGGAACTGAAGTGCTTCATGAAGCCCAAAGCCAACATGTTCCTTCACCATATCCTCCACCCAAGCATGCCTGTCAGCACTTGTCTGAGGAAGACAGAGATGAACCTGGAAAGACATCCATGTAATCTAAAACCCTGGAATGCCCAGGGTTATAAATTGTGTGGACAGAAGCCTTGTTCAGGCATTTTATTGTAAGAGATAATATGTGTGTGTGTGTGTGGTGTGTGTGTGTGTGTGTGTGTGTGTGTGTGTGTGCGCGCGCGCACACACACACACGCACGACTGTACTTGCACTCATTTAAAAAGTGAACCTAGGTACAGGTCTTCTCAAATGTATAATGCAGATCTGTACCTGTATACACTCTACACTCATGGTCCAAGTACTGGATATAACCTGACTAGGGCTAAAGTCTCCCTGGGTTAAGCGCTTTTCTTCTCAAAGTGGATTAATAGCTGAAATCTGAACCAGAGACTTGCAACTCACATCTCACAGGGTCTGTTCCATCATCTTAACAACATGGGAAATGCTGCCATTATGAACGAGAGAAGAGAGAAACATTGTTCTCTCTCAAGCTAGTCTGACACTTTAGGAACCCTGAGAGATCATGTCAGAGTTGTTGACAGAGCTATGTTCCATGTTTAATTAGAATGATGTGACTACTTCCCAAACCAATGCCACCCTTCCCAGAATATTTGGGGGGGGGACACCAACTCTTCCCATATCATCACAAACTCATAGGCTACTAGAGCAGCACTGGAAGGAGCCATTCTGGCAACTCAAACACAGCGAAGTGCCATGTAGCGTCATGGCTATGCACAATTCCTTAGAACCAGTGCCCCAGTGCTTATGATTGAAGTCCAATAACCTTGAACACAGTAAAGCACTTTGCCACTGTTGTGGCAGTTCCTTTACTCTGTGTGTGTGTGTGTGTGTGTGTGTGTGTGTGTGTGTGTGTGTGAGAAACAGAAGTAATTTCTGCATTTGCACTTCCAAAAGTATGTTCAATTTTCATTTGAATGTTCTTTTATACAGAAACGTGTAGGAGCAAATAAACAAGACAACAAAATTGTTCACTGAAGTGGGAATTGAAGACACACAGAAGAAGAAAAGAAATCTCTTCTGGCAACCATATCTGAAAATGTACACACTAAAAATAAAATGTCAATGCCTATCTAATCAGCTGCGTATGAACAGATAACGGATAAAGAACCCTGTTATCTATGCTACTTTTTTATCTAACAAACCTTCTGCAAAATTCCTGTAGACACTCTGAGAATAAAAACAACACAAACAAAAGTGAGGCTGAAAACAAACAGTAAGCCTTTAAATGTTTAACTGTCCAGCAGAATCTTTCATGTTGGTGACTAGTCTTACCATTTATCCTATTAAGCACTGCAGATAAAAATAATGAGAGGGCAAAAGTTCAGAACAAGGGAAGTCTTGATGTGGGACATAACTTCAAAATGATGGTGTTCTTTGGTGCATGCACAGAAAAGTACAACTTCCATTTCTCAGTTAAAACAACACTTGCATTCTGCTCTTTGAAGAAGAGTTAAGGGAAACAGCAAATGTATACCCACAGATAGTTCACAAACAAAAACAGAGAAAATCTTGCATCAAGGATCACTGCCTACGCCTTTGTTTCAGCTATTGTACATCGCTGAAGGCTCGTCTCTGTCTTTATACTGCTGTTGCCAGTTCTGCACTGGCTTCTGAGAAGGTGTGCTAGTAAACCAACAATAAGAATGCCTTTCTTTTAAACTGTAAGAATGCAGGGATGTTTAGCCGGCAAGTAGGGCCTCTCTGCAGCCTCATGCTGTGGGGTGGCATTTTGTCCCACCACCACCACCCAAGAGACTGAAGCATGGTGTAGGCCGTGATTGGCCAGTTCTCTGGAGGGGTGGGGCTTGGTGGGCTGTTTGGCAGGCCCACTCCTGCTTCGGCTGTCTTCCCTGAGTGGGCTCTGAGGTGGGAGCTTGGCATAGTAGCTCCAATCTGTGGGGAGAGTGCAGGCAGCATAGGTGGCAGAAAAGGTGGCAGCAGTAAGGATTCAACAGCCACCTTTACCCAGCCGGTTGTGGGAGCCAGGGAGTAGACAGCGGCAGTTTGGTCAAGGCCGCTGAGGATGTCAGGGCTGCTGGGGCAATGTGGGGACACAGCCTGCCTGTGGGCCGTGCCATTCAGTGGCAGCAGATCTTGGCTTAGCACAGGGGGTGGTAGCTCAGGGCATGGCCTGCCTGTGGGCCCAGCTGTTTGGCAGTGGTGGGCGTTGGCCTAGCATGTGGTTGCTAGGCCAAATGAGAGAATCCACTCTCATTTCCTAACAGAGAATCAACTCTCAGAACACCTCAGACATTGAAAATGACAAAACTCAGTGCCCCGTGGGCTTGTGGGTTTGTTGGCACCCTATGTGCACTACACCACCACTCGCTCTGGGCCACCATGGTGTCCCCCCACGTGGAGTTATGGGGCTGCTGAAATCCCCATTATTCCGTATGGGGGGAAAGCTTAAAGATGCACAAACTTTTTTAAAAAATAATAATAAATCACCTCTTTCACTAATGTATTTGAAATCTGGGTGGTAGCAGGCACCCATTGGGGTACTACCACTTGACCCACTCTTCTGCCCCCAAAACCTCTTTTCTGCCACAAATCTGCCACAAAGACATGCCAACCTAAATATTTTGTTTTTAAAAAACATCCCTTTGGCCATTTTCTTTGAAATATGGGTGGTAGTTTCCTTACACCCATTAGGCACTACCACCCACCACAACCCGCTCTGGGCCACCCTGGTGCTCCCCCAGGAGTTATAACTAAGGCTTCTGAAATCCCCATTATTCCCTATAGGAAAATCAGGCTGCTTGCTGCCCAAATGGGCGGAACAACCAGTTTGCCTCAGCTCCCTTGCAATAGGCACAAGGCACAGGCGAAGCCCCATTGGCTGGATGGCTTGTGTGGGGGCGCGGCTATGGGCATGTGGCCGGCTTTGGCACCTGACCTCCTCAGCCTGCTGTTCTCAGGCAGCAGGAACTAATGTGGAGGTTGGCGCTAAGATCAGCAGCAGTAGGGCCATTCTTGGCTTTCGGCCTCCACTTCCCCGGATGCATCAGTGACCGATCCTGGGGGCGGTAAGAGCGGGGGTGGTTTTGCAGAAACTCCCCCCCCCACCATGGTTTGTTCCAGGGCTTTCGGGCCAGGGGATGGCATGTGGTTGTTGGGGCCTCCTCCCCATTAGCTACTGGGGGCCTGGGGGTTTGAGCTGTAGGTGACTGCAGCCCAGGGTGGGCCTGGGTACTGTTTACTGCACCTACAAGGCATGTGGGTGGTGCAATGGGGCCCAAGAAGGCCAAAGGGGAAACAGGTGGGAAGCCTGTTGGGCCTTCCAGGTGGCCTGTTCCTTCATCTGACTCCTCTTCTGAGGATGATGGGCACCATTAGGGCTCTTATAGCATGTTTAGAAGCCCTGGAAAAGGAGAAGCGTTGGGCAACTGAGGGAAAGGATAAGAGTGGTCCTTCAGGGGTTCCGGCTGGGCTCAAGAAATCTACCAGAGGTGCTAAGAAAGCTAGGTTGATGCAAACACTGTCTGATAGGTTGGATGCGTTGGAAGCAAGAGAACCAGGGCCTGCTCCGGTGCTGGTGGACCTGACTACAGACAAGCCGGAGTTCACACCTGCAACAGGCCCATCCGGGGGTGATGGTCGTGAAGCAGACAGGCTTGGACAAGGTAAGTCTTTGCAGTACCCATGGCTATGGGGGGTGTCTCCCATGGGGTCCCAGTTTGGCCCGTATGGTTGGCACCTGGGCCTTTATGGCCACCCCCCCCCCCATGTGCATGCACACAGATTTGGCAAGGTGGAGAAGCAGCTGCGTTGGGGATCCCAGCTGCCTTGCCCTCCACAGCACTAGCAACAAGGGGTGGATTTGTTGACCTCTTCCAGCTGCTCTTTAGGGAGCCAGAACCGGTGGTTAAGGAGGGAGAGCAGAAGAGAGAGGCTTACACAGTGTATATGGGCGTGGTTCTCCAAGTCCACCCATCCAAGGGTCCCGCCCTGGTTAAATACTTAGACATAATTCCTAGGGGCTATATGGATTTTATGGAGAAATGCCTGGGAATGCTACGATTGTTCCTTTCGTCTTAGAGTTTCTCTGAATCCTGCCATTCCATGGGACAAGCAACACCAGGAGCTCTGGCTCCTTATTATGATGCTCTCCAGACCCATTTGTGGCGAGCATTCCAACAGAGGCCATATAATTTCCAAAACTCCTACAGTGCTGTCCTATGGGTCTGCTGCTGTGCAGGGTGTTCAAAGTACCCTCCTGTGCTGGGAATTAAATGGCGGTGGTAGGTGTAATCGCTCACCATGCCATTTTCGGCATGAGTGTGGCTTCCATGGAGGAAAGCACATGAGCGTCCATTGTCAAAGAGCCAGGGGGTTTTGAGGGGGCTTTAAGGACAAACAATTGGGCGGTAGAAAGGGTGGAAGCACCCTGCAGGGCAATAGCCATGGAAAAGGGCCCCAGCCCAATTAGAATCCCAGTACTGGCATGCCACCTGGAATGTTACCCTCATAGGGATCAGGCGGCCTACTTATGGGTGTGTTTTAGTTGTGGGTTTTGCATTCCTTGTTCCAGCCTGAGAGTACATTGATCAGCCCTGAACTTGAATTGCATTTTGGGCATGGAAGTAGTAGTGCTAAAAAAGATCCAAAAGGAGGTTGCCCTGGGGTGGGTGCTCGGTCCCTTCAAGGAGCCGCCCATACCCGACTAGCACATCTCTCCCTTGGGGGTACTGCCAAAGAAGGCCCCTGGGGAATATAGACTTATTTATCAATTGTCTTTTCCCCACAGCTCTTCGATAAATGATGGGATCCTGGCTGAACTCTGCTCTGTGAGGTATACCTCTTTCAACAAGGCAGTTTGGGTGGTCTGTTCCTGCGAGCCTGGCGTGCTTTTGGCAAAATGTGACATTGAGTCCGCAATCCGTTTGTTCCCTGTTTGCCCAGATGACATTAACTTGCTTGGCTTCACCTTCCAGGGCCAGTATTATATTGATCAAGCCTTGCCCATGGGTTGCTTGGTTTCCTGCACTGCTTTCGGGAGGTTTAGCTCCATGTTGGAGTGGGCGCTTTGGTGTAGGGCTGGGATTCAAACAATGGTTCATTACTTGATGACTTTCTTTTTTGGGGAAGGGTGGGGACCAACCAGTGTAGGTGCCTTTTGGAGTCCTTTCAGGGTTTATGTTTGGAGTTGGGTGTTAGGGGTGTGCACAGAACCGCAGAGCTGCGGTCCGGCACTGTCGGGTGGGTTCCTTTAAGGGCGGGGAGGGTTTACTTACCCCTCCCGCCACTTGTCCCCCTCCAGCGTTCGTATTTCTTGTAAAAATTGGGGCGGCAGGATACCTCCCTGCCGCCCCTTGTCCCTCTGCAATGCAAAAGGCTCCGGCAAGCCTTTTGTGCACATGCATGTCGCGCGCAAGCTTCACGTCTCCCCGACGTTGGAGAGACGTCGTGGTCTGGCACTCACTCGTGCGTGACGTGCGCATGCGCAAAAGGCTTGCCGGAGCCTTTTGCATTGCAGAGGGACAAGGGGCGGCAGGGAGGTATCCTGCTGCCCTAATTATTACAAGAAATATGAGCGCTGGAGGGGGACAAGCGGCGGGAGGGGTAAGTAAACCCTCCCCGCCCTTAAAGCTACCCCCTCCACCCGAACCGAACCGGCCAGGTCCGGACCAGTCTGGATGATCCGGAGGCCTTTACAATGGCCTCCAGACCGGTCTGGACCCATCCCTATTGGGTGTTCCACTGGTGCATTACAAGACCAAAAGTCCCATCCCCATTCTCACATTCCTGGGCATTGAGTTACACACATAGTCGGGCTGTTTCAGACTCCCTGAAGCTAAGCTGACAGTTTTGAGGGCCTTGTTATAGTAATGCATGCGGGTACACAAACTGTGCCCACACTGTGTCAGCTACAACAGCTCATAGGTCACCTTAATTTCGCATGTAGGGTGGTTGCTCCTGGCCAGCCTTTTCTAAGAAGGCTTTGTGATGCTACCATCGGAATTAAGGAAGTGCATCATCACATTAGGATGATGGCCCCCATGCGGGCCGATTTGGGACTGTGGGCATCCTTCATGGACTCTTACAGTGGGGTGTCCTTTTGGCATAACTCGTTCCTGTTAGAGGCCGAACTTCAGGTCTAGTTGGACGCCACCGGTGGGCTGGGCTTTGAGGTTTATTTTTGAGGGTGCTGGTGCACTGAGAAATGGCCTGAAGCTTGGGTAGCAGCGGGCATCACTAGGGAACTAACCTTCCTTGAGTTTCCCCCCCATAGTTGTGGCCATACATAGTTGGGCTGACTTGTTCAGAGATAAAACTGTGCACTTTTGGTGTGACAACCACATCATGGTGGAAGTCATTAACCGACGGACATCTGGATTCACCAGGGTTATGGCCTTAGTAAAGGCATTTGTGTTAGCTTGTCTGACTAATAACATTATGTTTATGGTTTGTCATGTGCGCAGCATTCAGATTAGCTTGGTGGATGCGCTGTCTCATTTCCAGGGCCACTGCTATCAGCTGGCGCCAGAGATGTTACCCAACATGATGCCCCCTTGGCTGTGGAGCCTTGGTGCCTAGAAGCTCATAGAGCCATCCTGGCCTCTTTGGCTCCAAGCATCCAAAGAGCCGCATATAGTAGGCATATAGTAGAGCCATATAGTAGGCATATAGTAGGCAGTGCAGGGCTTTCCAGGACTTTAGGGTGCAGGTAGGAGTGGGTCAGGAATAGCCCCCACCCACGGAGCATCTTATTCAGTACTCGGTGTACCTGAGGAATAAGGGTTTGTCCCCCAGATCCATGGTGGGTTAACTTGCTGCCATTGCTTTCTTTACTATGAAACAGGGTTTTCAGGACACCACAGGAGACTTCAGGGTCAGGAGGATGCTGGAAGTCTGGGCTAGGGAACATCCTGTACAGGCAGACAGCAATAGGCTGCTTACACCCCTCACTGTTCAGGGCGCCATAGAACGTTTTGACACCATCTGCCAGGCTCCCTATGAGGTGACGCTCTTCCATGCTGACATGCTTGTAATTTTCTTTGGGGCCTTCCATGCAAGTGAGCTGTCCCCTAGGGAACAGGTAGGGTAGTCCAGTTTGGGGACATGCTCCTGGATCCATTTTCAGTCAGGTTTTTCAAGATCGACCAGAGGGGTACGGGGCAGTTTGTGGTGTTGCACCCTGCGAACAACCTTTTTGCCTGGTACAGGCGTTAAAGAATTATGTGGCCTTGATATTGCCTGTTTATTCACAGGGATGGGCAGCTCCTGTCCCAATACCAGTTCTGGGTGGTGGTGCGCAGATCCTTAGTAGCGGTGGGGATCCCGACCAAGCACTTTCTGCATTGGTGCAGCCACTGCGGCTTCCCGGCTGGGATTTTCTGGTGAGGCCATCCAGCATATTGGCCATTGGCATTTGAACACGTACAAGCGATATGTGCGCAAGGAGCCTTGACTTCAATCACTGGTTGTTTTTTTCTTGCAGGCCCAGCGTGACTGGCCGAGAGGGCACAGACCCTCATCCTGGATCATTCAATTGTGTTTTGGGCCCACAGGACAGCATGTGGGGCACAGCCTGGAACACAGCTAGGACTTGGGAAGTGGGCATCGATCTCCTGGATTGGTTGGTGGGGTATGGTAATCACCCAATTCTTGCCCATGCTGCAGGACTTTCTGTCAGCTAACCCACCACTGGACATCCTGGTGGTCCACATGGGTGAGAATGATCTGGTTACGCAGTCAGAGCTTTCCATCACTCATAGCAACCGGGGAGGCCTTGCGCAGGTTCAGGAATTGTTGCCTGGGATTATAATCATCTTATCCAACATGCTGCAGCTTAGAGTTTGGAAGGGAGACAGGGACCCCTATAAGATTGAAAGGGCCCAACGCAAGGTTAACGCCCATATGGCACGTTTTGCACAGTCCCTTGGGAGAGGGTCTTTAGCACACCCTGACATTGATTTTTTCAGCACCAGAATTGTTTAGAGGGGATGGAGTTCACCTTTCGCCCAAGAGGACGAGTTTATTTTAGAGGGATTTCAAGCAGGGATTGGCAGCGGTTTTGCGTGGTTGGTGGGCGGTGCAGGGTGTTAAGCTAGGCTAACCCCCACTGTGACAGGTACAGTGCGGTGGGGGACAATATCTGAGGTTGGTGAGCACCTTCAGGTAAGCGTTTGGCTATAGGTCAGACAGGTCAACTCCCGAGAGGCTGTGCAGCTCAGGGAGATCTGGCCTGGACCGATCTACTCTGTTAGGCTAAGCTTCCTGGACATGCTGAGTGGCTACTGGGGGGTGCTGCTATGGCAGAAGCCTGGCTAGGATGGGCAGCTCCTGCTTTAGAACACTGGGGGCCTCCTGGAGCCAAGGTGCATCACGCTATGCTATAGGCAAGACATGCCCTGATGGTGCATGCTTCTAGATACCGCACTGTAGGGGTGGAGAGCCAATCTCTGTTTTTTTAATAATGTTGCTTTGATGTTGATAAAATAAATTGTGGCCCTTATTTACACCAACACCTTTGTCTCTCATGCCTTTTGCGGTGCTGGGCAAAGCTTAAAGATGTGTCAACTTCAAAAATTATTTTAATATCACCCCTTTGCCCAATTTCTTTGAAATGGGTAGTTTCCACCCATTGGGCACTACCACCCACCCCATTCTTTTGCCCCCAGGACACCTTTTTTTTTGCTCCAAATCGATTCTGATTTAGAAAATTCAAGTACAAATCAAATCTGGGGTGATGGGGGGGGCAGATTCAGACCCAAAACAAATCAGGGGTGATTCAATTCAGGTACAAATTAAATTTAAAAAAATTGATTCTTGCACATCCCTAATACACACACCGTGACGCATGCAGTATTTTTAACATGTGGGTTCTTGAGGGCACAAATAGCAACTGAACTCACAAGAATGTAAGAATATAAAACAGGCATATTTATGCAAATATGCATTAGCAGAAACATTTAAACACACAACTTAATGTATTCCCATCCCACATATTTCTTTCCCCAGTCCCCCTCTGTCTCTAAAGCACCCGGCACAGGTCACAATCACACTTGGCTGCCCAGCACAGTGCGGGCCAATGGTGAACACACCACCCAGGGGAGACTAAATAGGATTTGGGGCCCCCAGGGGGAGTGGAGGCCCTGGACTTTGGCCCCAAAGTCCAGGGGTAAGAGCACCACTGAATACTGCGCAAAGCCTTACTGCGTAAGGCCTTGCTACAGAGTGAGGAGCTCCCAGTTAATTTTGGTTTACATTTTTTCCACATAGGGGCTGCATCAGCAGTGGCTCACATGTGTTTATTGGACCCCATGTGATTTTTAGGTGTTTTGTCATTAAATTCATTGAGTGTATGATTTGTTATTGTGAGTTTTGTCTTGGCAGATGTTCCTCAAACAGGGACTTCTTTGTTTGTGCTAATCTCTGGACACTCAATTGTCTTCTGGGCACACAATTGTCTTCTGGGTAGCACCTCACAATTTAGCACCCAATTGGGTTTGGGTAACTGTACTTTGATAAGTTTGTTGGGCATACATGGCATGCTGTGGGGTCAGTTACTAGTAGTAGTTAGGGATTTTCTAAGTGTTAGGAAATGCTGCCTAAAAGTGTCCCTCCTGGTTTGTGATTCACTTGGGGGAGAATGATTTGGCCCAATGAACGAGTATCTCTGATTCTGCAAGCGAAGGTGGATTTTGAAATGCTGCAGGAATGGATCCCTGGGGTGGATCTTTTGCAGATGTGGGTTTGGGGAAGCGCTAGGAACCTGAAGGGTGTGCCCAATGTAAGGTTAATGGGGTATTGGGGAGAGATATTGTGGGGAAAGGGGGTTTTGTGGTCTCTCACTCCAATATTGTTTTTGCCCGGGCAAAATTTTTCCACGCGGACAGATCCCATCTCTTTGCTTCTGGCTGTAATATTTACTTATTTGTTTGTTTGTCCAACCTGCAGCAGGGCCCTGCAGAATTTTTGAGGGGATGGGAGGACAAGGCCAAGCAAGGCTAGCCCCTGTGGCTGAGGCAGTGCAGGCAGTGTTCAACGAAAAGTGAAGTTACACTTGTGAACATTCTTGGGCCAACAGAATCATGGGAGTGTGCAAATCTGTCCTTAGAAGCTTTTCAGCTCAGGGGCTACATTGCACACTTGTTACCTGCTTTGAGGACTCCACAACTTCAATGGTTGTGCGGCTAGGGAGTGCGAATTCCTTGAAAAGGGCTCTGACCTTTTGGATTGGCAATGAGGAGGAGGTATTAACCTGGTCCCTGCCTACTTGCCAGGATGTGTCGCCCATGAAAGCTGAAGAAGGACTAGTTGTCCAACCCTGCCTGAATTAGACCACACTGCAGGTGTGGAGTTTGGTTCATCAAATTCTTGTTGAATTTGATAATAAAGTTGTGGCCCTTTGTGATTTGGGGTATGGGGGAAATAGATATTATTGTAACTTTAACAGAATAACTACAACCCAAGCACAGTCAACATTTGCTGTCTGGATACTCAGTTATAAATGGGTGGGGGATCGAAAGCTAAGCAGTGCAACAGTGATCCATGTCCATGTACATATCCATTTGTTTGCTTGCATGTGCATGAGAGTCAAGATGCATTCTCACTGCAGTCTCAGAGGTTCAAATCTAGCAATCGGGATGAGGAAACAAAAACTTGAAGAACAGCAACATGGAGCATGTCATACTAACATTGAAAAGGGATCCTCAAAATGTTCCTTAAGGGAAAATAGGGCGAATGACTTACCAGGAATAGATACCAACAAGAGAGACTGTCTCTAATTAAAAGGGAGAGTCAGTGTATGTCAATTAACAATTTTTAAGTCTCTCAAGTAAGTCCATGAAGAGATCAAATCGAAGGGTTTGCATTCAAGTATAAATGCAAAATTAAGGGCTTGTTTATTCAGCCACCTTCAATTATGCAATCAGAGATCAGGGAATAATAGTCCTTGAACTCTCTTCAGCCTCTGAATTGTAACTGCGTATATAATAGGTAGGGGTTTTTTTAATTAAAAAAAATTCAAGTGGATGCAATTCATTTTCCTATAGAGAAACACAGAAATAAGGAAAATGTCACTCCAGATAAAAACCAGTATCCTATCTGTGAGAAGTCCTTTTCACATATCCTTTTTGCTTGGCAATGATTGGTATAATTAACAGGAAGTTCTTAGATGATTTAGACAGTGGACAGATTTAGAAAAATATGGTTTAAAAAATTATTTATGAGCTACAACAACCCTCAGGCTTGCAAGCTCCCTGGTCCCCTCTCATTTTCTCACTTCAGTGTAAGAGAATAAAAGGTTCCACTTTTTGTTTGGGATAAACTGCAATTTTCTGTCACATATGAACTCAGGAAACTGTGGGGCTATTCTTACCATCGGCAAAAACCGGGCTAGGAGAGCTTAGCCCAATTTTTGCGGATCGTGTAAACCACCAAGCTCGCAGGCGAGCCCATTGGTTTACAAGCGGGTCACCCGCTTCTGTAGCCCTCCCCTTAGCCTGGGTTTGCAGAACGAGCGCTCCACAAACCCGGGCTATCTGATCATGAGTAGCTGTGGTGCGGCTCCGCGCTGTGGCTACTCATGAGTAGACCCCCGGAGGGGAGGTGAAAAGCTGCCTCCCGGCTCCAGGGGTCTCCCCAGTATGCCCTGTGCACTCGCGCAGGGCATACTGGAGCTTCTGGGGGACGCGCAGCCCCCAAGCTCCCCAGCCCCCGTCGGCTCCGTCATGGAGCCAGCAATTGTGTGGGCAGCCAATCCGGCCGCCTAGGGATCCCGCCACGATCCTCTGCGCAGGGACAGCGGGCTTAGCCTGCTCTCCCCACAATAGTGGCAAAAGCAGATTTCACTTATTGTGAGACTCGCCTCTGCAGCTTGTTGTTCTAACAGTGGTTAGTTCACAAACAGGTATCTGAAACCATGGTTTCATCCTGGTTTGTTTCAACTTGTAACAGTTGCGGGGGGGGGAGTTTCTCAAGCTCATATGGACTAGACTACTAAGGTAACAGTGAAAGCTTCTGACATCCTCTCCTTGTGACTGAGATGAAGGGGATATGCAAGCCTGAGGCTTGCCTACAGCTCATTCATAAATAATTAAAACCATGGCTTAGTATGGGGTGGGTGGACTTAAGACTTCTGGGAGCTACTCCTTCCTCCACCATAGCCTTGAGAGCTACCAGCATGAAATAGTAGCTTGAGGAGGAAAAGCCAGTCATGAAATGGTGGCTAAAGGAGGCAGAACCATTCACAAAATGGCAGCTTATTAAAAAAAATACATCAACAGAATGAGGGGTTCTAACACTCAAAAGCCTGAATTCCAGGAGAATTTTGCTTAGAAGCAAGAGAGTCTGCTTTGTGATGGAGGAAACTGGAGATAAATTAAAAGCAACCCTGGGCACCCAAAGAAAGAGAAATTAGAAATGGTGCAGCCATGCCCCCACTCAGCCACCTAGCAGATTTGAAGTACTGGATGGAAAGGAAGGGAAGAAGAAGCAAGCCCAAATGACTGGAGAGCTATTTCAGATCAGCACAGGAGCTACCTAAAGCCCACCATTGGCCCAGATGATTGACCATCTGTTACGTACATTATATAAGAATATTGAGGTAAGTATGGCCTCAGTATTCTTGTCATTTTAGAAAATGAATCATAGTGAAACACTCACAAAGCTAAGTGTTTGGTCAATAACTGTCTGGAAGATTTGCTTCCAGTTTAAAGACAGTCAAAATATTTGCTGACAGTTAAAAGTCTCCATGCTTTCAGAAAAACAGCTTAGATGTTATATTTTGGAGAGCTGAGAAACATTATTTCAAAGACGCCTTTAAGAGTTCCAGAAGATTTTTTATGCTTTCTTTCTTTTGAAGTATTGTTGTTTTGTCATAAGGGGCATGGCACTCCCTTCAAGTAATATCCTTCCTGGAGCTTATGTCAGGGCTGCATCTCTTACACTTTGCTTCCAACTGCTCTATTTTCACTTGGATAAAATTCTCGAAACTAAACTTGGCCATTGTCAGGTTACAATTTATTACAAAATCCAATAAAGCAATTTATTTTGCCTTATCATCATGTGCCATAATATTTTATGGAGTCCATGGTTTCTCATTATCTACTGTATGTGCCAAAGTTGCCTCTCATAGAAGAAATAGAAAGTTCCTGAATGTGTGGATTATGGCAATTATTTATAGCCACAACATTGATAGATTCATGGCAACTGGAACATCACATGCATACAAACACAGAAGCAGAACTCACTATGGCCAAATATGATTGAGGCATTCCAGTATTGCTTTAATATTTGTCATTGCCTCAATCTATCCAATTAAGATATGTTCCATCCCTGAATCTAGGGGCCTGAGGCAACACAACCTTGAACAGCAGAGCTGGCTCCTGACCCAGATTCTGTCTGTAGTTTCATGAGGTCCATATTAGTGAGAGAGAATATGGCAGCCTACTTAGCAAAAGGCCTGCTGCTGGTGAGACTTCAGTGTACAAATCGCAACACAACAGATCCAATAATTCAATAAATGCAAAAAATGCATGAGAAATGAAATATATTAACCTGAACTGTGTCATAAATCATAGAATCATATAGAAATAGTGATAACACAGAGAGCATCTGCACACTAATACTTGATTGCCCCCCTCACCTCAGAGATCTCTTCACCCTCACCTGAGCTGCACTCCTGTTCATCCTCTTCCATCAGGTTATTTCCATCCCTTTCACCCCTCTTGGTCACTCCTCCATCCCTTTACTCCATCCCCCTCACCTCTCTTGGTCATGGCTGCAGCATTACTGGCATCTGTTGGCCAGGCTGTAGCCCCCTATCCCAGAGACCTCCCTACCCTCACCCAAGCCCCACTCTTGCTCCTCCCAACAGGAGCAGCAGCAGCAGTGGTTGACCGGGCTCTTCCTCGCTGCTGCCACTGCCATGGCCTCTCATTCCTGCACAGGCCGCTGACAGGCCCGGGCCCGTCCCTTGCCTGCCTACCTCCCTCCGCCAATGGCCTCAGTAGCCCCAAACACAGCAGTGGTTGACTGAGCCCTTCCTTGCTGCTAATAGGTGCCACCATGGCTGTTTGTTCCTCTCAAGCCACTGACAGGCTCAGGTCCATCCCTCGCCCTTCCTTCTTTCTCTCATCCCCACCCTTCTCTCTCTCTCCCCCCCCACCTCCACTCACTCTTCCCCTCCCCTCCCCTCCCTCCTCCTCCTCCTCCTCCTCCTCCTCCTCCTCCTCCTCCTCCTCCTCCTCCTCCTCTCTCTCTCTCTCTCTCTCTCTCTCTCTCTCTCTCCCCCTTCCTGAGTTAACAGATCTTGTTCATATTGTTTCCTAATCTAATTCACACAATGGCAGCCTCCTTCTCCTGAAGGGGCTCTTTCCTCCCTCACAACCCCTCTCTTCACAAAACCCTGCCATCTATCTATCTATCTATCTATCTATCTATCTATCTGTCTATCTACCGACCTATCTACCTATCTATCTACCTATCTATCTTTCTATCTAGTTTCCTCTTCTCTGCAAACAAGAACATCTTCCAACCAGTAACAGTTGCGTTCCAACTGAACTTAACCATCACAGGCTCCTCCTCCCTATGTCCATATGGAATCCCCACTGCCCAGTCACCATGGTGCTTCTGCTCTCATAGGCTCCTCCTCCCTATCTGCATATGAAATCTCCACTGCCCAATCACCACAGTGCTTCTGCTCGTAAACTCTCATGAGAGCTGCCACACACTTGATTAGACATGGGTACACCTTAGAGAATTATATATATAGATAATTGATCATACAGAGTAAAATTACTATTTAAATCATAGGATACACTAAATAACATTCAATCCAAAGAAGAATGATATATAGTCGATAGTATATGCCAGAATAATGCATGACAGCAACCTGGTGATAACTGTTTTGAACTGCTTTGTCAAGTGTCTGTGCATAAGTTCATATTGTTTCCAATGAAAGTTAATATCTTCACTGAGACTCAAAAACCAAGTTGAAAAAACCTTTGAAGACATGGGCCCGGTTCACACATAACACCAAACTGGAGCTAAACATTACAGAGGTTGGAACTCCAGTAATCCAAGCATGTGAAACCACAGTTTCGTGGCAAAACCAAACTCCAGTTTGCCTCGCCAAACTCCAATCTGAACAGTCGGTTTGCACAAAGGTTCACCACCAAGACCTGAGGTTTGGCTGCTGCGGCATTATGTCAGACTCTGGATGCTGCCAAAACCATGGTTTTGTGCCAATTACCAAACCACAATCATAGAGGCAGTGCAGGGCCTTGGCTGCTCTATGCTAGCAACACTTTTCGCTGGCCGCCTATTGGAGAACGAGCCCCACCTCTCCTGTCACTTATCTAGCTATGGTGTTGCCCAGCAACAGGAATGCCATGATGCCCCATTGCAGCCTTGCCATCTTCTCGATGGGCATTCCCTATTCCAACTCTGTCCCTTGCTCCCCTCACCTGGCAAGCAGGAGGGAAAGGGGACAGAATGACAGGACAGGTACCAAGTGCTTTTCTCCCTGAGAAGTAACCACCAGTGATATATGTTCATAATCACAGACACTCCAGGTGGCTACTTAAGCAGGGCAGGCCATCATAGTTCCAGGAGGGGGACATTTGGCACGGTGGGGGGTTCCCATGGTTGGGTTTAAAATGCAGCCCCAAGCAGGGGTTCTGCAGAAGCCAACTTCTATTTTTTCCCCACAGAAAAAATTCACCTGAGCACTAATTCTGAGAGCACTAATTTCAAATTCACTAACTAGTATTCCAGCACTTGCCACAGACCACTCTCTCATGAGTGTGCTAGGCCACCAGATGTTTGAGACTGAGCCAAGATGCTCTTTGGAGAAAAGCTATGGGGGTGGGTACCTCGGCAAGTGCTATTCCAGTCCTGGTGATTGCCACCAAGTAGCTGTATGAGCATGTCCCCTGCCAGCCCGTTCAACCATGTGCAAATTTGCACCTTTGCCTGTGTCTCTGAAGGGCAACTCTGCCATCCAGGGGCAACAGGAAACTGGGGCTCTCCTCACTCATGAATCCCCATGCTGGCAGATCTGTGTAGGGTGAAACACTGGACTGGACCCGGTTTAAAGGTCTGTCCCAGTATCTCCCCACTCCACTCATGTGGCCAGGCTATGGCACGTGGAGTGTCTAGATCTTCTTTGGTTGCATGAAAATCTTCACAGGGAAACGGGGTGGGGTGGTTGGAGGGAATCCGTTCTATCCTTTATCATGGAGAGCTGGAGCCCCCACACAAGTGGAGGCCCCTTGGGTGGGTGGGGTGGCTCACAGTCCACGGTCATGAGCTCACAGTCCATTGTCTGACCAGCGCCCTCGCAGCACATTGGTCTCTCCAGAAGACTGGCCCTCTCATGAGAGGGTGAGCCAACTCACAGCAAGCTGCTGGTTGAACAGCAGCATGTGTGTTGGGTCTGAATGGACTGCTTTGGTGGGATGACCCCTCACATTATTCTAGGTAATGTTGGGACAGACCACCCAGCATCCTTTAACTGCCCTCATCTACATATCCCCTTCTAAGAAATCTCAATGTTCCCCTCCCAGAGTAACAGGGAAATGTCCATCTCCCACTCATCCACCCCATGCACACACTGATTTCATGCTTGTGTGGGACTATCAGGGTACAGGGCTCTTTGGGGGTCGTCGGTGCCATCACTGCCAGAAGAACCACTTAAAGGGATTTAAATGTCCATTCCCTGCCAAGGTGGAGTGCACTCCAAAAATGCAGGACTATACTCAGCACCCCCACTTTGAGATCATGGCCAATTGCCAACACTCCACCGACGTACTGACACTTTGCCCACAGTCTGGCCATGGAACTTGCTGAGATTGGCTTTGGTGGCTGAGTAGCTGGGCAGAGCTGCCCTCTCATGTAACTGCAGTTTGGCTGGCTATGTTTGAAGAACATCTGTGGCATGATTTACAGTTCCAAATTGAAACCGAGGGTTTGCTAACCTCCGGTTTTGTGCTATGTATGAACCAGGCCATGGAATAAATCCTCTTTGTAGAGAACTTTGAAATTTTCTCTTCTGATGTAATATGTCCTATAAAATATACATATTTCCTACCATATACATTAGATAAGTACTAACAACATATGCTACATTTAAAACAGACAAAATTCCTCCATACTCATTTACTAGATCAAATACTCAGATAATATTAAAGGTCCCTAAATTGCTAATATTCAACTGTGTGATAAAAATGTCTAAAAATTATTAAAATTACTACAAAACATCTTATAAGTGACAAAAACCAATCAATTTTCCATGGTAATACACTACTTCAAAGCGATTAAATCAGAAAACATATTCTTCCCAAGTGTAGATAACTCATGAATTCCTTCAACAACTATAAATGTCTATAAATGTCTCATTTAAACAGATTGTCTCATTTTCCCTACCTTTTCATTCTGACTCCCCCATCTTCTCTACAGGATCCCCACAGGGACAAATATCCAAACAAGAAAATACAACAGATTGCTTGACAGAATGCAACAAAAGTTATCAATTTGATTGATTAAGTGCCGTCAACTCAGTGCCGACTCGTAGCGACCACATAGATAGATTCTTCCAGGATGATCTGTCTTCAACTTGGCCTTTAAGGTCTCTCAGTGGTGCATTCATTGCTGTCAAAATCAAGTCCATCCACCTTGCAGCTGGTCGTCCTCTTCTTCTCTTTCCTTCAACTTTTACCAGCATTATAGACTTCTCAAGGGAGCTGGGCTTTTGCATAATGTGTCCAAAGTATGATAGTTTGAGCCTGGTCATTTGTGCTTTGAGTGAAAATTCTGGATTGATTTGTTCTATGATCCATTTGTTTGTTTTCCTGGCTGTCCATGGTATCCTCAAAAGTCTTCTTCAGCACCAGAGTTCAAAAGCGTCAATACTTTTTCTATCTTGCTTCTTCAAAATCCAGCTTTCACATCCACAGAGTGTCACAGGAAAAATTAGAATCCAAATTATTCTAATCTTTGTAGGTACGGACACATCTCGGCATCTAAATATCATTTCCAAGGCCTTCATTGCAACCCTATGAACTGCTAGTCTGCAGCGTATTTCTTGACTGCTGGATACTTTACTGTTGATGGTCGATGGTAAAAGGCAGAAGCTATTGACCACTTCAATGTCTTCATTAACAGTTCTGAGGCTCGTTGCTGTACTTGTTGTCATTAGTTTAGTCTTTTTAATATTTAGTTGTAGTCCCATTTTTTTCACCCTGCTCCATGACTTTCATTACTAGAGCTTGCAGATCATCCACATTTCTCTGCTATCAGAATGGTGTCATCAGTGTACCGCAGATTATTGATGTTTCTTCCTCCAACTTTAAAACCACGCTCATCTTCTTCCAATGCAGCTTCTTTCAGTATACGTTCAGCAAATAAGACAAATAAAAAAGGAGAAAGTATACAGCCTTGTCTTACTCATCCAATCTGGAACCAGTCTGTTTCACCATGTTCTGTCTGGACTGTGGCTTCCTGTCCTGTGTATAGGTTTCTCATGAGAAAAATGAGATGTCCTGGGACAACCATTTTCCTAAGGATATGGAAAATGGTCAAAAAACTTGACATGGTCGACTCAATCGAAGGCTCTTCTGTAGTCAATAAAGCACATATTGACTAGGGGTGTGCAAAACGTTTTGGGTACAAAATGTTTTGTGCCCGAAACGGGCCATTTCAGGTGTTTTGTAGACAAAACAAAACACCCGTTTTCCAAATCCGAAAGTTTTGTACACAAAATAAAACGTCCCTGTTTTGGCTACGAAACGTTTTGTTGTTTTGGACCTCCATTTTGTGGCAATCTCCGAGTCAGTCTCCATTTTGTGTTTGACATCTCTTTGAATTTCTCGCCCTTCCAGCCTTCCGATTGGTGACTTAAAGCATGGGCTGACCTACAGATGATTCTCTCCTTGTTCCCCATTGGCTCTTTTGCCTCTTGCCACTCTTCACTGACCCCACATTGGCCAGGGGACGGGTTGAAAAGGGGGCAAGGGTGGGGGGAGTTCAAGGAGGGGTTTTCAATTCATTCGTTAGTTACTCATTCACCTTTCTGCCTTTCTGCCTCATTGAAGAGAGAGAGAGAACTACTTTGCATTGCATGGCATGCCTCAAGTTGCCAGGATGATCCGTGCCATTGCCTATGCCTGCCTGTCTTGTTGCCAGCCTGAGCCCAGCCTGCTATGGCTACTGCATGCCAGCCTGGGAATGGATTTATCTGCTGCATTGCTTTTTTGTTCCAGAAGACTTTTTTCACCCCCTTGAGAGACATGCTCATTCACTCTTTAAGGCCAATGCTGGAAGGGTTTATTCTGTGCCACACAAGCCAGTCTTTATAAAGACCTGGTTAACTTCTACAAACAAGGTTGATCCACACAGCCAATCCTATCCCATTTGAATAGCACATGAGAAAGAGGGACAAAAATCTGATTCATGGGTATTTATACAGATTACTTGTTTAATTTTTAACTTTGTAGTGATTGTACAGTATAACTTATTAGATGTATAACAGAAAAAATAAAAATGCATTTTTATATAACAGAGCAGGAATGGCAAAGTTCTTATGGTATGCTTAATTCTGATACAGTTTAATTTAAGTTAGGAGCATAGGAAGCTGCCTTATCCCGAGTCAGAACATTGTTCTATCCAGTTCAGTATTGTCTACAGAGACTGGCAGCAGCTTCTCCAAGGTTACGGGCAGGAGTCTCTCTCAGAACATGGAATGTGGACACTAGATGCTCTTCTCAGAGTGGCCCCATCCCTTAAGAGGAATATCACAGTGCTTAGTGTAGTCTCCCATTCAAATGCAAACCAGGGTGGACCCTGCTTAACAAAAGGGACAATTCATGCTTGCTACCACAAGACCAGCTCTCCTCCACAGACCAGTTATGTTATAATCTAATGTGTAGTTCACCCAACCTAGGATGAATAACAATATTTTGAAAACATAATACTCTGACAATTAAAACTTGACATTCATATTAGTTCCTGGCCCCCAAAAGATGACCAAAATAAAAATCTTTACTATATAGACTAATGGTAAAATGTTTCTTAACATAAAGAAGTAATGGAGGAAACACCTGGAACAGGTGCTTCCCTGCTCTGAGTTTTACTAGAGGATTGAAAATGGAGAAGAAAGTTGAAGCTCGCCTTGTTCTATTCCTGGTTCTGTGATTTATGGAAAGTCCTGAAGCTCCGTCTGAGAACTGATCCCTTGTTCTGCCACAAACTCAGAAATCCCATTAATCCAGTTACAGCATAAAATGCAAAGCCATGCATTTCGCTTACTTTTCCTCTATAAGGCATGGAGACAATTAGCTCATCTTTCTTTGACAGATAAGTTTCACGTTTGCTCCATCTCCCCAGCCACATTTTTGCCTTTTCTGCTATTAGAGAACTCCGACTTCTTTTGCTGGAAATCTATGGAGTATTTAAATGTATATAAAACTGAAGTCTCAGCTGTTCCTGTCATGCTCTCATTATTCGTACACATCTGTTTCGTGTGGCCTATATTAGAGTGCCTTAAAAATGTATTGTAAAGGCAATTCTGTCACCAGAAGCTTATCATATAATTCTAAATTAATGCAAGTTGTACTTGTTAATAAACTACTCCTATCTAAAAGAGCTGAGCTCAGCCTATTTCACAGAAATGCTAAACAAGTGCTGGACTAGCCCAAGCTTATGTGATCCTTGAAATGGGGGTTTTGACATCTGGCTTCCTTCCAAAGATTGTTTCTCTCTAGCATTTTGCACCATGTTCTAGAACAGATTGGTAAAAGCAAACTGGACAGTTTCAGTGCTACCATGATTTCTGCAACCCCCCAAACTGGGTAAAGTTTGAGGATTAAGATGGCTGTCCGGCACTTTTAAACAGCAAATAAAAAACTGAACCAGACAGCCAAACATACAATGTTTATTATTTAGTTTTCACAGAACCAGCTATGTTATAAATGAACTTTAGCAAAAATCCAAAAGTTGGCGGGTAGGGGGGTGTTAAAGTTTAGAAGATAAGACAAATTGAAATGTCATATTACAGATTTGACCTTAAAGAATTTTGTAAAGAACTAATATTTTAATTTTGTTGATTAATTTTAAAGAAATAATGATGAATATCAACTTGCAAAATACAGTATTTTCAAACTGAAGCTGGCATACAGTGCAGCCGTCTGAGCATGTGGTCCTATACTTACAGGGGCAAGGGTGAAACCTCTCCCCCGCTCTCCAAGTGCATGCTGTGCTGCTTGGCAACCTTCTGGCTGAGTTTAGAGCAGGTTCTCTACATGGGGGTGCAGCTTGGCTGTATCTCCAGATGGATGCTCTGGATGTCAGCCTATGTTATTTTTTCTAATAATCCCTACATTCAACAGTTTCCATAATCAGTAGTAGTGAAATAACTCACACCTCTAATTAGAACAATGCAAATTAGAATTTTGCTGATATTTTTCCCCTCTGGAAACTGTCATTTCTTAATTCCTTCCACTTAATGAGCCCAGGCAAACCCAACAATCTCTGAAGAAACTGAAGAACTCCAGACCAATACTATAATTCCAGGCAACAATCAGGTGGATTCCAGCTCACTGGGATTGGTATTAGGTAGAGTTATAGATGAAGCATATCTGATAGGTCAAAGCGGGCAGATACACATTCAGACAGGCAGATGGTGGGACAGTAGGGATGGGCAAGCTGCCCGTTTGGCTACTTTGGTTTAAATCTGGACTTGATTCAAACCAACTAAGCCCAGTCCAGTCTCAGGTTCAGTCAAACCAGGTCTGGTCCGGTTTGGCCATTGAACTGGGCCAAACTGTTTTGTGCAGCAGTTTTGGGGGTATACTTGTATAGGGGAATTGGGCAAGGATTCCCCTTTACAAGTGAGGGGCATTCCCTATAGTAATGTGGGGGGGGGAGAAAGTACCATATTCCCCCACCCCGCCACTGCATTACTATAGGGAATGCCCTTTACTTACTTGTAAAGGGAATCCTCACTGGATTCCCCTTTACAAGTATATCCCCGAACTGGCCAGCAAATCAGTTCTTAGAACCAGGGCCAATCTGGTTCAAACTCAGACTGGCATCCCCAAGAAATTCTAACTTGGACTGTCCAAGCTGGGCCGCTTCAATTCGAACCGTGTTTCGAATCAAACCAGCTCTCACATCCCTAGAAGACAGACAATGTTCCAGGGAACAAAAAGGAACAAAGATCCAGAAAAACAAGAACCGTCTTGATGCCAAAACCAAGAAGATCCTTACCACAGGAGCAGCTTGTAGACTTCCAAGACCTGCCTGGATTTCCCAGGAGGCTTACTAAACAGTTCCAACAGCCAATCAAACTTCAAGAAGTCTCAAAAACCAGTGAGGTTGAGGCACTAAAACAAACACAGGCAGAACAGGCAGGGTATTGGCCTGATGGTTTGTTTGTGACACAAGGGAATGTCTTGTTTAACAGAAGGAGACAGTGATGGTGGAGAGATTAATTAGTAGCAGACAGCACTACATTGGGGAAGCGGGGGGAGCAGAAATCCCAGAAGGGGATTATGGGAGAAATGGAGTCTGGGAAAGATTAAAAATAGGAAATGAGGAGACAGTACGGAAGGACTCAATCTCCCTTCTTTATGCATCCTCATTTCTAATACATAAAACTACTTCTTCCTTATTATTCTTATATATAAGACAATGAAGCTATTTTGTGCAAGAACATATCAGTTAAACTTCATTATCTTTAATAAGATAGAAAATTTAGTTCTTGCATCTTTTCACCTTTTTTTAGCTGCGCTTTCTACAATTCATTTTCACTAAGGAGCTTTAGTAACAGTGTGTATTTTCATTGCTAAAATATTGCATGCATCTGCAAGCTCATAAGGGCAATTTAAATTAATTCACACAATACATGGGCTATGTGCCGTCAGTAGTAATAAATGTTTACTGAACTAAAGCACACAATAATATTGCGTTTCACTGCAGAACCATTCAGTGGGACTGTTATCTTTATCCTTTGCAAAAATGGATTGCAGACTCCTCAAACTAAGCAAGCAGGCAAATTTGATCTGCCAGAAAGCAAACAGTATGCAAATTGGAAAAAAAACCCCAAAAAACCCCAACAACTGTTCTCCAGCAAAATAATCTTTGCATACAGTAAACACCATGCAAGGCTTGGAGGTAAAAAAATGAAAGGACACTATATGGCATGCAATATTGTATGAAGAGCATCAATAAAACATAGAAATAAGGAACACCCATGTGAGATGTAAACCTAAAATGGAGCACAGATTTACCTATACTATATGAGCTGGGAAATGCTGTTATGTGGATAGTAGGATTGCACTGACTTCTTCCCCAGAAACCGTTCTAAAGTGAACACCATACTCTAAAACTTTATCTACGGGATAAAATGGTTCCTGAGAAACCACTGTTTTTACCCTTTTCAGCATTGTTCACAGCTGCTGAAAGCCCTTGTTTCCATGGGATGCTACTGCTGCACCAGTGCCATCTTTCTGAAATTTCCTTCTTCAAGTTTCCTTCCTCTTCCAGACATGCCAGATTACATACTGTAGGAGGTATGAAGATGCCTCTAAGGCCTGTGGCCATGTAGCTAGGGATGATGGAAGTTCTAGTCCAACTACATCTGGGGATCCAAGATTCCCAGATGTTGATTGACTACATTCATCCCCAGCTCCTAGAGTGAAAATAACCAACATGGGAGCCATTAACTCACTTCACATGAACATCAAACAAATGGAGAGGATCTTGCCCACCAGACCTGCTCTGATGACCATGGTTTGCCTGAACACATAAATGCTACATGTAAGCTGTAAGCATGCAGAGGCTGCTGCCAGGCATTCTGCAGAACACAGAGACACTAGGAGTGGGATGATGGGGCTCATGTGTGAACATGAGGGGTGGATATGGTCTGCTTCCCACTTCATGTTTACTGAAGGCATGTGGGGTGGGCATCTCAATAGCGAGGACAGGCAATGCTTCCTGCTCTGATCTCATGGGCAATCATATCCAAACAGAAGCATGTATCTAAGCAGGAAAAGAGCTTGTAAACTGGGTGGATGGATCATGCAGTGCACTGAACTGAGGATCACTACTGTCAAGTTGCAAGCACAGTGTCAGTTTAATGGGGGCATTTCAAAGTTTGAAATACATAATGATGCAGTGTTCTCCCTTGGTGAAGCACTTGGGAGCTGGCTGGAGGGAGAGGTCATTTTTACTATGAATACTTTGCAAATGTACAAAAGCTCATGAGGGAGGGGTGCCTTTTGAAACTTACAGCAATGTCCATGAAACGCAATTTTCTCTTTTCAGCTCAGCCTAGAAAATCTTTGGCATGCAGTCTCTGTGTTGTTTGAGATAGGAACAGAGGAGCATAGCAAGCTGTCTTATACCAAGTCAGACCATGAGTCCATCTAGCTCAGTATTGTATGAAATACCTAGACTGGTAGTGACTTTTCAAGGTTGCAGGCAGGATTCTCCTCAGCCCTACCTTGGAGATGCCAGGGAGAAAACTTGGAACTTTCTGCATGCAAGCATGAAAGTGCTCTTCCCAGAGTGGCCCCATCTGGGAATATCTTGTGGTACTCACATGTTTCCCATTCAAATGCAAACCAGGGCAGACCCTGCTTAGCAAAGGGAGCAATTCATGCTTGCTACAAGACCAGATGTCTAGCAGTGAACTTTGAGCTGTGAAGATCCCAGTTCAGATTTCCCATTAGCCATGAACTCACTAGTAGACTCAAGTCCCATAGTCTGAAAAATTGGGGTAATAATGCTGATAGTTGTGCTGTTGCAAGGATTATGGCAATAATGCACACGAGTGGATCTGAACACTGCTGCACTGACTTCCAGTCTGCTTCTGGACCCTATTCAAAGCACTGGCTTTAACATTTAAAGCCCTAAATGGCTTGGGCCCATGTTACCTGAAAGAGCACCTTGTCACTTTGCAGGCCTGTTCTGAGTGCCCCCTCCAGGTGAGGTGAGGTAGGTAGCTATGAGAGAGAGAGAGAGAGAGAGAGAGAGAGAGAGAGAGAGAACGCACACCTTTTCAAGGGGGGCACCCCCCATTTATGGAATAGCCTCCCATGAAGCTTTCCTGGCACCATCACTATGTTCTTTTAGATGCCAGGTGAAGACCTATTTGATCACCAAGGCTTTTAAAAGAAATGTAATTGTTTTGTTTTTAGTTGTATTTTATTTTAGTTCTTTTTTTTGTTTTAATGTGTTTTAATTATATGTTTTATTCGACTGTTATTTTATTATTGTACTTTGTGAGCTGTCTATATAGCAATTGTCATGGGGCAGTGAATACATCAATGATGATTGACAGTCCTATGCCATATCTTGCAACTAGGGCAAGTCCAAATAGGCCATGTACCTGATAGGCCGTGTACTATCTGCAATCCCACTCAGAAAGGTGACCACCAAATCTTGAGTGCATAGATTTGCACTGTGGCTAAGAAGCCTTTGGAAGGCTTTAGAAGGGTATACAAATGTTATCTTGAATCATGACCCATCTTTGGTTCCATAATCTCCTGCTCTGTAACAGTTTTGTGCAACCTTGTTTTCTATATCTGGAATGGGCAAATATTCTCCAAGGAGCAGAACCTATCCAATTTTAAGCAGCCTAAAACTGTGAACAGGATCATTGCCTTACTTCCTATCATAGCTCACAGGTATGTTAATGGCACATAGAGTATGTTATTTTTCTTCAATAAAATAAATTGACTAGTTATCCTACTCAATCCCTAAGACTGTGGGCAGGTCGATCTGGATTAAACACACATATGTGAATTAAAGTCAATAAAGCAGATTCAACGTAACGTGTTAACACACAACCTCTACCCTTAATCCTCTTAAATAAATGCCAGTGCTAGTAAGAACATATTACACATACATAACAGTAGCATCAAAAATCGATTTTAAACATTCTACAAAGAACTGAAGTTGCTTTTAAAGGAGATGGAATGACATTTTCAAAAGGTGCCTGTTTTACTCTGCATTTTAACACCACTAAAAATGAATTTCAGTTGGCAGATGAGGCCGGCATGTAGTTATCATTTCTGATTTAACTTTTGAGATATGCTGTCATCTTATAAAGCAAAACCCCCGAATATTTCTAGTTAGAGAAGGCTTGATGACTTACACTCTGGGGAATAGGGCTGAGAGCCCTTTTGTCCCTTCAGGTCACTGGAGCAGATTCATTTCAACATCAAAAGACTAGTGAAGAGAGTTCTTACATGCCATAAATATTCACAAGAACTGTAGAGTATGCGCTCCTACATTTTTACAAATCTTGACACAAGAGTGTTGTGCTTACAAAAAAAAAAATTCTAACACAGTGTGCCTGCAGCAAAGGTAGTACACATTCAACATGTCCTGTTATACTGCCCCTTTTACAAGGACTCCCACACAAGATATATTTCCCCTCTATTGTAGAGCTACCCAGACAGATTGGAGGGGTTCTATACCAAACTATTGCTCTCTGATACAAATCAAACCATAACCTGCACAGTAGCTAAATTTTGTGTAGCAGCAGTGAAAATATGACAACAATTGGCACAGTCATGATCCAGTTGGTTGTAATATTTTTAGTTTGCTTTAAACTCTGTATTTGATCTTTGACTGAAATAAACATGGATTGATCATATGTTCCAGACTAAAGCAGCATGGGGAGTCGTGGGGCAATTTTTACTCATTTTACCCATCTCCCCTTTACTCTGGAGTCCTCTGTGCTACCCAGAAATATGTCCCTAATGGTTGTGGAGCCCTCAGGGACATGTTTTCAGGTAGCCCAGAGCACTTCATAGGGAAGGGTAAATGGGCAAAAATCCCATACCCCACTGCACCAGACTAAAGGCCACACTGCTTTAGTCTGGAATGCAGCAGCGCAATGTAAATTTCCTTTGCTGCAGGAAATTTAGGACCAACAAACAGAAGTACTTTTTCACACAATGCATTATCAACTTGTGGAAATCTCCGCCACAAGATGTGGTGACAGCCAACAACCTGGATGGCCTTAAGGTGGATTTGGAAGACTTCATAGAGGGGAGGTCTATCAACGGCTACTAGTCAGAGGTATAGGCCACCTCTAGCCTCAAAGGCAGGATGTCTCTGGATACCAGTTGCAGGGGAGTAACAGCAGGAGAGAAGGCATGCCCCCAACTCCTGCCTGTAGGCTTCCAGCAGCATCTGGTGGGCCACTGTGTGAAACAGGATGCTGGACTAGATGGGCCTTGGGCCTGATCCAGCAGGGCTGTTCTTATGTTCTTATATTAAGCACACTGTGTTACTTGGGATGGCAGCTATCATCAGTAAATACCAGGATGTGTTCCCAGGGTTCCAACTAGTCATAGCATTGACTTGTAGCATTCAGCCTTCAGTTTTGCAAGATCCTACAGCTTGAAGGAACTGAACATATAAAGCTGAGTCAGGCAATTGGTCTATCTGGCCCAGTATTATTTACTCTGGCTGGCAGTGGCTAGCCAAGTTCTCAAACTGGTTTTTCCTGGCATTGCTGCTTAAGATATCTTTAACTAGAAATGCCAGGAACTGAAAATTGGACTTGTGCATACAAATGGTGGCTCATACACTGCTACGGCAATGTGGGTGGTAGGAGCACTGTCCATGCTGTTGCCCACGTGTAAATATCATTGATGCTTTTGTGCACCAGGGCAGTTCTGCTCTTCCATAATGTAGGGATGTATGAGCCAGCAACATTCAAACCATGGTTCGAATCAAGCCGGCCCAGTTCGGCTGGTCCAAGTTCGAATGGGACCAGCCCTGGTTCTAAGAACTGGTTTACAGGCTGGTTTGGGGATATACTTGTAGTTATATATTTGTAGGATATACTTGTAAAGGGGAATCCAGTGAGGATTCCCCTTTACAAGAAAAGGGGGCATTCTTCCCTATGCTTAAGGCTGTTGGTGGGGAGGGGGGAGGAGAGAGGGATATTCCCAGTGTGCCCCACCCGCAGGGTACCCCTGCACCCCGCCGTACTTGGCAGCAGTGAATACTCCCACCCTTAAGTACCCATTCTGCTCAAAACCAGGCGCCCTCCCCACTTACATTCTACCACCCTCTCAGTGCCCCCAATCTGGCCCTGGTTAAATACCTCCTCCCTGTGCCTCAAAGTCCAGATCCTGATCCCACTCGCCCCCTATGACTGCTATTTGGATTTTTTTTTTAAAGGGCCAGAGATGGAAACACAAATAATTAAACTTTCAGTGTAATATTAATCTGATTCTCACTCCCTTCTTTAACAGTTACATATGTGGGGCATGTTCGCTGAAGTGCATAGGATGACTCTGATGCTTGGGTGGTAGGATCAAATGTATTAACAGAAAGTACACCACTGAATTTGCCTGTTAATAAATGAAAGACCTTTTCTGCAGCTGGCGCATGCTTGAATTTCCCTAAATACCAGGGATGCTTACACATGACCTACACTGTGTGCTGTGAACCTGTTTTCCTTATGCTTGATCAAGCAAATTTTGGCAAGCTACAGATTCCCTGTTGTGAAACACAACTACACTGAAGCATTCAACACATATTCTGACCTTATTCTTTCATTGTACAAAAGCTGAAGTAGAATGGCCTGCTGTGAATATTTCCAACTGGGGTGCCTTGGAAGAAAAGCCTTTCCAGGTTATATACTTTTAATTCTTTTTTATGCACTGCATCACCGGGGCATTACTGTTTTTCACTCCTCAGTAAAAAGCAAATGAGTTGTGACTGATCAGTCTAAAAAGGCAGAACGATAGGCAGCGAGATGTGTGTTTCTATCAGCGATTCATACTTTTTTTTAAGGGAACAATAGTTAATATCTAGCACTGCCAGCAGTATTGCATTAAAGAACATTAAACAGTATCTTTTATGAGAAAAAATGGTATTATCACTTCAACTGTTTCTCCAAGCCAATATTTAACCCATTTGACCTCTTTACATTGGAGATTTACAAATGGGAGGATGCATAATCAGAAGCCTAATGAAAAAGCATGGTGTGTGATTAGAGTGCTGGACTAGGACCAGGGAGACCCGAGTTCAAATCCCCATTCAGCCATGAGACTTGCTGGGTGACTCTGGGCCAGTCACTTCTCTCTCAGCCTAACCTACTTCACAGCCTGGTTGTGAGGAGAAACCTAAGTACGTAGTACACCACTCTGGGCTCCTTGGAGGAAGAGCAGGATATAAAATGTAAAAGCAAACAAACGAACAAATAAATAATTTTTTTGAAAGAAGAGGACACATTTTGAATTACTCTCTTGACACTTACTATGTTAGGGACACAGCAGGAACATACCATGCAATGTGGCTAGTTTACATATCACATTTGCAAATGCTTAATATACAGGTGAAACTCGGAAAATTAGAATATCGTGCAAAAGTCCATTAATTTCAGTAATGCAAATTAAAAGGTGAAACTGATATATGAGACAGACGCATTACATGCAAAGCAAGATAAGTCAAGCCTTAATTTGTTATAATTGTGATGATCATGGCGTACAGCTCATGAAAACCCCAAATCCACAATCCCAGAAAATTAGAATATTACATGGAACCAAGAAGACAAGGATTGTAGAATAAAACAATATCGGACCTCTGAAAAGTATAAGCATGCATATGTATTCAGTACTTGGTTTGGGCCCCTTTTGCAGCAATTACTGCCTCAATGCGGCGTGGCATGGATGCTATCAGCCTGTGACACTGATGAGGTGTTATGGAAGACCAGGATGCTTCATTAGCAGCCTTCAGCAATTCTGCATTGTTTGGTCTCATGTCTCTCATCCTTCTCTTGGCAATGCCCCATAGATTCTCTATGGGGTCAGGTCAGGCGGGTTTGCTGGACAATCAAGCACAGTACACTATATACTTTTCAGAGGTCCGATATTGTTCTATTCTACAATCCTTGTCTTCTTGGTTCCATGTAATATTCTAATTTTCTGGGATTGTGGATTTGGGGTTTTCATGAGCTGTATGCCATGATCATCACAATTATAACAAATTAAGGCTTGACTTATCTCGCTTTGCATGTAATGCATCTGTCTCATATATCAGTTTCACCTTTTAATTTGCATTACTGAAATTAATGGACTTTTGCACGATATTCTAATTTTCCGAGTTTCACCTGTAATATGCATATTGTTCACCATGGTTAAAGTATAGTGGTGGACATATTATGTTGCAGAATGTCTATTCCAAAAGCACTGATCTCAAATCTGAACAACTTCAGTCAGCTTCCACATGCACAGATGTAGGAAGCTTGCAAGATTAAAAGCATAATGATGTGGGTTTTTTGTTTTTTTCTTGTTCCATGAAAGTGAAGGAGGCCTAACGTCTTTAAGGCTTCGGTCTCTGTTACAAAACACTACCACTCCAGTTCACCCAGGGACAGTTAAGGTACAGTGTTAAAGACAAACCTTCCATCATGTTAATCTATCATATTATGGAAGAACCTGATGGAATCTGGTGGTTTATGGCTTGAATTCGGGGGCAGAGCTGTAATTAGGCGGATGGGTCTTACATGAGCTGCCAACTCTTGAGAACCTGTCCCTACACCCCTCCATTAGCATGTGGGCCAGTGTCAAGTACCCCCCTCTCCTCCATTATCATGTGTGCTTACCCAGCACTGGCACCTCCGTGCCACCCCTACCTTGACTTACTGTGTCCACTGCCTGCTTCACACAGGCTCCTGCCAGCAAGTGGGCAGACTGGAGTTTCCTTTCTTGTGTGTGAGCAGGAGAAGAAGCAAGCTGTCCTGACTGGGAATGGTGATGGGCACACATGTGCCATGATGCCACACACATGAGAGAGGAAACAACCATCTGCCAGATCACCAACAGGAGCTGGAGCAAAGTGGCAGGTGGGCAGCAGAGGCAGGAGGAGGAAGAGGAGGGGAAGGCAGTGGGAGTGGTGGTGGCAGCAGCAGCAGCAAAAGAGGAGGTGGCAAGGCAGAGGGTGGCACAAAGAGGCCAGTGCCAGGCCCCTGCATGATAATGGAGGGAAGCTGGGTTCTTGATGGGGCAGTGGGGGCCCCTCATATGATCCAGAGCAGGGATTCTCAATGTTGGGTCCTCAGATGTTATTGGACTTCAACTCCCATGATTCCCAACCAAAGGCAACTGGGGCAGAGGATTATGGGAGTTGAAATCCAATAATATCTGGAGATCCAACGTTGAGAACCCCTGGTCCAGACCATGGGTTGCTACAGGGCTTCCCATGTCACTGGTTGAATTAGTAGGGCCAGGGTGCCCATAAAACAAATAACTCAGGTCAATTCAATATGGAGAAAAATTAAACCTAGACAATTCAACCTGGGGACAAATCAGTTAGATGAATAGTTTACGCCACCCCATTTGTATTTTGCGGTTGAATTTCCAATTTACCTCTAAAACCACAGGGTTGTATTCAAAGGAAGTTAGTCATGAGAATCTCACTGAAATTAACTAACTCTCTTTGGATATAACCCATAGTGACTAGGAACGTTCAGTGTGCCAAGATAAAATGGTAAAAAGGAAAGGGTTCTAGGTAGATTTGTGGAAACAGTCGAATGTAAAGGTGTGTTTGAAAGGAAAGGCGCAAGAAGGACAGAGAAGGATATAAAGGTTTGATGACCTAGGGACTGATGATAGGATCTGGGGATAGGGCCACAGAGAGCTGTATTATTTCTTTCCATATATTTTATTCACCACTTTGTATGCACAATCAAGATGCACACAAAAAGGGAGGTAAAGGGTGGATCTTTCTTCATTATTTTAGTCCACATATTATCTATCTCACTTTCTACCACACACCCTCCGCTCCTAAATATGCACTTCCCTAGAGATAGCTATGATCTGCAGTTATGCATGTAAAACATTACCAGCAACTTGGGCACTAATATATACTGATAAAAGAATCATGTTGCAAGCTTCATTTCCGTTTCCTAATTTTTAACTAACTGAATCCTATTCGCTTTACAGCCAACATCTCTTAAATAGTTTTCCTAGAGCTACTATAGAGTAAATATATTCTACCTTCCAAAATATTTTGCATGCAAATGGCACTTAGACTGAATGAGATAATTCAATTAGTTTTCAATTAAGTAACTACTGTATAAAACATTTAATCAACTTTCCCTCAGTGTCAATATGTTGTTGTCATCAGATCTCTAGAAGAGAGTTAGTTGGAAGAAGGGAAACCTTAAACATTGCACCCACAATTTTCACCACACAAAATTGTGTAGTGGCTGCACTAATGCTGTCATTCCTATATGCATCTTTTTTCGTCTTACAGAGATCACACATTGTTTAGATAGCCATATTATATGTTATTTATTATATGTTAACTATAATAATTATATTATAGTCATACAGTATTATATGTTAACATATGGCCTGCATTCTTAGACTGGTGATGCTGTAGCTTAGTGACAGGGTTCATGCTTTGTATGCAAGGTTGATAAGGTTGTTGCTTGGCATCTCCAATTGATGGCTCTTATGTTTGATGGCTTGGAAGGCCTCTGCCTCATATTGATTTCACACAAAATGACAATTATGTTTGCTGTGATGGCACATGGGTGTTTTCTGCAGTAAACACAAAAGGCAGGAGCATGTTTCCAGTCAATCAGGACGTGTTCCTCAGACATTGCACCCTGATGCATGCATATTTAGCAATGCACACCTACCTTTCCCAATAAATGGATTTATTGAGAAAACGCTTCCAGGCAGGAAAATGCAGCCAAGCCAACCAAGAAAAGTTTTGAATTTTTTGTTCGTTCTTTCTTTCTTTCTTTCTTTCTTTCTCTTTGCCTCATTTCTTTATTCCCCCCCCCCTTTAGAAGTCTCATTGCTGTTTGTGTTAATCATGTTTGTATCATAAGAAAGGGGCCAATTTTCTTTTTCCCCCTCTAGTAGCCCATTTGCTCCCTGTGGCTTTCAGTGGAGAAAATGGCTTCTCCTGCCTCTAGCTTGCGGTTACCAGACTATTCACATGAAATTGGCAGGCATTCACGGAGCCTTCCAAGGGATCCTACCGGTCACATTTCAGACAGAGAGCATCAAAGCAATCATATTAGAGGACATTGTAAAGGGTGCACATACTAAATGCTTCCTGTTCATTTCAGTGGGAGCAACATGGTTCATTTCTCAGGCTGACTGATTCACATTACTGGCATTAAGCCACACATTGCAACTCTGCACTGATTATGAAAGCCATGTGATACAGAATTTAGCTCTTGGGGAAGTCACTTTCTCTGCATTTGAGGAAAACAGGTACAATGCAAGCAGACTTTATGCAGCACTACTGATGTTTAAGGAGTGGCTACCTTAAGTGGCGCAGCAGGGAAATGCTTGACTAACAAGCAGAAGGCTGCTGGTTCGAATCACCGCTGGTACTATATCGGGCAGCAGCGATATAGGAAGATGTTGAAAGGCATCATCTCATACTGTTTGGGAGGAGGCAATGGTAAGCCTCTCCTGTATTCTAACAAAAGCAGAGGTGTATCTAGGGAAAATAGCGCCTAGGGCAAGCACTGAAATTGCACCCCTGTCCAAATATCTGACACCCATCTTTCAGATAACTTTACCATAATATCAGCTCAAAAATACAAGTCGAGCACATTAATCTTTTAATATTTCAAAAAATATTTAGCAGTGTACGTAGCCAGACCAAAAAATGCTGGAAAACTACAAATTTCAGTATGCTGGGGCTCATGAAATACCCAAATACTATGTGGAGGTGTACTTGGAAAACTAAACAGAAGTACCTGTCTAATTCTCTACTATGTGTTGTAGCATCACTGTTACATAACTTTTAAAAATAAATGGAGAATTTGACTTTCCCCAGATACTCTGAAAATAATTAAAGGATATGCAGAGTAAATTGTGCTACTGCTTGGAATATATTCTAGTATTTCAGAAAGACAGTTAAAATGAGAGAAAGAGGAAGAAATTTCCAGTGGGCCTTAATACTAAGGATTTCACACTGGTTCAAAGATAAACTCACCATTAACAGTCATATTATTAAGACATCACATTTAACTCACTTATCACAAGAAGCAAAGTAAGAGCAAATGAATACAATCCTAGCTCATAAGCTTCAGCTCACTAATCACAAGCTCTGATTCTCTGTACATAGTGCCAGACTGAATATGTGTACAGTGACTAATATTATATTAATTTTTTTAAAAAAATTACCCTTTGCCCCTTCAAGGGGCTTCCTAAAGGCTGTGGGGAGGGGAGGTCTGCAAAGCACCCCCCTCCCCTCACCAGGCTCTTAATTAATCACCGCAGCCCATCGGGCCTGTCTGGTCCTGCAAAGATCGGCGCGGTGGCCATTTTGGAGGCTGCCACACATGCTCAAAGGGCCTCTGCAAGGCCTGGCAAGCCCTAGGGCCTTGCAGGGACCATTTGAGCAGGTGCGATGGCCATATAATAATATTTAATAAAATATATAATATATTATTTTTTTAATGGCCGTGGAAAACAAAATGGCCAATGGACATACTCAAATGGCCTCTGTGGGGCCTGGCATGGCCTAGGGCCTTGCAGAGGCCATTTGAGCATATGTGGTGGCCATTTTGTTTTCTGTGGCCATAAAAAAAAAATTAAAAAAATGGCACCCCCCTTCAGGTGGCGCTCGGGGCACGTGCCCTGCCCGCCCCACCCTAGATATGCCTCTGAACAAAAGAAAACCAAAAGGACTCTGTGGCTGCCAGGAGTTGGAATCGATTTGATGGCACACTTTACCTTTACACTAACATTTATATTCTAATAGTGAGGTAGATGCTAGCATGGGTGTTTTTCCAGCAAAGCTAGTCACCCACTTGTTAATGTGAAAATGGACTGGATTTGGAATTTTGGTTTTCCAGCCAACTAAAGTACCTGAAGAATACTGGTTGGTCTTTTTTGAAAGCCATTTCTGAAATCTGGCTGAAATATAAGAGGAGGACTTCCCCAGAGTTATCTCCTTTAACTTCAATGTTTCCTAACAAACAAAAAGGAATCAGATTTTGATATTTCACTTCAGAAAGAAAATGCTTCTTCCTTTCTGGAATAATTTACTTATTCACAGGAGCTGATATCTTCTGAGAAATTGATAACTAGATTCAATGGTAATAAGCCACTGTTCCCCACCCCCACACCCCAGTATTTTTGAGCTGGCATATTGATTTATAACGTCTTCAGCAACATGGGCCACTTCATAATAAGTCTTTCTTTAAGATTGTTATAACCTCTGGAAATAAAGCATCAGCAGAAAATATACATTACTTTTTAATCTAGATATACCACAATTTAATTTTAAAAGCAAATGGGGGAATGCTCTCTCTCTCTCTCCATTACTATTTCATCTGAAGAATTGATATGAATTTTTCAATAATGTGTTTCATACACTAATCTCTTCAGATTAGAAAGAAACTTCTTAAAAATGATCTGTGGTGTTTAACTTCCCATTGACTTTATCTTACCTGCCAACAGTCCCAGATCTGTGTTGGAGAGGCCCTGCTAATAATAAAGCAGATTGGCTGCCTGCATTTTGGGATATATTGTTACACAACTACACCAGAAACTGGTGGTTTCAGTGATTTAAGATATGGCTGCCTAACAGATTATTATTGCTGATTGACTGCCCCAACCCCCTCCCCCCACCGCGTGCAAAGCAGGGATGTGCATGAAACAGATTTTGCATTTTGTTTTGAGCTCGAAACAAAATGCAAAATGGCTGAAACATTTGATCAAAACAGAGGCTGAGCTGGCTGTTTTGATGAAACAACTCGAAACATTTAAGTGTTTTAGTGATAGCGATCAATGGGGAAACCTGAAACACCCCATTGTTCCCCATGGATAGCCCCTAGGGACACCACAGTGGGTTGGGACATAGGGCATGATGGGTGCTACCTACCACCCAACCCACAAAAGAAAATGTGCAAGCAGGTGATTTTTTAACAATTTTTAATCTTTCCTCAAAACAATGGGGAAACCAATAAAATCCCCATTGGACCCCCTGGGGACCCTACGGGTTTCCCATTGTTCGCTATGGCTGAAACGAGCTGCACTCACAGAGTGCAATGCATTTTGTAACCCTGCCTTGAAAAACACTATGAAAACACACAGTAAAAGGGAATCTGTCCCTCCCAACACAGTTTTCAAACTGTCTGAATGGCCAAAAAAGAATCCACTGACAGCCACAGTGCCTGCACTGCAGTAACATCACTGGCAGAAGTTGCCCTCTCACACAGAATTATGACTCCTTATTTTCCTGATATTGCATCAGCTGCCACGGGAGCACCGTTTCTGAGCAGCAAGCATAGCCATAAGTTCAACTAATGCAACTTCAGCCACATTTTTGACTGAGTACACCTTGCAATGCAGATTGCAGAGCAGACCAGAACAGTGAGTGCACAAGTTAGTCTCATTGCCAGGCATGGAGCTCATTGCAAGGCATGGAGCTCATTGCAGCAATCACCAAGAAATATTACACAGACACACAGAGAGCTGCCACTGTCCATTTCTCGCCACAATGCTATGTCTCTCTCTCACACACACACAAAATCAAGGAAGGTAGGCCAAGTTCTGCCTTTGTCAATCTGAGATCCAGCAAAAACAGACAGTTATAGAAGCAATAGCACAACATATTATACTCAGTGCTGAGAAAAGAAAACCACAAAATCAAACCTTCCTTCCTCCTCTCCTGATGTATCCTCTTCAAGAGAGCCATAAGGGCTCTCTCTGGCCCCCAGTCACTTTGAATACCTTTTGAAATTCCATCATTTTGTGTTACCTCATCCCCCGCCCCGCCAACAGGAGCACATATTGCCCATGACAACACTTGAGTTGTATGATAACAAGCCAACCAAGAAGCAAGGAGATCATAAGCCAATCAGAAGCCAGTGCCAGAAAACCAATCAGCAAGGGAAAACAGGCACCCAAATATCAAAATGTTTCAATCAAAATGCGGTTGTTCTGCTCCAAGCACAAAAGAGTCCCCCTTTTTGGAGCACATTCTGTTTTGAGCCCATTTTGAATCAAAACGTTTTGCCATCAAAATTTCTGCACATCCCTACCCAAATCCTTGTTCTATTAAAACCTTGTTGTACACCTTGAAAATGAGGTGCAAGAAACTTATTGCAAACATACTTACTGCAGCAATGATAGGAGTTGCACAGAAACAACCAGAGGTCCCATTACGGGCAGTCCTCAACCTAAGACACTCCAAGTTAAGACTTAGGTGCTCAGAACAGCACTGAAGACTGTTGTAAATTGCCACCGTGTTTCAACTTCACAACACTCACCATAGGAGGAGAAGCTAGAGGAGGTGTTAATGGAAGCTCAGGCTCACATTGTCATTGAGAGTGGCAGTCTTGGAGGCAGCTGCTGCTGCTGCTGCTGCTGCATCTGAGGCTGCAGAGACTGGCTCACTTGCCCATCCAAAGTGCTCTCCCTGCCACCACTGCTGCTGCTTCAGCTCCTCCTCTTCCAAGCTCAGCTGCTGTGCTGTGATGGCAAGAGGAAGAGAGTGCAGCCCATTCCCAACCCACATGCCACTTCCTGATTGCCCTACTTCCTTCCCTGTCTAAGTGTCCATTGCTCAGGAGGAAGAGGACATAGAGGTGAGTTTCCTAGTTCCCTTCCTTCCTTCCATGCAAAAGTGAGAAAGAGCCAAGAAAGACTGGGAAGGGAGTGGCTGGCAAGGGTTAGCAATTTCTCTGCCATCCTTCTGGCAACCTTCTGCTTGTTAGTCAAGCATTTCCCTGCCCTTCAGCTGGATTTTAAGGGCACAAGTGCACCCTTAACCCTGGCACTGGGGTCATGTGGGTGCTCAGACTGCATGGAGCCTGAGCACACACAGAGTCAGATGCCTAGAACACCTGACTCCTGGGGGAATTCCCCAATCCATTGTGCTCATTGTATGGTGCATTATGGGATTCCTGGAGGCTGGGACTCATTTTCCCAGCCTCCACTGATCTGAGCTGCCGGGAGGAGTGCAGATTGTGTGGATGTGTGGCAGAGCACCAAATAATTCAGCCACCATCATTTGAAGGGAAGGTAGGTTCATTCTGTGTAAACCACCCTGAGCCATTTTTGGAAAGGCAGTATAGAAATCGAATTATTTCTTGTTTACACAGTCAGACAGGTGTTATTGACTGGTTTGTTTTATCCAGACATCGAGTCCTTCCCAAGGACCTGGGATGCCAGAATTTTATTGTCAATTGTTATAGATATCGTCGCAGAATATAGGCTGTTCCCAGTAAAGCTGCTTTTTGTAATTGGCTGATGTGGCCCCTATGGTGTTGAGGTGCTCTTCAAGGTCTTTTGGAAGTGGACCCAGGGCGCCAATTACCACTGGGATTATTTTGGTCTTTTTCTGCCACAGCCTTAATTATTATTTAATAATAATAATAATAATAATAATAATAATAATAATAATTATTATTATTATTATTATTATTATTATTATTATTATTATTATTCCTGCCTTTCCCCCACCCCACCCACCCATCCTTGTGAATAGCCTTTACATTTATCCCAAAAAACAGATTTCACAAGCAGAACCCATAAACGTTTAGAAAAGAGAAGCACTATAACACTATCAGTGTTGGCCAAAGCAGGGTGTTTCACAAGGGGTCTGGCCACTTTTTCAGAACACAATTGCTTAACAAACAATAAATTAATGCACACATCATATCTCAAAGTGCAAATACATATGCTAAATGAAACGCAAGGAAAAACTCCTGTCTGTGCAGTTTTTCTTGTTCTATTTCAGGAATAGTTTTCCCTCTTGGCTACTCCTCCTTCAACATACTGCTGCTTAGAGGGCAGGCAGGCAACATCCTGCAGAGTGCCCAACTTTAGCATTTCATGCAACCATTTTATTATTCAGGGTATCCAATTTATGGAGAGAAGGGCTAAGTTAGATATATTAATCCCCACCATGGTGCAAGAGCTTTCCAGTTCAGCCGGACAGTCTTTTCTTTTAGCACTCTGTATTTCTTTCTTTCAAAAGAGTGTTCCAATTGGCATTTTGTTTGTTTTGCCATTTGTGAATATCTAAGCAACGATAGATTAAAAGTGTCCCAGCATATGGAAAATTGGCTATTTCATAGGATATTTGTTGCTCTTTTACTGTGGGAGAATATGCTTAACATTTACTATTTGCTGACACAGGCATTTCTAGCCATTCTATTTCATATGCAGAAATCAACATTTTATCAACAAGAAGCACTACAGAAGAGATACAGAGAAATGTTGCATCTATATTATGTCCTCTCTCCTTAGCTTGAGCCTGAGCTAAAGAAAAGGCCAGCAATCTGCACAAAGTAAATTATGCTGAAACCCTGGAAATAATCCATCCTTTCATAGTTCCTAAGATATATGAAGCTCATCCAGAGCAAAATAAACAAAAACATCCAGCCTTGTACTGGTAATTGTGAAGCCACCGATTAGGTGACTGGCTGGGGTCCTCTCACAGTTCTAGCACTTCTTCCCCCACTGGAACTCAATGGGGTCAACATCCACCTGCATTCTCTCCTTATGCTTCTCTCTGGGAACCAAAGTTGCTGCTTTAGATATGACTGTCTCCTCTTGTAACCTCAATAACCTTGTACATCCCTGCCATCTTGCAAGGATACTGATTACTACTCTGAGACTAAAGATGGCCCCTGTGACGCTAACTTCCAGTTGGCCAGCCCAACACATCCAAAAGTAACTGAGACCACTGCCTGCAACAGTGAATCCTGGTGGCTTTCTGATTACCATCTTCCTGGCTATGGTGGATTGTTCATCTGCTTTTCTCTGGTACACAGATATCTAGACAGGAAAGACTATTCCTGGCTTGTCCATTGGGTCCTTAGGGCTCAGAATCCTAACAGTAACATATAGGAAATATCTTTTAAAATTAAATTTGTATCCTGTTCTTCCTTCAAGGAGCTCAGGTCAGGGTATGAGGTTTGCCCTCTTGATCCAAAGAATAATCCTGTGAGGTCTGTTAAGAGAGAGTGGCTGTGCCAAGATTATTCACAGCTGAGTGTGGATTCAAATCCAGGCCTTCCTGGTCCTAGACCAACATTCTTATTGTTACACCACACTGGCACTGTAATTCTGTTACATTATATTGTCAAAGCAAACTTATTAAATTCTGAAGGATGGTGTGCAATGATGCAAGGTAAACTTCAGCAGATTAGCCTAGCCTTAGGAGGTTTAAGTCTCAAGTAAGTTAAATAAACTAAATAATAATACATCTAAATATATAGCTCAAAGCAGAACATGTGCTTTGTATGTATGTTCTATGTTTAATCCTGGCAACTGCAGTTGAACTGTCTCAGCTATGAGGGCTGGGAAAGCCTTTTGCCTGAGACATGAGAGAACCAACTCTGGTCCAAATGGGCCAATGCTTTGACTCAGTGTGAGGTCATTCACACAATAAAAAACTATGTTCTACCTGGGTTTGAGAGCTGTGTGTGCTCCCAGTATTCCCTTGTGTGCCAGCAAGGTAGGAAAACCTGGGTAGAAGAGCTTGTGTGGAAGCAAGGTAGGAAGAAAACCTGGGTAGCTTTTCTGCCTGCCTTGCTTCCACACAATCAATTCGACCCAGTTTTTCCTCTTACCTGGCTTCCACACAATCAAAAATTGGGGGCACACACAGCTCCCAAACCCAGGTAGAACACAGTTCTTGGGGCCATTCACATGACCTAACAGGCGAGCAGGTGGGCGGGTGGGTGGAGGGCTTTGCAAACCTTGCCATCCCACCAGATGAGCATCCTGTGCTTGGTGGGCACACATTGCATGCTCCCACACAATTCATGCTGCTCCGTGCAGTGTGGAGCGGGGCAGATCACTCTGAAGCCAGGACTCATTATCCCAGCCCCCAGGTATCCCACAATGCATCCTATGCCAAGTGTTGTGCCCTGAGAGATTCCCTCAGGGGATGGGCTCTCTAGGTGCCTGTCTGTGTGTCAGCACAAGCTACAAGTAGCCCATGCTGACACAGGAACACTTAACCCTTAAACATTTGCACCCTTAACCTCGGCTAAAAGCTGGGCTTCAGTGCTTGGTCTGGCACCATGGCACTGCCAAAATCTGCATGGATCCCGGTGGTTCTCACAGGCAGCCAAACCCAGGCTTGGCTGTCTATGCCTGGGCATAGCTGCTTGTGAGGACTTTTGGAAATGGAATCCCAGTGCATCAACCTTTTGCACCGACTAGCCTAATGACCACTAGGGGCACTGGGCGTAGAGGTAAATAGTGAGGGTCTCCTTACCTTTCCCTGGTTGCCTCTACTCTATGACCCCTGTTTTGATTCCTCAGGTTCTTCCTGTAGTGAGTCAGCCATCTTCCTTTCTTCCTAGAGAGAAGGTGGAAACATCGATCCATCTCCCTACCTATTCATTATGTAGCTGATAGATAGGATAGGTCTTTCCTATCTCACCAGTAAATCAATTTAGTTTATACTCTACAGTGATCTCCATGTGTATTACTTAAATAGCTGCAACAACTAAACTCTGCACTCTGTAACTGGAGTGGTAGCTTCCTTGGTGCTTTGCTAAATAATCTCAAACCCCAACAAGGACAGCCTCTTTGATTGTGAGAGTGACCTCTATATGTCAGCTATTGTTTATTCATAACCTCTCCTAAATGGGCAAAGAGGCACCTTTTCAAGTGGTAGTATTTAGCAGGAGGAAAGAAACTGTTCCTATTCAGTCCAGCATAACATCTCTCCAGTGGGTGATGTTGATATCTCATCTGCATGTGTGTGGGACACTTCCTATTTTCTACTAGGGTGGGGAGTGATATGAAATACATCCCCTTCCCAAAGCACACATACTGCTGTTTCAGTTGTCTACTCTGTTGTTCCAAGATGTATTTCACAAAAATGCTATGAAACTCTGGTGGCCAGAGCTTGCTTAAACTGGGGAGCAGCCACATTATGTGTGACAGAAACTATCACTTGATTATCCTGCTCTTTTCAGAGCCCTCTGATGTCATGATGCCTTTGCAAGATGCTAGTACTATAGAATTGCTTTCTGTGATGAGCTCACCTAGTGAAGTCCAGGCTTCAGGCTAGCTGGACCTCTGGTCAGAAGTGGAATAAGGCAGCTCTTTAATCTCTTGAAAGATTTGCACCATAGTCCAGTTAAATCCAATAATTTATATGAAGTTCTTTTAACTTCATAATGTGTCTGAAAAGACCTTGAGGAAATATCTTCCAGTTCTTTCAACAGAGAAAAGACTGAAAATGAAATCCTTTTCAACTTCAAAAGAATAAAGACTATGTTCTGAAACCACTTGAGTTTGGGGTGGCTTTTTGTGGATTTTTTTTTAAGGGTTACTTTTTTCATGCACAGACAAAAGGTAGTACTTTGACAAAAGTCTACTATGGTATAAGCATTCTAAGGAATGCCAATTGCAAGAGATTTTGGAGAGATATTAATTTGAAAGAACTGTCTTCCCAATTTTATTTTGACAAGGCAATGATCACTCAATAACTATAAGCATTCATTTGTTTGCTCCATTAGCTTGCATTAAAGCTGGGCAAATAGTCTGTAGTGAATAAATGAACTGCTGGTTTTTCCTCTTCATCTATTAGGAAATTGGCCACAAATTATTAGCATTTTTCATTATTGATTTATTACAAATGATAGTTTCTGTGACTACATTTTGCTGTTTTACTCCCAGGAGGAATGTTACAGCTGGGACCGAAAGGAGAGCTCAAAGATCACCTTCTTCCATATGAACATGTTCAGAATATGTTTCAGAGGCTGCATTCACACGTATTGCAGAACCATGGGTCCACCATGGTTTTGCTCCCCCTGCTCTCCTGTCTGCATTCGCACATTACGGACAGGTGGCAAACTGCAGTCACAGAGACTGCAGAGAGAAGGGGGAACTGGCTGCCAGGGCTTCCTTCTTGACTGAAGTACAGCCCTGGCAGCCAATTGCAGCTGGAATCAGGGAGAAGCTTCCTCCCTCAACTCCAGTTCCTGCAGAGGGGGACTACAGTGCTGCATTCAGATGTAATGCTGGCACCGCAAAACCAGAGTTAAAGGCAGCAAAACTCACTACAAAGTCTGGGGAGGGAAACTATGGGTAGATTTTTGGTCCAAACTATGGTTGTCCAAAGTGTACACAGTAATCTAAATATGGGGGCACCATAGATTTGTATATATTAGCAGTTTTATTTTCAATCCCCTTCTTAATGTTCCCTAGCATGGGATTTGTCTTTTTCACAGCTGCCGCACACTGAGTCAACATTTTCAATGCGCTGTCCACCACGACCCCAAGATCTCTTTCCTGGCCAGTCACTGACAGATCAGACTCCATCAGTGAATATGTGAGGTTTTTTGCCCCAATATGTATCACTTTACACTTGCTTACATTGAACCACATTTACCTTTTTGCCACCACTCACCCACTTTGGAGAGGTCCTTTTGGAGCTCCTCACAATCAGTTGTGGATTTCGCTAACCTAAATAATTTGGTGTCATCTGCAAATCTGGCCACTTTGCTGGTTATCTCAACTTTTAGATCATTTATGAATAAGTTAAAGAGCACTTGTCCCAGTACAGGTCCCTGGGGAACCCCACTTCTTACTTCCCTCCATTGTGAAAGCTGCCCATTTATTCCTACTCTCTGTTTCCTGTCCTTCAACCAGTTACCAATCCGCACATGAACCTGTCCCCTCATCCCCTGACTGCTAAGTTTACTCAAGAGCCTTTCATGGGGAACTCTGTCAAAAGCTTTCTGGAAGTCCAAGTATACTGTGTCAACCAGATCACCTTTATCCATATACCTACTGACACTCTCAAAGGACTCTGAAAGGTTAAGGCAAGACTTTCCCTGCAGAAGCCATGCTGGTTCTCCTTCAGCAGGCCCTGTTATTCTATATGCTTAACAATTTTATTCTTGAGAATGCTTTCTATATATTTACCAGGCACATAAGTTAAACTAACTGGCCTGTAGTTTCCCGGATTCCCCCTGGATTCTCTTTTGAAAATTGGAGTCACATTAGCTACTTTCCAGTCCTCTGGTACAGAGCCTGATTGTAGGGATACGTTACAAGTCCCTGATTGTAGGGACATGTCCATGCCTAAATTAGCTCTGTGTATTCTAACCTATGTTTCTAACATGAAGAGGAAGGAAGGACAGCACTCCACCCTACAGAATTTAATCAGTGTTTCTGACAGTCAAGGGGCACATTTTATGGATCAAAGCTTATAATGCCATGTTCATTCCACAAACATGACAATGAAAAGAAACAGAATTTTGGACTACCTTATGAACTTGTGATCAAATCACTACAGTATTTTGTATCTGCTACTTTTTCAGATGGTCATAAGTATTATGACCAATTTGAAAAGGGCCTTGGTTTGGTTTATTGCAGAGGAGGCACATTCCTCCCAGAACACACTACTAATAACACTTGGATAATGGTTGCTATTAAAATCCTGTTTTACTGTCAGCAGAATTTGCTAATGAGGCAAGCTGACAAACGCATGAAAGTCCATGTGGCAAAATCCCTGGCATTAAGGAGCGTTTTTTAACATGTAATGTTGTTTGGCCGTTAAGTTACTGATAGGAAAAATACTTAGTCACTTCCCAGCTGTTCAGTGGCAAGCCAACACATAAAATTTAAACCATTAAATAAGTCTGAAAGCAAGAGAACAGGTGGCAAATGGTTTATATGGCAGATGGTGCCTTTTTTAATATTTGTACTCACTGCTAATTTACAATACTAGAGTCCATAACTACCAAGTTGCATTTTACCTTTCCCACTCCAGAAATTAGTGAATTGTAGGAGGATGCATGAAAATAAATAACACAATCCTTTGTTTTAAAAGGTAATGCTGTCTTTTGGGCTGTGACAGCATAATGCAATAAATGTAAAATGTATAACAATAGATTTCTAATTCCAGATATCCTTTGCCCCACAAATGTGATTCAAATCTTAAATATTTTGAGTTCTAGGACCCCCTGTACTTATTTATTTTTTTAAATTTATTTGTAAAACAACTGTGACAGTGCTGTGTAAATAAAGGACAATAAAGGACACAAAAAGGGACACAAAAAACTTTTTTTCCAGGAGAATGAGTATTCGTAATATGCAGATACACTGGAGGTTTGCATCAGTTTGCTTTACTGTACTTCTCTGACTGTAAACTACTAGAAAACCTGCCTCTCTTGGCATACTCTACCATTTTATCTGGTCTATAGAAAATGTAAAGAAATGCAAGATAAGACATAGGCAAGAATGACAAACATTTTATGGAATATGGCATAATATAATGTTGTGAAGACTACAATTGTGATATCACTTTGTACTGTAGTGTATAGAGTAAGGCTACATTTTGAAAATATCTGAACTAGCTGAGATCAACTTTCTTTGAATCTTGGATCTGAACTACCAATCATATTTCTGGAGTATTCAGATTAGAGATGTGCAAATTGATTCAAGTTCATATTGATTCTAGCTCAAATTGGGCCATTTCAAGTTATTCACACTTGAAACAAAACACCCTTAAAATAAAGGCCCTTATTAGAGTTTGAATTGAAATAACCCCAATTTGAGCTTGAATTGATTTGAGTGATTCCAGCACCATTCCAGCAGGCTTCCCCCCCACCTTGCTGATTGATTTTCTGACACTGGCTTCTGATTGGCTTGAGAGTTCCTTGCTTATTGGTTGGCTTGTTATCATACAAATCAAATGTTGTCATGGACAACTGTGCCCCCACTGGCTGTGAGGAGGGAGGGGGAACAAAAAGGAGGGAATTTCAAAATGTTTTCAAAGGGCCTGGGGAGGGAAGTCAGAGAGTCCTTCGTTTACTCTTGAAGAGGATACATCAGGAGAGGAAGAAGGAAGGAATCAAGGAAAGATTGATTTTGTGGTTTTCATTTCTCAACACTGAGTATAATATTTATTTGTTTGTTTGTTTGTTTGTTTAGTGCATTTTTATATCGCCCTAACCCAAGATCTCTAATATACTGTGTTATTGCTGCTATATTAACTATCTAGTTTTGCTGGATCTCAGATTGACAAAGGGAGAACTTGGGTGCTTGTCTGCTTTCCTTGAGTTGTGGTTTGGCCTTTTTGTGAGATGGTGTTGTGGTGAGAAACTGAGAGCGTGGCAGCTAAGCTCTGTTTGTGTGTGTTTGTGTGGTATTTTCTTGGTGATTGCTGTGAGATGAGCCCCATGTCTGGCCTTGAGACAAACTTGTGCTTCACTCACTGCTCTGCAATCTGCATCAGTGATTCTTTTGGGGTCATTTTTGGAATTGGGGTGTGCAGAACTGGTTTGAATCAAACCCAGTTTGGTTCGAAGCAGCCTGGTTCAACTGGCTCAAGTTTGAACTGAACTGGCTCCTCAAAAAGGGGACCAGTGCAAGTTCGAACTGAACCCTATCCATTTGAATCAAACTGGTTCGGCCCTGTTTGGCTGGTTCAGCCATGCTTGTAAAGGGGAATCTGGTTTACAAGCAAAAGAGATTCCCTACCTATAAAGCGGTATGATGGATTGGTGAGGGGCAGGTGAATGGGCACCTTAACACTGGCAGTGGTGGCAGCTCCTTGGTGGCAATGGCCCTGGCAGCAGTCCCTCTCAGCCCCACTGGTGTGCCCCCCACTGCACCATGGGCCAGCGGGTGGCCTGGTTACAGCCTTTGTGTATCTCAGATAGTGAGGAGGAAGGGGATGCTTACAGCCCTTCAGCCAATGCAGGGGTGCCTGAGGGGCAGAGCCCAGCTGTCGTTTCCCAAGAGACGGCTGAGGCAGGTCTGGCTGATATCTCAGAGCAGGCACAGCAGTCTCAGGCAACAGAGACAGCGACTGATGAATCGGAGGATGAGCTGTGCAGGCAACCCCCACTGACTCCACAGCAGAGGCGGGTCACAAGGTGGCAGACACAGCTGGAAACCATCAGAAGAAGTAAGCGCCTCTTGCAGAGGGCTGATAAGTCTTGAATCCTTGCCAACTGAGAGTTATCAGCTTGGACTATAAAGCACGTCTACAGCTTGCAGTTAGCCACTGGAAGACAACATATATCATCCCTAGTGTCGATAGCCTTCAGCCAGAGCCAGAGACATTTTTGAGCCATGTTTCGCTTCTGCAACCCAGACTGGTCTTTTGCTAACTATCATCCTAGACTTCCCTACTGGGTGGCCAGATTTCTGACACTTTGTGTATGTGGGTGAGCACCGGTGGGGACGAGAGGGGCCACCACTGTGGAGCCACTGCTGCCATGGAGGAGCCACCACCACTGCAACTGCCAGTAAAGTGCCTTCTCACCCACCCACCCCTTTATAGGTAGGGAATCCCCTTTGCTTGTAAAGGGGAATTCTTACCCAATAACTCTTTACAAACAAGGCACTCAAACCAGGTCAAATTGGACCAAACCCATTCAACCTGGTTTGACAGCATGATCCGAACCACTGACCAGTTCTAACGAACCAGTTCACAGACCGGCTGTTTTGTTCAAATTCAGTTTGGATCTGAACCAAACCACCACTGACAGTTCAGTGCACACCCCTATTTTGTACTTTGAAAAAGTGTGTTGTTCTGTGTTGGAAGAGACTGATTCCTTTAACTGTGTGCTTCTAATCTGCAGTGTTTTGCAAGACAGGAACACAAAATGCACTGCAAATTGCAATGCAAAATTTGTTGTGTGCACTTTGTAAGTGCAGTTTGTTTTGGCATAGGGTACAATGGGGAACTTGAAGGACCCCATTGTTCCCCATGGGTAGGTCTAAGGACACCAAAGTGTGTTGGGTGGTATGGCGTGATGGGTGCTACCTACCAATCAACCCACAAAAGAAATGGGCAAGGGTGTGATGTGTTTTTTTTTTAACCTTTCCCCCAAACCCCATAGGCTCCCTATGTCTGGTCCAGACAAATGTCATGAGCCACTATTTTTTTTATTTTATTATTTTAACATGTATATCCCGCTCTTCCTCCAAGGAGCCTAGAGCGGTGTACTACATACTTGAATTTCTTCTCACAACAACCCTGTGAAGTAGGTTAGGCTGAGAGAGAAGTGACTGGCCCAGAGTCACCCAGCTAGTTTCATGGCTGAATGGGGATTTGAACTCGGGTCTCCCAACAGAGACACACACAAGTAAAAGGAGAATTACAATAAGCCAGGAAAGACCAAGAGAACAAACCTGTGTCATTGGAGCAGAAGGAGACAAATAAAGTGTTGTGATGGTGATAGTAGCTAAAAAAGAGAGGCTATTTAAAATTATTTATGAACTATTAAAAAAAAAGTTACCAAAGTGCAAAAGGTATGAAAAAAAGTTTTCTTTGGCCAAGAGGAAAAGCTGAAAGAGTAGAGTAAGAAAAAAAGGAAGGCAGCAGAGATTCTGAAGAATGGGAACTGCCAGCTCACTAAGATAAGTTTAAGAGAGTGAGAAACATCTAGCCAGACACAACAACAAGACAAGTTGAGATATCAAAAGCAAAGATTAATGATAGATCAGAAGAAAAGTAGAGCTGCAGGTGTTCAACAGAAAAGTGATAATGAATATTAAAAGAATGTATAATAGTTTTAAAGAGAGAAGATGATTAGATCCAAGTCAGAGCTTTGGGAAACTCCAGTTTAAATGGGGAATGATGATGATGATGACGACGACAACAATCATCATCATCATCATCATCACTATTAATTATTATTAAAAGATATGAGTAAAGAATGCTCAGACAGACACAAATAAAATCGGGTATGTTTTCCCTAAAATCTAAGAGCATAATAAAGAGAGGAGAAAAGAACAGACTGCCTAATGCAGTGGTAGGCTCTCTCTCGCTGGAGGTTTCCAAGCAGAGGCTGACAGCCATGGGTCAGGGATGCTTGTGCAGTTTCCCGCATTGAGCTGCAGGTTGGACTAGAACACCTCCAAGGTATCTTCCAGCTCTAACATCATATCAGTGGTATCAAAAGCTGAAGAGAAGTGCTCAATTAAATGTATTTTCGGGAGCTAATTAGGCATTATTGTCTAAGGATCTTATAGTTTTCCTGTTAACTGCAGCTAGATTATCCATTGCACAATACTGGAAGCATCAAACCATGTCTCTGACATCTTGGCATCAGTCTATGTGGCCTATTTCCATATCTGAAAAATTGACCCAAATTATTCTTCTTCGAGCGGGTCAAGCTAATTCTAATTATTTTTTCATGAAATGGTCAGATTTTATTATGTTCACAAATCAATATAATTTTAGTCATTCTCCTTCATCTAATTATTTACATATCTGGAAGGATGGTTAATGGATGCCATTATGTATCAATTTTGCTATTCATGTTTATGTATTGTCTTATTAATAATTTTTTTAAAAAGCTGAAGAGAAGTCAAGTCAAAGGAGATCAGAAAAATGCCAGTGTAGCAAGAGAAGATTCAGCAGAGGTTCAAGAAAAAGATCTAACAGAGAATATGTATCTTATGCAACAATATCAAGCAATATTATGATTGTTTTTAATAAACCAGTATGACAGAGATGACAGCCACCTAATGGCGCAGCAGGGAAATGATTTGACTAGCAAGCCAGAGGTTGCCGGTTTGAATCCTTGCTGGTATGCACCTATATCGGGCAGCAGCGATATAGGAAAGATGCTGAAAGGCATCATCTCATACTGCGCAGGAGATGGCAATGGTAACCCCCCTCCTGTATTCTACCAAAGACAACCATAGGGCTCTGTGGTCACCAGGAGTTGACATTGACTTGATGTCACATTTTACCTTTATGACAGTGATGATGTCTTGGGCTAGATGCCAAATGGTAGAAGCAGAAGCTACAGGGGCAGTGAGCCCTACTTCAAATACTCTGAAACAAATGGGAGGAGAGTTGGTCTTGTGGTAGCTAGCTTGAATTGTCCTCTTTGATAAGTAGGGTCTGTCCTGGTTTGCATTTGAATGGGAGTCTACATGTGAGCACTGTAAGATATTGCCCTTAGGGGATGGGGCTACTCTGGGAAGAGCATCTGCATGCTTGGGGGGTGGGGCTGAGAGAGACTCCTGCCTGCAACCTTGGAGAAGCCACTGCCAGGCTGTGTAGAAATACTAAGCTAGAAGGACCAATGACCTGACTCAGTATATGGCAGCTTCCTATGTTTCTACATTCCACTCTAAGAAAGAAGAAAAACCAGAAAAGATTCTGAAGCTGAAGAAAAAACAATACATAAGCATTCTAACAAGAAGAAACCAGGGTAACATCTGGCAGCCAATACAAACCAATACAGAACATATCATGGCAGTCAGGTTCCATATACTAAGGCCTTACTTCATAAGAGCAGTAAATGTGTGAAAATCTGAACTAAATTAATCCTGAATCAGAAATACACAATAGGCCTCTTCACACAATAATAAAAATCAGGGTATGAGGCATTCAACCTCGGTTTGTATGATTGTGTGAACTCATGAAAATCCCTCCCACCCAGGTTGTTTTTTAAAAAAAAGGGTCGCCTAGCTTTTATACCCTGCTCTTAGGAGGTAGGAGGAGAGGGGTGTTCTCCTACCTTGCTTTTCTGGTCAAATGGATCTAGTTATGTTTTCTATGCAGCTATGGGGACATATCAGGCCTGGAAAGAATAGAGAGCTGTGGTGACACCCATGGATGTGCCATTTTGCCAAGCACACTTTATGATCCTTTAGCTCCAGCAGCTTCAGCAGAGCTGGTCCCTCCTCCTGCTCCTTCATGGTCAGTTAGAGGACAGCTGCTGATCTAATGAGGCTTTGCAGTCTACTGGCAGTGCAAAGCATGCTGGGAAGGCCTGCTAGGCCTTTGGTGGACCTTCCATGCATCCAGCTCCCGATTTCAGCAACAGACACCTTGCCTGGCTTAACTGTGTGTCTCCTGAGTTTGCTGAACCAACAGAGGATCTGATCATTTGCTGCTACTGGGATAGGGGCTCTCTAACCCTCCAACCCATTGCCAGTGGTTGTAAGAACAGGCCTAATGTATTGTGTACAGCACTTGGAAAAATCATCTCAATGGTGCTTGTCAAATTGTCCTACTACTGGCGAACAGGTTGGTCTATACTACAATGAGTGGATGCCTTCAATTCCATTCGATGATTATATTATGATTCCCTTATGCCTAGGGTTCTATTGCTATTATCTTCCAGCAAGAAAGGAGATTTGAAAGATGATGGTAATGGGTCTTGTTCAAAGAAGAAGAAAACAGAAATATATTCATTTGAGATGTATCTATATTATTAATTCCTGTAGATGGACCAGGAGGATGTGTGGGGATGTGGCAAGCCACGCCCCCGTGGAAGCACTTGATTGGGCAGTGGGGATTCCATATGCAGATATATTGGGAGAAGGAGCCTGTAGAACTGTGGTGATTGGGTGGCGGGGATTCTATTTCCAGATAAGGAGGAGGAGTCTATGTTGGTTAAGGTCAGTTGGAATGCAATTGTTACTGGTAGGAAGATGTTCTGTCAGCAGCCTGAGAGGAATGAGCAGCCATCGGAGCACGATCAGCAAGGAAGGGCCCAGTCAACCACTCCTGCTGTTTGGGGCTACCGAGGCCATTGTCAGATGGAGGCAGGCAGGCAAGGGACAGGCCCGGGCCTGTCAGTGGCTTGAGGGGAATGAGCAGCCATGGTGGTGGCAGCAGCATGGAATGGCCCGGTCAACCACTGCTGCTGCTCCTGTGGGGAAGAGCAGGAGTTGGGCTCAGATGAGGGTGCAGAGGTCTCTGGGGCTGCAGTTTAGTGGCAGCAATGCAGCAGCAATGCTTCAGCCACGACCAAGAGGGGTGAGGGGGATGGAAGCAATGGGATGGAGGAGGAAGAGCAGGAGTGCAGCTCAGGTGAGGGTGGAGAGATCTCTGAGGTGAGGCAGTCTGTGGCCGGGGGTGAGGGGAGCAATCAAGTACTAGCACGCAGATGCTCTAGAGCATGTGAGAGTTCCAGCACTGAAGTGGAGAGAAATAATGGTGGTGGCCAGGAGGAAGAGGTGGAGGGTCAGCAGGTGAAGCCCCGCCGGCTGGAAGAGGGAGGCGGATGGTGGGTGAAGCCCAGCCAGCTGGGAGGAGGCAGGAAGCAGTGGCAGAGGGATGGCCTGGTCCTGGCCTGCCCACCGGCGGCGGGATGGCCTGGCCCAAGGGGACGGTGGCAGTGGGTGGGGGGAGCAACCAGTCGGCCAGCCAGAAAGACAGGCATGCCAGCTTGGGGTGGGGTGGCTGGGCCCAACTAGAGGCACAGATGCTCTGCACCCGGGCCCACTAGTAAATATAAAAATAGTCTTCCTCAAAATAAAAAAATATTTTCTTTGGTTTTTAATTTTCCTTTCCTACAGGTGCACACATTAAAAAAAAAAAAACCCACCAGAAAAACAAACTCTCCCTCAAAATCCTACTTCTGTTGAAAATAAATGCTGGTATTATTACAAAATACCCAACTCCAGGGAGAAATTCAGCAGAGATACGAATAGCAGATCATATTCATCCCATCAGGCTGCAGGTGAAGAAGAGGGTCACTTATTCACATGCAAATAGAGATAACATGTCAGAGAAAAGGTTAGATAACAGTCATTCCCAATATTTACAGTCAACATCTCAAGAGTCTGCCAGAATCTCTGCCTCATTCTATCAACCTACCAGTCCCTCCTGCCAGTCGCCCACTACATGCAGTGAATTTTTTGGATTGAGAAGCCTATCTTCCACTCTCTCACATTTTTCACCCTATTTCTTTTAGTAGAATACAGGAGGGGTTTACCATTGCCTCCTCCCTCACAGTATGAGATGATGCCTTTCAGCATCTTCCTATATCGCTGCTGCCCGATATAGTACCAGCGGGGATTTGAACCGGCAACCTTCTGCTTGTTAGTCAAGCATTTCCAGTTCAGTCAAAAAGTTGGCAGGGATGCAGAATATGCAATGATAATGGTTTGAAAATAATGTGGCATTAATGGATGACATCTGGTTGACTATCTAGAGGTGGGTGGTGATGTTTGTGTGGCATTAATTTCAATGAAATTTGCATTTGAATGTCCTAACTAGTTAGCAATATCCAATATCCACTGAGGCCATGAAGGGTCCATTTGTTTCTGCAGTGGGGGCATATTCCATCTTCTTTCTCACTCACATCTAGCCCCTTGTAAACCATTGTGCACCATTTCTCAAGTGAAACTACTGTGGGGAGTGGGGGGGGTGTGTGTGCATTAATAAGGGGGTATAACATTTGCTAAATGCTCACACATCTTCCTTGAGCTCAGCACCAACTAGAAAATCCATAGAGCTACCCAGCTGTCACAGTGATGTAGAATCAGATCTTTCTGTTTAGACTAAAAAGACCTTACAATGAGCTGCCTCAGTATCGATTCACACCCTCCACCACCCCAGGCTTCATGCCTGCTTTATTTCTTATCTCAGCTAATCACCTAGGGATCTTCTGCAGATCCTGCCCAAGGGTTTCACAGACAAAGTGATTTGTAAATCACAAATATTACCCAAACGCATGGAAATGTTTTTTAACTCTCCTCACAATATATGCTTCTTTCCCTTCTCTCCCCTTCAGAATTAATTGTAGCTTGCAACTTCAATTTAAAGAATATAAATTCTGGCTGCTCTCTTGAGATGGGAGGAGTGAGGGCAAAGGAGTATGCAGCTCCTAATTTGCAAGCCACCAGCACTACATCTGCATGAGATCCCCAGTGCTATTGGGGTGGAGGAAGGTGGAATAGGAGACTGGGAAATACCTGTGCCAGACTATATATAAATACCTCTGCCAGACTATGTTCTGACTTTGTGATTGCCTCTGGGCTGTTTTAAAACGAACTCACACCTTCCATTATGCCAAAGGAGCTTCCTATTGATATTGGCCACAATCCAACCGTTAAATCATGCGCAAGCCTATTGATTCCAAGAAAAACCAACCATGGTGTATTGTAAATAACTAAAACCAGCCACCCTCCCCAGAAAATTCCTCCCTTAAAAGTTGTGCCAAGTTTTGAGAGAGAGAGAACTTGGTTATTGTACAGTGTCTGCTGCTTTACTTGCTCTTGTGAGGGGGTATATCTAGGAATAACATATTTAGCTGATTTTCTAATTACATTAACATCTAGACCTTGGCATTTAATTGCTTATGAGCATGTTTAACTCCAAAATAACAAAACCTGTTCCATCTTACCAACTTTCCACAAAATAGAAGTCTCTTATTTACATCAATGTGCCATTTTCTAGATAAAATAAACAGATCTAAGGCATATTTCTGAGAAACTTATATTTTCATGCCAGTTCCTTTAACTGTCTGCTATTACCCTCCATGATCTGCTTTAACTTGTAACGTTGCTAAATGTCTATATCTGGCCTTGACACATTTTCTTTGACTCTGGGAACCAGACCCAAAATGTAGGTGCCAGACTGCCATGTGGAGTCACTCTATGGGGGAAACTCACTGCTTGCTGCAAGCAATGCCCTATGGCCCTTGGGGGGCTGACTTGATGCTCCCTCCCAACACTGCCCTCTGCTTAATGGGGCTGCAGACTTCCCCTCTTGATTGCTGGCTTGTTTGCTGACTTCTCCTTAGGGATGTGCACGAATGACTTGTGCAGCTGCAGGCGGAGTGGGTGACAGTTCCATTAAAAAGCAGGTATGCAGGACCTTACCTGCTCCTCCTCCACCCACTGCTTTTCTGGGCATGGAACTCACTGTCCACAAAGCCACACCCCCAGCAGCTTGCACGTGAGTTGTCACACATATGGCAGCACACGGGCTGCTGGGAGCAGCGCTACAGCCACACACAACCTTTTGAACAGCAAGCACAAAAACAGTGGGGCGGCAGAGGAGCAGATAAGGTCCTGCTTACTTACTTTTTAATGGAACTGACCCCCACCCCACTGAACTGGTTTGAATGCCAGTGCCCAAGCTGGTTCGGCACTTCCCTAAGGAGGCACTGAACTGGTTCAGGCACATCCCTACTCCTCCTTCTGCCATATACTTTTGGATCAGGTAGGCAATGGATGGATGGGGGGAGCGGTGAGAAAGCAAGGCAAGGGCAAGTAGCTCTCTCCTAGTAGCATCCACCGGCATGAGGAAAAAGCAACCTGGCCCTGCATTGATTGCTCCCTCCTCCTTTGGTTGCATCCGTCCATTGCCTGACTGAGCCATTGTCTGACATGATCAGGAGAAGTGAGCAAGGAGGCCTCTTCCTCTTGGTCACATCCACCCATCTCCTGCCTCAGGTGTGATACTTATATTTCCAGGCTCCTTGGTGAGCTGGTGCATGGGAATTGTTGAGCTCTGATCTAGATAAACCGCCTTGGTATTGTTTTAATGAAAGGTAGTATATAAATTTAACAATAAATAAAATGTAACCAGCATCAACATTAAAATATATATATAAACCAATATTTATATTAGTAAATATTATTGGTTGCTCCCATCCAGTAAGAGAGATTTGCCTGCCTACATGAGGAGGCTTCCATGGTTGCAAGACTGTGCTGATTCAGATGTGCACCTCTGCATGCAGATCCCCATTGCAATCTTATCCAAGCTCTTTGAACTGGTTGGATATACTTTTTGATATGAATGGGAATGCAATTCATACCTAAGATCAATGTACACTTGATTAGCTGCCCATGATTACAGCTGGACCAGGGCTATTGCTGTTGCTAGTATTGTTGTTGTTGTTACTATTTTGCTATTTATTATTATTAATGATATCATCATCATCATCATCATCATCATCATCAGGTCCTTGGGAAGGACTCGATGTCTGGATAAAACAAACGTCAATAACACCTGTCTGGCTGTGTAAAATAACAATAAATAATAATAATAATAATAATAATAATAATAAAATATTATGGGACTTCCAACTACAAACAGACAAACATCTGCCACACAATACACCAGATATAACTGTAGTTGAGAAGAAAGAAAAACAAGTTAAAATAATCGACATAGCAATACCAGGGGATAGCAGAATAGAAGAAAAAGAAAGAAAAAATCACCAAATACAAAGATCTACAAATTGAAATTGAAAGGCTGTGGCAGAAAAAGACCCGAATAATCCCAGTGGTAATTGGCGCCCTGGGTGCAGTTCCAAAAGACCTTGAAGAGCACCTCAACACCATAGGGGCCACAGAGATCACCATCAGCCAATTACAAAAAGCAGCTTTACTGGGAACAGCCTATATTCTGCGACGATATCTATAACAATTGGCAATAAAATCCTGGCATCCCAGGTCCTTGGGAAGGACTTGATGTCTGGATAAAACAAACCAGTCAATAACACCTGTCTGACTGTGTAAACAAGATAATAATAATAAATACTAGGATTATTAACAAGCACTCAATGGCACTTTACAAAGTAAGATAGACAACATTGTGCCATTAATGCCATAGCAATCTGTTAAATACACTTTCTTCCAAGAAATCATGAGGTAATTTTTATTTAGGGTAAATAAGGGAAATATATTTAGGGTAAATAAGGGAAATATATTGTCTTACTATTGTCCAGGATAAGTGACAATGCATAGATTATATCTAACCACTTTATGTTAAGGCTCAACAATGTTTATGTTAAATAGATAGCTTCAAGATACATATGACAGATTATTCTATTTTTCTGTTTTCAGCCTATTATGACAAGGTTGCCCTATCTAAACTTTATGGTAGACAAACAGGAAAAGAGAGCTCATTATCATATTATTCAGCAATCATATAATGAAAATATAATAGTCCCTGGAGTTCACAGATGGCATTCTTTCAAAGATTTATTTTGGTAAGAGTTAAGAGCAATAAGTCATGCTTTATAAATGTTGACATACTGATCTTTTTAACTGAAAGGCAGACTGGCTGTAAAATATACTCTGCACATGGGATTATCTCTATATTAGATTATTTGCTTCCTTGATGTTTTCCCAATCATTAAGTTCTATAGAGAAACAGAAATGTTATTTTGTTCTTGACAGCAGAGTACAACTTTTGACCAATTGACCAGTTTCCCCCCCTCCCCCAGCTTTTAGGGGAAGGAACTCTAATTGAGCTTCAATATTGTCAGCCACACAGTTCAACAGAAAATATCACGTGTAAGGTGTTTAGCAGGAGAAAATAGGCACTGGATATATTATTATAAGAGGAATTTTCTATAGTTTGCTTAAAGTTCTTGTTACACATGATTCAGGATTAGCAGGATATATGTAAATGATGTTTACAACTACCCCAAACTCAGAAAAATAATGCCAACCACGTCCTATTCAATAAATATTCTCGTAAATACAAATGACCACTTAACTACAGTGCACATGTGACCACCATATATATTGACTGGACTCCTTCTCTCCCTCCCACCCTCCCTCATACAAACACACACACACACACAGACACAGAATCTGCTACACCATGTAGCATCCCTATGCCACTGAGCAGCATGGATGCCACTGAGCAGCTGGTGGGGTTGATGGATGGATTTTGTCCACCTGATAGCTCTCCCTCCCAGTGCATTGGGGATTGGGTGATCAAGACCACACAGTCAGCCACACCCACATGGTTGGGATATTCATACACCCTTCCCAGTGATGTCAGATTATACCATGGGGTAAAAATTTGTGTGTATGTGGCAGGCGGGGGGTGGGAGAGGGAGACACAGAGAGAGAGAGAGAGAGAGAGAGAGAGAGAGAGAGACTATGTGTGAGAGAGATATCTATATAATCTCATCAAGTGGTAAGGAGAATTTAATTTTACCACTCTCCTTTCTCAAATGCACAATTACGTGCAGACATATGCTAAAATTCTCTTCACCACTTAGTAAATGATGCAGTGACCAGCCTACAAATCATTACATGCATACCATGGTAAATCACCACCTGGTAAATAATGATCTGTATTCTCCCCTAAATTATAATTATTTACTGCTTCCATGTATCCTGGAAACATTCTGTTCAGTTGATTGTTTAATTAGACAGCTATCATTGTATGTTCACACTATCCTGTGATTGCTTTACTGTGGAGGATTTATTTACAAGCTTAAGTAATTAGCATTTCTCTCCTGATCTATGAAACCATTGTTACTGAATTAGCTGCTGAAAGCATGCCCAAAATGAAGTTTCCTGTAATCTATGTTCCCTTATTTAGCATCAAACAAGAAGAAAAACCTGGAAAAACAAATAAAATGTTCTTAGGATTGAACAACTGTGCTGTACTGTGAACTTTCACCACTCTACACAGGCTACAGTTCCTGGATATGTGCAAAGGATAAGAACTATGGTTAAGAATTATCTAGGTTACAGTAATCTGGTCTTCTGATTTAGCATTCTTATTCTTTACAGTAGTGATGAAACAAAATTCAGATTGGGGAAGTTCAGAATACAAATTCTGCCAGTCTGAAAAAACCCACTCCAGTATGAGGTGAATGCACAACCATCCAAATCTCAACCTGGCCTTAATTAGCCTCATTCTGACATTCAATGCAATGAATAGGAATCCACCCCATTCAGAAAAAGAATGGTATGTGAACTGACTGCCTTAATTGCTGTGAACCCTCTGTGAACTCAGACATCACAGCAATTAAGGTCACACACTGTTCTTTTTCTGAATGGGGAAGGGGTTCTGATTCATTGCATTGAAACAGGCTAAAATCTTTAACAAATTAAAAAAAGTAACCATGAACCCCACTGGCCTGGGGGTCCCAGGGGGAGTTGTGGCCATACCTGCCTTGCACCCAAACCCACTTTGGTGCCCAGGCATCTCCCAGGGGGACAGTTGGGGCATCCTCAAATCCCTATTATTCCCTATGGGGAAAATGAAAAAAAAATCTTCAAAAAATCATTAAAAATTGCAGGAATATCCAATTGCTTTGGGGTTCAGTGGGTGGTAGACAACCCTGGTTTTGTGCTCCTAGGTGCTCTGCATAGGGAATAATGGGCCAGTTCAAGTCCCCATTATAGCCTATGTAGAACCTTTTAGAACTGGTTCAAGTTGAGTTCAAATTCGAACTGAACCAAGGGGAGGGAGGTTGTGCACAAACTGGTTTTGTGCACATCCCTACTGCAGGGAGATGAATTGCCTAATCCAATCACTTTTCTCCCTCTGTCTGTGAACACTTGAAAAGATGTTTGGGGGTAGATCTCACAAAGGAAATATAAGTGAATGGAAACTGAGGCAAGTGAAGATGGCTCTTGGGCATATGAGCTCTCTGCTCATGGGCTTTTGATCATGTGAAGCCATTATTACATACATGATTATTTATGTTTAAGGTTTACAGTGGCTTGCAAAATTCTTAAAATTGCACATGGTGACTGCATATAACTGGTCATTGGCAGCGTCCATAAGTGTATTTTCAAGACACCATCAAGAGAATGATGATTTGCACCCTCAACATTTTCACCCTCAACATTTAGGGTGCAGAGGCTTTAGTATAAGGGTGACCATGATGCCCCAGTCATGAATCCATCAAGAATGCAGCAAGTCCCAGAAAAGAAGAGCAAACAAGGTGATACATACTAACTGTGTAGACACAATTCAAGTATTATCTGCTCTCTGTTTTGTTTATTTCAAAGTCCTATTGTGTATTCTACAGGAGAGAATAGCTATGAATAATGCACTTGCTTGTGCATGATTGATAATGGATTTATTGCTCAGGCACTGCTAACATGCTATTTGATATCGTATCAGCCTTATTTTCCTAAGGAAAACAACTGCTGTCGAAACCTGACATGTTTATCATTGCAAAGCCATGCCAAGCCAATTATCTACATTGGATAGCTTTTTGGTATGATAATCTTCCATCAAACCTTAGCAGTCCATGCAGAGTACATAGGAAAAAACCCTTTCCATATGACGACTGCTTCTCACTGCAGCACTTCACTGTTTACATTTAAGAAGCTTCTTGTCTATAAAAGGATAGACAGAACTCATGATAGGATTTCCCCGTTATTAATTAAACTATGCCTCTTGTGCCCTTGAATTCTCCATAGAAGATGTTTACCAATAATGCAGAAGGGTGCAGAAAGGACAGATTAATCTATGGTATCCAATCAAGTAGTGCTATAGCATAACCTTAAATTTTGCTCAGAATGATAAATGAATTCCTACTCTGGAATAGCTTGGATGTGTTAAGCACTGGACTTCCTCCATCAGAAGGAAGGTTTCCACATGCTGTTCTGGACTGGCAGCCTCCAAGCAGCCCTCATATGTAAACCCAGAGAGCACATCACAGTGGTCAAACCTTTAGATACTGAAGGTTTGAATTACATGTACTTAGATGACAGGAAAACCTGTATTATGTAGACAGTGAAACACACTCTTCTGGCGACTTCTGCAACCCGCACAATAAATAGCTGTACAAGAACACTCCAGAGCTATAAGGCTGAGTAGCCAGAAGACGCTTTATCCAACAAAGAGATGTACTCCTAGCATCACAGGGCATGACAATAACGATGCCTTCAATCAGTGTGGTCTTATCCAATCAATGCCACATCCAAGCACTGAGTAATCACTGAAGCTGCAGGGCTATAAATGTTACAGCTCTCATGTGGAGACTGCTGAAAAGTGGTGTTTGAATGGCTCTCATTGCATTCATCAGCACAGTTTTATGCAGTGTCTCCACAGCCAGGCACAGAGAGGAATATATGCCAAAGGTATGGAGATGCTGCATGTGATTGGTCCATCCCACAAGGTAAGAGATTTTGGGAAATTATGCCCCCACGACATGGAGTGCCACTATTCTTTTTTAAAAATGTAAAATAAGCATGGATCACACAACTACTTACATGATCTTAAATACACACAGACATACCAATCCAGATCTCTGTACTCCAATGCACACAGAACTCCTGGATGTGAAACCTAATCCATGTGATGCAGTCCTTTGTACACGTAGAGTTTTTCTTTGAGGATTAACAATATGCTTTTCAAATCACAAGAGTTCTCAAAAAGGACAATATGGTTTAAACATATGCATTCAGCTTCCAAATCACAAAAACTAAATCTCGTTATCTTAGCAATGGGGGTAGGGGGGTAGGGAGCCAACCACACTCCATTACACTTGAAGGATAAAAGCTTGACTAAAAAGAAAAGCTTTTATAGACCAGCTAAATGGACTGAGTTTGTCCTGCAAATCTCAACAGGGAATAAGTTACATAAATATGGAGCTGCCACAGAAAATGATCTATTTCTTGGTAAGGACAATCTAGCCTCAGAAGAAGGTAACACCCTTAGCAGAGATTCAGTTGTGAAATTGCAGTGCTTAGGTAGGCACATATGGGAGTAAACACTTCCTCAGATATTCTGGACCCTGGATGTATTGAAAGCTAAGAAACAGCACCTTGCAATCACCTGGAAACAAAAAAGGCTATTCTCATGACTGCGGGAGAGAGTGGTGTGTGTGTGGGAGCAGCGTTGTCCCTACCATCCCCCCAGGCAAGCGACGATTGCCTCTTTGGCACACCACTGCATGCCCACATATGCTGCTTTATGCAGCACGGATCTCTGGAGGCAGGGACTCGTATTCCTGACCTCCAGGAATCCCACAATACACCACGCAACAAGCACATTGTATTGGGGGATTCCACCAGAAGTTGGGTGCTCTAGTTACCTCACTCTGTGTATGCTCAGACTGTGAGCAGCCCAAGCATATACACAACCCTGGACCTGGGGTAAAGGTCATGCTCATTCCCTTTACCCAGATAAAAGCCTGGGTAAAAAACATGGGCTACCATCCATTGCCCTAACCTGGGTAGGGCTGCTCATGTGCACAGCCTTGTAGACTGCCAGTAGAGCTCTTGCAATGTGGGTGGCCATTGGCTGGTTGCTGGTTGAGTTGCTCCCACCACTGAATTATAGGAGGAAGACTTTGAATCTGTGGGGGCTCCATTTAAGGTGCTAGTCCCATGCAAGACTGGGTTCATCCCATTCCTTTTGCAGAACAGATTGAATTATACATTCGTTCCTAAATATTAGAGCTGTGTTATAATCCCATGGTGTTTCAGGTACACAGTGTTCCACCAAATATTGCCTATTTCATTCCTCTTATTGCAAATTAATTAATCTTTCAAACATATCACTTTGCTTTATACAGCTGCTTCTGCCCCCATAACTGGCACCAACTCTTGCTATAAGAGAACATGGCCTTATACAGCCCTCTGATATCAAGCAGCAAACTGATGGATACTGTATCAACACATGGCATTGTCTACCCTACAGAAAGGTAACAATGTGGGCCAATGCTGCTAGTAAGAACCAAGAATCCACAGTGGTGTTATGTCATAAAAATGTCACATCAATAAGCTTTGAGACATCATTGTATGACCACAGATTTCAAGTAACTGATGGATATATTTCAAAAGAAACATCCAAAATGAGCTCAAAAAGTTAGTTTTCAATGGGGGGGGGCAGAAATGAATAGGCAGAAACTAAACTGGAAGTGCAAGAGCACTTTTAACTCAGCCTTACTTTCTCCTAATAAGAACAGTCAGGGAAACTGTGTATTTTATTAGAAAGAGGCATACTTTGTTCCAACTCCTTGCCCAGTGCTGTTCACTGTCTCCAATTCCCACCGCTGTTAATTTAGAAACCCACACCAGGGCTCCACATTGCAGCATTTTGTTCTGGCCCATTAATTCAGGAATCGCCGAGTTAAAACTACAATGCATAAACAGGGAAAGGCTATTACCTGGGAAAGGTGATGTCAAAACTGGTATTTTGATTGGCGACAAAGTCAGCATGTGGCATGGCTGGACACTGGTTGATGGTCCCTGAGGAGCATCTGCATCTACGGACACCATGGCTGCAGCAAATGCAATTGTCTGGTTACTTCCAGCTTGTTTAAGGCAGCCACCTATGGAAAAATCAAGTATGACTTGTATTATTTTCATTGGACATGGGAAAACTCCGACATTCATGTAAAAACTCTCACCCAAATGACAGACTGTACCAAAGAATTGCCATCCTCCATCTGTTTGGCATTGTTAAGACATACCAGTTTTTATGGCCCACAACACAGAATTAAGGCCAATATTCCACCATCACTACTTTGAACAGCTTCCAAAATGGATGTAGTGCAAAAAGCACAAGTGAACTTTGGACTGATTTAAAAAAATTCTCAAGCTCAAATGTTTGTTCAGCCATAAAGCTGGTTGTGGCTGGAAGAAATCAGTGAGGTGATGAGAGCTGAAGCTCACCATTTCCTGAAAATCACCTGAAAACGCAGGATAAGCTGATAGTTGAAATGCAACATCATGAGTCATGCATTGGCTAAATTGTAGGGTAGCATCACTCACATGACACATCATCATATGTACCACTTCAACTTAGGACCAGCCAAGCTTCTCCTCCAATGCCTGAGGTGGCACAGCAAGGCACAGCTTCCCATTCTCAGGCAGCATGCATCTGCCCCTTCCTTGCAGCACTACCACTTCCTTTTTTCATCTTCTGCTCCCTGCTGGATTCTTTAAAAGGCAGTGTGGAGGAGAGGAGTGATGGTCTGGAGCAGGGATTCTCAACGTTAGGTCCCCAGATGTTCTTGGACTTCAACTCCCATAATCCCCAGCTCCAGTGGCCTTTGGTTGGGGATTATGCGAATTGAAGTCCAATAACATCTGGGGACCCAACATTGAGAATCCCTGGCCTGGGGCACCTCCTCAAGATGCCCCCCATCATCCCGTTCCTGCACACTTTATCTTGCTTTCAGAAATCCAGCAAAGAGCAGCTGGAAGAGCAGCAGCAGTAACTGATACACTGGCAGGTAAAGGGAGCATAGGCCAGAGGAAGGTTGAGGAGACTGAGGGCTGGTTCACATTAATAGCAGCCACTATGTGCCATAAAGTTGGGGCCTTGCTGAGAATGAGCTGGTTCCCACGTAACTGGTGGGCGTGCTGACATATTCTCAACATATCCTCTAATGACGTGTGAGGGATGTTTATCCAAATCACTCCTCTACATGCAATTCAAAACCCTGTTCAAACAGGGTTAGGCTTAACCCTAACCTGTTTAAACATCCGAATCACCCCTCTACATTTACAAAATCCTGTTTAAACAGCTGCGGGAATAGGATGAGACACTGGGGTGAAGCACAAAATCATAACATTCTGGAATGCAGCCAACTGTTTGAACCACTAAACCCATCTGCCAAAATAAGTAATTAGGAAAGTAATTTCCTCCAGAAATTAAATGCTTGCAGCTTCTACATACACTGAATTCCACATGCTTATGCTTTTAAAATATTAACGCCCTGATATTCTAAAGACTTTGAGGCACCTTCAAATAATTTTAAAATCACAAAAAACTTAAGAACTAGGCAAAATCACTATCAGCATAGAAATCAGCAGCAGCAGCATAATTTACAACCCCACAGAAGAGTGCAACAGTTGAAAACAGCCAGTTTTTTACAACCATAGCTGAGATCTCAAAATAAGAGATTCTGGGAGCCACTTCTAGGAATGTCAGCAAAGTTCTAAGCTCAGAGAAGAATAGTTAAGGCTTGGAAACCCCAACAAGAGGAGGAGTGAACTTTCCAAGCCACTGAGAGTTCATCTCTGACCTCATCTCTGACGTTCTCTTCATCTGCTGCTTCTTCTTTCATTGTCCCAATGATGTGGAGAAGAAAGGATTTAAAAGGATATCGTGAGGGTGACAGAGGGGCTCAAAAGGAGAAAGTGGAGAACTCCTCCACACTTCCTTGGACTGGCTTAGCTAATTATCCAAATTCTTACTGGGTTTTTGCAGAAGAACTTGGATCATTTGCATGTGAGTCTGAAGCAAGCTCTGTGTTCACTCTTCTTTAGACATTATATTTTTATATGAAATATGGCTGTGATGCACATGTATTTCCAAGAACGTCTATTATTAAGGTACACTGGTCAAGAAACTATGATTGAGTGCATCTCCCACTGAGTATCTACACAGTGACAAATCCAGGTTTATGTTTCTATAATGTGTGATGTGACCTTGAGAAACTGAAATGAGAGCTTTATAAGTGTTAAGAACTGCAGCTATGAAGAAGAATGAACCTCTTCCTTTATTACTTTTACCTCTACTTGAAGAAGGTTTATGTGGAGACCCTTAATATTCAATCATGGCTAAGTATATTAAATAAACAAGAAAACCGATAGTAAAAATCTTAAGGAAAGTTAATTTGACAGACACCAGCTGTTACCCTCTCTGCACTGTGTGCGTTCAAAAAATTAAGCAATCATTAGCTTATTATATAGTTTAGCAAATGTTTGCCATTTAGGCAGAAATCCTTCAGGCAATAAAAGGCAACTGGTAATTTTGCAATGAGCTCTGTATGATCCAAATCATGACTTTAGGCATTTCAGAGCTCTGTCCGATCTTCCTTTTAAATATTTTGGTTTTCTTTTGCATATTAAAAGGATCCTGAATTTGGCTTATTTCATTTAATTCATGTGGGTTGGGAGTTTAATGTCAAACTAGCCTAGATGTCACAGGATTTGACTGGCTAAAAATCTAAAGTTTAAAAACACCAAATGATAACCACCCACGCAGTGAGGCTGTTCACACAAGCAACCCTACCTGGGTAGAGCTGCTTGTGAGAAGTGCCGGGATCGGGGTCAATCCTGGCACTGCCTCCCTGGGTAACCTGAGCACACCCTTTTACCCAGGTTCAGGGTAATATGACTGCTTGGGCTGCAGGAAGCCTGAGCAGACACAGAGCTGAGTGCCTAGAGTGCTTGGCTGGAGGGGAAATCCCTCAATGCACTGTGGTCCTCATGAGGTGCATTAAGGGATATCTGGAGGCCGGGACAGAGGCTAGGAGGCTTCATTTTCTCAGCGTCCAGTTCTGCACTGCTTACAGCAGCTTACAGCAGCACAGATCATGTGGGTTGTGGGCCACACACCACCACACAGTGCATTGGTGATCATCCTGGGGGAAGGTAGGGAAGAAGGCCACACCAGAAGAGTGTTGCCTTCTCCCACACCAGAAGCAGTTGTGTGAATGACTTCAGTGGTTCCTAAGTCATACTGTGTTGTGGAAACAGCACAACCTGAGGAACTTCAGTCCTTAACCAAGAAGTATTTATTCTAACAAAACATATAGAAAATCCATTTAGAATGGCAGAACTGAACAACGCATATATAAATAGTTCAAGTTTATCTCTGGACATAAGTAAACTAAAGAAGCTGCCTTATAGCAAGTCACACGAAGATCCCATCAAATTCACCACAGTTTCTACACTGATGGGCACTGGCTCCAGTGATTCAGATACGGTATTTTCTAATGCTACCTGGAGATGACAGCGATGATGTCAGGGCTTAGCTCATCTTCTGGCTCATTTGCTGGACTGTAAACACGCCATGTGCCTGAGTGCAGACCCTCCTCCCCTCCCCTTTCTTTTTATTTATTTATTTATTTATTTATTTATTTATTTATTTATTTATTTATTTATTAGAAAATTTTTATACCACCCAAAACCTACGTCTCTGGGTGGTTTACAACAGAATAAAAACAAAGTAAAACATTAGTGAAGACAAAAATGAAAAAATTAATACATTACAACAATTTTTAAAAGAAATATTTTTAAACAGCATTAAAACCATTAAAACAATATTAATCAAAAGCCTTGGTGAAGAGATGCATCTTTAAAGACTTTTTTAAAGCTGTCAGAGATGGGGAGGCTCTTACTTCACTAGAGAGCACATTCCAAAGCCTCGGGGCAGCAGCAGAGAAGGCCCGCCCGTCCCTGAGTGGCCACCAGATGAGCCAGTGGCAGCTGCAGATGGACCTCTTCAGCAGATCTCAATGGGTTGTGGGGTTCATAATGAAGAAGGTGTTCTCTTAAATACCCAGGGCCCAAACTGTTTAGGGCTTTATAAGTTATAACCAGCACCTTGTATTCTGCCCAGAAACATATTGGCAGCCAGTTTGCATTACACATTTGGCTGAATTCAAAGCTTCTTGGTTTGTTTAGCCAGTTTCATAAGAACTGTGGCACACAAACTAGTAAACTGTGGTTTAAGTAATTTCTACAACCTAGTATTGCAAACCATGGTCTGATCCTGAGCTGGGGATAACTTGCTCCTTGTCTACTGCTCCTTGTCTCTTCTAGCAGCTTTCTGAAATTCCCTATTAAGTTCCTTCCTGAGGTCTTTATCTTTCTTGACTTTGGCTTCTCTCTTCTTCTTGGCATTTTCCACCGTCTGTTCTGACATCCATTTTGCTTTCTTCTGTTTCTTGGTCTTTGGCAGTCCCCTTTCACATTCATCCTTAACAACTTCTTTGATTTCATTCCACAGTTCCTCTGGTATCCTCTCAATGAAGTTCAGAACTTCAAAGCGGTTTCTGATGTTCTCCTTGAAAATGGTGGGTACGTTCTCAAGATCATATCATGGAAACTGAATAGCTCTGTTTTTCCGCTTTAGCTTGATTTGAAATTTGTACATGAGCAGTTCATGATCTGTTCCACAATTGGCCCCTGGCCATGAGTTTGCTGTTATAACTGAGCTCTTCCACCTCCCTCCTTGCACCAATAATGTAATCAATTTGATTTCTGTGGATGTCCATGTATAGGCACTGCTTTGGTTGTTTAAAGAATGTGCCATACAGTCCAACTGTGTTTTCTCCTTACCATTTCCAACTTTGGCATTCCAGTCTCCAACCACCAGCAGCACATCTTGCTTGCATGTTCTGTCAATTTCAGACTGAACTCTTCAACCTCCTCTTCTTCTACATCAGTTGTTGGAGCATAGACTTGAAAAATGTTTATGTTAAAGGGTTGTCCACAAAATCTAATTGATATTAGTCAGTCACTGACCACAATGTAACCAAGTACTCTCATTGCTACTGTATATCCTTCCAGACTATGAAAGCAACACCATTCCTTCATTGTTTCTCGTGTCCTGGGTAGTAAACGGTATGATTTTCTGACTGAAAATGTCATATATCTGTCCATTTTAATTCACTGGTGCCCCAGATGTCAATCTGTAGTCAATTCATTCCATCTTTCACTGTGTCGAGCTTTCTCATATTCATGCTTCTTATGTTCCACATTCCCATTGTAATTCTGTCTTTGCAGCTTCTGATTTTCTTTTCCTGTATGGTAACATCAGCTGCTAGACGTCCAAAAGGCTTTAATCTAACTGCATCATAAACACCATCGGTACTCTGAGAGATCCTCAGCTCTTCCTCAGTAGCATGTTGAGTGCCATCCGACCTGAGGGGCCCATCATCCGACACTATATTGACAATCATTCTCTTTTGTCTATCCATGTGGTTTTCTTGGTAAAAACAGGAGTGGCTTACCATTGCCTTCCCTGGCACAGTATGAAATGATGCCTTTGTCAGTGTCACTGAAGTGATCATCCGCTTCCAGCACCTTCCCATACTGCTGCTGCCCTGTATAGGTGCCTGCTTGCTTTAGCTGGGCAGCTGGGATGACCTTCACATTTTGTGTGACCCTACTGGGAGTATATCACCCAGCATACTTCTCACTCCCAGGAAAACACACACACACACACACACACACACACACACTGCCATGATGAGGCAGCATAGCAGGACTTGGGGGGGTGGTCTTTTTACTTGTACATATATTTTAATTTGTTGCATGATCTGTTTGAAGCTTTAAAAATTATTTCTCCACAACAGCCCTGCTGGATCAGGCCCAAGGCCTATCTAGTGCAGCATCCTGTTTCACACAGTGGCACACCAGATGCCTCTGGGAAGCCCACAGGCAAGAGCTGATGGCATGCTTTCTCTCCTGCTGTTGCTTCCCTGAAACTGGTATTTAGAGACCTCTTGCCTCTTAGGCTAGATAGAGGTGGACCATAGCCCTCAAACTAGTAGCCATTGATAGACTCATCCTCCGTGAATTTTTCTACGTCCTTCTTAAAGCCATCCAAGATGCCACCATATCTTATGGCAGAGAATTCCCTAGGTTACTTATGTGTTGTGTTAAAAAGTACTTCCTTCTGTCAGTCCTAAATTTCTTGTCAATGAGTCTCATGGGATGACCCCTTGTTCTAGTGTTATGAGGAGAAAACTTTCTCTCTCTCCACACCATGCATAATTTTATAGACCTCTATCATGTCAGCCCCTCAGTCATCTTTTTTCTAAACTAAAAAGCCCCAAGTGTTGTAGCCTTACCTCATAAGGAAGGTGCTCTGTCTAGGACCTGATCTCAGGGTCTGCACGGAACTGCTAAGGGTGATTTGATTCAAGTTCGAAGTGAACTCAAATTGAACTACAAGGTCCAGGAGTTGGTTCATTTGTCTGAGCGGTCAAACCAGGTCAACTGATGCAGTTTGAACCAGTTTGTAGTGACGCAAATTTATTTATTTATTTATTTATTTATTTATTTATTTATTTATTTATTTATTTATTTATTTGAAACATTTGATATACCACCCACTCCGAAGACTCTGGGTGGTGTACAAAAACATGCAAAACAAGACAGCATTAACATTACATTCTAAATAAAACTAAGGTAACTAACGGGGGGGGGGGTAGAAAAACTACAGGGAAAAAGCCTGGTGAAAAAGAAAAGTCTTCAATAAAGATTTTAAAATCGACAAGGAAGAAGCTAAACGAATCTGCAGGGGAAGGGAATTCCAGAGAAGTGGGGCAGCAACCAAGAAGGCCCTTTCATGGGTCCTAGCACCCTGAACCTCTCGGAAATCTGGGACCGACAAAAGGGCCATCTGACCAGATCTGACCGGACGGGATGTAACTGGATGGGAGAGGCGGGTCTGTAGGTAAACAGGTGCCAAACCCCGCAAGGCTTTGAAGGTCAAAACCAGGACCTAAAATTGAACTCGGTAGCGAATAGGCAACCAGTGCAATGACTGCAGGAGAGGTGTTACCCTGTCATATTTTCTGGCACCCATAAGTAAACGAGCCGCTGCATTCTGGACCCATTGTAGCTTTCCGATCGTCCTCAAAGGTAACCCTAGATAGAGGGCATTACAATAATCTAGGTGGGAGATAACAAGGGCATGGGTCACTGTCATTAATGCCTGCCAATCAAGGTAAAGGCGTAATTGATGAATCAGATGGAGCTGGGCAAAGGCACTTCTGGCAGCAGCCTCCACCTGCTGTTCAACAGCAGGTGGTGCAAATCCAAAAGGACCCCCAAGTCACATACAAGCTCTTTCGGGGGCAGCACCACCCCATCTAAAACAAGGTTCACATCTAGCTGTTGGTCGATACTAGGGCCAACAGCTCTGCACATGCACAGAGATCTCTCTAATGGCCTCTGCACTTGCGCAGAGGCCCAAAATGGGTTCTTGCCAGTCTGAGCTGATGGGGGAAGCACTGGCCTGCCACCGCCACAGAGGAGCCATGCACTGCAGTGGCACATAAGGTAACATCTCACCCGCATGCCCTTTTCAACTCCACCCCAATGCTTGTAAAGGGGTATCCTTACTGGATTCCCCTTTATAAGCATCTGAACTGGTCAAACCAGGTCCAGTTTGGTTCAGACCAAACTCAGACTAGCACCCTTTTTCTGGAGTGTCATTCCAGTTTGAGCTCGAATCGCTTATTGCACCCCTACCCTGATCATCTCAGTTGCCCTCTTCTGTATCTTTTCCAGTTCTATAATGTCCTTTTTGAGGTATGGTGAGCAGAACTGTCACCATAGATTTGTGGCAGCACCATAGATTTGTATAAGGGCACTAGGATATTAGCAGTTTTATTTTCAATCTCCTTCCTGCTAATTCCAAGCATGGAATTGGACTTCTTCACAGCTGCCATACATTGTGTCGATACTTTCAACAAGCTGTCCACCATGACCCCAAGATCTCTTTCCTGGTCAGTCACCAACAGCTCAGACCCCATCAGTGTATATGTGAATGGAGGGGGGGGTTGCCTCAATTTGCATCACTTTAAACTTGCTAACATTGAAACACATCTGCCATTTTCTTGCCCATTCCCTCAGTTTGGAGAGATCCTTTTGGAGCTCCTCATAATCTTTTTTGGATTTCACTACCCTAAATCATTTGGTGTCATCTGCAAATTTGGCCACCTCGCTGCTTACCCCAACTTATAGATCATTTATGAATAAATTACATAGCACTGGTCCAAGTACTGATCCCTGTACATACATACATACATACATACATACCATCTGGCCCCAGCAATTTGTTAATTTTTAATTTATCGAGACAGTTTAGATCTCCCTGAGTCCCTCTGTCCCTGAGCAGCCTCTGTCCTCAAATAATCAATTGACAGTTCCTTGCCCACAACCCTTCTCTCAGGGCCAACACGGATATCTAGTTTGTTACAGATCTACCTTTAAAAGTATTTTTGTCCTAATTAACTTGAGCTTGTCAGTGTCAGGCATTGAAATTATGCTCCCCTAGCAGAGTTGTATCTCTGTGCAGCACTTTTGGGGGTTTTGTTTTGTTTTGTTTACAATGGGAGTAAATGGGGAAAAAATTTATATGGGAAATATGTTCTTGAGGGCAGGTTTAAACCAGCTCCTCCCACCCTGTGAACTTAGTGGGCATTTACTGTGTCCTACAGAACTGAGTAGAATCCACCTAGGATTTGTAGGTACATCTCTGTCTCTGTACTGCCCTATCCCTTCCATATGCATAGCCTCCATCTTGGGTTCATTCTGTTGGATCTGGTCTACATCCTGCAACAGAATTAAATGATGGATATCAGAGGTGTTTAAATGGACTGTATCACTATAGGCTGAAGGTGGAGGATGTCCTTCCCACCCCCTCCTATGTACCAAACTCCCTGCAAGTTAGAGAGAGAGAGAGAGAGAGAGAGAGAGAGAGAGAGAGAGAGAGAGAGAGAGAGAGCACACATCAGGGGAAATGTTCTCTCTTAGCCCAACTCCCTGCTATCCTAGCTTTCAGATTGCAGGTCTTTCCCCCCTTTACATTAGAGAGCATTTTAAAAAAATGATTCCTTCAGGCAATCTGAAGTAGAATAATTCATTCAGCCACTCTATCTCATTACTAACTTACTCTGCTACATGCGTGGACCCATGCATTGATCATGCAAAACTAGCTTTTATACATTTAGACAGATGGAAATGAAACCCAGGGCTAGAAATCAGAGATATGAGTCATGAATAGACAACAGCACATTTCAAAGGACACCTCTCTGCCCCAATAATTTGATTTTGGATGCAATGTGTTTGTTCTGCCTCCTTTACAGACATAATCAATTGCACCAGTGCCTCCATACTAGCTAAATGCACATGCAAAACAGAAGCAATGCTCCAGCAATTTTCTAGTTCAGTGTCCCTTCATCTGTTTACAGAGAGAGGACATAGGCCCCATTCAGACATAGCCACAAAAATCAGTTAAACAAACCTGTGGTTAATTTTTGAACCTAAGAATCATGCCATGACAATTGAGCAGCTCCAGTTTCATTAACTCCAAATGCTAGCCAAAATAACCCCTCCCTCTTCCTGGTCTTCCAAGGCTCCATCACAACAATCTCCATTCCGTTTGCATTGCCAGATTGTGGGCATTGTGTCAGCCTGTCAGTCACCCAGCAACTATTGGCCACAATAGGAAAGGGGGCTTGCTCTGTGTGATGGTGTCTTCTTCTCTATCACCTGTCCTTGAAAGAGAGAGAGAGAGAGAGAGAGAGAGAGAGAGAGAGAGAGAGAGAGAGAGAAACAAGATGTACCTCATGCCCACGGGCTCCCCAGAGGCATCTGGTGGGCCACGGTGTGAAACAGGATGCTGGACTAGATGGATCTTGTACCTGATCCAGCAGGGCTGTTCTTATGTTCTTATATTAACTCTTTCCTGTCACTCCTTATAGCGGTGACTTTCCCTGAACTCCTAATTTACACAGCTATGCATATGCACAATTAATGATACCCCAGGATGGCAAGGGGCTCTTCCAGATGGCAAAGGGATCCTGGGAAAGAAACACAGAAGACTTGCTGAGAAATTGGTTTGAGGGGGCAGTTGATGGTGATGGGTGGGTGGATGAGAGAAGGGACAGTTCAGTAGAGTTAATGCTGTGACATAGCTGCACTGCTGCTACCAGCATCTAAGGCAGATCTCATGCACAGTCATTGTAGTGGGTGGTTCTGGGACCTGTTACCTGGCTAGGAAGGCAGCGCCTGGCAAAGCCTGATGACCACCACTTTTGGTCTGAAGGATTAATCTGGATTCAATGCACCCTAATTTAAAGAGCAGGGAGGCTTGTTGGAATTAGTGCAGGCTCTCTGGATTTGAAAGGGAAGTTGTCAAGACTCCCATCAGCAGTGATCATAGTGCAAACCCATACCCAAACATTGGAAAGGAGCCTACATCCAGCAAGTGGAATCTCCCTAGTGGTAATCCACTTGCAGCATTGCTGCACATAGGTTCCAATCTGAATGGTTTGAAGACTCAAGTAAAACATCCAGAAAAATGGTTTGTCATAAGGATACCTGTGTACACCTTGGGGGGGGGGGTGTCCTCTTTTAATATTTCTTGGGAAAGATAAACTGTCTCCCCCAGTTGGGCAGGAAGGGACTTGGGTTCTCCTCCCTCCTTCCCCTGGGAAGAGAGGATTGGGCCCCACTCTTCCCACTTATACTGGCGGTGAAAGGTAGACTTAACCTGGGGGTCCTGCCCCTGTCTGTTGCAGACTTCTGTTCACACATGCACCCATTCCTTGGAATAACAAGGGTGGGGGGAAAGGGTTCCTCAGTCCTCAAAAGGAAAGGGAATAAAGGAAATGGAGCACTTGCTAAATTATATTTCCTGGATGGTGGGGTTGCAAAAAGATATTGGGAGCATAGGTGAGTACAACCAGCTTGAGAATCTTGAGGATGACTCCAGAAGATTGCATGCTCAATTCAAAAGTAGGGTCATCTTATTTAGAAGAACGTTTCCTCGGCAGCAACAAATTGTTCTGCATCATTCTGGGTGACCTTATAAAAATAGGGGCAGGCTATACCTTGAGAAAGGTGTGGCCAATATTGCCATTTATGATGGGTGCCAGACAAAACAGTAAATTATTACCTATGCATGTGCACTTTAAACATACATGTCACATTCAACTATGCTAGACACCTCATGTACTGGTGTCCAGTCAGACTACATGTGCAAGTCCTTCAACAGAATGGGTTTGGAAACAGCTGCACCAGGTCAGATGCTGAGTCCATGAAAGGGTACCTTCCAGACTGACTCTTCTTTGCTTGGAAGCTTTCACATCCATTTTGGATAGGAACTCTAAGTATAGGTCCTCCATGCAAGGCACCTCACTAAGGGGTGCATTGCAGGGTGCCAAAGCAATCCAAGCATCAATTTCTTTTAGCACTAACAATCCCTCAAACCAAACCCCTTCTACTCAGAAGCAAGACAGGTTTTGCCCTTAAAACCTCTCTGAACTAGGGATGTGCGAACCGGTTCGGATCCGAACCGGTTCGGGTCCGAACCGGTTCCGGTTCGGAGGTTCGGATCGAACCGAACCACCCCTGGTTCGGTTCGAATCCGAACCAAACTGGGGGTGGTTCGTTTCGAACCGGTTCGGACCGGTTCAGATCGGTTCAGAAAGCTGAAAATTGGTCAGATGGTAGCTGGCACCCAGGGGTACCTGTCACCCAAACCCCAAAGCAATTGGACACTCGTACGATTTTTTATGAATTTTTGAAAAATATTTTTATTTTTCTCTCATAGGATATAATGGGACCCGAACCAGGCCATTATTTCTTATTGTGGAGCACTCATGGGTGCCAACAACCATGCAAACCCTGAAGCAATCAGACACCCCTATGATTTTTTATGAATATTTGAAATATTTTTAATTATTTTTCTCATTGAGTATAATGGGACCCAAACCAGTCCATATCCCCTGTTGTGGAGGACCTAGGAGCACAAAAGCAGGGTGGGTGGTAGACAGGCATGGGTGCCTACCACCCAAAAAATCTCAAGGCAATTGGACACTCCTCTGATTATTGGTGAATTGTTAAGTGTTTTTGAATTCCTCATAGAGAATAATTAGGATTGCAGCAAATGTATAGCTTCACGTCGGGGGGAAAGGGGTGTCGTAGAGTGCAGTGTGGTGGGTGGTAGTTCCTAGGGTGGGCAAGGAAGCTATCAGAATTATTTGAAAGGAATTGGGCAAAGAGGTGATTTTTAAGTGATTTTTGAAGTTTACGCGTCTTTAAGGTTTTTCCTCATAATAAGTTATAATGGAGCTTTCAGCAGCCCTATAAGTGCACATGGGGGTGCTGGGGTGGCCCAGAGCAAGTGGTGGTGTAGTGCACATAGGGTGCCAACCACCCCCATGGGTTTCTAACCCATGGGGTACAGGGATCTCTGGTAGGGGCACCCCCATGGGTACAGGGTTCTCTTGTTTCTGAGGTATTGAGTGTGGATTCTATGATAGCAAATGAGATTTTCAATGAGACACCATCAATCCACTCTAATATGCTATCATAGAATCCACACTCCGCCTCCTGCTTCTTCTCTGTGTGTGTGCTTAGTAGGGGTGTGCAATTTGGGATTTCAGGTGATTTGGCTCGGACCTGAACCGAATCACCCCTGTTCTGTTTTGTGCCCGAATCTGGGTCACCCGAATCACCCTTGATTTGGTTTGGATTCGGATTTAATCCAAATCTGAATCCGAATCGATTCGGGGGGTAAAAAGGGGCCCAGGGGCAAAATTTTGGGGTGGGGTGGTAGTGCCCAATGGTTAGAGTCTACCACCCCAATTTCAGGGGGATTGGGCAAAGGGCTGATTTTTGGTGAATTTTTAAAGATTTAGTGACTTTGGGGCAGTTTGGGGGCATAGCATGGGATCTGGGCAAAAGGAGTGGGGTGGGGTGGTAGTGCCTAATGGGTGCAGGCTACCACCCCAATTTCAGGGGGATTGGGCAAAGGGCTGATTTTTGGTAAATTTCTGAAAATTTCATACCTTTGGGGCATATTGGGGCATATTGGGGCAGAAAGTGGGGCCTGGGGCAGAATAGTGGGGTGTGATGGTAGTGCCTAATGGGTGGAGGCTACCACCCCAATTTCAGGGGGTTTGGACAAAGGGGTGATTTTTTGAGAATTTTTGAAGTTTTAGTGACTTTGGGGCAGTTTGGGGGCAGAAAGTGGATCTGCCCCAAAATAGTGGGGTGGGGTGGTAGTGCCTAATGGGTGGAGGCTATCACCCCAATTTCAGGGGGATTGGGCAGAGGGCTGATTTTTTGAGAATTTTTGAAGTTTGGGTGTCTTTGGGGCAGATTGGGGGCAGAAAGTGGATCTGCCCCAAAGGAGTGGGGTGGGCTGGTAGATAGTGCCTAATGGGTGGAGGCTACCACCCATCCCCAATTTAAGAGTGATTGGGCAGAGGGGTGAATTATGGTGAATTTATTTGTATGAGGTTTGTCTTCATAAGGTGAAGTGTGCTAAATTGATTACTTCCTCATATTATTCATAGTAAAGGAAAGTGTGAAAAAGTGAAAGTGGGGTCATGAGAGTTGTTTAATTGAAAAATATCTCATTTGCTATGATAGAATGAGAATTCACACCTTTTCTATTCACCATAATTCACCCCTCTGCCCAATCACTCTTAAATTGGGGATGGGTGGTAGCCTCCACCCATTAGGCACTATCTACCAGCCCACCCCACTCCTTTGGGGCAGATCCACTTTCTGCCCCCAATCTGCCCCAAAGACACCCAAACTTCAAAAATTCTCAAAAAATCATCCCTCTGCCCAATCCCCCTGAAATTGGGGTGGTAGCCTCCACCCATTAGGCACTACCACCACACCCCACTATTCTGCCCCAGACCCCACTTTCTGCCCCAATATGCCCCAATATGCCCCAAAGACATGAAATTTTCAGAAATTTACCAAAAATCAGCCCTTTGCCCAATCCCCCTGAAATTGGGGTGGTAGCCTGCACCCATTAGGCACTACCACCCCACCCCACTCCTTTTGCCCAGATCCCATGCTATGCCCCCGAACTGCCCCAAAGTCACTAAAACTTTAAAAAATCGCCAAAAATCAGAGGAAGGTCCAATCGACTTGAAATTTGGGTGGCAGGTAGAACTCAAGGTCCCCTTTCAAACCAGCTATTTTTTGAGATCCGAACCGAACCGGGGGGGTGGTTCGGCAAAACCAAAACCGAACCACCCTGGTCCGGTTCGGACCCGGTTCGGATCCGAACCGAACCGGGAGAACCGGTTTTATGCACATCCCTACTCTGAACCATTGGTTTTCTTATAGCAACCCAGGACCACAACCACAGAACCCTTGAGTTTCTAGACTCCCTCTACCCACATGCCAGCACACACGCCCCACTGTGAATTTATCAGTGCCATTAACAGAAACACACATCACACAGGTAAAGGAAGATTGTCTTTCTTTAATTAACTAAACAAGAACAAGGGCAGGTGGGGTTAATGTGATAGTGTTCCTACATTAGCTTCAATATGATAGATAGATAGATAGATAGATAGATAGATAGATAGATAGATAGATAGATCTCACACTGTGCCCAGGTGCAGTGTCTGAGTTTTGTATTTTTTAAGTGGAGTACTCGTTCATCACCCTGCAGCTGTCTTTCCTGCTGTTGAGGCAAGGGGAAATGCTCCCAGGTATATCTGCATAAAACTTATCTTACTGCCTGCACTTCTCTACTATTGCTCTGACTATTCTGTGATGGCACAGGGGCAGCTGCTGTGTGTGTACAGAAATATGTTTATGTATGTTGGTATGTAGGATTCAATGTCTCCTTAACATAAACACTGTAATGATAACATTTGAGAACTTTCCCCTGCTGTCTCCGTCTTTTCCTCCCAGCCTTTTCTTGCTCAGGAATATGTCAGGTCCAAAGCAAGCAGAGGAAAGCAGGCTTATTCCAATATGGCTCTACCCCTTTAAATGCAGGAACTCTAGGGATGCAACATCCCTGTTGCCAAGCAGCGGCAGGAGGAGTGGGTGATGGCTGAAAAATGTATTGACTCTGAGAGACAGTCAGTGAGAGACATGGCCTCCCTAAAACAGATGCATTTCTGAGCTGCTCTGAGCTGTCCTCTTTATGGTAGCAGGAGGAGCTTCCTAACAAAATCCAGGTTACAGCACCTGCAGATTTCAGACAATACAATGGTGCCTCGGAACCTCCAGTTTCAGTAAAGGAACTCATTAGAAACTGAGGGTTCACATTCAGGTTTGGAGGCAAAAATGGAGCCACCGTTGGGTGACAGAACTGCAGCTTCACACATTCAGACCATCAGAAAAACCTACCTCAGCTATGTTTACCTGAGGTTTGGCATGATGTCTGAATTCTGCCACAGACTAGGGATGTGCACAAATCTATTTTTTCCATTAAATTTGTACCCGAATCAAATCATCCCCAATTTTTTTTTTTTTGGTCCGAATTTGGCCAGCTAGCACAGGGGCAATTTGTTTTGTCCACAAATCTCCCCAAACAGGTAGATTTGGGTACAAATAATTTTGTACCCAAATTGATTCGCACAGACAGCAGGCACAGGCAGTGATTCTCTCAGAAACAGGAAGGGTGTGAAAATTTTTTTTCTCTTTTTCTCAATCAGGAAAGCAGGAACAAAAAATCTCTGACAATTTTTAAAAAGTCTTTAAAGATGCATCTGTTCACCCAGACTTTTAACTTATACTATTTTGATTGTTTTTAATGTTGTTTTAGAATATTGTTTAAAAAAAATTAAATTGTGTTTTTGTTTTTAACTAATGTTTTAATGTTTTTATCTTGTTGTAAACTGCCCAGAGACGTAAGTTTTGGGCAGTATAAAAATATGTTTTTTAAAAAGCAGAGAATCCACTCTAGGAATCAGGCAGGCAAGACAAAGCAAAGTTCCTCTGGCTCTCTCTCTCTCTCTTCTCCCACGAGGCAGAAAGACAGAATGGTAGCTGGCTGCCTCCTTAAGTACATTTGAAAATTCCTCCCTGGAACTCCCCCCACCCTTGTCCCTTCTTTGAAACCTCCCCTAGCCAATGTGGGGTCAATCACTCCAGGCAACACAAGATTTGAATGGAAATGAGCCAATCTGGAACCAGCGGGGAATCGCCAGCCAATCGTTGCACACTGTAAGTCGCCAATCTGAAGCTTGGGAGGATGGGATTTTCAAAAAGATTTGATGACACAAAATGGAGACAGCAAGAGAGATCACCACAAAATTGAGATCTGAATCTACAAATTTTTCAGGTCTGAAATCTGGGTGATTTGTTTTGTACCCGAATCTGGCCAGCTAGCATAGGGGTGATTTATTTTGTCCACAAATTGCCCAAAACAGGTAGATTTGGGTACAATTCACTTTGTACCCGAATTGATTTGCACATCCCTACCACAGACATACAAAGTTCTGCAACCATTCATCACACAGTGCCATGTAAGGCATGCCACTGCATTGTTTCAGCTGTATGGAGCAGCTATAAACTGTAATTGTACGTAACAGCTATACTACAGCAGTAGTTGCAAGCAGCAGCTATACTCCTGAGCTATTAATCTCTGTGGGCAGGGAAAATGGGATTATAGCCACAAATTATACCTTTAGAATAGTCACATGGACAATTATTGTCCTAGATACTGCTTTTAGGCTGGTAATGTAAAATGCCTTCCGTGAATTAAAGTTATTTAAATGATAAGAGGCATGACAGAATTGTGGTACCTTATAAGTAAGGAAATGGTAGCAAACATCCATCATGACTACTTCTAAGAGCACTTAGGCAAGAACACAGTTCCAGTTCATTTAACAGAAAAGGGAATTGGGATTTCTTGTGACCTGACAAGAAAGGCAGAGGGGACACAGTCATTTTAAATCAAAAAGAGGTGAGACTATCTCCTCTATAATGGGCTGTCAGCTCTCCTTGACTCATATATATGACTTATAGCTCTTTAGCTGCATTCCCATATGTGTAATATGGAGATCTTTTTACTGATCTACCTTATAGGGTTGTTGTAAAGATTTGTGAGCTAAGGTGTGTGATGTGCTTTGTGCACTTGAAAGCACTATATAAAGGATAATAATGACTGTTACATCCCTTTACTGATCCCTACTAAAATACTTTCATATATATGAACAAAATGTGGTAAGTCCCATTTTGGATTAAGGAAATGTAAATGCCAATGCACTAGGTACAGATGAAGCCAAAGGGTTGTTGCTCTGCAGATAACTGAAATCTAAAGTTAAATTGGTTGAGCATGAGCAAATTAATACAAAAAAAGCAATCACAATGCAATGCAAACTCATGGCTTTCTTTTGCTCTTGCTCAATATACCGCCAAAGGCAGTTGGACAAACATATGTTTTCAACTTGTTTAGACTAATGAAAATGTGTTCCTATTGCATCCAGAGCAGGTACCACAACTTATTATTTCTACCTGAAGCCCATATTTACTTAAATCATCAAAAGATAGACTGCTTTACAGCACTAAACAGACTTCATACTCATGCTATTAAGCCACAGGGTAGGGCAGGCAGTGTTATAAAACCTATAGGCTGGGATCCAAAGAGCCTTAAGCATACCTATTGTGCAGATGAATCCTATACATATTTTCTCAGAAATAGGTCCAGATATAAACAATGGGCCTTATTCACGATAAGTGTGCAATCAAACAGGCCAGTTCCATAGTTACTATATTGGATAGATATATTTATTTATTTATTTATTGAATTTATATACCTCCCAATATCAAAATATGTAGGTGGTGTACAGAATTAAAACAAAATATAAAATACAAAACATCTAAAATTCATAAAAAGATAAAAATAATAATAGATAAAAACACATTAAAATTCAAACTTTTTGGTATCAGTTGAAGGCCTGAAAAAATAGGTATGTCTTCAGGATTCTCCTAAAAACAAACAGAGAAGGAGACGCTCTTATTTCATCAGGGAGGGAGTTCCAAAGCCCTGAGGCGGCCACAGAGAAGGCCTGGTCCCGGGTTGCCACCAAATGAGTTGGCGGCAGCCATAAGTGAACCTCTCCAGATGATCTTAATAGGCGACATGGTTCATGACAGAGAAGGCGCTCTCTTACATACCCTGGACCTAAGTCATTAAGGGCTTTATAGATAACAATCAGTGCTTTGTATTTTGCTCAGAAACATAGCAGCAGCCACTGCAGTTCTTTTAGAATCAGTGTTATTATGTGGTCCCTTCATGTTGTTCCAGAGAACAATCTGGCTGCTGCATTCTGAACCAATTGTAGTTTCCAAACTACATACAAAGGCAGCCCTAAATAGAGTGCATTACAGTAGTCAATCCTAGAGGTTACCAGCATATGTACCACCATTTTAAGGTCATTTGTCTCCAGAAATTGATATATCTGGCATATCAGCAGAAGCTGATAAAAAGCAGTCCTGGCCACAGTCTCAACCTGAGAAACTTCCAGACTACGAACCTGATCTTTTAGGGGGAGTGTAACCTCTTCCAGAACAGGCAGATCTAAACCATCTCTCGGATCCCTACCCACTACAGACAGTACCTCTGTCTTGTTTGGATTCAACTTCAGCCTGTTTTCCCTCATCTAGCCCAATATTGCCTCCAGGCAGGCACTTAGCGAGGTCATGCCATTTCCTGATGAAGTTGGTATGGAAAAATAGATCTGGGTGTCATCAGCATATTGATAGCACCCAGACCAAACTTCCTGATGATATCTCCCAGCAGTTTCACGTAGATGTTAAAAAGCATTGGAGACAGTTGGGAGCCCTGTGGAACACCACAATTTAGCTCTTGTTTTTCAGAGCAAAAGTCTCCAAGCGACACCATCTGGAATCTGCCAGAGAGGTAGGAATGGAACCACTGTAAAACAGTGCTACCCAATCCCATCTCCTTCAAGTGACCCAGCAAGATACCATTGTCAATAGCATTGAAAGCCGCCAAGAGATACAAAAGGATCAGTAGAGTCATATTCCCTCTGTCGAGTGCCAATTGGAGCTCATTCATCAGGCCGACCAAAACAGTCACAAACCCATAGCCCACCCAAAAGCCAGTCTGGAAAGGATCTAAATTTTCTGTATCATCCTTGCCCAACCAAGGAAGATAAGAGACAGGTCTGTAATTAGCTAACTCTGAGGGATCTAATGCAGGTTTCTTCAAATAAGGTCTAATAATAGCCTCCTTAAGACAAGGAGGCATCCTGCCCTCCCTCAGAGAAGCATTTATGATATTTACCAGACCCTCTCTGATAATATGACTGCCAGATGAAATAAGCCAAGTTGGGCAAGGGTCAAGAGAGTAGGTGGTGGGATGTACAGTTATATATAAGCAATATAACATTGCTTGTGCCAGTATAAAGTAGTTGTAAATGCAGCATTCCCAACAACAAAGTAGAAAGCACTAGAAACACATGTTGGCATAGCAACACTAAGAGCCATTTCTATAGAAGAAGGGCCTAATTTATATTTATATTTAGGGCCAATCTGGATCTGAAAAAGTTTTCTTTCTGTGGGATGTTCCCCAAAACACACGTACAAGGATGACTGTGCCAAGTGAAATATCACACCTTTATTCACACCGAATTTCCAGTTTGCAACAGCAGAGAGATAAGAGGTCCCTCAATGTTTTCTTCCTGGCACTATAAAATAAGAAACGTGTTGGCAAAAGTGATATCATGATTGCTGTGGTGGAGAACACTGTGCTGTTATTCTTGCAATGTTTGAATTGGGCCTTAGAGCAAATTCAGAGTAATTCCATAATACAACCATGATGCTGGGATTGTGCTCTTTTCTTATCGGGGGGGGGGGTGACTTTGAGCAGCCCCTCCCCCAGTTCTGTGAATGGCCCCATAATTTAAGACAGGGATTCTCAACGTTGGGTCCCCAGATGTTACTGGACTTCAACTCCCATAATCCCCAACCATAGGCCACTGGGGCTGGGGATTATGGGAGTTCAAGTCCAATAACATCAGGGGACCCAACATTGAGAATCCATGATCTAAGAGACGTACAGTAGTAGTACAGTAGTAGTAGAAAGGAAAATGGAGGGAATGCAGGGAGCAAATTCAGGTACAGATTCTTACACAGCGTAACAAAATTATTCAAATAACCAGACGGACTGGTCCCTAAGGAGAGGGGAAGAGTCAAATGGCGGATGGTTCCAGCTAGAGAAGGAGCCTTGCTGCTCTGCCCCTCCTTCTGCTGTGGAATGCTGTGAACTGAGAGACTTCTGAGAGGGGAGGAGCAAATGGCAGTTTGGTCCAGTCAGGCTCTCTCAGTTGTACAAGCTCCTTTTTCCATCTGGGGAAGCATCTAATTGTGCTATTTCCCCCCAAAGTGTAGTCTGAAGTTACACAGAATCAGCAAGATTGCAGCACTATAGGATTATTCACAAAGTGTCATTTGGAAAATCTTCTGGACATCATGGGAATTGGTCAGCACTACCCTAGAACAAGTAGTTGGTGGATTCAGCTCAAAGTTAATGAAATTGTTATCATCATCAGACATCAGCCTCCCCATCTCCACCCCCTGCAACATTAAGATTCTTAGTCCTGTTTGTTTCCTAAGTACTTTGGTTTTCGGGAGCCTTCTAGGATGTTGGCAGCCAACAACAAGTTTGAAGTGACAAGGAAATGGCAACAGCAATCAATATCCATATGGCACTAGCAAGAGCAGTAACAACAATTAAGAACCACATGGCAATATTCATGCTGCAAAACAACAAAATATATAATCCTGACAACCATTAACTTCAGTTGGGTATCTAGCCACAGCTGTCAGTTTTCACTCTGTTCTGCAATCAATCAACATTTCCAGATGAGTGAAAGAGTATCCAAAGAGAAAAGAGAAAAGTTCAGTCTCATAGCCAGCAATCTACCTTATTGCAGAACTGTTTAAGAAGCACACAAACACAGGAAAAACTCTTCATTAGAGATGTACCCTGATCCTTCTTCTATACTTCTGCCCACTGTCCCAATAACAAAGGTTTTGATTCATGGCTCCACAGAGTACATTTGTTTCCCCCCTGATTTTGATATCAGCTACTCACCATATTTTACTGAAATCTAATAGCTCAATCCCTAAACTCCCTAAACAGTTCAGGGGGAAAAAAACCCCTAAACAGTTCAGACATTCAGGCCTAGAATAAATGCCATCCACGTGACAAAGTCTGTCCTTAAGAGTTTGCATGCCAGTACCGCACACATAATGCCTCGTGTGAGACAGAAATCACCTAATATACATTATTCTTCCATCTCCCCGAAAGGGAAGAGTAGTATATATATTTGCGTGGGCAATTGTTCAACTCACATAAGCTGTCTACAATGAGACTAACCCTCAGAGGCATGCACTTTGCCAAGTCAGTTCCAGACTGGTCCCTGATCCCAACATATTACCACAGGCCCCAGTGTTTGAACTAGACCCTGTCTGAACTGAAGAACTTTGATCTGAAGAAAGGTTTGATAAGAGCAACCAAATATCAAACACAAAATACTAGACGGTCATTCACATGACTGAAAACACTGGTGAGGGGAGGGCTGGAGGGGAGGCAGGCTCCTCCCTGCCTCTCCACACACGATCAAAATGAGTTTGAAGACTCCGCCACTTGTGAGGAACACAAAGCATGTCACAGAAAGGGGCAGAGCAGGGAGCCGGAGGAGGAAGTCCTCTGGCATCCCTCGAAGCACCGCACCAGGAATGCACGCGCGCGCACACACACACACACACACACACACACACTCAGGTACCTGGGTAGAAGGGCATGCTCAAGGTAAAACTTGGAGCGTGAGGTAAAACCTCGATCTTGGCACTTCACACGAACAGCCCTACCCTGGCAGGGTTGCACAAGCCCAGGCAGGGTTGCTTTTGTGAATAGTTTTAATCTGAAACTTTGGACCTTTCTGTCTCCGAATTGCATAAGCCGATCCTGAGTTTATTCCTCTTTAGTGCCTGTACACAGCATTTCCTATGCCTTTATTCTGAACATATGTCATTTGATATATGAGAGAAGACCATAATTTGGAAGATCAATATTTTAACAACATAAATATGACAGATACCACTTCTCTCTTCATGAACAACAAAACCTGTTTCATTTTGGTTGGCTGGTTTTTAGCAAATTGATACCATTATACAGATACTATTGGCATACATATGCTAGAGAGAATTATTTTTTAATCATACCATCTCAATGATGACACATTGAAGAGCATGGCATGGCTACACCTTTTCCTTTCTTTCTTTTCTCTCTCTCTGGCTACTCCATACCATCACTGCCAGAAGCTGTTATGGAGGAAGTTTAAGGTACTGTAACTTTGCTGTCTCCAGCCACAGCCTTGATGTCTCCACTGCGACTCTGCTCTGTTCTGCACAGCCCAGGCTAAACCTGACTTAGCTCCTCTTCAGCTTCTAATATTGATGGTTTAGGTATGAGCACGGCAGACACTGAAAAAGGGAATAGTAAGCAGCAGCAGTTTCTGCAGGTGAGATGGGAGTAGCTGTCACCTGCTCAAATCCGTTCAAACCCCTTTGTAAATAAGGCAACATTATTTTAGAAGTTGGGTTCTTTGAGCAACAAGAGGTTACCCAGCTTTGTAGAACACATCATTTTTGCTGTGACTAAAAAATGAAACAAGCAACAATAAATATGCAGCTGCTCAGGATAGAGGTATACTTCGCAGTCCTTTCATTTCATCAGAAATATTCCCCAAACATCAGCAATACAAACATAGATCACAATCCTTGAAATCAATAGGAGCCTGGCAAGCAGCCTTAAACAAGGAGGTACTCAAATGTAATTGGGTTTGGACTGTGGAATATGTAGGCACTAGAACTTAATCCACTATACTGAATGCACTGCTGATGGGTGCTGGTAGCCACCCATACCATGGCAATTTCTTTTATAAATCTTCGATAACTTAATACTAACAAAATAGTGGGGCGATTCTCACAACCAACATAAATCGGGCTAGGAGAGCCTAGCCTGATTTTTGTTGGTCGTAAGAACCACCGGGCTCATAGCCGAGCCCGGTGGTTCTTGAGCGGGTAACCCGCTTGAGACCCCCTGCCAAAAAGCAGGTTTGCGGAGCGAGTGCTCCAGCAAACCTGCTTTTTAGGCTCATGAGTAGCCGTGGCGTGGCTTCGCGCCGTGCCTACTCATGAGTAGACCCCCAGCCGGGAGGCTTAAAAGCAGCATCCTGGCTCGGGGGTCTCCCCAGTATGCCTTGCACAGTCGCGCAGAGCATACTGGGGCTTGCGGGGGCCATGCGGCCTCCACTCCCCCTCGCCAGCTCCATCTCAGAGCCGGCTGCCCAGGACTCCCTGCCCGCTCCTGAGCAGGGAGAGTGGGCTTTGGCCATTCTCCCCGCTCACCAGTACAAACCGGGTCTCACTGATCGTGAGACCCGGTCCAGTGGATACTCTGAATTTGATGTAATCCCAGGAAGTCTTTCTGGGGAACCATTGCTCATTTGTCTAGGGATCATCACAGGTTTTGCATCCATACCCCAGCTGATCACCCTTATTCAGAATCCCAGCACCAGTAGGTTCACAACATCCAATACGGGGATCTTGAAGGAGTTTGAGAAGAGAGACAGAAAAATCAGGTGAGTCACAGGCATTACTCCTGATGACTTGCTACCTTTTTATTTACCACATTGATGAATATTTGTATACCACTTTTCAACAGAAGTTCCTAAAGAGCCAGTGTGGTGAAGTGGTTAGAGTGCTTGACTAGGACCAGGGAGACCTGAGTTCAAATCCTCATTCAGCCATGACACTTGCTGGGTGACTCTGGGCCAGTTATTTCTCTCTCAGCCTAACCTACTTCACAGGGTTGTCGTGAGAAGAAACTTAAGTATGTAGTACACCGCTCTGGGCTCCTTGGAGGAAGAGCGGGATATAAAATGTAAATGATGATGAAGATGATGATAAAGCAGTTTACATAGAAATAAATAAATTGCTCCCTGTCCCCAAAGGGCTCACAATCTAAAAAAGAAACATAAGATAGACACCAGCAACAGCCACTGGAAGGATGATGTGCTGGGGATGGATAGGCTCAATTGCTCTCCCCCTGCTAAATAAAGAGAATCACCACTTTTTAAAAGGTCCCTCTTTGCTCAGTTAGCAGAAGATTCTGACATTATTTATCACCATCTGACATACAGAGGTGTTATTACAGAACAAAATGTAATAACTCTTTCCTTAGTACCCTGAAGCAATTCTAGACAAAAGGGATTTGAAGCAATGGCCACATTCACACATAATGTCGAACTACAGTTGAAGTGGCCAGAGGTTCCATGCGAATGCAAGCAATTGGAGTTTGGCATGGCAATGAACCCAGGGTTTCAGATTTGGAACTCCATTCGGATCCCTTAGGTTGTAGTGAGTTTTGTTGCTGCAACCCGAGGTTGGAAGCAGCCTGCGGTACGTTCAAATGTGGAACTGCAGGCTGTGTCTCCTTCAACCAGAGTTGAGGGAGGAAGCTCCACCCTCAGCTCCAGCTGTGATTGGCTGTGTGAGCTGTCCTTCAATCAAAGAGGAAGCCTGCACAGCTAGTTCCCCTTCCTCTCTTCAGTCTCTCTGACTGCAGAAAGGAAACTCTCTCTTACGTCCCGATTCCAATAGGAGAGTGGGTGAAGAGGGAGCCAAACAGCAGGTCCATTGGACCCAAGGTTCTGCATTATGTGTGAATGCAGCCATTGTCTCTCCTTGCCAGTCCAAGATCACTAGCGCGGCGGTGGGGGAAGCATGACTAGATTGGGCAATGAACAGAATTACATTCTGATACACTTCTTGAGAAATGCACATGGACAAATGAAGGTGCTTTATACTATGCCATGGGTCTGTCAAGCCTCATTCTTTGCTTTTGACTAGAAGCAACTCCACAGCAGATTGTTTTATGGTCCTGCTTCCCAAGGTATTTTTAAAACCTGGAGATATTAGCAATTAAACCTTCTACGTGCAAAGAATGTGCTTAACTAATGAGTTGTGGCTTCTCATGGTGTTTTTTGTAACTGATTGGTTATAACTCCTGTTATTCAAAAACAGGAAATTATATTATTCCATTATATAACTCCTGTTATCCAAAAGTTCAGCTTGATTGACATTTGCACAAAATGGATCAAAATCAAAGCATTTTTCAGATACAGTTAAATGAATATACAATTCATCACTAAAATTTCCAGCACAGTGTAAACAAGTCATGAAAATAAATTTGCTTAGAAAATGAAAACAGTATTTAATTTCATTTTACAAGTTCCTTTAGCATTATGAACAACTGTACATGCCTTTATTTAGGATGCTTCCATGTTAAACCTAATATCACTTTCCACATTCCATGATTACAATATTTTATAAAAATAGAAACAATATTGAATATCACTTTATATGTTTCTACTTAGGTACCTCCTGTATACAGGGAATACGTGATCAGGAGATAAAGAGACCCCTTTCTAAGATTATGGAACTTGCTCCTTTTTATCTTGGAAGATATTGTACTGTGAAATCTGTTCTTCTATATAACATATGCATAATGGTCTTATACTTGGAGAGGAAAGCTGGTCTTGTGGTATCAAGCATGACTTGTCCTCCTAGCTAAATAGGGTCTGCCCTGGTGGCATATGAAATGGAGACTAGGAGGCTCTTCACGTGATTAGTGTGAAGAGCCTCTAGGGGGTTTGTGGGTAGAGCGGGCTTAGCCTGCTCTCCTCACACATGAGAAGACAGTCTGCTTTACGCAGCCGCAGCAGCTGCCCACACAAGTGCCGGCCCTGTCACGGAGCCGGCCAGGGCTGGGGAGTTCGGGGGCCACGCGTACCCCGGAAGCTCCAGCATGCCCTGCACGAGTGCACAGGGCATGCTGGAGAGACCCCTGAGCTGGGAGGCTGCTTTTCAGCCTCCTGGTCGAGGGTCTATTCATGAGTAGCCGCAGCACAGAGCCGCAGTGCAGCTACTCACAATTTTAAAAATTGGGTTTGTGGAGTGCTCGCTCCGCAAACCCAGTTTAAGGGGAGGGTTACTTTGGCGGATTAACCGCCTGGAGGCCACTGGGCTCGCCTGCGAGCCCAGTGGTTCTCACAGTCAGGAGAAATCGGGCTAGGCTCCCTTAGCCCAATTTCTCCTGATCGTGGGAATAGCCTCTAGAACAGGGGTTCTCAACCTTGTGTCCCCAGATGTTGTTGGACTTCAACTCCCATAATCCCCAACCAAAGGCCATTGGGGCTGGGGATTATGGGAGTTGAAGTCCAATAACATCTGGGGACCCAAGGTTGAGAACCCCTGCTCTAGAAGTATGAGCACTGTAAGATATTCTCCTCAAGGGATGGAGCCACTCTGGGTAGAGCAGAAGGTTCCAAGTTCCTTCCCTGGCTTCTCCAAGATAGGGCTGAGAGAGATTCCTGCCTCAACCTTGGAGAAGCTGCTGCCGTCTGTGAAGACAATACTGAGCTAGATAGACCAGTGGTCTGACTCAGTATATGGCAGCTCATATGTTCCTGTGTCCCTTTAATCCAGTATTGTCTATTCTGATTAGCAGCAGCTCTCTTGAGTTTCTTTCTCAGCCCCACTATATGAAATCTTTTAACTTGAGATATTAGTAACTGAGCACAAGACCTTCTGTGTGCAAAATATATGATCTTGATCTATCACTGCTCAATGGCTCATATACAAATGGATTGCTTATTATAATTAATTACATACCTCAATGACCTATGAACTTAAATAACAATTATACATGAAACATGCATCTTAGATACGGTGCAAGTATTTGCCAATCATTCCCATATAAACTAGGAGGAAATAAGTGAACATCATTCCTTCAGCCTATGGAAACTGGCAGTTTCCCCATCCTCCTATTCCACCTAGACAATAGGATCTGTGACATAAGAATTTCCAACATTCTGTAAGTCAGTCAAGTGATCTGGAAAACATCTTCCTCTGTCCATCATGTAATGCATATAACAGTAATGTGTAGACAGAGCTAATTAGTGTTACGCCTGTATAGACAGAGCTAAGACAAACTATGTAGCTGTGTAGACTAGTGCTAAGGCAAACAGGGCTATGCTTGTACTATTAATTATATACTAGTTTACATTTGCAAAATAATTTTAAAGTTTATTGTGTTTGCCATCAGAAGGAATATGTAAAGCAGATCACGGTTTTTCTCATATTACATATGGGTAGTGGAAACTGAATGACAGTGACTCCCTCAACGTCAAAAAAATCCCTCATAGAAGGCAGGTTCACTCAATTGTTGCCAAGTCTGTAAGCCAGGAACCTCCAGTTCCTGGGGAACATGCGCTCCTGGTAAGCAGGACATGTGAAGTCACTAGGAACGTGCACAGATGCTTTGTGCAGAACCAGTTCACCTCAAACCAGGGCCAGTTCAAAGATTTGAACATAGACCAAACTAGAAGTGGTCCATGATCAAACCAGGCCTGGATGAAGTGATCCAGTTCCGCACGGTAATGGACAGCTGGGCAAGGGCAGCAAGAAAAAGCTGTTTACCCAGCCTGGCACAGCTGCCCCCACCACTGCACACTGCCGCTCACCCTCCCAGTGCAGCCCCAAACATGCTCCCCCCTCCTTTACTGAGCTGCCACCAGCAACTGCTTACCCAGGCAGGGTAAGCAGCTTTCCCCCTCTCACGCCACCCTGAACTGGCTGCCCTTTACAGTCCCCCACCCCTGTACTTGTAAAGGAGAATTCTCATTGGATTCCCCTTTACAAGTATATCCCCCGAACCAGTTTGGCCCAGTTCGATGGGGATATACTTGTATTTATATAAGCTGAAAGTATTTGGCCAGCAATCCAATTCACCAAACTGCTTCCGTGAAGTTACCAAACTAGAAGTTACCAAACACTGGTTCCCACGCTGGGTTACTGAGACTCTACTGAGATTCCCTGCCCCCACCCCCAACCTCGAATCTCAATTGCAGCAGTCAGCCAAATCTCTATAGAATCTTGGGAACTCTAGCATAGGCACTGATAGTTCACGCTACACATGACATGCCCACTAGGAGCATGCACATACTGGGAACCAGAGCTTCCTAGCTAACTGATTTGGTGGTGATCACATGAATCCACCCAGAGGAAGAACTTGAATCAGATCTCCTAGAATTCTCTGTCTATCACTGGTATATATGAACAAATTCAGTAATAACCATAAGCTCTTTTAATGTTCTGAAGTACTGATGGATTTAGAAATGCATGTCTCTATAGTTTTACAATAAAATATGAAGGAGGAATTTCTTTCTGCCTTTAGAAGTATTCTGGAAGAAGCACTGTCAATATTAAATTTTCAAAGTTCTTAATTAGTAGTTAGTAACTGGATATTAAAAGTTTAATTCAAAAAATATTCTGAATTTTTCTTTTAAAATTTAGTAGAGGGCAACACACGTGTACATACATGTGCACATGCACACGCACATGCACACTACCTACTTAGGTTCATAACTGAGCTCAGAAACCCAAACTGTTTCCTGCAAAATAGCTTGATTTACTACAATCCCAATATTGAGTCAAACTGGAGTCCATCATGCCCCTGATATCAGGAGTACAATGAGGTGGTTCATCCCAGCGAGCCTCTCTCAGCTACTCTTAGTGCTCATAGCAACTGGACTGCAAACTAGCATGCCAGACAGTATAGCAGGCATGCTCAGATTAGACCCCCCCACCAGCTATTTTTGAACTACAACTCCCACAATCCCTAGCCTCAGTGGCCAATAGTTATGGGAGTTGTTATAGGCCAACATCTGCAGGAGGGCCGAAGTTGAACAGCCCTGTACTAGAGGGAGAGATAGAGTGCTCCCTCCCTTTCTCCTTCCCATCACTGTTGCTACAGCAAGCAAATTAAGCAAGAGTGTTTGGAGATGTGTGGAGACAGAAAGCAGGGAGGTTGGATAGAAACCAGGGTTGTCTCCAGCTTTAGACCAGATTAAAATCCAAGTCAGAGAAGAACTCTCAGAGCCATCATGCTTATGTCGTGTTTGAGGAAAGCATTGTACTTCACTCAGGTCTGATATTTTGAAGCCATGAATTATGAACTTGGTGACATCACTACTCCTATTATGTGTAATTCATATGTAATCATATTTTAATAATGTGCATATTTGTTCCACGTGTTACAATTCATGTAGAACTAATTTACCAGGAATATTTATTGGAAGTCATGAAGACTCTTGGCATTCCTTTGAGACAACAAATAGAAATAGTCTTCCCAATATATATTCTCCAAGTTTACTAGAGAAAAACTGCAACATACCTTCTATTAAAGTTTTCCTTGAGGTGCATGTGTACATGAGAAGCTAGCCCAACAGGTTTTTGACACGATCACATTACTTGCTTCAAAGGATAACATTTATTTTGACACAAATATACAGGGATCTTTGCTGCTGTTGACACTGCCCTTTAATTACTCTACTACTCTGTTAGAATGTACAAATCATTAACCTGGTATGCTTGATCTTAAAGCAATTTGTATTGAAACCCACGTGAATACAAGCTTTTTGAACCAGCTTAGCTCCATGGAAGTAAGTGAAAGTCTTATGGTTTATTTAATTTAACTGACTTCAGTACCACCACTCAGAATTAATGTGGCAATCTAAGCATAATTTCATTAGCATCAATGGCTCTTGCTTCTGAATTAACTAGGAAAGGACTGTAAGGTACTTCACATGTTTGTTGGCCAAAGAACGATTGCCAAAACTCATTGATTTTGAAAATCAGAGATATGCAGAACTACCCTGAGACATGTAACTAGTCTCATCACAACTCTTTTTACAGTCTTTGACATTTCTCATATCTTTTGTCTGAGCAATAAAATTTGGCAGCATATAATTAAAATCTGAAGGGAAATGGAAATACTCGGGATCAATCCAAAATATGTATCCTTAATGAACTCACAAAAGAACATGTTCTTAAACATTTTCAGTACCTACAAGAAAAGGTTAAATTTCTATTGCTGTTATTGCACTGAAGGTATTATTTGAGCAAGCAATACCACAGCAACACATGCCATCATAAAGAAAACCTATCAGTTTTCATCAGAAACAAACTTCTGTTTCAAACAGATCAATGAGCGCTGTAGATTCCTTTGTGGTACTAAGTTGTAGAAGACAAAATCAACTCTATTTTTGTAGTGGAGAGACAGGATCATTAAGGTGATCACAGTTAAAAAAAAAACGTGATCTAATGATGCACTTTGCTCAAATAACCAATAACTTACTTGTGAGACTTACAACTTCTAGGAAGCAGAACCATAACAACTCAAAAGGTAAAGGTTTTTGTTTTTTAAAAAATCCATATCCTCCAATTCACAGGAATGTACATACTGGTCTTTAAGTTTGTAAACATAAAAATGAGAGACTTACAAGAACTCATAGAAATGGAAGAAGAGGAATGACATTCTTACCACTGGGGTTATGCAGGGAAAGTTTATTTTGGGACCCTATTAATTGTGATTATTTTATATTTAATTTATCCTATTAGAATTCAGTTGTACTTTCATTCATTCCAGGACCCATTTGTAGGCTTTATTGCATTTCAAAATGCCAGTTTTGAGGAGAGGGTTTTGTTTTGTTTTGTTTTTTAAACATATTACTGACAACAAAAAGGGCTTTTTTGCCTAGGAGGGAAGAGAAGTGAAAATTGTGTCCTTATCCCACTTCCCTCATGCTGCAATGTGAGGCAAGCCTTGAGCGCAGCTAGCTCTTGTTCTGCCCTCTGAAGCCTATGCAACATGTGGGCCACTGTTTGCAACGTTCTGTACTCCTTATTAAGATTTGCATAATAAAATGGCTTACCACTTCTACTGTACTGATTGTTGTAACAACCGCACATGACAGGTCACTGTGTAGCATATACAGATAGGGGAACTGGAGCTCAATGGTAGTGACTTGTTTTAGGTAACACAGTGAATCTATGGCAGAATGGGACTTGAAGACTTACAGATGCAATACACTGGTGCTGTATAATCTGTACTTAAAAACAATATAGTGTAAGGGCCTCAAGTCCCACAGAATCTATTCAGAGGTTGTGATTCTTTGTACAATCCACATTTGGAACAAACCAATGCTTCCAAACCATTCCTTGAAAGTTCCTACATCTTAATCTTCAGCTTTCCTGAGCATGCTTTCCAATTTCCCTTGACTTCTGCCATGTTGCTACTTATTCCTGACTTTTAAATAAATAAGATTTGGAGGATCATAATAACTCTGTATTGCTTTCAGAGAATAAAAAAATAGCTGCTCAAGTTGCAACATAGTTAACTTGATAATGACGGAGGGAGGGAAGGACTTGTAAATATTATATAATTTGCTTGAAAGTCAAGCTAATCTTGCAGACCATGTCTACTAACGAATGGTGTCTTCGTTCTAGATAATTTTTTTAGTTTGATAACTTGTTCTAGAAATATAACATGTTATATTTCTGAGCAGAAAAAAGGACAATATAGTGGGAAACATATCTAACTCATCCTCATTTGGCAAAATCAAAAAGACAAAATCTTCCCTAAATGCCTAAACAATCTCTCCTTGGTATTAAAAAATAGGTATTGGTGGGAGTTGGAGAGGAACAAGAAAGTAAACTTTAATTTCTGAGTGAGATGAAATGAATGGAATGTCATTTTTCTCTATAGGTAAACAAAACTGTAAGTGCATGCATGCAGGGTTCGGCAAATGCTTTTATCTGCCAGAGTATAATGACCCATTACCCTTTGTTACATAAAATAAAACTTTCTGCTTCCAGGTATTTGCAGCTGCCAATGCAGACATGTGAGCATTTGCCAGTCTCCAATATTTCATAATGAATGAGCAGTCTTTTCTCATTCATTCAGCTGCCACTCCACTAGAAAAAAATTGCTAATTATTATGGAAGGTGAAATTCTTTACATGCATCTCCTCAGTTTATGAGGCAGACTTGCACAAGAAATGGGGCAGCATGCAGCAAAACTGTGGTCATTTTAATAGAAAAGCAGCAAAACTGTGGCCACTTTAACCACCCCCAATGCACGATTATGATATATGAGCTTCTCATTTTCCTCCTAGAAAACTTTTCATTAGGCAGGTTCAGACATCATGGGGAGCCAAGATTAAATCTTGGCTTTGCATGTAGTATCTTAGCCTTACTTCCTTTCACACATAAGGCTTGGCATTATTATTCTTTAGGTTGTGGTTAGAAATAAGCCAGGATCCAAACTAACGAATCCTGACTTATTCTAACCTAAGTTAATGAAATAGACCACAATCTGATCACAGACCTCAGGTTTAGGTAAATGTTTATTTCTCTGGCTATTCTCTGGTTAGAATAAGTCAGGACTGATTGGCTTGGACATCATGAGCAAACCGGACTTGTTTTTAACCATAATCTTAGTAGGGAAGATTATGTAGGGAAAGTAGGGAAGGAGGGAGTGCATGCTCCCAAAGCTAAGAGATGGTTCACAAAACCAAAGCTCAACCTTGGTTCTGTGTGACCATTAACCACTCAAAGCCTTTGGCTGATTATGGACATAAGAAGAGCTTTAATGGATCAGACCAAGGCCTCTCTGTTCCAGCATTCTTACAGTAGCTAACCAGACACCTATAGGAATCCCACACAGCTGCAGCACTGGAAAAAAATTGAGGGGGGGAGCACAAGAGCTGTGCCCCCCATGCCTGCCAACATGTCCCTATTTTCTCATCCAGGTGAATGGGAAAATAGGGACATGTTGGCAGGTATGATGTTAGATTTCTGAAACAGAAATTGGGGTACGTGAGGGAGGAACTGTTTGTTTGAGAGGGTGATTGTCAAATCGTGCCCCCTCCCAGAGCTATCCTTGTCTCCCCTGGAGCCACTCTTGATTCCACAAGCAGAAGATGAAGGTATATCTCCTTCCCCAGCATTGCTCCCTTACAACTGATCAAAGCTAAAAAGAATAGTAGGCATAGATAACTCATCCTCTATGAACTTGGATGATGAGTTAATTCCCTAATACCCTTTTAAAGAACTAATTCCCTTTTAAAGCCATCCAAGCTAATGGCCATCATCACATGTTGTGGCAGTAAATTCCATACATTGGGCACTGTGTGAGGAGGTACTTCCTTTTGTCCTTCTTAATTCTGCTTTCACCAGTTTTATTAGATCTCCTGGTTCTAGTGTTGTGAGAGAGGGAGAAAAAAGTCTCTCTATCCACTTTCTTCACAGCATGCACAATTTTATAAGCCTCAGTCACGTTCCCACTTAGTTTCCCTTTTTCTAAACTAAATAGCACCAAATTCTTGTAGATGCTATAAGATCTACATATATTCCACAAGATTCTTTCATTGTCCACAATAAACACCTTGCTGCTCCCCTTAGTGCAGGCCTGTTCAACTTCGGCCCTCCTGCAGATGCTGGCCTACAACTCCCATAATCCTTGGCTACTGGCTACTGTGGCAAGGGATTATGGGAGTTGTAGTCCAAAAATAGCTGGGGGGCTGAAGTTGAGCAGGCCTCTGTGTGTGGGGGGGGGGACACACAGTATGATGCATTAGTAGTTGCTCAGCAATTCTTTACGAGAAGGTGACCTAACTGTGCCATAACATTCAAGAAGCCCTATCCTATCATGTTCATTCAATGAATCAGGCTCTTCCTGCATTGGTGTTTCTCTAGAGAGTGTAACTTCAAAGGAATTGCACTTGAATTAAAAGTAAAGACCATGTACCTCCTTCTTCCATTCAGATAAGTGCTAGGACATTACAGTTATTCCACTTATCCCTCCTTCTTAATTCCTTCTCAATCTCTTGGAGATATATGACAGCAGTGGAGGCACAATACTTCTGTGCACCTGAGGCAAGGTGCCAAATACTGGTCCCCTCACATTGTTTTTTGTTTTTTGTTTTTTTTAAATCAATATTCTCTATATTTTTCTGGAAGCCACAGCCTCAGTTGCCTCTTAATTTTGTGTAGTGATATGCACGGACCACGGAGGTGCGGTCCAACGCCAGGCGGGGTTGCTTTAAGGGGGGGGTTGTACTTACCCCTCCCACCACTTTTCCCCCTCCGGCGCTCCAGTTTCTAGTAAACATTTCGGGGTGGCAGCGGTCCTCCCTGCCACCCCTGCCGCCTTGTTGTCTGCCCAAACCAGAAGTAACAGCCGCGCATGGCAGCACTTGCTTTCCAGGCAAAAATGAAGGGGTTTGCAGACTCCACGGCTGACTTCTGGGTGCGCAGAATGCTCGAGGGATGGGTGTGAGAACACCCCCCTCACCCGGATACAAGGGTCCCGCTGGCGCCAACATCCCTGTAACAGGTGCTCCCACTTTTTAACGATATTTGTTTTTCCAAATTTGAGGTACGGTTGCTTAGGGCTTCCTGCCTTGTGGCCTTCTTCGGTGCACTGCGAATCAGTGAGCTGGTTGCCTCCTCCAGGTCTGAAATGTCGGCGTGGGCTGCCCAGGTGAAGAGGGACAAGGTGGTGTTGCGCCTGAGGCGGGCTAAGACCAACCAGAAGAGGGGTCTGATGAGGGCCTTTGCCCGGTGTGGGCCATGGAGGATTACATGGCGGTGCGTGGGGAGGGAGAAGGCCAGTTGTTCCATCATGTGGATGCTACGCCCTTGATGCGCTTCCAGTTCTGGGCTCTGGTTAAGGAGGCTTTGAGGAGAGCAGGTCTAGACCCGCGGGTTTATGGCACCCACTCTTTTCAGATAGGGGCAGCATCTTCAGCAGTAGTGGCAGGGCTGCCCAAAAAAGGGAGGTGGAATTCATCTGCATGTCTCTGCTACATACGCCCACTGCCGAAGTGATGGCCCACAGAAGTAACACCCAATTTTGTCTTACAGACGGTCAGGCACCTCCTTTCCCTTTGCAGATACTCATCTATGGGCACAGCTATGTGTTTTGGGCTAGTCGCCGAGCTTGGCAGACCAGCTTGGGTACCCAGTTGGGCCTGGCAGGAGCAGTGGAAGTGAAGTGGATATGGCGCTGAGGAATGCTGTGGAACCTTTTCCTTTCGCTTCTAGATGAGTACATCACTGCAAAAGGGCACCACACATCTTGGTTGTTCACCTGGGAGGCAATGACTTGGGTTTGTTGCAAGGCAGGGTCCTGAGCCTGCAGGCAATCAAGGATTTTCGGGACCTGGCGGCCCGATGGCCTGAGATGCGGTTGGTCTGGTCTAACCTGCTCCCAAGGACATGCTGGAGGGGCCAAGGGGGTCCCCTGTGCTTCAATAGGGCATATAAAAAAGTGAATAAGGTGGTTGGAAGAGCGATCACCACCTTAGGGAGGGACAGTAATACAGCACCCTGACATACAAGTGCAGGATGCAACCCTGTGTAGAGGGGATGGAGTACATCTCTCCAAGCAGGGGAACGAGATGTTCCTCCGGGACTTGCAATGTGGTCTCCAAGAGGTATTAGCGGGGTGGGGAAAGTGGGGCTAAAGAGAGGTTTGCCCCACCTTCGTGGCAGGAGAGTGCGGGGGTTGGGTAGCTAGATTCAGGGATCGGTGTTTGGCTGGAGGGCCAGTTGGGTGAGGGGGTGGTCAAGGAACAGCCTTTCAGGGCTTTGACAGCCCGTAAGGTTGGGAATGGCCACCACCCGGGGGGTGGGCATTACTCACCAGCTCAGAGCTTTGATGGCTTGGGTTGGGGGGATGTCGGACCACCCCCCCTCTCAGCGGGGTGGAGCCCCGCAGTGAAAGGAGGTCAGGACTTGGAGCCTGACCAAATCAGGACCCAGCCCTTTGCCCTGGTGTGGGGTGCCCTTCACTAGGAAGGGCCACCACGCGAGAGGAGTATCCGCACTCTAGTTAATTGGGACCCCGTTGCAAGTGTCATTACCTCTGTACAATAATAAAAGTGGCCCTTATTTACTCCAACTATGCATGTCCTGTCTTCACTGGGGGCCTGGGGGTGCAATGCCACTTCCCGCCTCCACGCCCGAGCGGTGGGGTGGGGAGCGGGGTTGTGCGCCCGGCATAAAGAAGCAGGCACAGCAGTGCCATCTTGGCCCCCTCCAGGTGGCCAAGGCCTGGCCAATCAGGAGAGGGAGCCAGGGGAACATCTTAACCTGGCAGCCACCTAATGAGCAGTCTCTCTGCTGCCAGGCACCCACCCACCCTCCCGGTACTCAGTGAGGGATAGCCAGTCGCCTACGGGGCCAAGTAGGAATTCTTTGGGTCATGCCAGATTGGCTGGGGCATGGCCTTTTTTCGCCGACTTCTCACTGAGGCTTAGGAGCTGGGCCATTGGTAGCCATCATTACCTATGGGCACCGGGTGGGAGGTAGGCATCGGGAATCGATTGGTCATTTTGCAGGAGAGTGCGGGTGTTGGGTAGCTAGATTCAGGGATCGGTGTTTGGCTGGAGGGCCAGTTGGGTGAGGGGGTGGTCAAGGAACAGCCTTTCAGGGCTTCGACGGCCCGTAAGGTTGGGAATGGTCACCACCAGGGGGGTGGGTGCGACTTACCAGCTCAGAGCTTTGACGGCTTGAGTTGGGGGGGGTGTCAGACCACGACCCCCTTGGCGGGGTGGAGCCCGATGGTGAAAGGAGATCAAGTCTTGGAGCCTGACCAAATCAGGACCCAGCCCTTCGCCCTGGTGTGGGGTGCCCTTCACTAAGAAGGGCCACCACGCGAGAGGAGTACCCGCACTCTAGTTAATTGGGACCCCGTTGCAAGTGTCATTACCTCTGTACAATAATAAAAGTGGCCCTTATTTACTCCAACTAAGCATGTCCTCTCTTCATTGGGAGCCTGGGGATGCAATTGCTACTAATAATGGATCCTCTTGAGAAATAGACCAGAACACACACACTCTCTCTCCCTCTCTCCCTCTCTCCTACTCCCTCTCCCTCCGCCCTCCCCTCAACCAGATATAGATGCATATATAACTCTGTTATTTATTTCTAGTTTATGTTTTTCAGAATCCACAGTGGAAGTCCTAACAGTACAATAGCTAATCAACAGTGGATAGTGAAAAAGAAAAGGCAAATTTTTGTAAGGTATATGAATTCTGAAAACTCTTTGAAATCCAAGAATTATCTAGCTTGTTCTACATGTATCAGTGTGAAATAAGAATCTTAGCTAATTAAAATAAATCCTTCAATGGCAAGGAACTGAGATTCACAACAAAGAAATCCTATTCTGTATGAGAAAATTATCTCATCTTATTTTGTGAAATTACCACAAGAAAATACAAGAAAGAAAACTACATTAGCCCAATACTGCTTCTAATTAAGAAAAAAGTTGTAAAAATAAGAAAAGGCAATTACCATCTGGTTATTGTTTGAAATACAATTATTCTTGATCTTAGAAAAGAAAGAAAAGACCTGTAACATCTTTTAAAATCTGAACAGTTTTCTGTGCATTATTTTCTATAATTATCTTTGTTCAGAGGCTTTTTTATTAGAATAGTTGCCAATTGGTGTGCTCTTGGGATCAATAAAATACAAATAAAAGCTCATATTTATCTTCTGGCTCTTTCTAGACATAAACTTAGAAACAGCAGAGAACATTCTAGTTTGCATGGCTATATACTGTACATAAGATATGCAGATTTATGGAATTGATTTCATGCATATTGTGGTGTGTAACTTAATTTTAATGAGCTGATGGATCAATTAGTAGTCCTGTTAATAACTGAATACACAGGCTAACTTGAATTCTAAAAATAAATATCTTATATATTATACTGAAAATTAGCTCAGGTTTTAGCCAACCAATTTTACAGAAAACTAAGCTACTCTGTGGCCCCATACACAGTTTGGTATGTGGTAAATCTGCCAAATGATGGTTGGATTACATATGTTTGCAACTCATCATGGATTTACTGTATCAGACCTAGATATGCAACAAAATGGAGTGGCAGGGATCTGGACACTGGAAATATGGCGTGCTTGCCCTAGATTAATTTCCAATTGAACCATGGTACTATTATCACCCATAGTTCCTAGTGTTTCTAGATGCTGTTGGAAAAATGTGTGGTGGCATTCAGGGCTTATATTTTTTGGACTGTCATTCATCCTCTGACAAAGAGGCAAATGCCTCTAACCACATTGTTTGGCCCTGAATGGTTTGTTAAGAGGAGAGCAAATAACACTGTCTCAGTATGGATCAGGATGCCATAGTTGCCATGTATATATATATAAAAATCTAGAGTCATACAATACATGTAAAGTCAGGACTGGCTTGGCACCAAGGGTTATTGTGTTAGCAAATATGGTGGTTGCCAATTCACTCCAGATCCAATTCCAATTTCGATTAAACATCTCACAATTTGTCCATTTGACCAACATTAATTCTGGATTAACTTTAGCTTCCTGAGTTTTCCTCTGAATAAATTGGCCCCACTGTGGTTGCTTCCTAAATATATGCCAGGATGCCCTACATTTTATTATTTATCATGTTTTCATTCAGCCCTTCCTCTAAGAGACAAGATCAACACCAGTCGGTGCTGTAATGGAGCCATTTCATTCTCGCAACCATCAGAGGAAAGTTAATTTGAGAGACAGGGAGGTGCCCAAGGCAATTCAGTTTTTTTAAACAGGTGAGTGGGGATTCAAACTCAAGTCTTTCCAGTTCATGTTCAACACTCAATGTGTAGTTACAGAAGTGTGGACCAAGCTACCAAAAAATAGATGTTGAAGACAATGCAACACAGCATCTTCATTTCTATGCCTTGCCTTAGAATCAAAAACAGATGGTTCCCAAATCTTTTGGTATTAAAAAACTTGTAAAATTTTGCTGTCATGCAGTCCTCTCACATGCTGGTGCTGCCACCATGCACATAGAAGACCACTTGCTTGAAAGTCCCACACATCAAAAGCTCCCTCTGCAAGAAAATCATACATACCAGGTAGAAGTCTTTAGGTCTACCTTCTCCCTGATGCATAAACATGTGGAGGGAAATTTTTGGCATGAGGTACATTCAAATGAGCCACACACAGTAGTGCACTTTGAGGTGGTACACTCATCTGAGAAGGCTGTATCATTGGAAGATTCACATGTCCGAATCGGTTCCAATAATACCATCAAAAGGTGGAAAAATGTGCAGTTTGAAAACATGTTGGGTTTGCTCTTTAAAAACAACAACAAACTAACCTGGAATAGGCTGAGGTGTTAACACCACTGCAGGGAGTGGCCTGGGGGCAGCAGCTGGCCTAGATAAAGCCACAGCTACTTGATTTGCCATAACCAGAGGCTTCTCGTGTCCCTGGAAGATTCGTAGCTCCTCAGGATGCATCCATGTTGAATCCAGATTGAATGCATTGTTTAAATAGATCTGTCCAGAATGGGAGGAAGAAAAAGAAAATATACTTATGGTTCACACATTTAATCAACTGATATTGTCTCTTTAGTTCAGGGGTTCTCAAACTTGAGTCCCCAGATGTGGTTGGACTTCAGCTCCCATAATCCTAAGGCCTTGGCCATTGTGGCTGGGGATTATGGGAGCTGGCCTAACCCCATCTGGGGAACCAAGTTTGAGAACCCCTGTCTTAATCTATTTAACATTCATTTAATCTCCCGCCCAATTATCAGATTGCCCCAAACCACTTCAGAATTTCCAATTATTTTAATTCAACATCTCCCCCAGTGATCTGATGTCTATGCAACTCTTTGTATAACAGCAGTTTCAGGCGGGGTGTGTGTGTGTATTTAACATTTTGGAACAGAAAATCATTGCACTGATGGATAGGAGGCAAACACAGCTGTGATACAACTTACAGTGGGTGAAGTCCTGCCATTGGTTTTAAATAGGTAAATACTATTTATTTCTGTGGGACATGCATGAAAAACGAGGTGTGGTAACTCATCTCAATTCACTAGATTGCTTCTTTTACATCAAGGGAAGCTACAATAGGAGTGTGTGAGCTGGCTTGCTTTGAGTTGGGCTTGATGTCAAACTGGCTTGGCTCAACAAGTTCAGGGTCAAACCGGACCGGCCTGTGCTGCTCCAAGTTCAAACCAAACTGGGCCTGGTTCAAACTGAACCAGTTCAGAGCTCTACTGGTAAAAGGGAATCCAGTGAGGATTCCTCTTTATCGGTAGAGGGGTTTCCCTAAGGGTAGAGCTGGTGGGAGGGGAGTCAGTTAGTAGCTGCAAGTCCCATTGGCAGGGGTGGCCGTGGGGGCATTGGCAATGGCTCCCTCCACCCCTTCTCTGGGCCTTTTCTGGCCCATTTTGAGTCTATGTGCATGTGTGGAGACCATTTCAGTGACCTCCATGCATGTGTAGAGGCCATTTGCATAACCACACTAATGGCCTCTGCACATGTGCAGGGATCACTAAAAGGGCCTCCTCGCATGTGCAAAGGGCTGATCCAGACTGGAGAAGGCCCGAACTGCCTACTCTGTGGATGGCTGGGGGGGGGAGCCACTGCCACGCCCCATGGCCACCACCACCAATGGGTCCTGTAAGTAGTAACTGACCCCGCTCCCACCTGTTCTACTCTTAGGGAAGCCCCCCTACCCCTTTACTGGTAAAGGAGAATCCTCACCAGATTCTTCCTTACCAGTAGAGCTCTGAACCAGTTTGAACCGGTTCAGCAGTTGAACCAGACCAGGTCAGGTTCAACTAGAACCCAAACCAAAATGGCAAAACCAGTTTTATGCACATCACTAAGCCACATAAGTATAGTGGATAAAGCACTCAATAAATAGTTTTAAGTGTCACTGTCATATGTGATTCATTTTGAATTCAAGGTGGTCGTAAACTAAAACTACCTTTCTGCCAACACTGATGCTGCATAAAATACAGAACCAGCAATACAGTCTTTATTTACAGTACATAATACAGGCCGTTACTAAAGACAATGGCTGCCATCCTGACTAAATTTACAAAAGGAAGTCCTACTCATTTCTAAGTCCTATAGAGTAACTCCTGAGTAGTACTACTGAGTAAGTCTGGATGTCAGCCACGGTTTGTAAAACTGCTCTGTTAATACCACCTGGAGGTTTGTGACTGACTTCCAGAACCAGACTGTATCCTAAGAAAAGAAAGCTAGTTGTGACTAAGCATCATTGATGTCAACAAGACAAATTAGTGGGGACTACTTAAGTTCCATTAAATCTAAATGACTTAAGAATCCTAATGGTCTTATGGTATAACCCATTATAAGTTTTTCTTCTTTTGCTGGTTTATATGAATACATACTTCCAAGATCGAAATAATTAAATGAATCACATGCACCAATGGTGGCTTTAGGCTTGGGTTTCTTCAATGATAGACCCTCATGTCATATCATAAACTGTCTTTAAACTGAGAAGAGTTTCAAAAGCAGTTTGTGATAATAACATTGGCATCTGCTGTTTAAAATTTTGAGCAGCAGTTTTAAAGTTTTTTGAAAAAACTCTCTTGCCACGCCTATACACTTAACAGGATTCATTCCATAACAGTTCTTTCTTTTATAGAAAAGGTTATGGATATTTCTGGCTCTTGATATAAGATGTAGATATTGTTGGAATGGACACCACACCATGGCTTGATTCCAAATAACTATGAGTAGAATGAGAAATGACTTAGCACTCTTATCTGAACTCTTACACCAGACCTAGTGGAAAACTTTTTGTCAGCACAAAGTTGCAGTGTATCATGGCCTGCATTACCGGGCAAAAAACTAGGGTGAATAAGGAAGCTCCAGGCTGTGGCATATAAATGATAATGGGGCATAACAAAGTTCTGAAAAGTCTCCAGCAAGAGCAAAAACCCTGTGCAAAGTCTTGTACAAACAGAAGGTCTGGGGCACTTTTTCACAAGACAAGCTCTTCCGCTGCATTGGAAACAGCTAGCAGAAGAGGACCTTTTAATCCAATCCATAACATATAAGTGGCCTATATATATTCATGGGGTTCCATTCTTGCCTAGAGGCACAAAAACGGAAACCACAAATAATGAAACCCTACCCCTTGGAATCTAGGGGTTAAGTTCCTACACACACAAAAGGCTAAAAATGGGGGTGGGGGGGTAAATAAGAGAAATAAAGTAATCTCCCATACTCTGCCTTGCTCTCCAGGTCTCCAACAATGCCCCCAACCCCCAATTCCTCCAACTTTCACAAAGAATTGTGGTATTTGTTTTTTAATTTTTTATTTTTAAAGAGCCACAAAATGGCTCTGCACTGTAAAAAGGCAGATGGAAATGACATCGGAGGTTTCCCCCAAGTATTTCCAGCCACTCTGAAACTGTGAATAGGTGAGTTTTAGCCCATTTTTATACTGCAGATAAAGAAACTGGTTCTCTAAAATCCATCTGCAGATACATGAAACCGTGGCTGTTGAAACCGTGGATAACAAAGGCCACTTGTATATTCCCTACTGATTTTCTTAATAAACAAAGAGCTGACCCAAATGTGCAGGCAGATACATGAGACTGCATGGAACTGTACTACCTTTAGAATGCACGTGGGAGATTGCTTCCTTGAAAACACACCTACTTTGAAAGCTCCCTGTACACGGAAAGCTAACATCAGATATAGGTAGATTAAGAACCCTTCTCCCCAACATGCTGGCTTTCCAGGGAACCTCTGAGATGGTGGAAACCACATCATAACAAGATGGTCCAACTTTGTGAGAAGATGAACATTTGAATTGCGTTTATAGAGAAGTATGTTTGAGTTATATGGCCCTCATACAACATCTGAAGTGCTACCATTTCTACATTGTTGTTTTAACAGGAAACTGATTTTTAATTTATTGTTATTAATTTTAATTTTTAATTTTATTGTTTAGGTATTTTAATGGTATTGTTTGTGAGCCACTTTGAAAGGGGAGTTATTAATATTTTAAAATAAATAAATAACCAACCTAGTAAATAAATAATAAGCATAGCCTCTTCTGTGGTGCTACGGCTAAAACTATCAGAGATTGCTTGCAATGTATAGATACAATTACTTCCAATATTTTAGTATATATTTAACATGCATGAGGTAAACTTCAAGATTTACCCCTGCCAACTGAGCAAAGCGGCACCTTCTTCTTCTTCTTCTTCTTCTTCTTCTTATTATTATTATTATTATTATTATTATTTCAATTTCTATACTGCCCTTCCAAAAATGGCTCAAGGCGGTTTACACAGATAAATAATAAATAAATAAGATGGATCCCTGTCCCCAAAGGGCTCACAGTCTAAAAGTGATGACTCCCTTATATTTAGCAGGGGGAGAGCAACTGGCCCTATCCGACCCCACACAGAGCATTCTTCCAATAGCTGTTGCTGGTGGCTGTCTTATGTTTCCTTTTAGATTGTGAACCATTTTGGGACAGGAACCATTTTATTTATTTAATACTTATTTTCTGTTTAAACCACTTTGAGAACCTTTGTTGAAAAGGGGTATATAAATATTCATAGTAGCAAACGTACCTTGCAATTTGGTAGCCTCTTTTCTATCCAGCTTTTCCCAGAATGGGGTGGAGCAGTAGTTGCATACACATGTGGAAAAAGAGGAACAAACTCCACACACGAAGAAGGTGAAAATCCAATGACTGGGGAATGACCGCCAAACAGCCACTAAAATAAAGTTGTATACATTTAAGAATACTCTGTAATAAATGTATTCATATAGCTCAAATCATGTTTTTTATTGTTGAGGTTTTTATTCATACCTCTTATATTTACAACAGTATATATGGCCTATGTTGCAACTGTATATACGACAATATATATGGTGCAGTGTTATTTGGAACCAAGGGCACATACAAGAGAAATTCTATTAAAAAATAGCAAATATATAGCAGGTCAGTGAAAAACAGTTGGAATCAGACTAAAGCAATATGGCTATAACTTTTTTTTGGCCTATGTTTTCAGAACACTATTGTGCATACCAAATGTCACCCTGAGTTATGCTTTGGAGGAATCTGGTGGGGATGAGTTATCTCTATTTGCTTCCTTATCACACCTCTCCACTATGGCCCACTTCCATCCTGTTCTGTGCTGCACAAGTCCTCCACTTGATGAAGCAGTGATAATATTGGCTGTTGGGACTACAGCCATGACAAAACACAGGATTGCACTGGTGTGATGTCTCAGACAGCTCTCAGTACTCACATGAAGCTACAGGTCATGTACCTGCACAGGTACAGCAGTAGATATCTGTTTATGTGTTTTCACTTGATGTTGTAATGCTGTGTTGTGAACTGCCCAGAGAACAATTTGTTATGGGGCATCTAACAAATAAAGTTGTTGTTGTTGTTGTTGTTGTTATATGCTACATCCAAAACTCCTGTTTTCCTGCACAGCAATTCCTATTATGTTGCTGTTAAAAATCAATGCATCATTTTAAACCAAGCTAGGTATATGACACACAACATAAATACACGGAGACTTTGAGATTCCACAAGATAGACAGCCTTCAGCAAGTAAGCTATCTTTGTGCAGGCAATGGCAAATCAAAGACAGGCAGTGTGGAGGTGGGAGTGGGGAGTTCTGAACCTTGCATTTTTTAAAAAGAAGTTATTTATTTATGTATTTACTTACTTACTTACTTACTTAACTAATTTCTGTACCTTCCAAATCTCATGTCTCTTGGTGGTTTACATTATTAGAGAAATGTTTCTGCATTTCAATCCAATTTCATGATTCTCCTAATTAATAAATTTCCATTCAGTACTATTGTGTGCACTTCATCCCTATCCATGATAGTAAAGTGCCTGTGAACATTCCCAGCTTTTTTTTTTAATTTGATTATTTATTTATTTATTTATTTATTTATTTATTTATTTATTTATTTTAGACATTAGTAGAGAGCTGGAATATTTTTCCAAAGAATCTGGAGCTCAACATTTAAACAAACTAGATCTATGTCAGAAGCATTAAACATCATACATAACTAATACAAGAATTAAAATAGTCAGTGAAATCTAATCCATGTATTTAAATACTTAAGGCTAGTCTTCAAGCTGAATATCCAGAGCCTTATAATCCCATTAAATAACTGGGGGGAATCATACAAAAAGCGTTGATGAAGTTTATTGCTTAAATTAATATGTGATCAAGCTCTGTTCATGTCTGTTAGAGAATAGCAAAGAACATCAGAGCAGAAGACAATGAATATAATTGCTTACCCCAGCATTTTCTTTAAATGTCTACTGACATTGTCACAGTAAATTCAAAATAATGGAGGGTGAGCTCGTCTTAATGAACAGATTCATAAGCAATCACCCACCCTCTTCCATTATTAAAATAAACATTTTGCAGATTTTTAAACATGAAGGAACACCTTAGTTCCCAGATATTAAGTACCTCTAGTGGCAGCATCCTGATACAACACTGGGGGGGGAGGATGTTGCAATGCATATAATTTATAAATCAACCCTGTTTTACACCTTGAGAAAGCCTTATGGAGCAGACACAAATATTGTAAAACAGCATGGAACATTTAATGAACACACCAGTTGGTCCAATATGCTGATATTTTAAAAGGAAAGACTAGCTTTAAGATCCGTGGGAGAATGGGTTGCAATAGTATGATACTCTTAATGTCACTCCTAGTTAGATTTAACTTAATGTCACTCTGAGTTTAGAACAAGTTAAAATGTTCTGGGTTAAATGAATGATTGTTTGCTATAATAAATAAAGGCTTCCCATGGTGGGCTTTTTTAACCCTTCAAATTCTCAGCAGAATATAGGGTTAATCAGCAGTAGGCTCATCCAACTCAGCTCTTCTAATCATGTTTTCTCTAGCAAACACTTCTAAATTCTGTTCTACTGCTGTAAAATATATGACCCTGCATGTATCATGCAAGTACTAGGATATCAACCAGGATATTAAGGGAGCAAAAGGGACAGACTCTCTTCACTAGTGTAGCTCCAATCAGGTCAGTGGACCTACATAAGTGCAAATGAGCAAATAATATTCTCTTAAAAATCAGAAAACTGCAATATTGTTCCAAAGGCATATTATTTGAGGAGGTATATTGTAAAAAAACGTGCACATTAAGCTGAAAAGTCTGCACCGTCTCTGTGGTTTAAGAGTGAAAAGGAACGATCTCCGCATTAGCAATAGATTCGTATTAATAGTTAATGCAGTCTCCTCTCCGTTTTTCTCTCTCGCCTCGTCTTTAAAGTCTAGTGGAGACGAGGCGCAGTTCTGTACCGAGGCGCAGACACACGTCTGCAACCAGAGAAATTTAACAGGCTAACTTCAGCACCAAGGCGCGCCGGACAGCAACCGAAGTTGCTTCCTATGCTTCCCGCTCATGCATCTCCTTCCCTAAATATTGTAAGGAGCCTCCAATGTCCCTTTCCCGTTAGCGTGATTTTTTTTACCGAACACGGAAAAGAACAGGCGTGAACTGAGTGGGAAATCACGAGTTGCTCGTCCAACAGGACCCTCATCAAAGCAAGCCGAAAGAGGCACAGATAAGTGCAGAAAGGAGGGAGGTTAATGGGTCAGAGAAAGAGAGAGACGAAAAGGGAGCCTTCGTTACCTGTCCGTTCAGGAAGGGAAGCTGATGAACGGCGGAATGGTGTTCCGGGGCCATCAAAGGCAGAAAAGGATCGCAGGGAAGTTGCCAGCCCGAAACCCCCTGGAGCAGCGGGGCAGGCGGCGGCGGAGGCGGCGGAGGAGGATGGGGAGCCGAGGAGAGCAGCAGAGGAGGGGGCACCACCCCAGCGGCACCTCCGAGCCGAAGAAGCCCGGCTGCGCTCGGGACCATCCAAATCCACGGAGGCGCCGCGGGCTCCGCATTCCCGGGCCACAGGAGAGGCTGCTGCCGCTTGGGTCTCGACACCGGGAGCATTCTACATCTTACAGTGCGATACCACCGCTCGCAGGGGGCGCCTCCGGCGAAGGCAAGCAAGCGGCAGCGAGAGCCCAGGCGGTGGATCGGATCCGAGGCAGCTGTGGCAGTGCGGCGATGCCCATCAGTGCCCCCGCTCTGGAAAGGTGCTCAGGGCGGCGGCGGCGGCGACGGCGGCGGCAGGAGCAGCAGCGGGAGCGGCTCCAAAGCCGGCTGGGGCTCCACTTCGTTCTGTGGCGCTGCGGGAAGCTCCGCCTCCTCGCAGCCCCTCCTGCCTGGACACACCCCCTGCCGCCGCCGCCGCCGCCGCCGTTGTTGTTGCAGGGAGCCCGGGACTACGAGGGAGGCGCAGCCCTGCTGCAATTGCCTTGATGACGGCGAGCCTTCCAACTTCTCTCCTCCGGCCAAGCAAAGAAGGAAGGAGCCTTACCCGAAGGCGCAGGCAGGAGGGGACCGAGCGCACGGCTGAGAAGAGAGCGAGAGCGAGCGAGCGCCAAAAGAAGGAGAGGAAGAAAGAGAAGGCAGGGAGAAGCGGGGAGGAAGAAGGACGAGACCGTGAAAGGCATGCCTGGGGCCGCTGCGGGTGATAAAAGAGGAAGGGAGCAAGGAAGGTGGCTTGGTGGAAGCATGGACCGTGAAAATGAGCACCAAAAGGGGGGAAGTCAAGAAAGGGCAGAGTTTCGTTTGGGCCAAAATTCACCAGGGCTGACTTGAAGGGTCTGAGCACGTGCAAAGTGCATTTCCCTTCCCTTCGTCCAGTCCCCAGATGTCCCCCTAACGGCTCTTTCTTGTGCAAAATCTAGCCCCAAGATAGAGGAGAGGAGGAAGGAAAGGGCTAAGCAAGGTGAGCAAAGCAGAAGGTGTAGAGAGGAAGAGGGAAAGGTTGGAAAGCGGAAATGTGTCCCCAGAAGTGGGAGAGGGAAGGCAGCTCAAATAGGTCAAGGGTAAACGATGAAATGGGGAAAGTAGGCTTGGAAACAGATTCAGACATCCCGCAGATGGAACAAAAGGGAATATTTATGCTTCCAGTGGATTGTCCAAAGAAGGACCCCTACCCTGACCCTCTAGCTGAGCTGTTTGTGCTGTGCTGCCTGTCTCAAACCATGTTCATGGTAGTTGTTGGTTTTGGTTTTTGCTTTTTTGCCGTGGTTGGAAGACAATATATAAAATTTGTTAAATCAATCAATCATCTGTGTCTGGTGCCCATACACCCACTGTGGTGGAGAGGAAGGATTTCCCCTTCCAGATGTTACATCAGAAAAGTATTGCTGCTGTTCCCTGTAACATTCAAAGCCACACACTCATTTCCATGCAAATTCTTTCCATAGAGTATGGCTGCTTTCATATATATTTGTAGATGCCCAATCCACGTATGTGTAGCAAGAAAAAACATACACTGTGCTTCATAAATGGTATGCACATGCTATTTCCATGCACTCTGTGTAGTATCTTCTACCAGCATCCAAGATGAGAAGGGGAAACTTAAATAGCACTCATATTCCCAAAATGGACAAAGACTGAACAGCACAGTGCTGGCTAGCTGGACAGAAGATGGGGACGTGAAAAGTGAGATGAAAGAAGCTCTTGTCCTCTGAATGATGGAAGAAAAAGGATAATGTATAGGTTAACAGGTGTAGCCACATGAAATTACAAGATGTGGCATTTTGCACAGCAGCAACTTCTCTGAAGCTGGGGGATGTTACTAATAACTTCTATTTTATTCATTCATTCATTCTTTCATTCATTCATTCAATTTCTATACTGCCCTTCCAAAAATGGCTCGGGGCGGTTTACACAGAGAAATAATAAATAAATAAGATGGATCCCTGTCTCCAAAGGCCTCACAATCTAAAAATAAACATAGGAGAGACACCAGCAACTATCACTGGAAGTACTGTGCTGGGGGTGGATAGGGCCAGTTACTCTCCCCCTGCTAAATAAAGAGAATCACCACATTAAAAAGGTGCCTCTTTGCCCAGTTAGCAGGGGAAGTTAGTTCACTTTCAGTATATAAATAATAATCCTTGTCACATGAAACCAAACAAGAGCTGTGTAAGGTAGGCAGGGGTGGCTCCAGGTGGGACATGGGTGAGCAAGCCCCCCGCCCCCAGACAAGCAGTTTGCTCCCCTCACTTGCCCTTTTTATGTACTTCACAGGATTTATTTCAGTGAAAATATGTTCAGAATGAGAGTGTTAATGTGAAATATACCATTATTTCTATTTTAAAAACTAACATGTGGGACACAGCTTGCCCACACAGGAATGCACTTTGCCCCTTCTGCACCCCCCTCAATCTTTTTCTGATGCTGCCACTGAGAGCAAGCCATTTATTTATTTATTTATACTGGCCTTAATCTGAAGAGTGGGGCCTTTTCAGTGGTTGCACCCCATTCATGGAATAGCCTCCCTAGTGAGGTTTGCCTGGCTTCATCACTTTGTTCTTTTAGACTCCAGGTAAAGAAATGTTTTGTTCACCCAGGCCTTTTAAATTCAAGTTTTCAGATCTGATCTGATTTTTAATTTTAAAATGAGTTTTTAAGCTGCTTTGTATTGTATTTTGTATATACCCCTGCTAATTAGCTAATTTTGTATAAACCCCTGCTAATTGTGCAAAGAGGCACCTTTAAAGTGGCAGTTCTCTAAGATTTAGCCGGGGGAGAGCAACTGGCCCTATCCAGCCCCAGCACAGAATCCCCCACCCACCCACCCCGTGGCTGTTGCTGGTGTCTGCCTTAGATTTATTTTTAGATTGTGAACCCTTTAGGGACAGGAAGCCATCTTATGTATGTATTTTTTATTTTTCTACGTAAACTGCTTTGAGAATTTTGTTGAAGAGTGGTATATAAATATCAGTAGTAGTATCAGAATTCTTTTCACCTTTTTCATCTGCTATGATTTAATATGTTATGTAGTTTTTATTGTATATTTTAATCCTCTGTTGTGAGCCACCCAGAGAACAATTTATTATGGGGCGGCTAACAAATAAAGTTTATTATTATTATTTATTATTATTATTATCTGAAGACCCCTCAACAAGACAAAAACAATAATAAAACTTCAATGAAAACAAACTGCTAAAACAGAAAAACAGCTACATTAAAAAGAAAGCTGGCGAGGGTGGGGCTCAATCATTTTGATTGTTGCCATTTCTGCTTCACAGTTGAGGAACTGCTGCTCAGAAATACTGATTGGCCAAAGTAAGCCCACTCAATTAGTCCGTGGCTAAACCAGGATTTCATCTCTAATCTATGGTCTCCCATGTTCTGCTTCAACTTGACTATTTTGACTTCATTATTTTTATATTGAAGAAACAGGCATGTCACATGCCCATATGGGAAGAGGGGGGGAAAACCTGCTTGTAAGGAAAAGCATATAATACATGAACCAGACAATCATGGATGCCATCTGTTGCAAAAGTCCTCTGATCATAACAACTTTTGAAACAGCTGCACTGGCTGCTGCCGATATGTTTCCGGGCAAAATATAAAGTGCTGGTTATTACCTTTAAAACCCTGAACAGCTTAGGTCCAGGTTACCTTAGAGAGCGCCTTCTTCTGTCTGATCCCCACCGCATGCTAAGATCATCTGAGGAGATCCGGCTCCAGTTGCCACCGGCTTGTCTGGTGGCAACCCAGAGGTGGGCCTTCTCTGTAGCCGCTCCTAGATTGTAGAATGCACTCCCTGCATAAATTCATAATTTGAATTTTTTATTGGCATTTAGGAGAGCCCTAAAGACCTACCTGTTCGACCTGGCCTTCCAAGGTTTTTAAATTGTTTTAAAGGGTTTTTAATGTATTGGGTTTTTATAAGGTTTTGAATTGTTTTATTCTTTAGCTGCTTTATTGTATTTGAAATTTTTCATTCGTGATCATTGATTGATTTTAACTGTTTTATGATATTTGTGAACCGCCCTGAGCTATTCTGTAAGGGTAGTCTAGAAATCAAAAATATATATGTGCAGTATCGGGAGCCATTAATGTTTTATCCATTTTATGTTAAATGTATTTAATCTATTTTATGTATTTATTCTTGCTGTTGAAATCAAAAATAAATAAAACTAGGAAACTATCACAGTTCTTATGGGAACTTGTATTGTCCGTGATCTTCATTTGGCCATATGAGTCTCTGCTTGGACCAAAATGTAACAACAAATAAATAATGTATTGTGTGAATCAGGACATAGAGACAAGAGAAAGAAGCAACTGAGTTACCAAAGCAACAAACATTATGAGAAACTGTCATTGCCTGACACCCAAATCATAAACTTAGAACAGAAATAAATAGCACTGATTTTTGATAGAACAGCGTTCCATGCAGGTCTGTTTAGATGTGAAACCTATGGGCACAATCCAGTGGTATGTTCTCCAGTGGGAAGTTCCATGAGTCTCATGGAAATAAATTGGAGCTGCACAAAAGCACTTCTCTGCTCCCTTTCATTTCAGTAGGGCTTGCACAGGAGAATTTCCTAATGCTTTGTTTCTTAAGTGAAATCTATTTCTCATTGACTTTGAATGCCAAAGACTGCTTTCAGATTGCATGTCCCATCCCTGACAAAAGCATTCATGCCTCTGTTCCTTGTCTTCTAAGAATGCAATGTGTATTATTCAATAATACACAATTGTACACTTTTATGGGCGGGTGGGGGGAGAGTTCATGTGGACTTTCACCAGCATCTCAGAGAATTGCAATGCAGATTTAATCCGCCCCCACTGTCATCTTGCAATAGTTCAGGCCAGCCAGCAGCAGCTCAAAAAGGTCAGAGCCCTCTAACCTTACATTTGGCAGGGGACTTCTTTTCTCAGCTACAATATCTAATTCAGGACACCACACTGAATAAGACTGGGATTATATTTTCCATTACACTGGATTTATTACTTCTGACTTCTCTCTTTGCTTTTTGCTTTGAACTCCTTTTTTTGAAATAGTGCTTCTTGACTTTTGCTCCCTTTCACAAAACTGTTAATGAGTGCAGTTCTGTGTCATCTCCTTTAGACTTGTGACTTTTGAGTATGCCCACAAAAGAACAACTGCCTTATTGGTCCCCTGAAAAACTAAGCAGGAGGTTAAATGGGAAAATTCTAAGGGCCAGTTTTCACTTCTATTTCTGTCCTTATTAGGTATGTATATCTTACATCCAAAGGCCAGCAAGTACAATGAACAGAGAGGTGGACAGAAAGGCTGGAGGCACAGAAGGCTAACTGATAACATCCCTCACTAACAAGCTGCCCTGAATGGAGTATAGCAGATCTTATAGCAGAGTGGCATGGGATTGGTGTTTTGAGTCAACTGATTCCCAGGATTAGGAAATTTTGATGTTTTAGAAATTTTGATGCTTTAGTGCAAGGATTTTAGTCACCACAACAAAGCCAAAGGGATCACAACAGCAGCAACAACAAACACAACATCATTTTCAGTAAGCCTGGCTTCGGTGGATCAACCATCCACAGTAGGTCTCTGGTCTGTTCCCATTTCTCCTAGTGGGAAACAGCCCCCCCCCCAAGGGGTTCCACAATGTTGATGTTATTGCATGTGCTATGTTCATCTGAACCCGCCCTCAGAGAATTGTGGTGTAGAGTTGGCAGAGGCTCTCCTGAGCAAAGGATTGACCTATATAGGCACTATGAGATACAAAAAGCCAGACATACTGCCAGAGATGCAACCCCGCTCACAAAGAGAACTCACAAGTAGAGCTGGTCTTGTGGTAGCAAGCATGGCTTGTCCTCTTAGCTAAGCAGGGTCCACCTTGGTTTCATATGAATGAGATAGATACTTTATATGTGAGTACTGTAAGATATTCCCATTAGGGGATGGGGCCTCTCTGGGAGGAGCAGAAGGTTCCAAGTTCCCTCCCTGGCTTCTCCAACATAGGACTGAGAGAGATTCCTGCCTAAAACCTTGGAGAAGCTGCTGCCAGTCTCTCTAAACAATACTGAGCTAGATGGACCTATGGTCTGACTAAGTATATGGCAGCTTCCTATGTTCTATGTAAATGTTGTCATCTGTATTTGGCTTGGATGGACAGAAGATATAGATGTTGTATGTATACAAGAAGTGTGTGCTCAAGGATAGCTGACAAGAAACCAAATAAAAGATATGCCGATTATTGGAGACTGGTCTGTAGAAGGCACTTGACCAGCTCCCAGATATGATTATTGCTGTTAGGTCAGTCCCAATATGTCCTTTCAGCTGAAACATTGAGAATTGGGATGCTGGAGCATGGATTTTCATTAGTGTAGGATTTGAAAAATGTTCATTTTTCTTGGCTAGCAACTCACATTGTCAGTGAGCTGTGCAGTCACACAGGACACCATGCTTCGTGTGTGGGGTTCACCACTGCACTCCCTTGAAGTGAGACATTAAATAATTGTAGGTTCTGTGGTCTGGAAAAGTTGAGGGGCAGTGCAACCAATAAGAGTAGGAAGTGCTACTCATGAGTTAAAATAATGACTTATGAAGTTTAAAAGAGTTACGCTCCAATAAAATCCATTTATGTACTTCACATTACTTGAGTGATTAATGATATACCCAATAGAAGCCATATCTGCTGTCAGTGCTTCACAGGTCAATAATAATCAAAAAGCCAGTGCAAGAGGGGCTACAGGCAGTAACTAGTAACTACCTAGCTTAGGTAGTTCTGGAGGACAGGCCAAAGGAAAAACCACATAAGTCCAGTTAGGTGGCTTAGGTGTAAAATACTGGTTTGTCTCAGTAAGTTAAGAAAGTAGTACCTGGCAAATCAGACTCTGGATGGGATGTCAACCAGTACCTAAGCTCTGTTTATTTATATTTACTACACTTATATCCTGCTCTTCCTCCAAGGAGTCCAGAGAAATGTACATAGTTGTGTTTATTCTCACAACAACCTGGTGAGGTAGGTTAGGCTGAGAGATAAATGACTAGCCCAGAATCAACTAATTAGTTTCACATCTGAATGGGGATTTGAACTCAGTTCTCCCCAGTTCTAGCCAACATTCTAATTACTACACCACATTGGCTTTATATTACAGTAATCAGTCTCTATGTAATGGTAGAGAAATCCATAAAATCACTTTCACCATACATGGTGCTTTGCAGAGTTTTATAGGCAAAAAGATAGTTCCCTGCCCTCCAGGAAGGTTACACTGATAATGGTAAAGGGAGGGAGAGAAAAGGGTAGCAAGGAATGATTGGTGGAGGGGGAGGGAAATGCAGTTACATGCACTTAATCTTGGTACATTTGATTAAGAAAGGATGATTATGAAGTTGAGCAAAAGGCCTCAAGGAAAACATTGTTTTTGAGAAGGGTCTGGGGCTTAGAGAATATCATTCTATGTGCACTAGAAGCGAAATGGGAAAATAAAGGAAGATAAGAGATTTGACCCCTCACCACTGTCCGCTGCCCAAGATACATCCTCTGAAAATTTTTCTTGAGTCAGGGCAATACAGTGCCCAGAATGTTACTAAGAAGTAACTGTGCTTTTCTTTGGTAGAGTTACCATCATTTCAGCTTGAAAAAATGAAGACACCTTTCCCATCATATTCAAATCAAGAAGTATGAAGGCCTGGTCTGCCAACTGACTTGAATAGGGCAGCTGCAGTGCTAATCGTAGACCTGACCATTGGTGTGTCGAAGGCCAATTCTAGCAATTGACTTGAGGCAGTGTGAGTGGCAGTGGCAGACCTGGCTTCTGGAGCACTGGGCAGCTAGGTCCACCAATTGCTTTGGGGAGGGAGGAGTCCCAGCCCCTCTCCTGCCCAGAACCTCTGGCTGTTAGCATAAAGGAGGCCAGGTCTATCCAAGGCTTGTGGCAGATATAGACCTGGTGGTCTCACAAACCAAGGTAGCCCTGGCTATTTATGCAAAAGCAGCCAGGTCTACCTGCTGGCTTTCTTTCTTGAACTGCTAGTCCTGGCTCCAAGAACTGGTAGACCTGGCTGCTGGCTTGAAAGGGGCAGGTCTGCCAAGTAGCTTGCAAGTGGGGGTGGGCAAATACCAGATAGATTGTCTTTCCTCAAGGACAGTCCTCTTTTTCATGGAAATGAGGACATGTCTGGGATAAATAAGGATGTATGGTAGCCCTATTTGGGCTATCATAATAACTATATGGAACCTTTATGTTCCAAGGCAGTATGTCACTAGGGAGGGCTAGAGTCTTCTGGCTCTACTTGGGGGTTTTCAGAAAACACGTCTAGAAAGTAGGATACCAGACTAGATGGAAATTATTATGTTCTTATCACCACATCTGCTTCAATTTCTCTGGAGCTAGCAGAACATATCCATCTTGGGTGAGGGCCTCTATACACTTGCAGAAATCAGCCAAGTCCGGTGACACTACAGAATCAGTGCAATAACAGTTAGCAACTTTAACACACATTTAAGAAACAATTTAGAGTAAAAGGATGTGTTGGGGGTTAGTGATTATTTAGCAGAGTGCCAAGGAAGCTATCGCTCCAGTTACAGAGTGCAGAGTTTAGTTGTTGCAGCTCTTAAAGGAACACACATGGAGATAACTGTAAAGTCTAAACTAGATTGATTTATTGGTGAAATACATTTAGAATAGGAAAGACCTAATCCTACCTATCAGCTACATAATGACAGCCATGGGGCTCTGTGGTCGCCAGGAGCTGACACCGACTCAACAGCACAATCTTTCCTTTCCTTTTATATAATACAAACCTCCAGTCCACCAACAGTAGATTCCAAAAAGAAATGCAGATGCACTAACATTCAAATGGATACAATAAAAAGTTACTGTATTATAGCTGCTTCTCTCACACATAATGTAATCTTATATAGATTTAACTAAGAGTTATTCAGAAACAACTCCATTTTTACCTTCTCCTTCCCTCCTTTTTTCTTTCTGACTCCCCCCCACACACTCTCTACAGGATCCCCACTAGGACAGATTTCTACACAACAAAACATTAATGATACTAGATAGAATACAACAGTTACCTAGTCCCACAACCCACCCATACCCCACACACGCACACACACATACACACACAGTTATTTATTATGATACAAATGAAAGATTTCCCCATTTGCTGGAGACTCTCAGTGGAACACTCAGTGGAACTCTGAGATACATGACATGGGAACTTACCTCATTTTGGAGACAACACCTTTTATCCAGCATGAACACACAAGAGCAGGTGCACAACTCAAACATCTTGGTGGGCCAGAACCAACCATGACTAGGCACGCAGGAGCTGAGGTTAATTTTCAGGACATTAATTATTACACTAAAATTAATTATTTAAAAAAATAATGAAAGTGAGGAGGCAGAGGGTTGGAGTCGGGGAAAGGTGGGAGGAAAGAGGGATGAGGGATGGTGTTGGGCTCCAGCCCAGGGGCAGGAGGCAGATAAGGAACACCTGGTCTCAAGCAGACAAATGCATTGAGCTGCTGCTGCTGCTGCTGCTCATCACTGGTCAAGCCAAGAGCTTTTCATGGTTCCTGCTGTTGCTGCAGGACTTCCTTTCCTGTGGGTAAGCAAAACAAGTCCCCATGGGGCGGATCTGGCCCCCAGGCCTTATACTGTGCAGGCCTGCACTAGAGGAATATATATATATGGGTAGCATGGACGCTCGTGTCCAGCCAGCTGAAATGAGAGCAACGCTGGCTACCAAAAAACTTATATTGCAAAAGTGGAAGGACAAATCACCACCTTCAGTTCATTTAGTGGGCAGAGCATTTAGCTTCCTGCTCAGTAGATTAATTTATCTTGTACCAAAGGCAACAACAAGACATCTACCTATCCATCTGGACAGCTGACACAGATACCTGTGTGTGATACTGGGCTGGGGATTATCTCATTTCATTTCCTATGCCCACATAATGCAGGTTACAAGGTCTGTCACCCAAGACTTACCATCCTCAGATTTCTTACACTCTGCCCTCTTTTTGTTGCCACCCTTTTTTGGTTCTTTCCCCCTGCCCTGTCTCCCTCTTTTTAAGAATTGTGAAGAAAAGAATAAGCAGATGCACATTTTCCAAGAGAAAATGATTACCAAAGTCTGTAAGAAAAAGCCTTTAACATTTCAGCATCAATACTCTGAAATCATCCGATTGTAATCATCATATATGTTCCTGCCTTTAGGCCTGGTCCCAGAATATTCACGACTAATTGGACTTACTAGCACAGCTGCAGAAGAACACCGCCAAAAAAGCAGGGGGGGGGGAGAAAGATAATTTCATTCGGTGATCAGTCAGCCCGGAAGGTCTGGACCCAGTCCCCTTTATTCTCACAATAACTAGTATTTATATGGAAATATAGAAACTAATTTGGACATATATAGGATACTCCCCCTCCTGCTCACTCTGGCTGATGGAGGATGTTTGTTTCTCTGTGTGCACTTGTTCTTTCCCAATTTGTACTCGGTGAATTAGGGTAAGATAATTACAAGGCTCTCAAGCTTTAATGTTTATGGCATTTTATTATTATTAAAGCCAAGTAGAATTGTTGACAGTACTTGAAGTTATTTTTTGTACAGGAGCAGAGGCGGAAAAAGTAAAAGAGAACTGTGACTGTCTTTGAACATATATATATATATATATATATATATATATATATATATATATATATATATATTCATTTTATGCCCAGGGGAGATGTTTTTACTTCAGAGAATTATTCTTTCCCCATTCTGTTTGTGAAGGATGCTGTTTCTCCCCTAATTGTGTGCATTTGTTGTTTTTTAATCTCATAGATCCACATTTTTCTTTAGCAAATTAACTCATGACAATGGGGGTTGGTAGGGGAGGGCAAGATGGAAGGAGGAAGCCTGATTACTGTCTGGTTTTGCAACCAGATAATCATCATCAACAAAAGGAAAATCTGTTATTCAAGCAACCAGAGGATGCCTATAAATACATCAGATTAATGAGGCTGTTTCCCCAGCATAGAGCTCAGCTTTGCTTGATAGATCTGAAGGACTTTAGAAAACATACATTAAAGCTTGTGTTGTACTCTCTCAATTCTGGCGCTATTTTGATGCTCTCTTGCACCCTAAATACATTGCTTGGATGTTGGTACCTTTTAAGACAACATGACATAATTTTTAAGTAATATGTTGAGGGAAAACAACAAGGGTGGTTAGCTTAATCATGCTCTGCTTCTGAGCTTTCCAGGGATATCTGGTTGGCCACTATGGAATAGATGGGGCTCTTGAGACCCAGCCACCACACACTTGGGTGTTACATTCAACAGAAGCAGGAAAGTTGTTATTGAAGAGCAGGAACCCAGCTAAATGAGGCAGGAAACTACTAGGTGATCTCAGCTCAATATTTGTTTACCAACCATACTCTGAACAAGGCACAACTTCTCCTTGGGGAGAGGCAAAGCATTCAGCCCTGTGGAGAAGGTTTCCAATAAATTAAAAAATTCCTTGGGAATTCCCTCCACCAAGACATTTACAAAAAGAAAAAAGAAAAGGGCATAAGTTAGACTTCTTTATGATTACATTTTTTGCCTGAATGATGATCTCAAGTACTGACTGATTCAGGTGGGTTTGTGTTAATGGGAAGTTTGAGAAGGCCTTAATTGTCAGATAAAACTGTGCTCAGGGAGAAAGATGGCTAACAGCTCTGTGAATACAGAAGGCCTTGATAATTTCTTTCTCAGAAGGGTTATACGCAGAGCAGAGTGAATAATTTAAGGTAGCTGAGATGGAGGAATCATGGTGGTAGCCTTTAGGAACCAGCTGTATATGCTTTCCAGGATGGAGTCTGAATTTCAGAAGGGGACCCAAGAAACTTGGGACGACATTTAAAGCAGTTAGACCACACACATGAATAGGTGGGAAACATTTAGTGAGAACTGGGCAGGACATTTTTATGTCTACAGCTATTTTTAGTTTTTGCAGCCTCAGTTTAAAGACTGCGCTGGCCAACCATGCCCATGTTAGGTAGAATGCTATTGCTGCTTAATAGCCCAACATGATCAGGTGATATCTCCTTAATGGCAGCTAGTGGAGGAGACAGATGTTTTCCTGGCAGATGAAGCATTTGGTTTCAATGATACACCCATCACAGTTTGGAGAAGGTGACACCCTACCTCCAGCCAAGGATGAAGATGGCATAAAGAACAGTGTTAGGGGTAGAAACAGAGGCAAAGAGAGAGTTGGTTGAAGGCACCTCAAGGGTATCTTTCTGTGAATCTGGCAGCAAGATATGGGTCACATCAGGCCTGGGCCAGCAAAGTCCTCATAAACAAGTGCAGAAAGACAAAATGCAGGAAGGGTCAAGGAAACAAGATGGGTTTAAGGAAACCAAGCAAGAATCAGGAAACAGAATTGGGGAGCAAAGTTCAAGAGGACTGCCACATCAGCCCTGGAAGGTTGCAACTGAGTTTAAGTAGGATACAAGAAGACCTCCACCCTCTTCCTGATTCTGCTCAATATCATCCTCTCAATCTGTGTAGTTTTGTGCGCCCTCCTCCCTGTGGCCAATTGGGATAGCCCTATAGTTGTCATGGCCACTATGAACTCCCAAACCACACCAGATAAGCCAGCCCCAAAGCGAACACTGAAGTCACCAAAAGCCTGAGTGACTCCCAACACCAACTGCACGGCCAGCTCCGTCAGCTCAGTCAGGGACTCCATTGGACAACAGAGTGTTCAGTACACCAATAGAATCCCCAATCTATCCCGCATCCCCATGCCAAGATACACACACTCAATATGATCCAATTCTCTCACAGGGATTCCGGTAAGGGAGATGTTATTCCAATGGATCACAGCCTTACTTACTTGGTGAAGTAAGTTTTTTTTAAAAATAGAACTTGTAGAAAAAGCAGGGAGGGTGCTTGATGCATAGAGTAGGGAAAGCTATTCCAGGCACATGAAGCAGTTGGTTGAAGCAAAAAAGGCAGTGCTGGGAAAAGAACACAGAGACATAGTGCTAGGAGAAGGACATAGAGAGGCTTGTACAGAGGAACAGTACCTCTTCATCATTACTTTTTAGAAGTGTGAAGCTTAAGGTGTAGAGGGGTCCTAAAAATAATCTTCTGTTGGATAGGGCACAATTTAAGATCCAGTGAGCTACATTTAACACTACCCAAAATATCTTGCCATTCCACTGGTGACAGTTATGTGTAAGTTCCAGGTTCCATTTGTCCTTAAATATATCCAAGCCAGGGTCCATGTCTCCATGCATGAAGGCATACAGATATTTATTTAGTTTCGAAAGAGGGGACATCTTAATGGCATGCACTAATATATCTGGAGTTGCCAGGGGTCCAGCAACTCCAGTGCATCGGGTCCGAATTGAGCAGATATACTATGTCCTATTGGTGCAATGGTATGTATCTCCTTCTCTTCTTCTCTCCCTCCCCTCCTGCTCCCCCTCTTCTTCTCTCTCTTTCCCTCTGTCTCTTCCTTTCTTTTCCCACCTCTCCTCAGCCAGCGCAGTGTGCAAATGCTGGCGAGGGGAGGGGAGGTTGGACTCGGGGTTGGGGTGGGGTGGGGTGGGTGAGGTGAACGGGAAAAGATGTATGCAAAATACAAAATATCAAAAAACTTTAAATTTGAAAAAGAAAAAAAAAGAAGGAAAAAAAGAAATGTAAAGTCTCCGGTTAGTGAATTGGTTTCCCCAACTGATTAGCGTTGCTGAATTGGTGCCGGGAGACACAATGGACAGGGGAAACCCCCAGCTTCCATACTTTGGTCTTATTTTATAAGACCAAAGAAATTGAATAATTCGTTATAGAAATTGAATAAATAAATAAACAAATAAATAGATAGATAAATAAATAATTGTCTAAACTGATTGTTTTTACAGTTATGTCAGGGCTTTCAGTAAGGTTTTTCTTAGCTAATATATCAGCTGCTGCCATATAACTGTGCCATAGCATTGTCTTGCTCTTTAAACATCTAGGAAGTTATAATTAGGCATTAGTATGCACAAAACTGTCTGGCTTGGTTCGGTTTGAGTCTGAACCAGACCTGAACCAGAATGGGCCAGTTCGGTTTTGCCCATGAAACCACCTAGTCCGGTTGCAGGGGGGTGGGTGGGGGTCATGAGCATTTTTACATTTTTTTTTTTTTTTTAGTATTTCCCCCCTCCTTGAATCTTCTCTGAGGCTGGCTGCGGGTGGGGGGGGGGGAGAGGTGGAGGTTGCCCCTCCTCCCTCCGTTTTATCAAAACCCACCTGGGGCATTCTTCAGCCCTTTCTGGGCCTTTCCCCCATCACGGTGGCCATTTTGGAGGCCACCATGCATGTGCAATGGGCCCCTGCTTGGCCTGACCTGGCACACTAGAATGCTTTCTGTTTTGATTGTAAGTTCCCTGGATCTTTTACTGCCCACCAGAAACTGAGGCCATTTCTATATCATTTCTATATATCTCTAGCTGTTGTTCAACTACAATTCCCATCATCCCCAGCTGCAATTTTCTCAGTTTGGCCACCCCTGATATAAACAATAAGAAGCCTCAGCTGTTCCTGGCAGAAACAATGTTGCATCATTACTTCCAACTTCCAAAAGCCTAAGGAAGGTTGTATGAAAAGCACTTGCATTGGTAGATGACAGACTTTCACATCAAAGGCACCAGCCCTATTTAAATACATGGTGGAGTCTACAGCTCTGTGACTGAGCACATGCTTGGCATGCAGAAGGTGTTGTGTGTCCAGCTAAAAGGAACTCAGGCAGCAGGTTTGGGAAAGGCCTTTGCTCAAGTCCTCAGAAAGCAACTGCCTGTCTAGTACTAGGTTAGATGGACCATTTGGCGAGGGATGACTGTATTGCAGTCTTAAATACGTCAACACAAATAGGCATAATTTCCAAGCAGCACAATTCTATACATGTCCAGTCAAAAGCAAGTCTCACTGGGATCAAAGACACTTATTCCCAGGATTACAGCTTTAAAACCACTTCTGCTGAAGAACTGGATTTTACTTCTGAATGCTTCTGAACTTTTATCATTTTATACAAATGATTTGTACCCGAATCTGGCCAATTTGGGTGATTTGTAGACAAAACAAATCACCCCTGTCCTCAGTTGACCATATTTGGGTACAAAACAAATCACCCCAGATCTGGACCCCCAAAATTTGGAGATTCAGACCTCCATTTTGTAGCCAAAGTGGGTTGGGTGGTAGTGCCCAGTGGGTGCCTGCTACCACCCAAATTTCAAAGAAATTGGGCAAATGGGTGATTCTAAAATGATTTTTGAAGTTTACGCATCTTTAAGCCTTTTCCCATAGGGAATAATGAGGATTTCAGAAGCCTTAGTTATAACTCCCTGCGGGGGGGGGGGGGACCAGGGTGGCCCAGAGTGGGTTGTGGTGGATGGTAGTGCCGAATGGGTGCAATAAAGCTACAATCCAGATTTCAAAGGAATTGGGCAAAGGGGTGATTTTTAAAGAATGTTTGAAGCTGGCATGTCTTTCAGGCAGATTCAGGGCAGAAAAGGGGTTTGGGGGGCAGAAGAGTGGGTCAGGCAGTAATGCCCTAATGGGTGCCTGTTACCACCCAGATTTCAAAGAAATTGGTGAAAGGGGTGATTTTTAAAGAATTTCTGAAGTTTGCACATTTTTAAGCTTTTCCCCATAGGAAATAATGGGGATTCCAGCAGCCCCACAACTCCACTTGGGGGGCACCAGGTGGCCTAGAGTGCAGTGTGGTGTAGTGCACATATGGTGCCAACCACCCCCAAAACGACAAGCCCATGGGCCCTGGGATTTGTTGCTTCTGAGGTGTTCTGAGAGTAGATTCTCTGGTAGGAAGTGAGAGTGGATTCAATGACAAACCAGAGAATCTACTCTCAGAACACCTCAGAAACAACAAAACCCAGTGCCCCTTGGGCTTATTGGGGAAAGAAAAATGCTGATTCATTCCCTCCCTGTTTGTTCAAGAAAGGCTGTTCCTTTAAACTTTAACTGGTAGAAAATATGCTGCCACCACACCCTAATTACAGAGCTTAACTCCTCCCAGGATTAACTCCTCTCCAGGAAGACTCTCATTCTTTACCAATGGAAAAATACAAAAACCCCTTCATGTGCACCTTCCACGTGGTGAAAGAACCTGGTAGCTTGCTGAACAATTAACATTGAGGCATATCTACACCAGAGTAAAAACCTCTTTTCCTGAGTTAAAAATCCACTCAGAGGCAGATAAAATACAATGAACATAAAGAGAAAAACTTTATTCAAAATATTGCAGACTGTTTCAGTCTAAGGCTCTCTCAGCTTTTAGTTACAGGTAACAGAAACACTCAGTACATGCAAGGATACTTTTAAAAAGCACCCTCAGATGATATTGGGGTGGCACAATTTAAAAATGGTGGTTTCCCAGTTGCACAGAACATAAATGTAAGAAAATACAAAAAGCTCCCTTGCGAGTTTACAGAGACTTTTGCAATGCCCTAGCTAGAAAGAAAGGGCAGAGGCTCAGTTTCTCTTCGTTTGTTACATTACAAATAAAAACACAATAAACCAGTTGTAAGGATTTGCAAAGCACAAAAAGAAAGAAACCTGATGCGGGCTAACAAACAAACTGTTCCCTTGCTAAATCTTTCAGAAGCCCAGAAGCCCTGTCTTCCTCCCCCCTTAAAAACTCACCCCAAACTCCAGGAGAGAATTCCAGCTTCTTGCAATCCTGTCTCTCAAGGACCTGAAGATGTCCTTCCTGAGAGAATTCTTCAGGCTAGCTTTTGACCATGAGGCAACCAAAGCTCCATGGCTGTCCCTCACTAAGCCTTCCACCCGTCCTCTCTCTTCCCCTTCCTAGCTCCTTCTGAGAACAAAGACCACCTTCACTTCCTGCTGCCAGGCCCTCTAGGTCCCAGCCACCATGTGCTGAGTGGCTGATCCCCAGATGTCACTGCCTGCCAGTCAGGACAGGGTTCACTTTTGGTTCATTTTTTAGGGTAAGGGAGGGCTGATTGCTACATAGACATACACAGTAATCCACTAGCAAGCAAGTCTGAAATAAGCGTATACAGAGTGTATACACTGACTGAAGCTAAGTGTATACACTGACTGAAGCTAAGTGTATTACTGACTGAAGCTACATTCAAGGTTGACAAAATGGGGACACAATTCCTTCTTCAAGCTTATGGCACTAATCCCAGTGGCATAACAAGCTCTGAAGGGGCCTGTGTGCAATAACTGAACATGGGCCTCATCAGTTAATTCCCCCTTTGGGACCAATGGGAAACTCAACAAGAATAAGAACTCTGAGAATGATCAGCACTCTCTCCAAACTAGAATTCCCAGGATAAGACTGGTATAAAGCACGTATGTTTGTCATGAAGACAGGTGCCCTCCAGCTACATCTCTCCCCAGTGCTGAAGAGTGACACTTTGCTCCCACCTCTGCAGGTGGCAATTATGACATCACCTGTGGCTTCTCTATTATCTTCTCTTCACTATCTCCATGGTGATGGCTAAAGCTCCATCACCAAGCTTTAGCCATCAAAGTGTGGAGGATGCAGGAGAAGAAGCATCTCATAGGGGCAGCTTGGTTTTCCTCCTCCTATCCCAAGAATAGATGGAGCACAACAAAGCCGGTGTGTTCCCTTTACATATACAAATAAGTGGTAAAGCTGCCAGATAAGAAGTCCGCTCACTGCACTAACCTCGTTTAAGGGTGGGGACAGTTAAGGAGGTTTGCTGCTGGGAGCCTCGCAGCTCCCGTTGCAGCACATGACCTTCGAAAACCAGGCTGGGCTCCCCTACCCTGATTTTCAGAGGTCGTGAGAATAGCCTCAGTATGTTTCTTGGAGAAGAATCTTCATCCTGGAAATAGACGAGCTTGAGCAGGAAACTACAGACAGATGGACAACCATAAGAAAACCTTCATTTTGGGAATCATCTGGAAAAGCTAAAAAAAAAAAAAAAATCAATTTTAAGAAGATAAACTCATAACAAAAATCATGATGCAAGGGAAGCAAACAACTTCAGATATTAATATCACTAAAACAAAGAAAATGCTTTATTGTTCCTAGAAAATGAAAGGCAACACCATTACAATATGCTTTGTTAGCAGATAATGGTTTGGCTTGGTTTTCAATCAGTTTAAGAAAGCAACAAACTCATAACAAAAAGGTCTGATGATACACATTGTTGCACTGTTTCAGGAAGGAGGAAGTGTAAAACAAGTAGTCACAAGTAGACACCACCAACATGGAGGTAAGTCCTGAAGAGGTAAGTCCTTTCTTGACAAAGCAAATGGCTACTTGGTTTCTTTTCCAGTCCACTTTTCAAATCAATTACAGAAGACATCTATCGTGATTAAACATTGATCTGACCATTCTGATTACTGTTTTGCCGACTAAAAGGTAATTTTCTACTTCACAAAGAACTGCAATCTATCTGTTCTCATGAGAGAAAAAGAGCTACTTCTTCAAGGCAAGTAAAAAATAGACCTTTGTCTTTTATGGGAACAGACTTCTGCAGAGAACTGGATTATGGGCGGGGGGGGGGAATCTTTATTTGCAGGTAATTGCTTGACTTGAAAAGCATAAAGCAATTCATGGTTTCCTACAAGCTTAAGAAAGCAACAAATGCATAACAAGAAGTCTGGTGTGAGGTAAGGAACATCAGAATTGTTGCTTTGCTTCAGGATGTGAAACATCACCAACATGGAAATAGACCCTTAAGAAGCAAGTCATTTATTGCTAATGGAAGTGGCTGCTTGAAAATAGCTGCTTACATTTCGAGCCCACTGGCCTTTTCAGACCAAACACTGGAAACTAAGTGTGTGTGCAGCCTTTCAAGGATGCTGGCTGATTTTTAATGATTTTTTTAAAAAGGTTTTTAACACTGTTTAAATGTTTCATGGCAGAAAGTTAGAAAAAGTTCCGGAATTGAATCCCCCACTCCGTCCATCATTCAAGCCTCATTTGCAGAAAACTGCCTTCATATAAGAGTAGCACCCCCATTTTTGCATCTCATATTATACATCCAGAATATATTGGCAAAAGGTTCTCAAAATTCATATGAGAGTAGCACATGATTGCAGGATTAAATGTGTTGCTGTTCAAGGAGATCAGTGCAGCTCTTGATTTTTAATGATTTTTTTTTTTAAAGTTTGATTTAAAAATTAATAATCATTAAAAATGAATAGGCACACTGATCTCCTTGAACAGCAACACATTTAATCCTGCAATCATACAGGAACACAACATGAAATTTCAGAATGTTCTGCCCAGCCATTCAGGAGTTATTGATATTTTTGAGTTTCCCATTGATTCCTATGGGGAAATTATGATTTAAATCAGAAATTTGGGCACAGTTTCTCCTAGTGGTAGACCATGTTCACTGCACACATTTGCTCAATTGTAGTTCCGCCCCCAAATCCACTGCTTCTGCTTCGTTTGAAAACTTGCTACACAATAAGGTACCATTCGTCAAAGCTCAGCTCACCCAGCTTAATTAGCTGGGGGCAGGCACAACTCTGGTATCCACTTTACATGCAAGGACCTAGTGGGGGTTCACAGCATGTTAAATAATAGAACATGGAATTATCAGGATCCATTTGATCATGTACACAGTTTAGTTCTGTCATTTGAGCAGTATTCATCTGCCTCTACATGACTTGGAGTAGGAGACAGTACTTCCAGCTCAGACAGCTTCAACTGTCTATAGAAGCCCTCTCTTTAAAAAAAAAATTTAATCCAAGAATTCTCTTAAATTGAACATGCAGCTGCTACCTGCAGCTCCAAATGCGCAATATTGCCAAAATCTCTACATTCCGGAGGGGGCAGGAGGGAGAGCAGTCAGCAGCCCTCTCTTACAGCTGTATCTCTCAAAGAAAATGGTAGGGCTGAGTACATATTTTGTACAAGGCCCTGTTGGCAGCTATGTCTATTACTCTCGCTGAGCCAAGGGAACAGGTGAAAAAGAGCAAAATGTAACACAAGCCAGTTCACAAAGATCTTTAGGAATAGTAATCTTGTCTCCCAGACAAGCTATGTTGCCAAGTGCATTACAGAATAATGAGGCCGTCAAAATATGCAAGTTACTCTGAGCTGTTATGAGAGCAAATGTACAATGTGTGCCAGATCACACTGATAATTTACGTATGGGAAAGAGAATCTGGCTATTACTACATTTCAATTTCTTTGTAATCCTAATGAGGGGAGATGGAGGAGGGAAGCAAACAGCTATTAGCTCCCCATGTTAGACAAACTACCAAGTCTGTTTATTAAAATCCATAGTTCAGGCTAATCATATTGAATTGAAGAGTCAAGTGTGCTTGTTCTATTTCAAGAATACTTTTTTTCAATTATATATGCAGTCGAGAACAGAGCACCATGCTGTTTTGCATGTAAGAAGTCCTGTTAGATGGAGTTATTCAAATTAAGGTAGTTAAAGAAAGAAATGGCAAGGGGCACAGAAACAAGAGAGGGGGAGCTCTTAAATTATTAAAATGGAAAACATACATATGTATTAACAGAATGTTTTACAGATGCATTTACAGAAAGCAGAATTCCAGTATTAACTGGGTGGGGCTACTAATAGGACTCAAAGGTAAAGGAACTCAAATATTTATTATTCATTTGAAAAATAGAAGGGGGGAAAACAGTAATGCATAAACATAACTATGAAAAAACCCCAGCTATGCTAGGAAAAGGATAAATTAAATAGTTAAATAGTTCTCTAACTCTCTTGCTTAGGGAGGGTTCTTACCAGCAATACTCTACACAGGATAGGGTAAGCAGCATATGAATCACATACAGTATATGGTGGAAAATCTGAAGTTTCTTCTTCAGAAAAGTAGTGGAGGAATTTGCACTATTTCCTCCAAATTTCCGGCAAATAGTGAAGCAACAAAATAAATGTGATGAATGAGGAGGTGTAGAGATAATTCACACACGTCCCTTATCTGTATGCATAGATCCCTGATTATTATAACTGTTCTTCTTGGATATTGATAATATTTATATTATTACCACCCCCACCCAGGGTGGGCTAATAACATCTTGGAGAGAGGAAGTCAAACAAGCCAGACTCCAGAAACGGATTAAGACACACACTCAGCATCAATGCTCAGTTCAAACTCAGAACCTTCATGACATTTTTGAAGACTTGGGGACAAAAATGGGAAATAAATTTATTGATCTTTTCCATCATATGTCATCACATACATCATGCATCATACATCATCACAATACAATGCTGTAAATGGAAATATTTCCATTTTTAAAATTCTCCCATTGAAATTAATATATGTTTTGAGAAATGGCTGCAGTTTTGAAAATGTATATTAGTTATTGGAGTTGCCTTTGTATTTTTTTATTGGAGATTTTTGTATTTTTAGATAAAGGGGTGTGTGAGTGTTGGGTATTTTCATAGTGATGAACAGAGTGATTTGATTTCACACTGGTGTATAACAGATATGTGTACTTCCATAAAGAAAATCTTGTAGAGACTTGAAATGCACTGGATGTTTCAAGCTAAATTGTACTAAATATTTTTACAGGGTCTTTTGAAAAGGTCCCCACCCATAAGTGTGTGCATGTGTTTTCAGTAAAACATACAATTGGGCCCCTTGTCATAGGCTGGGGGCTAAAAATGAATCCTGAGTTTGAAAAGTTTGAAAAATCAAAAGATTAGTTAATCTTTATTGCATTTTATCTTTTTTTTGGGGGGGGGGGCAAACAGAGTGGTAAAAGCACAGTTAACGGGACAACTCTTTTTGCATTCTAAGTTAATAAACCTTGCTCTTATGAAGTAATTAATGTGAAGTGCTACATCCTAATCTCATGTGCAGATTACAATTAGTATGTTCCCCTTTCCTCACTTGAACTATTCTGGCTGTATGAATAAAAAGATGGTAAAAGCATGGTAAGGGGCAACAAATTTGAGTTAAGTGATGCCTCGTGGTGTTAGTGAATTGAGGGCTTTGCCCCTCTACACATGGGCAGTAAATGTGACAAGCATGAATGCCAAGGTGCATGCTGGGAAAAGGCAACTGTAGTGGAGTCTCCTGTACCTACAGGATGGCAGAGCATGAGATGCTGCCTGAGTGTTCAATGCCTGTATGTATTCTCTCTCTCTCTCTCTCTCTCTCTCTCTCTCTCCAGATTTTTTTCCAAGATTAATGTATTGGTGCCTATAGTGAACCATAGGAAAATGACACACATTTATATATCATCTCACATCAAACAACTGAGATGATTTCGATATCATCTTGCACCAAATAACTCTTTCTGAGTAGTCATGCTACCACTGAAGATCCCTATTGCACTGAAAGAGTCGCAATTGAGTTAAATCTCTTCTGGGTGTGAAATATGATATGGCTTGCACAGTATAGATCACAACAAAGAGGAAGCAGACAGATCTCTTGAAAAAATGTGTTCCATAATCTAGGCCAACAGCAAGAAGGTCATTTTCCACATCTTCCCCAACTTCAGCTGAACAAAGAAGAGATGCAGGACACAGCATCTCTTGCTAATAGGACTGATGTTAGGATGCCTTTTCAAATGGTCCAATTCTAGGTTGCTCAAAAATGCAGAGATCAGGACAGGAGCACTACACCAGTATCTCCAGTGCTACAACACTGGCATGAAGGTGCCTTTCAGCTTGCACTTCTTCCAGCCAACTCCCATAGGTCAGTAACACTAGACAGCATCTAAGCACCACAAAGGAGGTTGCAAGACTCTGTAAGTGCACATGTTTGAAAATCAAGTCCTCTCTCCACAAAAAAAATAATTAAAAAAAAATAGTCCAATGAGGACTGAGCATGCTCAGTGATCTTTAGGATCACTGCTGAATTTGGCAGTTGGGGAAAAAGACTAGGGATGTGCACACCGGTTTGAATTCAAACCAGTCCGGTCCGATGGTTCGAATTCAAACCAAACCAGCCACCAGGTTAGAGCTGCAAGTTTGAATTTGAACCAAACTGGGGGAGTTGAACCGGTTTGAACCAGTTTGAACCAGTTTGAACTGGTTCAAACCTCCAACAGTGGGTGGAGTGGTAGCAGGCACCCATGGGTACCTACCACCCAACCCCCAAAGCAATCAGACACTCATACATTATTTATGAATTTTTGAAATTTTATTTTTCCCCCGCATAGAGTATAATGAGACTCGAACCAGACCATTATTCCCTGTTGTGGAGCACCCATGGGTGCCAACAACCACCCAAACCCTGAAGCAGTTTTGTATGAATATTTGAATTATTTGTATTTATTTTTATCATAGGGTATAATGGGACTCAAACCAGCCCATTATCCCATATTGTGGAGCACCTAGGGGCACAAAACCCAGGGGTCCCTACCACCCACCAAACCCAAGGCAATTGGACACTCCTCTGGTTTTTTGTGAATTTTAAAATTATTTTGAATTCCTCATAGGGAATAATGAAGATTCCAGCAAATGTATAGCTTCACAGCGGGGGGAAAGGGGTGGCCTGGAGCAGAGTGTGGTGGGTGGTGTTTCCCAAGGGGGGCAGGGAAGCTACCAGAATTATTTGAAAGGAATTGGGGAAAGGGCTGATTTTTAAGTGATTTTTGACATTTACACATCTTTAAGGTTTTTCTCCATAGAGAAGAATGGAGGTTTCAGCAGCCCCATAACTGCACTTGGGGGTTGCTGGGGTGATCCAGAGCAAGTGGTGGTGTAGTGCACAGAGGGTGCCAACCACCCCCATGGGTTGCTAACCCATGGGGTACTGGGTTTTGTTGTTTCTGGGGTGTTCTGAGTGTAGATTCTCTGGTAGCAAATGAGAATGGATTCGTGGTTTGTCATTGAAAATCTCATATGCTACCAGAGAATCTACACTCAGATCACCTCGGAAACAACAAAAACCAGTACCGCATGGGTTACCAACCCATGGGGGTGGTTGGCACCCTCTGTCCACTACACCACCACTCGCTCTGGGCCATCCCAGCACCCACCAAGTGCAGTTATGGGACTGCTGAAACCTCCATTCTTCCTTATGGAGAAGAACCTTAAAGATGCATAAACTTCAAAATGTTTTGCTGCAGTTGTTACTTGTTACGTGTGGTTGGCAATGTTCAGGTTTTTCTCTCACCTGTTTTTAAAGAAATGAGGAACAGTGGCAGCAACTCTTAACCTAGAACTTTTAACTTGATTTATTTTGTAATCTGGTTTGAAAGTCAGGTTCATTATTATGTAAAGAAAAACAGTTAATTAACTAAAAGCCTGACATCCCTGACAATCCTTAACTATAACCAGTAGCTGCAAACCTAATACACTGGAATTTTGGACCAAAGGAGAAAATGAAGTGAACTGAGAGAGAAGTAGAGAGCATGCTATACTGAGGAGAAAAGGATGTTGTGTGTGAATGCAGAGACCATGGAATATGGAAAGTGGGGATAGCTGTGATATAGAGATTGTTCTCATGGCCATCCCTACCTGGGTAGGGTAGCACTAGCCCACAGGGCTGGTTGTAAGAACTGCTGGAGTCAGGATCTGGACCGGTCCCAGTGCTCCTCTGCTGGGTAACTCATATTCTCCACCTGGGTTAAAAGTGAGTGTAGAAGGTGGTAATGTGTGGTGCATTGTTGGATACTGAAAGACTTTCTCCTCCAGATCCCAGCTCTGCTGCTCGCTGCCTCTCCGCTTGTGTAGGTGCATGATCAGCAGAGCAAGGAAGATCGTCTGGTCGTCTGGGAGGAGGCAGGTAGAAGCCTGCCTATCCCCCAGCCTACCCCCAGTTTGGTTGTGTGAGTTGCTGAGAGTTCCATCATGTAGAGGCTCCAGGATGGCAGAATAGTGCAGAGACAGGAGTAGCAAAAGAGCTAATCGGTCTCCACTGTGAAAAATGTTGTACATATACAGTACCTGAACTGCTTCTTTCAGGCATCTGAAAGAATGAAGTCAAACAGAGGTGACAAGAGATGAAGTTCTAGGGCTAATTGACAAATTAAAAATTAACCACTCAGATGGCACACACCTGAGTGCTCTTAAGGAACTCAAATGTAAAGTTGGTTCCTCTTCCCTCCCCCCTCAAAAAAGGTAATGTCACTAAAGGCTGGCCTGTTTTTTGGAACATAGCCAACATAACATCCATTTTCAAAAACAGATCCAGGCATAAACCAAGAAATTATAGGCCTTTAATTATTCACACAATGCATAATTCATTTATAGAATTTTATTGGGATAAGATGTGAATATGGCCACTGCCTTCAAGGGGTTGAAAAAAGGGATTAGATAAATTCAGGGTGTGTGTGTGTGTGTGTGTGTGTTGGCCTATCCATGGCTATAAGCATGATGGAATCTCCAGGTTCATTTGCAGTATGTTTCTCAATATCTGTTCCATGAGGAGGTGCATACAGGAAGCCCTTCTTATCAATAATATTTTACACTAATGGCAGACTTTTCCTAACTATATTTGGCTAGGGATGTGCAGTTCGGTTCGGATCCGGACCGGTTCGTCCGAACCGGTCCGGATCCGGCGGCTCGATCCCGGACCGAATCGGGCCCTCCCGGGGACCGAGCCGGACCGAATTCGAGCCGGTTCGGTACCGAACCGGCTCGGGTTTCCCGAACCGGTTCGGGAATGAAATTGAGTCTCACTCAGTGTCTCTTTAAAGTGTGTCCTCCATTTTGTGTCTCCTTCCCGAAACTTTTGCTCCTCCTTGCATCCATTTTGTGATGCTATTTCCAGGCATTGTATTGGCTGCGCTATTGATCCTTGATTGGCCAGAATGAGTCCTTTGGTCTGGTAGGCTGCTTGGCTGTTGCACTGTTGAGAGCTGGCACCCTGTTGGCCGTGGGGGGAGTGCAAAGGTGGGGGCTCCCAAAGGAGGGAATTTCAAACCTATATAAACCCAAGCCTCTTCTCTGGAAACTTCTCTTGGCTGCAGTTGTGGGATCATCTCTGAGACCTGCTTGCCCTTTGCTGGCTGCTCTGGTGTCTCTGTGAGTCCTGACTGTGTCCTGTGTCTCTCTGTGTGTGCTCTGTCTAATCCTTTGTCCACCTGCCCTTTGTGACTCTCTGTGTGTCTCCTCTCTCTGTCTGTCTCTTGTCTGTATACTGTGTGTTACTTCACTTTACTTTCTTCTTAATTTCCCCCAATTTTCCCTGTTCCTTGTCTGTCTGCTTTTCTCCCCCCCCCTCCCCCCCCTTTCCCTTCTCATCCTTTGGGCCTACCCTCCCCCTCCCCCACTCCCACCCACTGCATCCTCATTGCTTTAAATCTTCTTCCATTAATTATTGCTCTTTGTCCTGCCTTGTTGTTGTCCAACTTTTTGATTTTCACATTGCATTCCATTGGTTTCAGTTATATATTGCTTGCTGGTTTTGCTTAAATTGTACCATTTTGTTTGCTTCTGCTGACTGCTGCTGCCCTGCGAGTTGGTTCCCTGAATCCCTCCCCCCCACCCCCAGAGGATTCTGTTGTTGTTTCTTGTTGTCCCATATAATCAGTTTTGGTTCCCTGCTCCAAACTTGCCCCTCCAAGTCCAACCACACCCCACCCCAACCCCACCCCATCCAGCCTTCTCCCAAGTTTGCTGCTGCCAAACCGAGTCCAGTTTTCTTTGCTTGGTTCCACTTATTCATTTGCTATTATTAATTTGCAGCAATTGTGGTTTCATTGTCTCTGTTCACTTAGTGGCCCCCCTCAGAGTCTGTGTTTGGTTCCCCCTCCCCACACCCCCACCCCCAAGTTTTTTCTGCTGGTTATAGTCTTTCTTTTAATTTTTTTTTTTAAACTTCTGGCTTGTGTTCTCTTGATATATATTGCTTTATATATTTTGCTACCCTCCTCCTCCTCCTCCCCCCCCTGCCTGCCCCCCCCCCACCCTCCCTCCTCCCAGACCCTACCCTAGCCCAGGCCCAGCTCCTCCCCCAACCACCCCATCCAGCCTAATCGCTGCTGCTGCCCGAGTTGTTCCAGTTTCTCCTTTGCTGTTTGTTGTTGCCCCCTCCCCTTCCCCCCAACACCCCTCTGCCACACACTAGCCCCCAACCACACACACCCTCTCTGCTCCCCCCACCCCACCTCTTTTTCTCCTTGCCCCTGACTCTCTCCACTCACCCCAGGCCCCCTGCCACACACTAGCCCCCAACCACACACACCCTCTCTGCTCCCCCCACCCCACCTCTTTTCCTCCTTGCCCCTGACTCTCTCCACTTACCCCAGGCCCCCTGCCACACACTAGCCCCAACCACACACACCCTCTCTGCTCCCCCCACCCCACCTCTTTTTCTCCTTGCCCCCGACTCTCTCCACTTACCCCAGGCCCCCTGCCACACACTAGCCCCCAACCACACACAGCCTCTCTGCTCCCCCCACCCCACCTCTTTTCCTCCTTGCCCCCGACTCTCTCCACTTACCCCAGGCCCCCTGCCACACACTAGCCCCAACCACACACACCCTCTCTGCTCCCCCCACCCCACCTCTTTTTCTCCTTGCCCCCGACTCTCTCCACTTACCCCAGGCCCCCTGCCACACACTAGCCCCCAACCACACACACCCTCTCTGCTCCCCCCACCCCACCTCTTTTTCTCCTTGCCCCCGACTCTCTCCACTTACCCCAGGCCCCCTGCCACACACTAGCCCCCAACCACACACAGCCTCTCTGCTCCCCCCACCCCACCTCTTTTCCTCCTTGCCCCCGACTCTCTCCACTTACCCCAGGCCCCCTGCCACACACTAGCCCCAACCACACACACCCTCTCTGCTCCCCCCACCCCACCTCTTTTTCTCCTTGCCCCCGACTCTCTCCACTTACCCCAGGCCCCCTGCCACACACTAGCCCCCAACCACACACACCCTCTCTGCTCCCCCACCCCACCTCTTTTTCTCCTTGCCCCCGACTCTCTCCACTTACCCCAGGCCCCCTGACACACACTAGCCCCCAACCACACACACCCTCTCTGCTCCCCCCACCCCACCTCTTTTCCTCCTTGCCCCCGACTCTCTCCACTTACCCCAGGCCCCCTGCCACACACTAGCCCCCAACCACACACACCCTCTCTGCTCCCCCCACCTCTTTGGACCGCTGCTACTGCTGTGTCCTCCCCCCACACCTGAATCCCCCCTCCCTGCTGCGCTGCGCTTCTCCTCTCTCCTCTTTCTCTCTATCATCTCTCTTTCTCCTCTCTCTCTCTTTCTTTTCTCTCTCTCTCCTCTCTTTCTCTTTGTCCCTGCCCCCCCTCTCTTTTCTCTCTCTCTTAGTCTTTTCTCTCTCTGCTCCCCTTCACTTTCCACCTCCTCTCCCACAGCTGCAGCCGCACACAGTAGCCTACCCACCTGGCGGCTGCCATCGGTTTTTTTTTTCTTTTTATAGTTTTTGGTTGATTTTGTCTCTGCTTGGGGGTGAGTTGAGCGACACAAATAGTGTTGTCTCCTCACTTCTGCCCCTCCATCGTTGTTGAACTACCCCGGTTGCCTGTGTGCCTCGTGCGGCCGCCCTGCTGTGTCTCAGCCCAGGGTGGCTGGCTGGCGGCGGCGAATCCGTGACCAGCAGTGAGTGGCAGGAGAAGGACCGGAAGAAGAGGGGTTAGTGCGTGTGCGATTGTGCACCTTTTGTTGCCCCTTTCTCTCCCTAGCTGGCGGTTTTAAATAGGGACACCCCTATTCTGAAATGCATTTGGGTGTGGGGAGGAGGGAGGGAACCTTGGAGAGGAGATGTACTGTTGTAAAACTTGTGTCTTCATGCCCATGCCCAGTAAAGAAATTGCTGCTGTGTGTTGCGTTGCATTGCATGCGTCTTGCAGATGGTTTTTGAACAGGTGCCTTCCAGAGTGCTTCCTTGCCTCTGGGGCAGTCTGAGTGGGGTCCAGGGTTCTGATGCGATGCTGCCACTACATGCTGGGCCCATGCCATGCCAGAGTGCTTCCTTGCCTCTGGGGCAGTCTGAGTGGGGTCCTGGCTGGGCTCTGATGCTGCCACTACATGCTGGGCCCATGCCATGCCAGAGTGCTTCCTTGCCTCTGGGGCAGTCTGAGTGGGGTCCTGGCTGGGCTCTGATGCTGCCACTACATGCTGGGCCAATACACACGTATGATGATGATCATGATGTTCAATCCATGAGGCTGCCATCAAGTGTTTGCTGCTGCTTGCTTGCCATGGCATTGGGCAGGCAGAGTCACAGAGTGGGTGGGTTCAACCTCTGTGTTGGTGTGACTGGGTTCTGGTTTTGGTTGTGTGCAATTTAGAGTCACTAAATAGGCTGCATTGAGTTTGATGCTCCCCCCACAGGAGCATTACTTGAGAACCACCCCCCAGAACCCACACTTTGTGTTCCAGTTCACTAAATAAGGGTTTCCTCCTTTGATCTGCAGGTTCCCAAGTGTTGACTGCATCCCTCCCCCACCCCCGGTAGGTGCTGTGCCCTCCCCCCATCCACTCTCCCCCCCAAAAAAAGCTAAAAACTTGCCACCCACACCACAACTACTCCACCCAACTGCCCGTGCCACCCTCCCACACCGGGGTTCCACCCTTTAACCCCCTATTTTTCTAAAAAAAAACCCTCCCAGACCCATCTCCCCAATTGGCTTGGTGGTTGACTCCCAAATTCAAAAAGGACACCCTCCCCCTCACTTCGATTGGCTTCCCCCCCCATATCAAAAAGTCTTCCTTTCCCCCCAATTGGCTTCCTTTTTTGAAAACAAACTTCCCCCCCGCCGCCTCCAAATCAGCTGCCTTTTTTTTGGCCCCTAAGCCCCTCCAAATTATTTTTTTGACCCTGTCTGGCCTTCCTCCTAAAGTCTCCCTCCTTCTGACCTAGCAGCATGTCTGAGCGCCGTGTGGCGGGCAGGGCTCGCTCAAGGCTGGCAGGCAGAGGTGGGAGAGGCCAGGTGCGGGGTGCGCCTGCGGCACGGGGAGGGAGAGGACGCGGGGAGCCTGAGGACACCCCAGTTCTCCCCATTGGAGAATTCTTTGCTCCGGCCCCATCTTTGGTGCGCAGGATTCAGTTCCCCACGCCTGCTGCCGCCAATCGCGGCAGAGGCACTGTTAGGGCTGTGGCGGGTCCCTCCTCGCCGGCGGCACCAGGTGCTGCTGAGCTACCGCCAGTTGTTGAGGTGGAGGAGACTGTGGAGTTGGAAGAGCAGGTAGAGGGCGGTGAGGACCGTGCGGCTGGCAGCGATGCAGCCAGGTTCTCCCTCCCTCTGGGGCCCCTTCCCCCTATCCTTTCGCCGCTCAGTGGGGCCCCCCCTCGTGAAGCCCGACACTCTGGTGGGGAGCGGTCTGGCGAGGTGGTGGAGGAGAGGCCTGCCTCTCCGATGCCAGTTGAGCCGGGCCCTTCCTCCGCTGTGGAGGGCGGAAGGGGCGGGTTGGGTGGCAGCAGTGGGCAGGCAGCGGCGGCCGCCCCCCCCCCCTAGGACTGCAGCCACCCTGCGAGAAACGGCCTAGGACGGCGCCCAGGGCGCAGGAGGCCAAGGGCAGTGGTGCATGGGTGCATTTTGAGGTCCCTCAAGATGCCCCATTCCACGCCCGCTATGTCCACCGCAGGATGCTTGTCAGCCGTGGAAGGGACCCTGCGCACCTGGGTACGACGCCTATGTGGAGACACCTAGAGCGTCACCACCCAGGTCTCAGGGGACAGGCTGGCAGCGCTAGTGCGCCTTGTGCATCTGCCACTAGGGCGGGCAGCGGCAGTGTGCCAGCCAGCAGGCAGGCTACACTGCCCGTCCAGCGGTGGACGCAGTCCTCGGGCAGCCAGCGTATTGTTCGCGTGGACCATCATCACCTCACCCGCCTCATAGGGGAGATGATTTCCACCGATGACCAGCCGTTTCAGGTGGTCGAGAACAACGGCTTCCGCCGTATTCTCCAATACCTGGCTCCCGAATACGTCATCCCCTCAAGGACGACGTTCAGCCGGAACGTGGTCCCCTCCCTGTACCGCCGGTGCAGGGAGCTCATGTCGGCCGAGCTGCGTGCAGCTCCGGCCGGGACAAGCGTGCATTTCACGACTGACCTCTGGACCAGTGTCAGTGGGATGCACGCTTCTTTCCTGGCCCTCACTGCCCACTGGTGGGGACCGGAGAGTGAGGGGACCTCCGCGGGCGATGCTTCCGGGTCCGGCGCGGCTCCCGATGCACTACGGCACAGGTGGGCCGTCCTGCACGTGGAGACGATGGACACGAGGCACACCGCGGAGGAGGTGGCGGCCGTACTCGACCGCCAGATAGAGGAGTGGATTGGCGGGTGTCCACACCTCTCCCGCGGCTTCATTGTCACCGACAATGGAGCCAACGTTACCGCCGCTGTCGAGACAGTCATGGACTGTGTGAACATACGGTGTATGGCACACACGCTCCATCTGACCGTCAGGGACGCCCTTGGCCTTAAGGAGCTGAGGGCGTCCCAGGAGAAGGGGGCCCGCCCCATCGCAGGTGCTGTTGCTGCCACGGCTACGCTTGTGGATAAGTCCCGCAAGCTGGCCGCCCACTTCCACCGCAGCGAGAAGTCCAGGAGACTGCTTCGCCAGAAGCAGGATGACCTTGGCCTTCCTCGCCATCTCATCCCTACGGATGTGGAGACGCGGTGGAACTCCACCTTCCTCCTGTTCCAGCGCCTGTTGGAGCAGGAGAGAGCCCTTGTCGCCCTGGCGAGGGACGAGTCCTTGGATGTCTGCGACTTCTCGAACGCAGAGTGGAAGCAGATGTCCGAGGCGGTGTCGGCACTCGAGCCCTTCCAGCTTGCCACGAAGGGCTTGTGTGGCGACACCACTCCCTTGAGCCAGGCGCTGCCCACAGCTGTTGGTCTCGAGAAGCTGATGGGTGGACTCCATATCTCTCTGACCACGCCAGAGGGTCGTGCTCTGGCTGGGAGGCTGAGGTCTGGGGTTGACAAGCGGCTCGTTGATGTGCTGGGAGACAGGGAGGAGTATGTCCTCGCTTGTCTCTGTCACCCAGCCCTCAAGGGCAATGCCGTGAGTGCCGACGACTTGCCCAGGTGGAAGGGCATCCTGGTCGAGAAGGTTAGGGAGGAGGAGGCCGCTAGGGCCCGCAGAGACCAGGGTGTTGGTAGTGGTGCGGGGGCAGCCCTCGCGGCCCAACCCGCACCCAGCAGCAGCATGGGCGGCCAGCCGGCGTCAGCTTCCCCTTCCCCTCCCTCTTCCCAGTCCAGCAGCGCGGCATCCCAGGCGGCGCCATCGCAGCAGCCATTTGCTACCGACTCGAGATCCGCCCAGTGGTTTCAGCGGTTCTGCTATGGCGCCATGCCTGGTATGCGGGAGGCTCGACCTGCCAGGCCCCCCTCCAGTGCTGAGCAATGCGTTGCGCAGTACTTGGAGGAGCCTGTGGAGGGAGACGGCGTGGACTGCGCACAGTTCTGGGCGAGCCGCCGCCAAGTCTGGCCGGACCTGGCGGTGGTGGCTGTGCGCCTCCTCTCCTGCCCCCCAACCAGTGTCCAGAGCGAGCGGGTGTTTTCACGTGCCGGGGACGTGGTGACACCCTCTCGCTCCCGCTTGGACCCTGGTCTGGTGGAGCAGCTGGTCTTCCTTAAGGTGAACCTCCCCCTGTTGGGCTACCCCAAGCTGCAGTTTGAGACGGGCGAGTGATTACCGTGGGTTGCCCCATGGTTGGTCACCTGCCTGGCTCGAACTCTGTGCTTATCCCTACCCTCCCCCCTTCCACCTCTAGCTGAGCTGACGTGACAGATGCTGAGCCGTGCCAGCCAGTCGCAGCGTGTAGTGTGCCCACACAGAGATGCAGTTGTAGTAGTAGTTGTAGTGCTGCGACTGGCCAGATGTTTACAATGCCCACGCCCACCTAAAAAGAAACCCAATGCTGACCAGCACAGGCCCTTTATCTATCCACCTGTCAGCATTTGGGGACCTGGCGTGGGCACGGCACACCCCCCCAAAGTAGCACAGCCCACGGAGTACTAGACTTAGCGGCAGCGGCGGGTATACGTTCAAAAATGCAGTGTAGATATGTAAATACTGTATGTAAATAAACATGTAAATAATTTTTTCTTTAAAAACCCCATGTCAAAATCAAGCCTCAAAATTATGCAAAAGAAAGAAAAAAAGGTGACAAAGGGAGAACAAAATGATGAATGCCAAATGAATTGATTTTATTGAAAATGTCACCAGAAATCATGTGTGGGGGGCTTGGTTTACATGGAGAAGATGATTGGGTGATTTTTTGAAATGAAACGAATGAATTATTATCATCTTATGTTCATCTTGATTGTGGTCACTGTTGATGTTGGCTGATGGCAAAAAACCCAAAACCATCAGAATAGCAATGAACTGGCTGCCAACACAACATATTGATTGATAACTGTGCAGGGGGGGAATTGGGTCTGTGTGTGTGTGTGTGGTGCAGGCTCAGTCTGTCTCTTCCTGTTGTGTGTCTGTCTGTCTGTCTGTCTGTGTGAATGGATGCCTAGCACTGTCTCTGTGTGTGGATGCTTTCTGTGTGTAGTGTGGTGTGTGTCTGTCTACATGTTTTTTTTCCTCCCCCCCATGCCTCCCTCCATCCTTCCCCTCTCATCCTCTCCCCTTCCTCTTCACCACCTTCCATCCTCCCTCCCTTCCAGCCCACCACCGCCTCACCTGCCCCCAACCCCGGTCTGGCAGATGATGAGAGTCTGGTCTCTCCCACCGAAGCACACACGTGAGCACGTGTGTGCACAAATATGTGGCTGACCAACTCTGAGCCGGACCCTCCCCCCTTCAATCCCCTCTACATCCCTCTCCCCCTCCCCTTTCCTCCCCCCTGCCTCCCAGCCTCCCTCCCTGCCTCCCTCCCCCCTCCTAGCTAGCAGCGCACACACACACACACAAAACACCTGTGGTGGCAAACACCACCAGCACACATGCACTCACACTGGTGCCACCACCTCTGCCTTGGGCCTCTGTGTCCTTGAGCAGATATGTGGTGGTGGACCAGAGAAGCATTTCTTTCCAGCAAGGCAAAAGGCATGCACTCACTGCACACACACACACACACACACACGAAGAGGTGAAGACGAGAAGAGGCAACTTCTAGAACCAGCAGCAGCAGGTGAGTGTCGTGTAATTGTGTTGCTTCCCAAGGCCACTGCCCATGCTCAATGCTCAGTCTGCTGAAACTAAAGAACTAGCTACAATCACCCTTCCTCACATGCAGCTCAGCTCAGCTCAGCTCAGCTGCACAGCACACTGACTAACTAGACACTACAGCTGGTGGTAGAAAAAACAGAAGTCTAGATTCTAGAAGATGTCCTGGTGGATTTTAAACTTTCAAATCTGTGCTAGGATTGCCTCGCCCGCCTCCTCCTCCTCCTCCTCCTCCTGCCTGTAATTGTGCCCTCTCCCCTTGCAGTTGCGCCGTCGTGATGGGTTGGTGATGTGCGTGCGCCATCTACTTGTTAGCTCTCTCCTCCTCATGTTGGCTGGGCTTGCCAGGCACTGGCTGGCAGCAGCTGTTGGCTGTGTGCTAGGCTCAGGCTGTGGCGCGCGTGACTGGACTGGGAATGTTATTGTAGCGGCAACACTGGTTGTGGTGGTAGCAGTAGTAGCTGTTGTTGTTGCTGGGCTGGTGGCTGCTGGCCTGTGCTGACTCTGCGCACTTGGTCTGGTCTGGTCTGGTCATTGGGATGCAGATGTAGGGTGTGTGTGCATCATCCATGGGGAGCATCAGAGCAGAGCAGAGCAGGTTGGCTGGCTTCTGTCTGTCGGGCCTAGTCAGTGGCAGGCACTGAGTGAGGCGGTGGTTCCTTTGGGCATCACGTCACCCATCATGCAGAGCGGCAGGTCTGCTGCTCTGCTGCTCCGCCTCCTGCTTCTTCTCTGTGTGTGCTGCTCTTGTGCTTAGTGTGCTGCTCCGCTGCTGCTGCTGTGCTGGCAGGCAGCACAGCAGTGGCCTTTTTGTTAGATCAGAGAGTGGGTGTTGTCTCTCTGAGTGTCCTCCTCTTACTTGCTTGGATAGGAGTGGTGGTAGTAGGTAGGCATTAAGATGGACTGACTAGGTGTTACGTGTTAGGGCGCCCAGAGAGAGGGGCCAAAAAGATGGGGTGGCAATTGTTGGGTTGCTCCTAGTATTATTGGTGAATTTCTGAAGAAAAATTTTTTTTCCATTGGCTAGAATGGGGGTTTGGGGCTGCCCCAGACCCGCCTCTGTGGGGTGGCAGCACCGCCAAAGTGGGTCCGGGGCCATGGCAAAAATGCCCTCAGTCCCTCCCAGCAATCCCCGTAGAGATAGGAGTGATGGTTCTGTTGTTTTTCTGAGGTGTTCTGAGTGAGTGTGGATTCTGTGATAGCAAATGAGAGTGGATTCATGGTGTCTCATTGGAAATCTCATAAGCTATCATAGAATCTACACTCAGAATACCTCAGAAAAACAACAGAACCATCACTCCTATCTCTACGGGGATTGCTGGGAGGGACTGAGGGCATTTTTGCCATGGCCCCGGACCCACTTTGGGGGTGCTGCCACCCCACAGAGGTGGGTCTGGGGCAGCCCCGAACCCCCATTCTAGCCAATGGGAAAAAAAATTTTCTTCAGAAATTCACCAATAATACTAGGAGCCACCAATTGCCTTGGGATTTTTGGGGTGGAGGACACCCATGGGTGGCTACCACCCACCCCAGCTTTTTTGCCCCTAAGGGCTCCACATTGTGAGTTATGGGCAAAAATTTATTTTTTGAAAAAAATTTGTAAAAAATCAGAGGAAGGTCCAATCGACTTGAAATTTGGGTGGCAGGTAGAACACAATGTCCCCTTCAAAACCAGCCACTTTTTGTGATCCGAACCGGTTCGGTTCGGATCCGAACCGGTTCGAAACCAAACCGGACCGGGGGGGTGGTCTGGCAAAACCAAAACCGAACCACCCCGGTCCGGTCCGGACCCGGTTCGGACCCGAACCGAACCGGGAGAACCGGTTTTATGCACATCCCTATATTTGGCTGATATTATTATTGTATTATTATTTAGCAAATAGCTTAGAAGCTCTATTATGGAGGCCATCAGTACACGGAGACAAGATGACATCACTAACATTGTGGAGTTGGAGAGTTCTGCCATGACATATTCCGTGCACATAGGAAGGGATCCTAGATAAGAGTCACCATGTTAAAAGAAGTGGAAAGTAGGCTCCATTAGTTCTATTTAGAATGGATTGCTTCTGTTCCATGCTTGCAAAAAAAATTTAACATAATATTACTTCACAAAAAAGTGCCAATATTGTGGAAATAATGAAGAGCCTGGACACCATGCTGAGCTGAAACGGAAACTAACTTTAGTCTTCCCTTTCCAAACCGTCCCTTTCTCTCCACACAGTGCCACCTAGTGGCCTTGAATTTTTTTTCCATTTAAATGAAAATACAAAATACTATAAAGTCCTGTGAGGTCAGAGTAGACTGCCTGAAATATTGGCTTCCTGTCAGGGATAATTCTACCCTATAGACAGTTAGCCACAAAGCCTGAGTATGCTGTGGGCATCCAGATGTTACATAATCTCTTAGAAAACCTGGAGGTTGTCTCTTTCTTTCTGGATAACTCCTCACAGGGGAAGTGGCTGAAGCATCAGCTAGGAGTATGTCCTGGGTAGCATTTTCTGCAGGCTGTGCTTCAGTGATGTCTGCTAGAGACACTGTTGAATCTCCTGCCAAGACAAGGTGTGCTCGGTTGTGACAAATACCACCAGTTGGGACTGCAACCATATACAGTAGAATTGACGAGTCTTTGCATTTCTCTGTACTGTCCTTCTTTCATGGGAGTCCTTCACCCATACTAAATCTCCCAAATTCAGTGCTGGTAAGGATTTAGCTTAGTGGCATTTGTCATAGACTATCTTTTGGGATGCTTTGTAACTTTCATCTTGTTCTCAGAGGCTATGAAAATCAGTCCACCTGAGAGTTAGCTGAGATGCAAAAGTGGGGACTGTGGAATGACGTTTCAAGCCCATGAGCAGCACCGCAGGGCTGAAACCATTAGCCAAGGGCATTGATTGATAGGCCAGCAAGGCAAGGTAAGGGTCGGGAGCCTTGGACAATAGTGTTTTACTGACTGGACTGCCTCTTAGCTTTGTGTTGGAGATAGAGTTCCAGAGCATCAACCTTTTGCACCAATTATTCTAATGACCACTAGGGGCATTGGGAGTAGAGATAGTGAGTAAGGGTCCGCTGTTCTACCTGTCTCTACTCTGTTATCCCTGATATGACTCTTCAGGTATTTCCTGTGCTGAGTCAGAATCCCTTCCTTTCCTCTTAGAGAGCAGATGGAAACATATCTCTCTCTCCCTACCTATTCATTAAGGATTACTCCTATCCAAAGGTGTGATTGATTGATTGATTGATTGATTAAGTGGCATCAAGTCAGTGTCGACTCTTAGTGACCACATAGATAGATTCTCTCCAGGATGATCTGTCTTCAGCTTGGCCTTTAAGGTCTCATAGTGGTGCATTCATTGCTGTTGTCATCGAGTCCATCCACCTTGCTGCTGGTAGTCTTCTTCTCTTTCCTTCAACTTTCCCCAGCACTATGGACTTCTCAAGGTAGCTGGATCTTCGTATAATGTTTCTGAAGTATGATAGTTTGAGACTGGTCATTTGTGCCTTGTGTGAAAATTCTGGATTGATTTGTTCTATGATCCATTTGTTTGTTTTCCTGGCTGTCCATGGTAACCTCAAAAGTCTTCTCCAGCACCAAAGTTCAAAAGCGTCAATGTTTTTCTATCTTGCTTTTTCAGATTCCAGCTTTTGCATCCATAGTACTTCACCAATAAATCTACTTAGTATTTTATTCTACAAGAATCTCCATATGTCTTCTCTAAATAGTGGAAACAACTAAACTCTGCAAACTACTCTGTAACTGGAGTGGGTAGCTTCTTTAGTGCTCTGCTAATTAACTGGGGGATAAAAATTACACCCTCCAACACTTTGCCATTGCTCTGAGGAAACAGCGGGCTGGAAGTTATATGTTGGAGTCCACAATCTGTCGCAAATGGCTGGAAAAGGTCTGATGAAAATTGAGATGCATTATCAGATATGACCTGCTCAGGTATTCCAAAGCAGGGGGAAATGGGCTTCATTTTACTGATGACCGCTTGAGACGTAGTGCTGGGTAGCTGAGCAAATTCAATAAATTTAGAAAGTAGTATATCAATACAAGATAAGAGCTGTTATCAAGGTAGAAAAAAGGTCAGTTTCAACCTTTTGCCAAGGTTGACTTGGGAGGACAGAAGGCTTAAGTGGTTCTGGTGGATTGGTTAGCATGCTGGCACAGACATCACAGTGATCAACACACTTTTGGAGCTTGTATTCATCCTGGCCACCACACAGACATTTTGGCTTGTGTTCTACATTTTGTGATTCCTTGATATCCCTCATGAAGTTTGTGCAGGATGTCTTGCTGTAAGGAGGCAGGAATTACCAGTCTGGAGTCTTTCAATAACAGGCCCTGGTTTACTGTGAAGTCTCCAGAGTCTGCCCAATATGGGTGTAAGGAGGCATCTGATTTAGCTTTTTCTGGCCAGCCTTCTTGGCATTGGATGGTGGCATAGCATAAAGTCTTGTCTGCCTCTTGCTTGTTATAGGCAGAGATTTTAGATCAGAGGCAACAAACTCATCAATTAAAAGTTGCTCTTAGGTGTGATCCTCTGGTAACATCTCAACTAGTAGAACCCTGGAGAGGATATCAGCTGCAGTGAGGTTCTTTCCAGGTACATGGGAGATTCTAAAATGAAATCTCATGAGCTGCATGCAGAAGCATTGGATCCTCAGTGGTAGCTGGTCCATGATTTTGCCCCCACAATAATGTAAGAAAGGGCTTATGGTTAGTTTCTATGTAAAATGTTAGTCCTAACAGGTAGTCATGAAATTGCTTACAAGCCCATATAATGGCCAGGGTCTCTTTTTCTATTTGAGCATATTGCTGTTCAGTGGGTATGAGTGATCTTGATGCATAAGCTATAGGTTGCCAGAAAGCTGGAGACTGTTCCTGGGAAAGGACTCCCCCCTAATCCATAAGAGGAGGCATCAGCTGAGACCTTCATGGCTTTATTTGGATTGTAGAGGACCAAAACTGGCGGTGTGCTGAGGCCATTTTCAATCCCTTCAAAAGCTGTTGATTGTGCCTTGCCCCAATACAATGATCACTGGGGGCTTAAGAGGTGTCACAGTGGTTTTGATTCCTCTGCCCAGTGAGGCAGAAATTTCCCCAGGTGCGTAACCATACCCCAAAGCCTGTGGATGTCACTGATGTTTTGAGGTTCTGACATCAGGGCAATTGCACAGATTTTTCCTGGATCTGGCCAGACCCCTGTACTATCAATAATCTGGCCCAGGAACTTGATTTCTGTTTTTGAAAACTCAGTGATGACGAAGGTCTACAACTATTTCAGCTCAGCATGGAGACCTCAGCATGGAGACAGCATGGATCATTGTCCAGAACAGCACTGATCATGTGCTTGTGTGGACCCAGAAATGAGGATATCATCCATTTGGCACAGGACCCCTTCAAGGTTTTCTAGGAGTTGGGACTCCTAGATGTGCTCAAGTGCCTAAGAAATACAAAATGGCAATCGATTAAAGAAAAAGCATCCAAATGATGTGATAAATATAGTTAATAAGGCAGATTTGGGAGCCAATGGGATCTACCAAAATCCTGACTGGGCATCCAGTTTGGAGGAAAATGTTGCATCGCCAAGTTGTCCTAAGGTGTGTTCCACACAAGGGAGGACATGCTGATTATGGCAGATGCTTTCATTGAGTCTAGTAAGATCAATGCAGATCTGTACTTTCCCATTTGGTTTTGGTACCACTACCATGCCTCCAAACCAGTTGGTTGGGATCTCTGCTCTTGAAATGGCACCCATATTTTGCATTTGTTCCAGTTCGTCCTTTGCTCTGGGAAATAAGGGCAAAGAAACTCTGCATGGTGTTGTTAGGGCAAAGGGCTTTTGTAGTGATCAGCCAGCCCTCCCACTAAAGAGTAAACTGGAAGTGAACCCTGTCCTGACTGACAGGCTGGTGAACCCCAAGGCTCAGCCAATCAGCACACCAGATGGATGGGACTTGAGCCATGAGGAAGAAGAGAAGGGTTCCTTTGTTAGAAGAAGCTAGGCTGGAGGTGAGGGAAGCATGGGTGGAAAAGGCTCAATGAGGAACAATGGAGTTTTGCTCTCTCATGATCAAAGGCTAGCCTGGAGATTTCTCTCACGGAAGGACCTCTGCAGATCCTTGGGAGACAGGATTGCAGAAAGCTTGATTCTCACGAGGTGCTGGGTGAGTTTTCAAGGAAATGGGGATTCAGCATAGGGAACAGTTTGTTAGTAATTTGTTAGAAACTTATACTTCTTTCATGTGTTTTGCATATCCCTGAAACCATTCTATTGTTGTTTACCTTAATGGAACTAAGCTAAGCCTGCCCCCATCTAGCTAAGGCATTGCAAAATACTCTATAAACTTTTAAAGGTGTTTTTGCATGTTCTTACATCCATGTTCTTTGCAACTGGGTAACCACAATTTTTAAAGTGTGCTGCCCCAATATAATCTGGGGTGCTTTTTGAAGTTTTCTTGTAACCACAGAGTATTGCTTTTGATTACCTGAAATTAAAAGCTGAGAGAGCCTCAGATGGAAGCTGTCTGTAGTATTTTGAATATTTTCCCCTTTTGTTCTTTGCATTTTAAAAGCCTCTCTGAGTGGATTTTTGACTCAGAACAAAGTGGGCTGGAAGGGGGTCTCTCTCTGGTGCACACACACGCACACCTCAAGAACTTGGCACCTATTAGTTTTCACACCATGTGTAAGCTTGCACATGAACGGTTTTTGTATATTTTTCCAGTAGCAAAAGCAGGAGAGTTTCCTTGGGATTTCCACCTAAGCCCCGGTGGGGAGGGGTTTAAGCTCTGTTGATAAGTGGGTGGTAGTGGCAGCAACCATTTTTGAAACTACCAGAAGCACAGGAAAGTTTAAAGAGAGCTCAGAAAGCATAGGGGGGATGATGCAGCATTTTTCTTCCCCTCACGTGGGCTTGCTCTGAGACAAAGGCTGGAAAATCTACAGATACAGCTTTGCATTGTCTTTATCTTATACTCACCCTCCAGTTTGCCTAGGCAGTTTGGAGAATCTTCTTTTCGAATCTGTAGCTGGATCAGTTGTAATACTCTCTAGCCTCTTCAGCAGCCCTAGGGCCTTGATTGCTGGGCAGCCCAGGAGAGGCATGTGGAGGCCATCCATAACATATCTCTCTTGGTATATAGTGTCTCAACCATGTTTGAGGGTAGTGTCAAAATTTCCCTTCACATCTATCTGAGCCTGTCCTGGCCCTTTCAGTAATGTGTGGGGTTCTTGAAGTATCAGTGCTCTTAAGTTTCTAAATATTGAGAGGGGAATCAGCATTACATCTGTCCCAGAATCAATTTTAAATTCTACTTGGAAGTCTCCTATAGTAACTATGGTGGTCCATGGTGGTTCTGTTGCAGTGTCTCTGTCAATGGAGCCCAGGAAAGCTATTTTCATGTTGCTCAAGTCCTCTTCATGTGATACCATTGCAAACATAGTTTTGGAGTGGCATACTGTAATGTAATGCCCTATTTTTCTACAGTTTCTTCATATTGTAGCAAGAGCAGAACATTCTCTCCTCATGTGGGGTAATTTGCCACACCATAGGCATCTCTGGCTTTCCAACATCCTTTGAGCCCTGTCCCTGCTGTTATCTGGGGATTTTTAAGCTGGAATCTGGGTTTTTTATTTATATGTGGCATCTAGGATGGCTTTCTGCTACCCTCTGTGGCTTTCTGTGGTCTTCTGTTTGAAATCATTCTGGAGGAGAGTCTGCTGGTCTTTTATGTAGGAAGCCTGGAGGGCCTTAGCTTCAGCTGTCTCTAGGGTAAGATTAGGGTCATTCTGTAGTGTCTCTGGCAGGTGGCTGTCTCTAAGCCCTACCACCAATCTGATACTGATGAGTTCTTCACTCATTGCTCCATATCCACAATGTTGGATAAGGACATATAGAGATGTGATAAAATCAGATACAAATTCCCCAGGCTCTTGCTTGCATGAATGAAAATGGGCCCATTCAAAAATAATATTACGCTGGGGTAAGAAGTGTTTGTCCAGTGCCCATTTAACTATGTTAAATTGTTTTATTTGGTCATCTGTGAGTCCCCTAAAAATGATTATGTTCTCTGCAACTAGGCCCATAGTATACAAAAGGATATTAACTTGTTGCTTTTCAGGCTTTTTATCCTGGCCAGAACGTGGAGCAAACCTCTGAAATCAATTTATCCAAAGAGGCCAGGCTTCAGAGTGCTGAAAATCAAATTCTGCTGGCGGGGGTGGGGGGGGGTTGTACTTGGAAGCATAGTGGCCATGACTGCAGCTCAGAGTAGCAGAAGCTGGATTGCACTCACCCTTTAAAGTCCTTGTAGGCCAAACCTTTTCAGTTGTAATCCTCTGTTCTCAGGTGGCTGGAGCTATACTAAGCAGAAACAGGAGCAGTAGCTGGTAACAGGGCTAGTAGACTTGATTCTGTGTCTCCCTGTTTCCATAATGAAATCTGCAGTGCCCAAACAGTCTGACACCACTCTGACACCATATGGAGATAACGAAAATTCTGGACACCATGTTAAGCTGAAACAGAAACTAACTTTAATCCTCCCTTTCTCTCCACACAGTGCCACTTAGTGGCCCTGAACTATCTATATATTTAATTCTCCAAGACGTGCCACTGGGGATGTGTGGGGATGTGTGGTGGAACTCTTGCAAGAGTGGCAGCACCACTCGCAAGAGTTCCTGACTTTGGGTGGGTGGCAAACACCGCTTGAGACAGGAGGCGGCTGGTGGCTGGCCAGCAACAGACAGCAAGGAGTTTGGCCACGCTGGGAAGGACAGGAGGCATCTGGGGAGGCTGGTGGCAGACCGCACGAGGGCGGCAACAGACGGCAAGGAGCTTGGATGCTTCGGTAAGGACAGGAAGTGCCTGGTGGCAGCTGGTGACTGGCCAAACAAAGGCAGCAACAGGCAGCAACAAGTTTGGCAGTGTGATAGAGGGCCGCGTGAGATAGGAGGCGGTTGGCCAGACGAGGGCGGCAACGAGGTTGGCTGTGTGGCACAAGTCAGGAGGCAGTTGCTATACTGCGGTTGACCATGGCAAACTGGGTCTGATGGTGTGGGAGGACTGGGTCTGAAGGTGAGGGGAGAACAAACTGGGGCTGAGGTGGGGGAGAACAAACTGGGGCTGAGGTGGGGGAGAACAAACTGGGGCTGAAGGGGGAGAGAATCAGAGGCAGTTATGTTGGCAGCAGGTGGGTGGGCTAGATGGCCACAATTGCCAGGTGAATGGATGGGGGGGGCACAAATGGGCAAGCCATGAGCGGGGTGGGGGGGGGAGAAGAAGCAAAGTCTCCAGTAGGGAGGCCAAAGGCCGAGTGCACTACCTCAGAGATGTTTTGTGTGGGATCAGCTAGTCTACAACTATTGCAAGTATGTTGCTAGTGTTTCTAAAGGTAAAAGGTAAAGTGTGCCACCAAGTCAGCGATCTGGCGACCACAGAGTCCTGATGACCACAGAGCCCTGTGGTGTCTTTGGTAGAATACAGGAAGGGTTAACCATTGCCTCCTCCTGCACAGTGTGAGATGATGCTTTTCAGCATCTCCCTATATCGCTGCTGCCCGATATAGGTGCTTCCCAAAGTTTGGGAAACATACCAGCGGGGATTCGAACCGGCAACCTCTGGCTTGATAATCAAGTCATTTCCCCACTGTGCCATTAAGTTTCTAAATCAATCTTAAATTGCTTGATCAGGCCTGGTGCCAGCTAGGGATGTGCATGGAACCAGCTGGTCCAGTTTGGTTCAAGTCTGAACTGGACTCAAACTGGACTCAAACCAGACAGGGACAGTTCAGTCCAGCACCCCCTCGAACTGCCCCTCCCCAGTTCAGTCTGGTCCGGGGAGGGTTAGTGAACTTTTTAAAAAAGACTTTAAAAAATAACTTACCCCTTCCAGGTGTGTTCTCCGAGGTGGGGGGGGGGTCCATGGAGGTTCCCCCTCCTCCTGCCAGCCTCCCTTCTGTTCAAAACTGGCCCATTAGGCCGCTCTTCAGCCCATTTGGACCTTGCACAATGGGCCTCTGCATGGCCTGGCACGACCCAGGCCACACAGTGGCCCATTGTGCCAGTGTGGTGGCCTCAAAAATGGCCACTGTGCCAGGGAGAAAGGCCCAAATGGATCAAAGAACGGCTGAACAGGCCAATTTTGAACAGAAAGGAGACTGGCAGGGGGAGGAGGAACCTCTGTGGACCACCACCCCCCATCTTAGATAACACCCCTGGAGGGAGCAATTTTTAATTTTTTTTAAAAAAAATCCCTCACAAACCCCTCGAATGGGCCAGGGCGGGGGTTCAGTCCAGGGTCCAACCAAACAGGAGGAGGTTTGGTTCAACCCTGAACCATCAAAGCAAACGAGTTCGATGTCAAACATGTTCAACGTTGAACCTGTTTGCACATCTCTAGTGCCAGCCAAGTCAGACACTTGCCAGAGGCTCAGGGTTGAATTCCAAGGCGTGCCATCAGGTTTGCAATTGCAGTAGCAGAATTATCTCTATAGAGAGAGTCATGCTATCTTTGTTTTCTCCTGCCAAGCCCATCAGCAAATGGAAACAGAAGTCTCAGCAGAAGATGGTGATGGAGTAACACTGTTGGCCAAGAATCATTCTATCACTGCCTTCTCCTGCACATCCCATCTGCAAATGGTATTCATACAGAAACCTCTTTAACGTTGCATGGACCTCTGGAAGAAGCTCATTTGTGGATGGGGAGAGCAGGAGAAGCTGCCACCATTGTTCCCACTGAGTGCCCCCATACTAAAGTAACCCCTCTCAAGGGAATAGGGTATTCAGGCCACCCACATGCGAAGGGATGCTTCAGCCTAGGAAGGCTTATTTCTAATCACATGCATTATGTTATGTGTGCTAAACTGAGATGATGTAGGTAGGCAAGTGAGAAGACTTATGAAAACTCAAGGTCTTGCCAGGTCTTTTCATATGCCTCAGTCTCTTATTTTACAGACAGCATTATTATCCTCAATCAAAAGTGTGCTTTTCTTGCATTACAGTAAAATCATCAGAATTGGACACAGAAGCACCATGATCTACACATTGGTCACCACTGTAGTGACCCACTTATGGCTACAGTGTGAAGAAAGGAGGGAAAGTAGGTGCCACAATGGTCACTCCCAATATCCTGAAGCAGACAGCACATTTGGACTTCCTAATAGGGATATGAATGAATTGATTTTTTAATTTGATTTGTGCCTAAATTGACTCACCCCTGATTTGTTTTGTATCCAAATCTTACCCCTGCCCCATGAATCACCCCAGATTTGATTTGGATTTGATTCAATTTGGGTTTGGATCAATATGGACCACTTATCAAGATCCTAGGGGCACCAGATTTGGGTGGTGGGTCAGTCCTCATGTGTGCTACCTACCACCCAGATTTGAAGGCAGTGGGGCACTTGGTTTATTTTTAATGATTAGTTTTTACTGATTTTGTATATTAGTGCCAGAGAAAATAATGGGGATTTGAAGTCACCCTATTGTAACCCTAACATGGATCCCCAGGTTTTTTTTTTTTTTTTAAGCTAAGCTCTAGCCCTTGTATACACCCAAGAATCCAAATATTTGAAAAATAGTGACCACATATTTTGCTCCATAACTCCACTTCTACAAGGGCTAGAGCTTAGCTTAAAAAAAAAAAATGAAAGCTGGGGATCCATGTAAGGGTTATGATAGGGTGACTTCGAATTCCCATTATTTCCTCTCCCGCAAAATATACAAAATCAGTAAAAACTAAGCTTAGCTTTAAAAGAAAGAAAGAAAGCTGGGAATCTGGGAAAATTAATAGGAGGAATCCAAATCTTGAATCGTTTCAAATAGAATCTGGCATGATTTGATTTGGACCTGAATCCAGCCAATCATGATTTGATTTGGACCCGAATCTAGACTACAGGGGTGATTTGTTCTGTCTCCAAATTGCCCGAATTAGCTAGATTTGGGTACAAATCTATTTGTACCTGAATCGATCCACACATCCCTATTTCCTAACCATTAGGAAGTGAGCTCTGATTTGCTCACAGAGATTCTCAGCCATGTCAGATATTTCTACCTGTGTCAGATTGACTACGTTCCCATTTTCTCCTTGCCAGCATACTTCCTCCCTCTCTACCCACTTCTTCCCAGTCTGCCTACTTTCCCATTTTTTGCTGACATTGCTGCCTGCTTATTCTCCTGTTGCAGAGCCCTTCTGTTCAATTCTCTGACTCTGCAACAAGTAACACTCCTATAGATCAGCCCTAGGATTCCATCTAATCCTTAGCTGAGTCGTGCTGGGTCTGTCACTTCAGTATTACATTTTCAGCTGTCTACTGACCAATACCAATTCACATATGTTGGAGAAGCCGGAACTTCATCAAACCTCCTGTCATTCACATCATCTTGTCTGATACCTGAATTTCCATTACACTGGGGGGTGGGGGTAAGATGGCGATGAGGTAGAAGCTTTTGAAGCTGGCTCAGAAAGATTTTTGTTTCTTTCAACTCCTCACTATTACTTATCCTTGACACACAAGCAAAACATCTTCTACACCTACCAACATTCATTTTCTCTGGAAGTGACTGAAGGAAAAATAAAGAAGCAAACATGAAGCTTTAGATAAAATTATTTCATTTAAAATTTCATAATTCTTTTTACACTATATTTCAAGTTTTTTGTTTAAAATATTTATATCCACCCTTTCCTCCCCAAATAAATGCATTTTTCCATTGAATCTCTGCTTCATCTATGTTCATGTTTTCAGAAGTTCACTGCATAAGTCATTCAAGTACTATGCATGCTTGCCTCTTTAAACTTTAACATTATGCACAGTGGTGTATTAATTGAAGTTATGTTATTAATTTTTTATTTCTGTACAAATAACAGATTTTAAAGAGTACCTTTAAAAGCCCTTTCAATAAAAGTTTTAGGTTTGCATTTCAAAGTAGTCATATATGAATTACTCTTAACTAAAGTTTAGTATAGAGTCAAGAATGTAAAATGGGGATGAGAGGAGAGCTGATCTTGTGGTAGCAAGCATGACTTGTCCCCTTAGCTAAGCAGGGTCCACCCTGGTTGCATATGAATAGGAGACTAGAAATGTGAGCACTGCAAGATATTCCCCTCAGGGGATGGAGCTGCTCTGGGAAGAACAAAAGATTCAAAGTTTCCTTCCTGGCATCTCCAAGATAGGGCTGAGATACTCCTTCCTGCAACCTTGGAGAAGCCTCTGCCAGTCTGTGAAGACCATACTAAGCTAGATAGACCAGTGGTCTGACTCAGTATATGGCAGCTTCCTATGTTCCTATGGGGATGGTATTGGAGGTAAATGAGACCTCAGTCACACATTTCTACAGTCTAATATATGCAGATATTATGGGCTACTGTTTTCCATAAGATCTCTGAGGTTGGAGGTTCCAACCTCAAATTGGTATGTTAAGGGATGCCAAAGGACAGAAAGCAACTGATTCAGAGAAGATCAAATAGAGATGGAAGGAGCATACTGAAAATCTGTACAGCAGGGACATTAACATCCAAGAAACTCTAGAAGATATTCCCTACTTGCAAGAACCTCTAGTACAGGAAGATGAAGTTAGATCAAAACTCTGGTCATTATCAAGTTGGAAGGCTACAGGAATTGATGGAATACCTACAGAAATATGGCAGGCAACAGAAGAAGAATCAGTCAAGGCTCTAACCAAACTATGCCAACAGATTTGGAGAATGACACAGTGGCCAACAGATTGGAAGAGGTCAGTATACATACCCATACCAAAGAAAGGAGACTTAACAGATTGCACAAACCATCGCACAATATCCTGAATTTCACATGCCAGCAAAATAATGCTCAGGATCATCCAACTGTTGTAAATATGTTGGCACGGCTGACCCGACAGGATTTATGGTCCCTTCAGCTCCACTTCTGTGAGTCAAGATAGAAATTCTGTAGATAAGAAAGTAGCAGCTTAGCTGCACGGATGCAAGCGAAGGATGACTTTCAAAGATAAAGTAGTAGAAACAAAATAAAGTCCCCTTGAAACTAAACTAGGTACCCCACTCTATGATATCTGAGCAATAACTGAAACAAAGGAGCAAGGAAGGAACAGAAAAAGGACAGGCTGAAACAAGAAAGGTTGAACAATTATAAGCATGAGGAATACTGTCTGCGGTAGGTAACGTTGCTGACAGTACCGTCTCAGGAACAGTGTTTGCTTTATATAGGGCTCGAGATAGCCGGCAGCCAATCAGGCTGTCCTGACTCAGCATTTCTATTCCGTTTGCTAATTGTTTCAACAACTACTCAGATAAGCATGGTTCATCCCCAGCCTCCTATCACCATGTTAATGAGCTGGTGCAGACCCAGAGGTAGGATTCTTAACAGAAAATAAACCTATTGGACCCCTCTACATCTTAAGCGATTAAAAATGTCCTCAAATAGTAACTGCTGGAGATGCAGTAATCCGCATGCCAATTCAACACACCTATTCTGGGACTGTCCCATAGTGCAAGGCTTCTGGAGGGAGGTTACTATGTGAATTAACTTAGTGATGGATTCATCTCTTGCACTGAAGGATCAGCATGTAGTGTTGGGGTTTATCCCATCTGGCTGGGGACTAAAATCCAGTTCTGAACAATGGCTATGGCGGAGCTTTCTGGTAGCCAAGAGGTTAATATTGAGGCAATGGAAATCTTCCAATCCCCCTAGGAGTGAGGACTGGGTACAGGACCTGCTTGAGCTAGCAGCACATGAAAAATGGGTCCTCTTAAAAGTAAATAAATTGGTTAAATGGTCAGAAATCTGGGACAACTTCCTTGAATTTAGAATAGAAACCCCTCTGTTCTACCCACACCTACTAGTGCAATCAGTTGGAAGGCTACTCTACATATGAGGTGAAGGCGCAAGAGCATAGTGAACAGGGATAGCAAACAGGACGTAGGAGTTTTGCAGGAGTTTAGCGGGAAGTGTGTGGGGGAGCCTGGATCAAGCCCCTGTGATCACAAGGTCACAAGGAGACTGGTGGAGAAGAGAACATAAGTACATATCCCTCCCTCATATCCCTCATATTCTTGGGAAAGGCTGTTTGGACAGTTAAATAGCTGACCATTACAGCTGAGACCTATCCTTCTAATAAACTATCTAATAAATGGACAATAAACTCTTTAAATACTGTAAACAGCCAACAAAAACAGTATAAGATAGAAAGTCAGCAGGGGAAGGGGCACTTCCCAGTGTATTGCACAGACTGCCACATGTATGACTATTTGCCCCATGGGCAGAAGTCATGGGTGTGTGCTCAGTGCAAGGAGCTCCTGGCTCTCAGGGAACAAATCCGTTCCCTTGAGACCAAGGTGGCAGATCTGGAGAAGCTCAAAGAGACAGAGAGGCATGTGGACGAGACCTTCAGGGATGTGATAGAAGCATCCCACTCCAGGGCTGGTAGCTCCTCTGCTGTCAGGGACAATGAAGGTCTTGGGCAAGGAGGACATTGGTCTGATGAAGAGGGAAATGCTCCTTTAGAAGGGACTCCTTCCGTGGATGATGAGCCCATATCCTCTTGCACAGGGGATACTCCTCTGGGGGGGTGGGGGCCTCCTTGTAGTTGGTGATTCTATCATTAGAGGGATAGAGAGATGGGTTTGTGACCCGCGTGTTGACCGCACGGTGACTTTCCTGCCTGGTGCGAAGGTTGCGGACATCACGCAGTGTCTAGACAGGCTCCTAGGCAGTGCTGGGGAGGAGACAGCTGTCGTGGTGCACGTCGGCACCAACGATGTGGGGAAATGCAGTCAGGAGGTCCTGGAAGCCAAATTTAGGCTGATAGGTAGCATTTTGAAGTCCAGGACCCCCAAGGTAGCATTCTCAAAAATGCTACCTGTTCCACGCGCAAGTACAGTGAGACAGGCAGAGCTGAGGGGCTTCAATGCATGGATGAGACGTTGGTGCCGGGAGGAGGCGTTTAGATTTGTTAGGCACTGGGACACATTTTGGGGCAAGCAAGGCCTGTACAAAAGGGATGGGCTTCACTTGAACCAAGATGGAACCAGACTGCTGGAGCTTAAAATCAAAAAGGTTGCAGAGCAGCTTTTAAAATGACACCTGGGGAACATCCGATGGGAGCTGGGCAGTATTCCGTTTGGCAAAAGCCATCCTTTAAAGTGTGAGGCTGCAAAGAATTCAGATAAAACAGAAGGGGACAGAGCAGAATCACATAAAGAGCAGACAGGAGCCTGTGCCAGCAGGTCAAAGAGTCAAAAGAATAGCATACATCAGGGGAGAGATTCAGCATATAGGTGCTTATATGCCAATGCCAGAAGCCTCCGAGCCAAGATGGGTGAGCTGGAGTGCTTGGTTGCTAACACAGAAATAGCTATAGTGGGCATAGCAGAAACATGGTGGAACAGTGAGAACCAGTGGGACACTGTTATCCCTGGGTATAAACTCTATAGAAAGGACAGGGAGGGGCGCCTTGGAAGAGGGGTAGCACTGTATGTTAAAGAAGGGATAGAATCTAACAAGCTAGAAAACCTAGGTGGACTGGAGTCCTCCACAGAAACCCTGTGGGTAATACATGGCCGGAAAGGGAATGTGCTACTGGGGACGTGCTATCGCCCTCCGGATCAAAATACCGACAGTGACTGGGAGTTGCAGGAGGAAATCAGGGAAGCATCAAGGAGAGGCAGGGCTGTAATTATGGGTGATTTAAATTACCTACACATAGACTGGGTAAATTCACATTCAGGTCAGGACAAAGAGGTCAAATTTCTAGACACGCTAAATGCCTGTACCCTAGAACAGTTGGTCATAGAACCAACCAGAGAGAAGTCGACCTTGGATCTAATTCTGAGTGACACCCAGGACCTGGTGCATGATGTCAGGGTCATCGACCCCTTAGGGAACAGTGACCACAGTGCCATCAAATTCAGCATACATGCGGGGAGAGAATCACCAAGGACATCTAACACGGACATTTTGAATTTCAGAAGAGGAAACTTCTCCAAAATGAGGAGTATGGTGAAAAGAAAGCTGAAAGGGAAAATCAGGAGAGTCACTTCGCTCCAGAGTGCATGTAATTTACTCAAAACCACAATACTAGAAGCCCAGTTAGATTGTATACCCAAAAGGAGGAAAGGTACCACTAAGTCCAGGAGGATGCCAGCATGGCTAACGGGTACCGTCAAGGAAGCCTTTTATGGCTTCCTTCCGAAATTGGAAGGCCTGTCCAAATGAAGAGAACAGAAAGGAACACAAACTCCGGCAAAAGAAATGCAAGGTGACAATAAGGGAGGCAAAAAGAGAGTTTGAGGAACATTTAGCCACAAGTATCAAGGGGAATAACAAAAACTTCTTTAAGTACATCAGAAGCAGGAAACCTGCCAGAGGGCAGTTGGACCATTAGACAATGAGGGAGTGAAAGGGATTATTAAGGAGGATATGGAGGCTGCAGAGAAGCTAAATGAGTTCTTTGCATCTGTCTTCACGGCAGAGGATACTGAGCATATACCTGTTCCTGAACCAGGCTTTTTAGGGATGGAGGCTAGAGAGCTGAGTCAGATAGACGTGACAAGGGATGATGTTCTAAACTGTCTGGAAAAACTGAAACCTAACAAATCACCAGGGCCGGATGGCATCCATCCAAGAGTCCTCAAAGAACTTAAATGTGAAATTGCCAACCTCCTTGCTAAAATATTTAACTTATCCCTGAAATTGGGCTCTGTACCAGAGGACTGGAGAGTAGCAAATGTAACACCGATTTTCAAGAAGGGATCCAGGGGCAATCCGGGAAATTACAGGCCAGTTAGCCTAACGTCCGTTCCAGGCAAATTGATGGAAAGCATCCTCAACGATAAAATTGTAAAGCACCTAGAAGAACAGGCCCTGCTCGGAGTGAGCCAGCATGGCTTCCGCAAAGGTAAATCTTGCCTCACCAACCTTTTGGACTTCTTTGAGAGTGTCAATGAGTGTGTGGAGCAAGGTGATCCACTTGACATAGTCTACCTGGACTTCCAAAAAGTTCCTCATCAAAGACTCCTGAGGAAACTTAGCGGTCATGGGATAAGGGGACAAGTACATGTGTGGATTGCTAACTGGTTGAAGGACAGGAAACAGAGGGTAGGTATAAATGGAGAGTTTTCAAAATGGAGGGAAGTAAGAAGTGGCGTCCCCCAGGGATCTGTACTGGGACTGGTGCTTTTAATTTATTCATAAATGATCTAGAAGCAGGGGTAAGCAGCGATGTGGCCAAATTCGCAGATGATACCAAACTCTTCCGGGCAGTGAAATCCAAAACGGATTGTGAGCAGCTCCAAAAGGATCTCTCCAAACTGGGGGAGTGGGCGACAAAATGGCAAATGCGGTTCAATGTTAGCAAGTGTAAAGTGATGCACATTGGGACAAAAAAAACCAACTTCAAGTATATGCTGATGGGATCCGAGCTGTCGGTGACGGACCAGGAGAGGGATCTTGGGGTTGTGGTGGACAGCTCGTTGAAAGTGTCGACTCAATGTGCGGCAGCTGTGAAAAAGGCCAATTCCATGCTAGGGATCATTAGGAAGGGGATTGAAAATAAAACAACTAACATTATAATGCCCTTATACAAAACTATGGTGTGACCACACTTGGAGTACTGCGTACAGTTCTGGTCACCACATCTTAAAAAGGACATTGTTGAAGTGGAGAAGGTACAGAAGAGGGCAACCAAGATGATCAGGGGCCTAGAGCACCTGTCTTATGAGGCAAGACTACAACACCTGGGGCTTTTTAGTTTAGAAAAAAGACAACTGCGGGGTGACATGATAGAGGTCTATAAAATCATGCATGGGGTGGAGAAAGTGGAGAGAGAGAGAAATTCTTTTCCCTCTCACACAACACTAGAACCAGGGGTCACTCCATGAAATTGATTGCCAGGACGTCTGGGACCAACAAACGGAAGTACTTGTTCATACAATGCGTGATCCACTTGTGGAACTCTCTGCCACAGGATGTGGTGACAGCCAACAACCTGGATGGCTTTAAGAGGGGTTTGGATGACTTCATGGAGGAGAGGTCTATCAATGGCTACTAGTCGGAGGGCTGTGGCCACCTCCAGCCTCAAAGGCAGGATGCCTCTGAGTACCAGTTGCAGGGAAGCAGGGTGGATTTGATTTAAATCAAACTGATTTAAATCACGATTTAAATCACGATTTAAATCACTAGCGGGGTGGATAAAAATAAAAAAAATCCGATTTAAATCAAAAAAATCTGATTTTTTTGATTTAAATCGGATTTTTTTGATTTAAATCAGATTTTTTTGATTTTTATCCACCCTGCTAGTGATTTAAATCGTGATTTAAATCGTGATTTAAATCAGTTTGATTTAAATCAAATCCACCCTGCAGGGAAGTAATGGCAGGAGAGAGGGCATGCCCTCAACTCCTGTCTGTGGCTTCCAGCAACATCTGGTGGGCCACTGTGCGAAACAGGATGCTGGACTAGATGGGCCTTGGGCCTGATCCAGCAGGGCTGTTCTTATGTTCTTAATGGTGAGTATCCCTTGTCCTCTTCCCTCCCGCCCCTTCTGCTTTCTTTCTCCCTCTTTCTCTTTCCATTTCTCCTTTCTTTTCCCATCTCCCCTCAACTAGTGCTGAAAGGGGAAGGGAAGGTTGGGCTCGGGGGCAGGGTGGGGAGACTGGGAAAGAAGTAAAATACAAAATGTTTTTTAAAAATTAAATTTAAAAAAGAAAGAAAAGAAACCTATCTATCTCTCAAGAAGGGGTGCCCTGGTCTCCAATAAGGCTTTTTGAGTTCATCCATAGTACAGTACCATACACACACCTTTCCACCAGCCATTCCAGCTTTTGTTCCTTAAAGAGCAGACACACTTGATTGGTTCTTGCAAACATGAACTTCCTTGTTACACACGGGTGTCAGCCCCTGCTGTCAGGGTGCTTGACTTATGCAGTGCCTCAGGATATGTTTCTGATACAAAATCCCTGGCTTAGCCACATAACCTTGGGATCAGACTTGGAAGCAGACCCAGGGTCAGATTTGGAATCCAACTCCACCTGGATCTTTGCTCTGCTGGTTCTCAACAGTTTGAGTATGAACAAGCCCAACTTTAATTTATTATCACAGTCTAGCTTTGCACCAAGGAACAGAAGCAGGCTATGCAGATGAAGGGGAGGTTATACAGTTAGAACTGGGTTCCATTCTCAATGGCTCTCATTAAGCTATGCAGCAATCAGGCATAATTGATAGCGGACACAATTAATCATAGACACAACTGAGCAATGGGGCAGAAAAGCTTCTAGAATTTTTTTCACTACAAACTGTTCCCCCACTTCACTGGAAATGACATACAAAACAGCATGGCAAAATTTTCTGAGAAAATAATTTTATGCAAATGAGAATAGGAAATAAGAAAAAAAAAGGCAGGGCAAATATGCGGGGAATTTCCCCCCCAAATTGCACATCATTGCACAAAAGTATGGTTGTGTACAAAATGGACAAGCTGGTGATTATTGACAGTTTTTAACCTTTCCCTCAAACCCTCATAGGATCCTATAGGAGTTTGGGGGGAAGGTTCAACATTTGTTTAAAATTGCCCTGTTGCCCATTTCTTTTGTGAGTTGGGTGGTAGGTAGCACCCATAATGCCCTACCACCCAACCACTTTGGTGTCCCTAAGAGTTACCCATGAGGAACAATGGGGTGTTTTGAGTTTCCCCATTGTTTCCTATGGCTGGAACAAGCTGCACTCCCAGAGTACAATGCATTTTGCAACCCTGCCTTGAAAAAAACTGCAGAAGCACACAGTAAAATTGAATCTTGCCCTCCCAATGTAGAACACACATTTCAAACACAGTCCAAAAATGCCCAAAAAAGAATCACTAACCCAGAATCCACTGCCAGCCACAGTTTCTGTGCTGCAATAACATCACTGGCACAAGTTGCTCTCTCATACACAATTATGACTCCTTACATTCCTAGTATTGCAACAGCTGCCACAGCAGCATGCTTACTTAGCAGCAAGCATAGCCATAAGCTCAACTAGAGCAATGTCCTCCTTTGGGGTCCCCATCCCTCCTCCTTTCCCCCAGCCATTGGGGACACAGTTGCCCATGACAACACTTGATTTGTATGATAACAAGCTAACACATTTTTTTAGCCTGGCTTTTAGTAATCTTTGAATGTTTTAAATGGTTTTAAATTGCTCTTTTAACAGTTTTAACAGTGTTTATTTTTGTGAAATGTCTAGAGCCTTTGGAGTCAGTCAATATAAATGGCTGGATGAAAGAAAGAAAGAAAGAAAGAAAGAAAGAAAGAAAGAATAAATAAATAAATAAATAAATAAATAAATAAATAATCATAACAACCAAGAAGCATGGAGATCACAAGCCAATTGAAAACCAATCTGCAAGAGGAAAACAGGCCAGCAAAATGACTCTCAAACCAGCAAAATGTTTAGACAAGAAACTGGGTTGTTTTGTTCTGAACTCAAAACAGGCCCTTTATTTAAGGAGAATTTTGTTTCGAGCTTGAGACACTGAAAATGGCCTGTTTTGAGTCAAAACCTTTTCAGTGTTGAAACATCCCTACACAAGAGGCATTGACAAATATGATCGTCATCACAGACACTAGTATCTCAGGAGCCAAGTTCAGGTTTAGTCTGGACTACAGTGATATCCCAGAATGCATTCTTGTACTTTCTCCCATGTACGTGAATGATAGTCAATCAGTTGTGTGAGGTAAATAAAGCACTGGACTTAGAGACAAACCTGATAACTGGGCCTCCATCAACACAAGGCCCGTTACAATATATAAGCCTTCTTGTAACAAATGCAGACTTGGCGAATGGCAGTTTTAAGCCCTGCCTTTGTCTCAGAGTAAGTCCATGTGGGGAAAAGAAAAATGCTGATTCATTACCCCCATGTTTGCTCAACATAGGCTTTAAAATTTAACCTTTAAAACTTAACCATTTCTTGGTAATCACTGCTAGCACACCCTGGTTCCATTTTAACTCCTCCCTGGATTTGGGTGAGTGTCCAGGGAGACTCTCTTTCTTTTACCAAATGGAAAAAATACAAAAACCTCCTACATACAGTCTACATGTGAAGAGCAAACTTGATAGTGTGCTTCTAAGAATCATACTTGAGGCATGTTTACACCAGAGTAAGACCCCTTTCCAGCCCCCCCCCCATTTTCCTGAGTTGAAAATTCACTCAAAGAGGCTGATTAAAACTGTAAAGGATCAAAAAGAAAATGAACTCTTATTCAAAATATTACAGACTGCTTCAGTCTGAGGCTCTCTCTCTCAGCTTCAGTTACAGGTAACAACAAACACACAGTACTTTACAAGATTACTTCCAAAAATAGCACTCCAGTTGATATTTGGAGTGGTACATTTTAAAACCTTGGTTACCCAAATAAATCTGGCAATGCCCTTGGCCTCTAGTAGAACCCAGAGTTGGGGTGGGGGACTGAACAAACTGTCCAAAGGAAAGATTTATGGCCCATTAAAATAAAAACTCAGGAGAGTGAAGAAAAACGCTTGTGCTCCCGGAAGCTTCAACCAGAAGTTCCCCCTTGGTTACCCAGTTGCAAAGATAATTCTAAAAGCTCCCCCAGTTGCCAGGATCCTTTAAAAGAAACTTTATAGGGCAGAGGGACTTCTACAGAGCACTGGGTGAATAAAAGGGCTCAGGCTAGGGTTTCTGAGAAGGTTACACTACAAAATAAAACACAATAGATCAACTGTAAGGACTTTCAAAGCACTAAAATAAAGAAAACTGAAGTCAGCTACCTAACACACAGTTCTCTGGCTAAACCCTTCTCCAAAGCTAAGCCCTGGCTTCTACCCTGAACTCACCAAAACCATGGTAGAGACTTCAAGCCCCTGCAGAATTCCTGGTTGCTGCCATGGCTTGGCCAGCCAACCTGTTGCTTCCCCTGCCTGGCTCCAATTGCACACAAACAAAGGACTCCTTCAATTCCTGCCGCCAGGCCCTCTAAGTCCCGGTCACCGTGTGCTGAGTGGCTGATCCTTAGAGGTCACTGCTTGACCAACAGGACAGGGTTCCCTTCTGGTTCATTCTTTAGGGTGAGGGAAGGGTCGATTGCTGCACTTCTTATCACAGAACACCACACATCATAACGATGGACATTATAATAATAAAAAATAAATAAGGGCACTTAGCATGGAAATACTGAACAAGCATGAAAATACTGAACAAGGCACCACATACCAAATGCCAGCCTATCACAACCTACAGAATGCCAACTATCTTGAACCAATATAAATGCTTGTTCAGAAGTCCCTTTGCAAATCCCCACAGAATCACTGGCCAGTATAATTATGACAACTCTGCACAGGTCTTTTGCCATGACAGCTAATGATGGCTCACATTATTCATCCACTGCAAATAAACATGTCAGCCATATTGGGCTACAATTTAAAAGCTGTCCTTGGTTTTTCCTACTTCCCATTTCCCTTAGGAAATGTCTAGCTTCTGAATGGCTTATAATGAAATCTTTACTTAAAGTTATTGGTCAACATCCAGAGCAATAAACTAGCAAATTTGCTCTAGTACATGACCTTAGCTTAGTTACACTACAAAATGGAGATTTGCAGAATTGCACTATAGTGCTCTGAAGCAAGGATCACCATTGATTCAAATGAGGTTGCTGCAGCTGTGCAACCACAAGCATGCTTGCATCTCTAGTGTGGAACACCTATTCCAGACTTAGTGCAACTAACAAGCAGAAGAATTTTGCACTCATGTAATGTCCTTCTGAAAGCAGTTCATTGTTTTGGATGTTGGCCACAGTTCTTTATACTCTCAGCATGACATAAACAAAACCTATTCATCAGGTCTTGATAAAGGAATTTTCAAGCTTGATATGGGGGGAATGAGAAATTAATATATCATCACCATATTATGACCAAAAAAACCCCCCATTTCTAGCAGCAAACTTTGTGAGGGCACCTTATTCAAAGCAAACTTCATGACAATTTTATGAAGATGGTCAGATGAATCTCTCATGAGGTAGATTATCCATGCCAGATTTTTTATAGATAAGGTTGACCATCCTGATTTGATGAGGAACAGAATTTATAATGATAGAATGTTGAAAAACACACTCACCCCCTAACTATACAGGGGCTCCTGTGTCTGTACAATGATTAAATAATACCAGCTTGAAGTGGAAGCAGGTACAGGAAGACCTCAGTATTTGTGGGGGTTCCATTCTGAGCTACTGCTGTGGATACCAAAACATGAATACTGAGGCATTAAGTCAATGGGATCATGGGGGTTAGATTCTGAAGAACATGGGAAATTGCAAAAAAATGGGGAAAAACCATGAAACAAATTGCCCTACTGTGCTCCACGGGTGCCCAGCAGTCCAGAAATACCACCAAGAGACTTAAATCTGCCTCTCTCTTTTTTGGAGAAAAATCAGGGTTTCCAACACATTTTCTTTGTAAAGGAGCCACAAAATGGCTCCCAAACACAAAATGGCAGCTGGAAATGGCCTTTGAGGTCATTTCCAGCCACCCCTGACCTGTAGATACATAGATTTAACCCCTTTTAGCCTTTTTTCCTCACATATACTGAAGTCGAGTGCCAATTACCTGGCTGTGGATTCGCAAAAACACAGATGTCGGATCTGTGAATAATGAAGTTCTACTGTATACAAATTGTGTACCTACCTGAGGCAATACCATAAGAGATCCACCCACTTAATAAAGTTGGGGGGGGATCTGCAGCCATCCAAGAGGGAAAGGAAAACAATAACAAATATGGTAATTGCTTTCATGTGGATTCCCTATGGATGATGCAAAGCCACCTATGTTCTATTTCTTCATAAGGCCTGCTTCAACTATTCTGCTATGATAGGCTGTTGTAGAATAATAGCAGTTAGAGTAATAAAAGCCTTCCTTATATGTGTGAACAATTCTGTTTTCAAAAGGTGCTTGAGAAGCAGCTCATCTCTTAATGAGCCTCCCTACGGGCTATTAACTGACATCAGGAACCTTCTCCAGTTTGCTTCTTTTGCAGAAGAATCGATTTGAAAGGCTAAAGTCAGCTGTCAGGTATTGAAGAAAGCAGAGCGCCTCATGTTTGGCAACATTAGAAGCTGAACATAATGAAAGCATATTGCAAGTTCATACCGCAAAATCGCTGAAAGAAATATTTTTCATATGGGGGGGGGGTCACTCTATACTTTGCCAAATCCCATATTATATTTTTCATATTTTCATGCACTGAAATATTTATTCTAAATCCAGCTATAAGTTTACACATATTGAAGCCACAAGGAGGCTCTGGAGATGTTACATTTTACTATTAGGTTTACTGTGAACAAAATAGAACTCTCTTGCAGCACAGGATGAACAGGCTAGTTTGAATGAAGAGCAGCATGCCAAATTTAGGTCGTCAGTAGAGCATTTCAGGATAAATTTGTAGAGATATTATAAACATATTTCTAGGTTTTTTTCTTCATGTTTGATCACATGCACTGTAGAAACCATACAGCTGCTATTCTACTGAACACCTTCAACCCGTCACTCAGTCATGGCACTACAAGAGAACACTCACCGAATGAAAGAGATGGAGACCAAACTTTTGTAGTGAAAATGGATGCTTATGAAAATGTCATGTTGGACTAATTCATACAACCAAATCAGTGTGTTATATGAATTAGAGCACCTGGGAGCAGTGTAAGGCACTGTTTGGGAGACCTGCTTTCCCAGGTCTCCCAAAAATGAAATGTAGTCTGCATGGTAACAAAGCTGCCAGTAGCATAGTAAATGTGAACTGAATAGCTGTGAAAGCTATTCTGTGGTCTTTAAGAAAGCTATCATGCTGTTATGGCTGGCCAGTCATTCATTTATCAGGGAGATCAATTGTTAATGGCCCAAGATGGTTGGCTGATGTTTCCTTTATAGGACCTAATTGTTTAAAGATGGTTTCTTGACACAGAGATCCCTCCGGAACATTTGGAATGGAAAAGTCATCAGAGTTTGAAGAAAGTGACACATCCCATTGCCTCCAGCTAAGGGCAGTGGGCAGGTGTATATGTTTGTAGAAGCAGGTTAGGTTCAGACAGAGACAGAAGCATTGAGCTGAAGGAGTGCAAAGGGATCACTTTATGAGGATCTGATGTGAAGCAGTGAGTCTGATGCCTGGTAGGCATGCACATCCTAGTGTCTTCTATTGCATATTTGTAAATAAAACTAATATTACCCCAGCCCCACAAAACCCATAAAAACCAGGTAGTATTAGCCTGGAAGTTCTCACCACTTAGGGAACTGAGCAACCAACAATGTGACTTCAATAAATATGGAATACCACATGAATTCTCATCAGTTGGGTCATGTGAATGGTCTTTGAAACTATGATCACCATTCGTCTGTTCTGCAGCAGATCGACCTGAATCTTTGAAGGCAAGCAGTGGGTAGGGGAAAAGGTGCAGACAGAGAAATCAATCAAGAAGTTATATGAAGTTGATGATGGAAATAAAGGACAGATGCTCTGAGAGAGCAATTGTTTTGAAGTGGTAGTGTGGGAGCATCTGAATGTTACAAACAATTGCAGCTTGGCCTAGTAGTTCTGAGGTTCTACTCTATAAAATGCCAATTGCCGATATATATTTGGGACCCAACAAAACAGGGAGAGTAAAAGGAAATGGAAGGCCAACCATTTATAGGGTCAAACAAATCTCCTCATGGCCAGACATTGCAATTGGCTGCTATCACTCATCCAGAGAGAAGATCCCTTTCAGATTTATGGTTCTCTCTTTAGCCCTATTCAGTCATCCTAGACGAGTAGAGTATCCAAAGCAAGTCCAGACGTACTGCCCAGTATATTACCCACCCCTTTCCCATGCTGCTCACGGTTATAGCAGCATTCATCGGAAGAAGCAAATGCCATAACCACAATAGTGGGTGCTTCTGTGATCAGGTTGGGGTGCCCCAGGGTGCCAATCATGGAAGTGCCCACCATCACGGTTATGGCGTTTGCCTCTTCAGATGAATGCTGCCATAATCATAAACACCACAGACGAATGGTGAGTGACATGCTGGGCAGGACCTCTGGACCCACTTTGGATGCTCTACTCATGTAGAGTGGCTTTTGTTTGAATTACTGAATATGTCTTCTGTCTAACCCCCAACTGTTTCTGCAAACAGTTTGCAAACATTCCCCTTCCCTTAGCTGCAGGTGATGGGATGTGTCAACTTTTCCAAACTCTGGTGGCTTTCACATTCCAAACATTCCTGAATGATCTTTGTATCAAGATACCATCTTTTAACAATTAGTTCCCATAAAGGAAACAACAACCAATGCCCTGGGCCATTAACAAGAGATTTGCCAGAGAAATGAATGACTAGCCAGTTCTAACCATGCAATTTCCTCTTCAGAAGTCCACTTACCACAGTGTTCTTAACCAGTAGTGGCCCCCATCAACTCTAAGTGCAGCTTCCGAATTGTGTTTTGTATGGGTGTGCATGGAACTGGCTGGTCTGGTCCAGTTCGAGTCTGAACTGAACCTGAACCGGACCTGGCCAGTTTGGTCTGGCACCTGCTTGAACCCTCTTCCCAGTTCAGTCCAGTCTGGGGGGGGGGGAGGTCACAAGGGTTTTTTAAAAAAACATTTTCTTAACAACTTACCCCCTCCAGGGAAGTTGTCTGATGCAATGGGAGTGTGTGGTCCTCCATCCCCCCACCGGCCTCCCTTATGCCATAAATTGGCTGTTTGGCCACTCTTCATCCACTCTTCGGCTTTCCCCCCTTGGTGTGGTGGCCATTTTGGAGGCTGCTGTGCCTGTTCAATAGGCCTCTGCATGGCCTGGCATGATTTATGGCACAAGGAGGCCAGCAGGGGGAGGGGGAACCTCTGTGAAACCCCACCACCACCACCTTGGACAACTCCCTCAGAGGGGGTAAGGTTTTTAAAAAATAAACTTAATTTTTTTAAAAACTCGCAACTCTCCAGTGGGGGATTCGGTCCGGGGTCAGACCGAACAGGGAGTGGTTCGGTTTGACCCCAAATAGCCGAACCAAACTGGTTCGATGTTGAACACATTCAACATCAAACTTGTTCTCACATCCCTAATGTTTTGGGCCTGTATGAAGCTTTGGCGGAAGCTAAATGTTTCCCTGGCAGATGAGCATTCTCACTGTGCTTTGCCCAGAGCAAAGAGGCTCCTTTAATGGAAATGGGTCCCTAGACCATCTTGGAAGGTGTGCACAGAGTGCTGGGAAATATAGCCCTTGCTTTCCTTCTAGATCGCTTCTTCCTAGAGTGCTTTCCTCCCAGAGCTCTTAAGAGGGGGCTCTATCTTTCTTAAAGGGCCTCCTAGCACTGAGAAAAGTACAGTACTGTGTAGAGATGTGTGAACCAGCTCAAGGTCGAGCTTACCTGCTCAGCATGCAGTGCACTTCATGACCCTGAGTCTAGCACTCTGATAACTTTATTTTATTTATTTTAACCTCTTTATTTCCAACCATGAAGAAGCATTAACTCTTGAAGAGCTCCATTAGAAACATGGAGGAAGTGAGAAAACCCCCACCAGTGTTCTCTGTTACAGGGATTCCCGTATGTTGTTTACAATGCCCATCATCCCCAGCTGCAATGGCCTTTGGCTGGGGTTTATGGGAGTTGTAGTCAACAGCATCTGGGAATCCTTGTTACAGAGAACACTGGACACCATCCACATAAACCTCAAAGGGAAAAAGGAAACTTGCCAGCTCACTTAAAGCTATACACATACATACACTCTGCTTCCTCAGCTGCCATATACTGAATCAGAGCATTGGTCTATCTAGTTCATTATTGTCTTCACAGACTGGTAGCAGCTTCTCCAAGGTTGCAGGCAGGAATCTCTCTCAACCCTATCTTGGAGAAGCCAGGGAAGGAACTTGAAACCTTCTGCTCTTCCCAGAGTGGCTCCATCCCCTGAGGGGAATATCTTTCAGTGTTTCAGTGCTCACACTTCTAGTCTCCCTTTCATATGCAACCAGTGCACACCCTGCTTAGCTAACGGGACAAATCATGCTTGCTACCATAAGACACATTTTCCCTAATCTTTTGCTTCCTGTTCCAAGAATCACCATGCTCATCTTGCTGTCTTCTGTGGGTGCTAGTGCCCAACCATCCTTTTCCCATTCATCTGAAACACATCAGACCTGATGCTCCAATGAAATGATGACCTCCCTGTCATCATAGCAGTTGCCCTGTTTTAAGTTTATAAGTAACTATGGGAAGGCAGTTGTTTGGACTCAGCCTCTAAACTGTAAAGAACAAAGGAAGGTGAACAAGAACAGGATTTTTCAAAGTCCCTTAAAAAACAATTTTGTGCTGCTCTTCAATATGTAAATCGATTTGCCGATCTTGACTGCTCTCATTTTTCAACAGCAATAGTGAAATGAATATTTTCCTGAGAAAGGAACATGTCTTCACAAGATAAAGTTAAAATTACTTTGGCTCCCAGTCGACAAGTGCCTAAAGCTGAGGGTACCACGCCATGGTGATCCTTGTATATTCCTCTAAGCACATTCAAATTCCTCTTCACTTTCATATCTCTGCCCAGAAAGTATAACTAATAAGACAGTTGCATTTTCCCTTGACATGGACATGCAGCACTGTTACATTAATGCTAGTTAGCTGTGTGACTCATAAAGGAATTGAGACTTAAAAAGCAGGGGGGGGGACGGGACACATAAACCAAAATGTTGTTTGTGTGTGATTCACTACCTCCCCCCTCATCAAATTAAAAGCTGTAATTGAAAGCTCACATATGGTGGTCACAATGCCAGCTTATACACACAATATTTGACTGTGTGAATAGTAGCTGGAAGAATTTGTTGATTTTCTCTTTCCCTCAAGCTAAACCCCATTAGCCCTATTAACACATTATGCTCAATGCATTTACAACCTGTGTACAATACATACACATACAGTATATACACATACAGATCTGCACACATGTACAGTTATTCACACAGTATGTTCAATACACACACACTGATAGAATTCCTATCTGTAACCTGCAATTGGGAAGACATAGTATCCAAATTCATTTTTAAAATAAGGGCGAGCATGCCCTTAACCCTGGGGCTGGCAGCCCAAACATACACAGAGCTGGGCGGACAGCAAGAGTGTCCGGCTGAGGGAGCATCCCTCAATGCACCACACTCCTGACATCGGTCATGAGGGATGCTGGAGGACAATAAATAATAAATGAATAAATCACCAGGAAAACAAAAGGGGAATGAGAAGCAAAGTTTGTTAGGGCTGGTGATTTTCTAGAGTTTGATTTCTGGCTGGCTGGAAGTGTTTATGTCTTTGTCAGAGTTGTTAGCCTGAGTGGTGGATTCATTCCAGATGAGTGACATTCCAGCTTGTGAGAGGGTTCACATCCCTGACGAGAGTCAGTTTGCTTGCTGATCTTGAATTCCAAACTCAGACCAGAGGAGATTTGCTCCCAGGAATTTTGCTAACAGGAGTTTGCAAACAGATATCACAGGAGTTTTGCAGGAGTTTATTTTATTCATTCATTCATTCATCCATTCATTCGATTTATATACTGCCCTTCCAAAAATGTCCCAGGGAAGCTTACATCAAAATAAAAATAATTAAAATCAATTAACAATTAAAATCAAACCTATACAAACAGCACAAACCAATTAACAGTTAAAAACTTAAACAGTTAAAAACCCTGGAGAATCAGGCCGAACATTTACAACAGTTAAAAAACCCTGGAAGGTCAGGCTCTCTTGAAGCCAATAATGAGCTCAGATTATGGATTTCTGCCGGGAGTGTATTCCACAGCCCAGGAGCAGCTACAGAGAGTTGGCACCAGACAAACTGGTGGTAACTGGAGACAGACCTCCTCAGATGACCTTAATGTGCGGTGGGAATCATGCAGAAGAAGGTGCTCTCTAAGATAACTTGGAATTAAGCTGCTCAGGGCTTTAGATGTAATAACCAGCTCTTTGTATTTTGCCCGGAAACATATTGGCAGAGGAGACATCACAGAGGTATAAGTATAAGTCTCATCACAGAGGAGGCACCCAGTGCAAGTATAAAGTGAGTACTACATGGCTCAAAAATTTTAATTAGCTGACAACTGCACCTAGTACATAGCTTCAAGTGAACAAGCCTTATATACTCTAAATAGCCAATCAAACCAGTTATTAATGTAGAATCCTAGCAGGGGAGGTGGTGCTTCCCAGTGTATTACACAGAGTGTTGCATTTATGACTATTTGACCAAGGGGCAGAAATCCTGGGTGTGCGTTCAGCACAAAGTGCTCCTGGCCCTCAGGGAACAAGTTTGTTCCTTCAAAGCCAAGGTGGATAACCTGCAGAAGCTCAGGGAATCAGAGAGGTGTGTGGAATAGACCCTCAGGGATGTGATAGAAGCATCCCACACTCAGGCTGACAGTGCTTCTGCTGTCATGGAGAGTGAAGGTCTCAGGGAAGGAGGACATCAGCCTGAGGAAGAGGGAAAAACTCCCTTAGCAGGGACCCCCTTCCTTCAGTGATGCACCCATATCCTCTTGCACAGAGGATACTCCTCCAGGGGGTGGGGGCCTCCTAGTAGTGGGTGATTTGATCATTAGGAGCATGGAGTGATGGGTCTGTGAGCCGCATGTAGACCGCAAAGTGACTTGCCTGCCTGGTGCAAATATTGCAGACATCACGGTGCATCTACATAGGCAGTGCTGGGGAGGAGTCAGCTGTCGTGTGGCACCAAAGATGTTGGGAAATGAAGTTAACAGTTCCTGGAAGCCATATTTAGGCTTTTAGGTAGCATATTAAAGTTCAGGACCCCCAGGGTAGCATTCTCTGAAGTGCTATCTGATCCATGTGCAGGGACAGTGGGTCAGGCGGAGCTGAGGGGTTTCAATACATGGATGAGACGGTTGTGCCGGGAGGAGGGGTTTAGATTTGTTAGGCACTGGGATACATTTTGGAGCAAGTGAAGCCTGTTCCAAAGGGACGGGCTGCACTTGAATCAAGATGGAACCAGCAGCTTTTAAAATGATGCCTGGGGGATTGACAACAGAAACTAGGTGGTATCTCGTTCAGCCAGCAAAATCCCCTAAGGTGTGGGGGTGCACATGTTTCGGATAAACCAGAAGGGGACAGGAGCCAGGAGTTGAGCAGAAGGAAACACATGACAGCTTGCCCCCCAAAAGTCAAAGGCTGGTAAGGGGAATAGCACACACCAACACCAGGTGAGGGACTTGGCGTATAAATGTCTATATACCAATGCCATAAGCTTCCGAGCAAAGATGGGTGAGCTGGAGTGCTTGGTTACTAAATAAAACATAGATATAGTGGGTGTAACAGAAACCTGGTGGAACTCTGAGAACCAGTGGGACACGGTTATTCCTGGATATAAACTCTACAGAAGGGACAGGGATAGGGGGATTGGGGGAGGAGTAGCACTGTATATCAAAGAAGGGATAGATTCCACAGAAGCATAATGGGTAACATTATGAAGACTAAAAGGAAATGTGTTTTCTGAGAGTGACCTGGAGTTGGAGAAGCAAATAAGAGAGGTGTCAAAGAGGGACAGGGCAGTAATAATGGGTCACTTCAACTACTCACACATAGACTGGGTAAATTCACATCCAAGTAATGAAAGAGAGGCAAAATTTCTAGACATGCTAAATGACTGCCTTAGAACAGTCGTGAAACCAACCAGAGGGATGGCAGCTTTGGACTTAATCCTGAGTGGTGCCCAGGACCTGGTGCAAGATTTCAGAGTTGCAGAACTATTGGGTAGCAGTGGCCATAGTGTGATCCAGTTCAGCATATATGCAAGTGGAGAATTATCAAGGAAGTCCAACAGAAATGTGTTGGACTTCAGAAGAGGAAATTTCTCAAAAATGAGCAGACTAGTAAAAAGGTAGTTAAAAGGGGAAGTCAGGAGGGTCAATCACTCCAGAAAGCACGAAACTTATTTAAAACCACATTACTAGCTCAGTTGGCATGCACACCAAAAAGAAGGAAAGGTACCACCAAGTTCAGGAGGATGCCAGCATGGCTAACAAGTAGAGCCATGAAAGCTATAAAAGGGAAGAAGACTTCCTTCAGAAAATGGAAGTCCTGTCCAAATGAAGAGAACAGGAAGGAACATAAACTCTGGCAAAGGAAATGCAAGGAGACAATAAGGGATGCAAAAAGAGATTGTGAGGAGCATATACTGTAGATAGAAATCTCAAGGGGAATAACAAACACTTCTTTAAGTATATCAGAAGTAGAAAATTTGCCAGGGATGCGATTGACTCCTTAGATGATGAGGGCATGAAAGGGATTATTAAGGAGGATAAGGAGATTGCAGAGAAGCTGAATGAGTTCTTTGCACCTGTCTTCATGGCGGAGGATACTGACCATATACCACCTCTGGAATTGAGCTATTCAGGCATAGCAGCTGAAGAACTGGGCCAATCGAGGTGACCAGTGAAAATGTTCTAAACTGTCTTGAAAAACTAAAAATTAACAAATTGCCAGGGTCAGATGGCATCCACCTGAGAGTTCTGAGGGAACTCAAATGTGAAATTGCTGCTCTCCTAGCAAAACTATTTAATTTGTCCCTGCAGTCAGTCTCTGTCCCAGACGACTGGAAAGTAGCCAATGTGACTCCAAATTTTAAAAAGGGATCCAGGGAGAATCCGGGAAATTACAGGCCGGTCAGCTTAACTTTGGTGCCGGGTAAATTAAGAACAGCCCTGCTGGGTCAGGCCCAAGGCCCATCTAGTCCAGCATCCTGTTTCGCACAGTGAAATGGAAAGCATACTTAAGGACAAAATTGTTAAACGTGTAAAAGAAAAGGTCTTGATGAAGGAGGACCAGCATGGCTTCCATAAGGGCAAGTCTTGCCTCACAAACCTTTTGGAGTTCTCTGAGAGTGTCAACAGGCATGTGGATAAAAGTAGGGATGTGCAAACAGGTTTGACATTGAATGTATTTAACATCAAACTGGTTTGGTTTGATGGTTTGGGTCAAAACTGAATCACCCTCTGTTTGGTCCGACCTCTGTTTGGGACCGTACATCCCCCCGGCCCATTCAGGGGGTTTATGAGTTTTTGGGGGGCCATGCAGAGGACCATTGCGCAGGCATGGCAGCCTCCAAAATGGCCACCACACTAGGGGAAAGGCCCAAACGGGCTGAAGAATGTCCAAATGGGACAGTTTTGGACTGAAGGGAGGCTGGGGGGAGGGGGAACCCCTCTGCAGACCCACCCACTACCACCTCACAGAACACCCCTGGAGGGGGGGAAGACAGACAGACAGACAGATAGATAGATAAAAACTCCCTGTACTGGACTGAAACTGGGGAGAGGGGGTCCTGGACTGAACTGGCCTGGTACTGTCTGGGTCCAGTTCAGACTCAAACAAAACCAGCCAGTTCCATGCACACCCCTAGATAAAGATGATCTGTTTTACATAGTATACTTGGATTTCCAAAAAGCTTTTGACAAGGTTCCCCACCAAAGGCTCTTGAGTACATTTAGCAGTCATAGGACAAGGAGACAGGTTAATATGTGCATCGGTAACTGGTTGAAGGACAGGAAACAGAGAGTAGGAATAAATGAACAGTTTTCATCATGGAGGGAAGTAGAAAGTGAAGTCCCCCAGGGATCGGTACTGGGACCAGTACTCTTTAACTTATTTATTTATTTATTTATTTATTAGATTTATATACTGCCCTTCCAAAATGGCTCAGGATGGTTTACAGCATGATAAAAACAATTGAAACAAATTAACAATTAAAATCAAACTATTAAAACACAAAACCAATTAAGTGGCTAAAAACCATGGAAATCAGGGCAACAATTTAAAACAATGTAAAACAGTTAATCATTTAAAACCCTGGACGGCCAGGCCAAACAGGCTCTCCTGAAGGACTTGTTCATAAATGATCTAGAAGTTAGGGTAAGCAGCGAAGTGGCCAGATTTGCAGATGGCACTAAACTATATAGGGTAGTGAAATCCAAAACAGATTGTAAGAAGCTCTCAAAAGATCTCTCCAAACTGGGGGAGTGGGCGACAAAATGGCAAATGAGGTTCTTTGTAAGCAAGTGTAAAGTGATTCATACTGGGGCAAGAAAACCCAACTTCACATATACACTGATGGGATCTGAGCTGTCAGTGACTGACCAGAAGAGAGATCTTGGGGTTGTGGTGGACATTTCATTGAAAGTGTTGACTCAGTGTGCGGCAGCTGTGAAAAAAGCTAATTCCATGCTAGAATCATTAGGAAGAGGACTGAAAATAAAAAAGCTAAAATTATAATGCCCTTATACAAAACTATGGTGCAGCCACAACTGGAGTACTGCATACAGCTTTGGTTACCGTATCTTAAGAAGGCTATTGTAGAACTGGAAAAAGTACAGAAGAGGGCAACCCAGATGATCAGGGGCCTGGAGCACCTCCTTATGAGGCTAGGCTACAGCATTTGGGGCTCTTTACCTTGAAATATAGGCAACTAAGGGGAGACATGATCGAGGTGTATAAAATTATGCATGGAGTGGAGAGGGTGGACAAAGATAAATTTACTGAAGGTTGGGAAATTTAGGACTGACAAGAGGAAATACTTTTTCATCCAGTGCATAATTAATCTATGTAATTCTTTGCCATGGGTTGTGGTGATGGCAGCCAGCCTGGATGGTTTTAAAAGGGACTTAGACATTTTCATGGAGAACAGGGCTATCAATGGCTACTAGTCTGGTGTCTGTGGGCCACCTCCAGCAGAGGCGCAATGCCTCTCAATACCAGTTGCAGGGGAGCAACATCAGGAGAGAGGGCATGCACATATCTCTTGCCTGTGGGCTCCCCAGAGGTATCTGGTAGGCCACTGTGTGGAACAGGATGTTGGACGAGATAGGCCTCGGGCTTGATCTAGCAGGACTATTCTTAAAACTTCCCCCTGCAACCCCCTGCTTTGCCACTTGCCGCAGCACTGATTGTGTGTCAGGCGAGCAGCAGGGATGTGGTAGGCAGAGACAGTCTGCTTCCATTTCCAGTCATGTGCATGACCTTAATTTCTGAATACTGTTTTCATTTTTTTGGTATCCCCTTGAAGAATTCATATTGGAATTTTCTCCAGACATAAAAGGAACCCTAACATTTTCCTTAGAGGTATTCAAAGTGTACTATTTTTTTCAAGGTGAGTAGCCATTTTACTGAACTACCTACTCCTGCCAAACTAAATGACCCATACCTTCCCCCCACATAAAAAAGTGTATTTCCGTCCCTCAAAACATATTTAATTGAGGGGTTTGTTTTATAGCTGCTTCCCTCACAAACACAAATTAAGCATATATCGATTTAACTAAAAGTTTATTTTTTAAAAAAGCTTTTTTTCCCCCGCCCAGAGATGTAAATTTTGGGCTGTATAAAAATATGTTAAATAAATAAATAAATATTTTTTCTGCCTCCTCCTTTCCCTCCCTTTTCTTTTCTGACTCCACCCTCCTCTCCACACCCACCCCACTCCCTACAGGATCTGCAATGGGGCAAGTTTCAAAACAACAAAACATAAAAGATACTGGATAGAATACAACATATTTGCTACTTTAAGATTCCCCTTTGTCTGCAACCTGATGCACTGGTGCAAAAGAAAAATATATTTCGTTACCCCCTTTCCAGGCAAGCACACAAGGACTGCAGTACATTGATGGGGAAATGCAGCACTTCATTTTAGAATCTGTACTGGAATGTCCATGTCCCCTTGTAGAGAGGACACATTTTAAAAACGAAACAAATATATATATATATACAATCATCCCTCGCCAACTGCCGGTTTCCCAGTCATGGATTTGAGTATTTGCAACTGGGAAATTGTGACTGGTCTCTCCACCCGTGACCTGAGTATCCATGGTTTGGCAATTTTTGTTTGAAATTTGGGTATGTGGGAGGTCAGGGGTGATTTTCAGAGGTTTGGCATTAATTGGGGGGGGGGGGTTGGGGGTGATTTCCAGAGGCAATTTCAGGAGATGATTTCTGTAGTTTAGGGGGTGAATTCCAGAGGTCAGGAAGTCATTTCTGGGGGTCAGGGTGATTTTTAGGGGCCAGGGGTGATTTTTTCCTATTTTTAAACTGTATTTTGCAGTCCTTTCATGACCGCGATTACCCTAACCCCCTGTTTTCAATGCATTCATATTGCTTGTTAACCGTGAATTCACCAACTGCAAGGATCACACACAAACACACACACACACACAGAGAGAGAGAAAGTGTAGTGTAGCAGGTGTGTGCAGCTGCTGCAATTAACGTTGGTGAAATTCTTATTTCTTGAACATTCTCATGGTTGTGGAACCATTTCTTGGTTCCACAACTGGAGTGCAAACAGGGTTGGTATGGAATGGATCAGAATGGATCTGTTCAACTCTGCTTGAAAGCAAGGGAGAATAAGGTCCAATTCACATATAAGGTGGCATCTGAGGTTGGAACAAGCAGCTAGTTCCCTGGGAATCTGGGCTCCACATGTATGCCTCTACTTCTGCTCCACTTCTGATATGCTGAGACTGGCTGTGTCTTCCAAACCCACCAATGTTGCCATATCCTTCCCTACTTCCCTCAGGGAACCAAACACCTATAATTTAGATTTGAAGTAAGTTACAGGTGTTGGGTTTTCTGGGGCAAGTGGGTGGGGCTGGATATGTTGAGATTGGTGAGTTTGGACAACATGACAAAACATGGCACACTGGAAGCAGAAGTAGAGGCTTGCATGCGAGTGTGCACTCCTGAGGAACCAGCTGCTTACTCCAACCATATGTGCCGCCATATATGTGAACCTGGACTAAAAGTCCATTATTTGCAAAGGTGACTCCAGGGGGACAAGCACCCCCTCAGACATGTCCTGCCCCTCCCACCTCCATCCCCATTTCACTTTCAGAATTCTAATTTGTGGGACACAGATCACCCACACATACACTTTGCTCCTTCAGTGCCACCCCTCAGTTTTTGGTTTTCTTTCTTTGTGTGTGCCGTCACTGACCAGTTGGCCCATGCCATACATGGCTCATCTGTCAGCTGTGAAAACTAAATCATTGCTGTTTCTTCTCCTATAGATCACACACAAAGCAACAGAATTCTTATCACATCTTCTTCTCCTATGCTGTCCATAATGATTTCCACCCCCCATCTCATCCTTTAGAACAGAAAAAATGAGTAGCTGAGTGTCCCTCTGGGGGGAGGCATCTCAAATATATTTCTTCTGGATTTTGTAAACAACCTTCAAAGGGGAAGACAATATGAAAGAGCATGCACAAAGTGACTTAAGAATTTGCTTATCATATATGCCTGCTTTGTGCACATTTCTCTGTGAACATGAGATACGTTCATGTCTGAAGATGTACAATAGGATAATTCTTTTGTAGATGTTGTATGTGTGCACGTACTTTCAAATACACCCACAAGTCTGCCTTGCTTTCATTTTCTGAAAGTCTGTACAATGGTGAAATCCCTTCTTCCAGCAATGTCTTAAGAAAAAGAAAGAGCATTTTTGTTTAATTTAAAGCTAGCATAAGAAGATGCTATTAAGCAGCACCATTTAGATAAAGGGAATCAAGCTGCTTACTGAGTATCTCAATGGGATACCGAGTATCTCCAATTCTTAATTTCTGCTTTGTACTTGAGTACGGATACCTGTCTACAAAATGCACATACCTCTTATCTTGCGAAATCTGCATGTATGTAACATGTAGTGCATGCCCCTTTCAAATACTCAGAACCAGCACTAAGGAAAGGGCAGGGCCATTAGCATTCCCAGGAATTTCAAATTTCATATGCATTTCCCGTGTGCTCACCCTCTACCTGACAAGAGGTGAATGCAGATTGTAGTCAGATGTCTGTGATCAATAAAATGCTAGGGAAGTAGTGATGGACACATTCCTTGTGGCAAAATCGGATCTGCATTTATGAGTTTTCTTAGGTTACTCTTGGAAGGCTCTTCTGTTTTCTAGGAGTGCTCTCCCAGCCTGTAATATTGATTTAATCTTTTTAGGATTTTTCCATAATTTGTTATTGTCAAAAGAACAGCAAGTAGTTCTACTTTCCTCTTCTTTCAACATCAAAGTGACAAGGCAGCTTTAGAATGAAACATATTTGATGAATTAGTGTTTGATTACCATTCTTGGAAACTGGGTTTGTTTGTCAGAGATTTTTCCAATATAATTTTAAAGGAAAGGTGCTTCTGATGTGAATTATTGTTGTTGTTAATTTGATTTCTATACCGCCCTTCCAAAAATGGCTCAAGGCGGTTTACACAGAGAAATAATAAATAAATAAGATGGCTCCCTATCCCCAAAGGGCTCACAATCTAAAAAGAAACATAATCAACTGTGCATAACAGTCATCTGTTTTCAGGACTGCAGATTCAAAAGAAAAGACCCCCATCAGGATGTTGTAGGACACCACCCTATATGCTGAAAATTTAGTTTGTATTAGACAGTAAACACATGAGTTCCAAAGGGATGGTACATTCTGAAGCCCAATGAACAGTCCAAGGAAAGCTTGACCACATGCTTTTCCTGAAAATATTAATAGCCTTTTAATCAAAGAAACTGAGATGAGAAAAAATATGTAATGGAAGTACAGGAAGAATCCGCTCAAGGGAAACGGTTAATCAATGAACGAGGGCCCTGATGCTAGACAGCAATTAAACTTTCCTGAAGATCTTTGATTTAAATGTACACTAATTCTGGAATCTTTCAGAATCTACTGCAAGCAAATACCACATGAAGTCCAGCATGAGAAAGCCACTCCCCAGCCAAATCAGGGGCTCCCCAGTATATAACCACTATGAAGGCCATGCTCCAACAATGTTTAGGGCTCCCCAGTGCAAAGCCGTGAAGTCCAGCCATAGAAAGCTCCATCCCAGACAAATCAAGGGCTTCCCCCTGTACGTCCCTTAACAAGACCATGCTCCCACACAGGGGCGTAGCAAGGTTGGAGTGGGCCCAGAGACAAGATTTTAAAATGGGCCCCCCCCCAAAGTCCAGGGCCTCCGCACACCCCAGGCCCCCAAGGATTTAAGTCTGATATTCCAAAATAAGTATGCTGCCTGCAAATACATTTCACTGAACACACACACACACGTCACAATATATAGTGATATACATTGAGTACTATACATTTGTATTACTTTTAATGCCTAGAACACACTAGAAAGATGAATTATTAAAATGGGCCCCTCGCTGCAGATTAGCAAAGGAGACTTTCAACCATGCAGGGTGAACCTATGTTTCTTTTCCCAGAATTCTGAACAAATTCAGTCAAGTTTGATTGCAGGAGGTTTTTCACAGGAGGCTTTTAAAGCCCTTTAAGACACATCTCCTCTGGAATGGAGGTGCTGCATGCACATGTTGGCCAGATTGACCCTGAAGTCCCTGCAAGTTATTGAGGAGCAGTTCACACACAAGAAAAATAAAATAAAAGCACCACACATGCTTCACAGTTCTCACTCAGACCTTCTGGGTTGCAAAACAACTTGAACATAAGTGCATTTATAAATGAATGAATGAATAAATAAAATTAATAAAATACTGTTCCAGAAGTTTTTGCAATTTTCTGCCATGAAACAAGCCACTTATAGGACTTTTTAGATAGTTTTTTTAAGTCAGCAAATTTTCCAAGCTGTTTCAAAATAAATATTCAGAGACTTCTCGGTCCCCCCCCCCATATCCAAGCCCTATGGCAAGCAGATCCCTATATATGGGGGGGGGGGGGCGGGAAAGGTAACCACAAAAAGGAGTTCACACTCTACCTGGCAAATGCTGGTCTGGGTTAAGCAGGGCAGCAAGGGGTCTTCCGCTGCAGAGAACACTCTGGCTGCCTCCTCCTTCCTGGCTTGCTTGGGCCCTACTCGAGTTCAGGCTTCACTGCGGCCTACATGGAGGCCTCCGTGGAAGCCCCGCCCACCCGCCGATCAGCTGAGAGGCGGGAGAAAAGGAGCTCTTTGCAGCTTGCCTGCTGCTTCGATTACGGGCCAGCAGAACAAGCAGGAGAGACGGCGAAGAGGGCAAGTGGCTGAGAGGCTATGGGGCTGGGCAGGGGGCAATGGGGAGTCACATGAGGTGCCTCTGGGGTGCCCCTCCAGGCAGTGGGGCCCCCAGACAACTGTCTCCCCTTGCCCTATCATTGTTACGCGCCTGCTCCCACAAATACCACAAATACCATCTCAAATACCATGTTTTGGAAGACTGAAGATGCCAGTCAGGCTATGTAATGTTCCATGAAGCCCACCATACTTAACCGATTCGCAAATCTCGAGCTAAGTTCTCTTGAACCTCAAGCCCATTTACTGTGCTGGATTCAGGCTGAAAGATAGCCAAGGTATAATCAAGACTGAAGCACTGAAGAAATCCAGCAATGACCAGCCACCAATCGGCCATCTTTTGTATTTAAAAACTTTTCCATACTTTCATTTATCAGTGACACTGCAGAGAGGAGGGGGAACTGGCTGTGCAGGCTTCCTTCCTGCTTGAAGGACAGTCTGCACAGCTAATCACAGAGGGAGAGGCGGAAGAGCTTCCTCCCTCAACTCCAGTCTGGCTGAATGCAGCCCCCAGTGCTGCATTTGGATGTACTGGAGGCTCTATGAAACCCCAGTTTTGAGCAGCGAAACTCACAACACACTAAGGTTTGAAAGAAACTGGTATCTCCAGAGTGAAATCTTGGGTCGTGGAAGGGACGGGACTCGACTTGCAAGCTTTTGGACATAGCAGTAGGGAAACCGCTGGCCCCTGCAACTCCAGTTCCCTGTTACATGAGAATGCAACCATTTTAAAGACTTCTGGTTTGGACTTTGCCTTTGCCTCAGTAACAAAGTTGTCTTGGCTAACTTGGTTCCTATTGCATCATTGCTACTTCCTGCTTTGCTTGGCATTGACCTCTGGCTTCATTTCTGATCCTGGGTTGTCTGCTTCGCTTTGACCCCTGGCATAGACTCTGACATGCCTCCTGATCCTGTCTCCCCGCACATCACTCACTCACTCCTGGTTCCTTGCTTGACCCCCCCCCCACCTCTCCTGACTTTGGATTCTGAACTATCAGAATCCAACTATCACACTGAACTATCAGTGTGGTAGCTGCTCACAGCCCAGCTCTTACACCTATTCATGAGAAGTATTTAATTCAGTACTGTTGTGTCACAGGCTATTTAGTGGATCTATCCCCCCGCCACCTTTTGCTTGGCTGGCTTGGAGATGGACAGAATAAGGAGCCTTTCCTTGTAGAATATAAAATCCTGGTAATGGGAGAAGAGTGGGGCTGCTTCTACCCATCTCTTTGCTAAGAATTCTACAATATATGTCCATATAGCTCTCTCCCATTCCATCCTGAATTGTGCAAACACGTTTCATGGGCTAGGTAGGCATTCAGGCATTCAGTTGTTCTTGCAAGTGCCCAAGGAAAAGAAGGTAGGCAGAAGTTTATAGCATGAATTACCTTGCCTCCTGCCATTGTCTAATCAGAAATGCCAGCATAAATCAATGTATATTTTGCCCAGTAAGGAGATATCTGGATTTAGCTTAGCAACAAGGGAAGTGTTTTTTCTTATTATTTTATTATGAGCTCCTAAATATTTGGGCGTGGATCCAAAGATTTACATTAATAGATTCACATGCCAGGGGTGCCTTGGGCTTGTATTCCTCAAACAGAAGCATTCCATGACAAATGTATTTTATAAAATAGTTTGTGACATGGAGGAGAGGGGCTGTCCACTGAAAGCAATAGGACTCAAATTGCCTACTCACGTGGCAACTTCCACGAGTAAACCTATTACAGCTTTGTGAATCTTGACCTGGATTAACAAGCACAGAGGGAGGGGGGGATCTAATTTGGATTAATAGATCATGTCTAATCAGTTACCATCCATTCATAAACTGCTATCTATCTGCTAATGGGGTGTGTAGGTGGCACAGAGCCTCCCCTTCAAGTTAAGGGGGCATTTTGTGGGGTGTTGGAAGGAACTATACAGTATGCTCCAACATGCTACTTTTGGGGAGGAGCCCAGACCTCCCTCCCAGAACTAAAAACCAACACCCCCCCCCCACAAAACAGAGAGCTTTGCAGCCACACAGTGGGGTAGCCACCGTTGGGTAAGGAGGGACAAATGTCCCTGGGTCTAGGGTTGGAGGGCTGCCACCACAGTGTCTTCTTTCCCCTTCCCCAAAGGACCCCTCATCCTCCTTCTGCACCCATCCAGCAAATGAAGCACTCGCCAGCTGGGAGTACGAGGTGCAGCCTCTCACCCACTCCTTTCCAGCTGGTGAACAAAGGGCCAGCAGGGTGCTTTCTTTATCTCTCTCCCTTCCTTCATTTAACAGCCAGGAAGGAGCAGGAGATGGGCCACACAGCCCCCTTCCAGGTGTTGGCCATGCCTCCTGCATCAGTAGCAGCACACTAATGCAGAGGGCCCCGCCAGTACACAGAAGGGGGGATGTGCAACCCATCAACCTCTTTCTAGCCCATCCTTCATTCACTGACTAGGTGCCTTCTTCCTTTTTCTCCCTCACTCCAAGCAAGGGAGAGGAGAGCTGGTCATGTGGTAGTGAACATGAATTGTCCCCTTTGCTAAGCAGAGTCTGCCCTGGTTTTCATTTGAATTGAAAACTACACATGAGCACAAGAAGTTCTCTTGCAGAAGGTTCCAAGTTCCCTCCCTAGAATCTCCAGGTAGGGCTGGGAGAGACTCCTGCCTGCAAGGAAGCTGCTGCCAGTCTAGGTCGACAATACTGAGCTAGATGGACCAATGGTCTGACTTACTAAAAGGCAGCTTCCTCTATCCCTATGAGAGAAGTAAAGAAAGCACCCAGCAGCGACAAATCACCATCTGGTAGGAGTGTACATGGAACCGGCTGGCCCAGTTCAGTTTGAGTCTGGACTGGACTCGAACCTGACTGGGCTGGTTCAGTTCTGCACCCCCTCAAACCCCCCCCCCGTTCCATTCACTTTGAGGGGGGGTTGCAGTTTCCCCCCCAATAAAATTTATTTATTTTTACTGTTTGAAGCTCCTTGGGGCAGTGGGGGTGGTCCACGGAGATCCCCCCTCCCTCTGCAGGACTTCAAAATGCCCTCTCTGGCCTTTTTGGTCAGTTTTTTGGCCCGGTGACCAAAATGGCAGCCTCCACACATGCGCAAATGGCCTCTGTGAGGCCTAGCACAGCCCAGGGCCTCACAGAAACCATTTGTGCATGTGCGGCAGCTGCCATTTTGGGCAATGCGCCCAACTACGGAGGCCTGATCCAGAAGTAACTTGGAATTGCTTTCATTAATATTGTTAGTTAATGGTAACTAACCATTAGTTAATTGTACTGAAAACTGGCCTCAGCTCCCTCACACCAATCCATGGCTGGTTGCATCACACCAGGATCTTTGAACACTAGGATCTCTACAATCACAGAATACTCAAACTAAGATTATGGAAGCAGGTTCTTCTCTCATTAAGGAACAAGGCACAGCCAATAACATGGACAATAAGGGAGGAAGGTGAGCGGAAGAACTGGGAAAAGGGAGATGGGGGCAAGGATAACTATTGACAGCGTGTGATAGCTGTTGCAGAGGTACACCTAGGTAATTCTGGAATCTGGACTTTTAAAGGCCTTTGAAGCCTGCCCACCCCTGGTTGCAAGTTAAGCATCATCCCCTTACAGACACACCATAACACACACAGTATTTTTAACAAATGGGTTCTTGAGGGCACAAAGCTACTGAACTCACAATAATATAAAACAGGTATATTTATGCAAATATGCATTAGCAGAAACATTTCAACATTCAACTTAACATATTCCCATCCCACATGTTCCTTTTCCCACTCTCCCCTCTGTCTCTAAAGCAGAGGTCATGGTCAGCCACCCAGCACAGGTCACTGTCATGCTTGGCTGTCTGGCCCAGGGTGGGCCAGCAGCTTGGAGACCACACCACTCAGGACTAAAGAGGATTTTGGGGGGCCCAGGTGTGTTGAGGTCTTGGGCTTCAGCCTGGAAGTCCAGGGATAAGATCTGAGCTGGTGTTAATAGTGCCACAAGACACAGGCTACGTTAGAAATGGGAGAAGAAAAGGGCAAACTCAAAAACACATGAAGTTTGTTTCTTTTTAAAAATAAAAACCAACAAACCTTAACCAAAAAAAGCAAGAAAACCTTGTGAAAGCAACAAAATATGCAATACAAAGAAGAAATCAATTCTAACAGGACCCTCACAACCCAACATTTTACCTTCCAACTCCTCATGGATATAAAGCAGGAGACTTCAGATTTTGTCAGAAGTTCAATTTTGCCATAGGTACCGTGTGTACACACACACAAATGTCTGTCTGTCTGTCCCCTATGCATCCCCACACTCTTTGAGCTATCAGGACTAAACTTTGCAAAGTGACTTACAGGGACCCTACAAGAAACATAGGGTACCCGGGAACACTGACAACCACCTTGCACAGACAGACAAATGGATATACAGTGGGTATATCCACAAAATGGATTTGGATGCAATAACAAAGAGCCCATAACACCATAAGCCCGAGCAACACCGGGTACTTAAAGTTAGTATCCCATATTTGTGAAATGTTATAACTGAAGTTAGTCAATAATAATAAATAAAAAACCCGGAACCAAATAACTCCTCCATTCCGCTTGTGGTGCATACATACAGAAAACAACTCCAATTAGCCTAACTGGAGTTGAAGGAGAGTGGAGCCCCTCCAAGCCTCCAAAACAGTCTGTGGCTGTGGAGGGCATGGGTGTCATGAAATAGCACTGTAGCTGTTTTTCTGAGAACAGTTTGCAGGCTTGCTGGGATTACACAGAAGTAAATGACTCAGTTCAATAGGCTTCCTCTTAGGTAAGTATGACAGTTCTCTTTCCCTGCCCTGGATTGCTCCATTGCTTTGCAGTAAACAAATAGGGTTGTACAGAAGTAGATGATTTTGTTCAATGGGCTTCCTCATGAATAAGAATGCACAGGATTGCAGTTATAGGATTGCAGCTCAATATCAAACACCCTGTGCCAAGTCATTCCAGGTGATATAAAGGCTGGGGCTGGAAGGGGAGGGTGCTCTACCCTTTTTTATGAAGGCAAAGGGAAAATTCCTCCATGTGGGGGTGGAATGATGATCTAAGAGGGGGATTCCGTTCCAGACATTTTTGTAATTTTCTCCCATGAAACAAGCCATTTATAGGACTTTTTTGATTAAAAAATAAATAAATAAAGATTAAAAATTGATAAATAGTGCAATCTATTTCAAATTAAATAATCAGAGCTTCCCAATCTGCCCTACATCTGTACCTGATATCAAAGTCAATCCATAAATATTCAAAGGGGGGGGGATAACAAAAAAAATGATATCACATTATACCTCCATTACAAGGTCTGAGAAGTCTGGCAGGGCAGTGCAGGGCAGAGGGTGCGTACAGTGCTGTGGTGAGCATGGGCAGCCAGCACAGGCCACTCTGTCTCCTTCCTTCCTTCCTTGCTGCCTGCAGCAGGAAGCCTGCCAGCTGGCACTGAAAAGCTTCAGGCTTCAGGGAGGCCAGCAGCAAGAGACCTCTCTGGAAGCCCCACCCATCTACCGAAGAGCTGAGAAGTGGCAGTGGAGAGGGAAGGGACTGTAGCAGCATGTGTGCGCCATGCAGGGAGTCTTTTGGATGCTAAAAAAAGATTGGCTCTTGACATTGCTGTGGGGGAAAAGATGAATTGTTGGGACTGGGAGAGAGAGCAGGGCAGGCTGCAGGAAGTTACAACCCCAGGTAGCTCTAATGCCAGTTAAAGTATATGTGTGAACCAGGACCCCTCTCTTACTTGGCTGCAGTGGTACTGGCAAGGAGGGGTATCTCTCTTCCCTTCTTCTCCTTCTCTGGCACCTGGAATGTGCAGTCGGAGAATCAGGGGGTGGAGTGATGGAGAGGAGGGAGGAGGATGAAGAAGGGAAGAGAAATACCACAAGGAAGAGAGGAGAAGGGAAGATGGAGAACAAGAGGACATCACTGCAGGATCAGCAGTTGCAAGATAAGATCGTTTGTGGAGGGAGGTTCATTAAGAAGACTATTGGGTGCTGCCAAAAATCTGGCTACTATAAATATTTAGAACTCTTGGAAGAAAGAGAGTCCCCCGCCCCCACCCCATGCATTCTTTGCTGGTCCTGGATCAAATCAAGTCAAGGGAAACTCATCCATCATTAGATTAAAGTTAGCAGTTTTGCAGTACTTTCTTTGAATTGGTTGATACTGCTCATCTAAGACTGCGATCCTAGGCAGATTTACTTGGGATTAAAGCCCATTGAACCTATTGAGATTTACTTCCAAGTAAACATGCACAGAGCTGCACTGTACATGACTATCCCTGCTTCACAGTGCCTCATCCAGCCAGTCAATCTATTTTTATCTACTAGAAAGTCTATGAGGTCATTAATTTTAAAGAAATTGGCTCTTTCCTGCAGCAAAATTGATGTGATTGATTAATCTCCAGATCTCTCATATAACAGCATTGTTGTTAAAACAGATTTTTTTTCTTATATGCATCATTTGAGCTGATAATGTAACAATATTGCTTTAGCTGCCCTTTACAGTAGACCAGAGTATCAAACTATAGGCCCAGCATAAAAGCAACCTCATTTGAAGAAGAAGAAGAAAAAGTTAGACGTGAGCGATGCTATTCTGATGTATTATTCTTATTTATCAGCATGCTCTTTTACACTCTGTTTTAGCAAGTAGGAAGATTTGTAAACATCTCAGAAGGAGATCACCAAGGGAATGGCTAACTTTGCCATTTGGAGTGTGAAGATCATTTTATAATTCTAAAAGATGCCTACAGCATGAACCTTAATTATTTGTTCATACACCAGTATAGTTTTTCTTTTCTTTGCAGCATTATCTTGGTATAAAGTAGGCAAACCCCAGTGTAACTGCCATCTGTTCTACAATATGTTTTGGGGATATTGAATGCCATCCCATTGCTAAGGGGGTTCAGACCTGATCACTGTCTGTATGCATTGCCAGTGCAACTGCACAAGCCGGCCTGTAATATATAGAGCGAGACCATAATGTATTATCTCTTGTTGCTAAAGGAGCTGGTAGAGTGCACTCAACTCTATTGTAGGAAAGCACCAGAATGCTGAATAAAAGTTATCATTACAAGACAAGGTCATGCCAACCTGTTCCTGGGAGACCAAAGATATAATAAATCCAAACAGTTGCGAGACAACAATATCTTTGGGGTGAAAGGAATGCTGAGGTACTATTCTAGGATCATATAGTGCATCCATTTGGGACACCAACATGTAAGACTATGAGGAGCCCCATATAAGTTATTCTGAACTTATAACTCTAAATATAATAAATAAGATTACGACAGATATCTGCACATACTACTCACAGCTTCTGTTATTGGGCAGGTATGTCCTTTGGTTATGGGGCACCAGAATCTAGGCCACTATATCAAACTGACAACAGTTTTTATTTCATAGGCACAGAACTGGCACACCCATTGAGTTTCCATTAGAGACTAGTTTCCACACAAGAACAATCAGACTAGGCTTCCTTTGGCCTCAAACTGTTTTTCCTACCATCCTAAAACCTATATTTGTTTCCAGCACCTAGAATTTCCAGTGTCCAGAACTGTTGAGGCCCTGGCAAATCTCTGGAATGTGGAGACAGCTGGGGCTATTGACATGCTCACTCCTAAATGCCCTCTCCAGTTTGGGCGATGGCTAGAGCGCTGGAGAAAGACCCGTAACAAATATGACTGAACATGGGCTAGAGCCCATTTTAGGGACTACTCTGTGGCAGTGGGCAGCAAAGAAATGTTTCTTCTTCTGCCTGCATTGTGTCTGCCCAGTGTAGGCCAACCAAGCTGTTCTGTGAGGCAAAGTCACTACTTCACACAGGCCCCCGTATGATGGGGGAAGAACCATCAGCTGCCCACTGTAACCAGTTTGCTTGTGACTTTGCAGATAAAGTCACTCACATCTGTGCTGATTTGGACTCCAGGATTTTGGCAGTTCTGGGAGATATGCCAGAGCAACCATCTAGTCTGATTGTGATGGATTCTTTTCATTTAGTGCAGCCTGAGGAAGTGGACAAGAGCTTAAGCAATGTACAAGCAACATCATGTGCTCTGGACTCTTGCCCTTCATGGTGCTAGTAAAATCTACTGGGGAAGGAACAGGACAGTGGTTGCAGCCTATTATTAATGCTTCACTAATGTAGGGCAAGATGCCATCAAGCCTCAAGCAGACAGTGATAAGGACCACTATTTAAAAAAACAACAACACAAAAAACCACCCTCCCTTGATTCCACCAAACATGATAACTATCTGCCTTTTTCAATTTTTCCCTTTTTAAGCAAAGTGATAGAGTAGGTGGTGCTGTGCAGCTGAAAAGGTCTTGGATAATATAGATTAGACCCTTTTCAATCTGACTTTCACCCTGGATTTGGGACTGAAATTGCCTTGGTCATCCTAGTGGATGACCTACGCGGGGAATTAGACAAATGGTGTGTGTTCCTGTAGGTTCTGCTGGACCTCTTAGCGGTATTCGATACCATCAATCATGGTATCCTTCGGAACCACCCCTGAGGTATAGGGTTTGGGGTGTGCACTGGAGTAGTTCCTGTCCTTTCTGGGGGAGAGTTCCAGAAGGTGGTGCTGGAGGACTTCTGTTTGACTCCTTGGCTTCTGGCCGAAGGGGTCCCACAAGGCTCCTTATTATCCCTCATGCCATTTAACATCTACGTGAAACTGCTACCTTTCTCTGACATCAGATCCTAGAGGAGCAGTGGATGTACTGAACAGAGGGCTGGAGGTGTTGATGGACTGAATATGGGCTAGCAAACTGAGGTTAAATCCGGACAAGATGGATTGGTTTATGGTTTTTACTGTTTAACTGATTTTAAGGTTTTAAATGTGATTTTTATGGAGTTTTATTGCATTTTAACTTTTGTAAACTATCTTGGGATGCCTTATGAAAGGTGGTATAAAATTTATCAATCAATCAATCAATCAATTTGGTCTGACATGTTCCTAATTTCTCAGGCATGTTGGGTAGCATTTTCAGTTGTCATGTGCAAAGAGTCCTCAGTAGGGATGTGCTAAACGTTTCGGGTACAGAACAATCTGTACTCGCATCTGCCTGTTTCGGGCAATTTGTGCACAAAACAAATTGCCCCCCCTGCAAGTCCCGAAAGATTCAGCTCCAAAACAAATCGCCCAAATTTTGGAGCCAAATGTTTTGTTGTTTCAGACCTCCATTTTGTGGTGATATCTGTGTGTAGTCTCCATTTTGTGTTTGTCATCGATTTGAATTTCCCGCCCTTCCGGGCTTCAGATTGGTGAGATTTTCAACAACAAACCATGAAGCCACTCTTATCACAGTATCACATCACAGTATCACCCAAGTCCAGTTATGGGTCTGCTAAAATCTCCATTCTTCCCTATGGAGAAAAACCTTAAAGACACTTGGGGGGGTGCTGGGGTGGCCCAGAGTGAGTGGTGGTGTAGTGCACAGAGGGTGCCAACCACCCTCATGGGTTGCTAACCCATGGGGTACTGGTTTTTGTTGTTTCTGGGGTGTTCTGAGTGTAGATTCTTTGGTAGCATATGAGATTTTCAATGACAAACCATGAATCCACTCTCATTTGCTAACCTTAAAGACAAGTAAACTTTAAAAATCACTTAAAAATCAGCCTTTTGTCCAATTCCTTTCAAATAATTCTGATAGCTTCCTTGCCCCCCTTGGGCACTACCACCCACCACACTCTGCTCTAGGCCACCCCTTTGCCCCTGACGTGAAGCTATACATTTGCTGCAATACTCATTATTCCCTATGAGGAATTCAAAAATACTTTTAAAATCCACCAATAATCGGAGGAGTGTCCAATTGCCTTGGGGTTTTGTGGGTGTTAGTCACTCCAGGTTGCCTACCACCCACCCCACATTTGTTCCCCTAGGTGCTCCACAATAGGAGATAGTGGGCTGGTTCAAGTCTCATTATACCCTATGAGAAAAATAATTTAAAATATTTCAAATATTCATACAAAATCATAGGAGTGTCTGATTGCTTCGTGGTTTGGGTGGTTGTTGGCACCCATGGGTGCTCCACAATATGGAATAACGGGCTCGTTTGAGTTCCATTATACTGTATAAGAAAAAATAAAAATACATTTCAAAAATTCATAAAAAAATTGTACAAGTGTCCAATTGATTTGGGGTTTGGTTGGTAGGTACCCATGGGTGACAGCTACCATCACACTCACTTTTGGAGGTTCAAACAAGTTTGAACCAGTTCAAACTGGTTCAAATCGAACCACCCCCAGTTTGGTTCGAATTCGAACCTGCAGCTCGAACCCGATTGCTGGTTTGGTTCGAATTCAAACCATGAACTGACCCACTTTGAATTCAAACTGGTTTGAGTTCAGACCGGTTCGCACATCACTACAGGACAGGTTCTCTCTCTCTCTCTCTGTGGACTTTTTGCAATGAAGGTTAGGTCAGTTTGTGACTTCTAGCATCATCAGCATTTTTATGCAATCTAGATTGCTTGCATCTACAATAGGTTCTGCTGCTTGTGCCACATACTCCGATTCATTGCAGAAATGTAAAAATAAAATAAAATTGTGTGCCGTTGTTGTCTTCATCACGCTTCTGCTTGTGTAGGTGGGAGGGGAGCCAAACCTCGGTGTTACACTGGCAGAATGTTGTTTTGCTTCCTTACTTAACCCGCTTTTATGGCCGGATGCCACAGATTTAGTTGTGTTTTGCTTGTTGATAAAATGCTTGGGGGAGGGAGGGCAGGGCACATTTGATGCTCTTGTTGGCCCTAGTCTGCTGCATCTGTGATATCACACTTACTTACTTGCTTGTTGCTGGCTGCTGCTGTTACCCTGCATTGGGAGGGGGCACGTGCAGCAGTGCATTGCATTGTTGTTGTTTCACACTATTGTGTGCAAATCAATTGCATTTCTGTTGTGGGGGATGGTGGGACACAGTGGTTGTGGTGAGTGACACAGTGGATGTATGTGACCTTTGGGAACCTAGTTCTTTGCAAATCTCTGCTGTTGTTGTTGATGTGTGCTGCATCCACCCTATGGGACAATGGGGATAGACAGTGCTATTTCTGCCTATGGGTGCCTCCTAGGAGTGCCACAGTGGGCCGGATGGTCATGCCCCAATGGATGCCTGCTACCACTCAGGTTTCAGAGTGACTGGGCAAAGGGTTGGTTTTTAAAGAATTTCTGAAGTTTGCACATCTTTGGGGCAGATTCGGGGCAGAAAATGGGCTGCACTCTCATTTGCTACCAGAGAATCAACACGCAGAACACCTCAGAAACAACAAAACCCAGTACCCAATGGGCTTGTGGGTATGGGGGTGGTTGGCACCCTATGTGCACCACACCACCACTTGCTCTGGGGCCCCCTGGGGCCCCCCAAGTGGAGTTATGGGTCTGCTGAAATCCCTATTATTCCCTATGGAAGAAAAGCTTAAAGACACACAAACTTCTGCAATTCTTTAAAAATCACCCCTTTCACCAAATCCTTTGAAATCTGGATGGTAGCAGGCACCCATTGGGGAACTACCACCCAACCCACTCTTCTGCCCTTGAAACCCCCTTTCTGCCCCGAATCTGCCACAAAGACATGCTAAGTTAAAAAATCATTTAATAACCAGTCCTTTGCACAATTTCTTTGAAATATGGGTGGTAGCTTCCTTGCACCCATTGGGTACCAGCACCCACCACAACCCACTCTGGGCCACCCTGGTGCTACCCTCCTGGGGAGTTATAACAAAGGCTGCTGAAATCCCCATTATTTCCTATGGGAAAGAGCTTAAAGATGCGTAAACTTCAAAAATCATTTAAATATCAGTCCTTTGCCCAATTCCTTTGACATATGGGTGGTAGCTTCCTTGCACTCATTGGGAACTACCACACCCCACACCCCACTCTGGGCCACCATGGTGCCCCTCACGTGGAGCTATAAGTTTGCTGAAATCCCCATTATTCCCTATTGGAAAAAGCTTAACGATGTGTAAACTTTAAAAAAATCATTTAAAAATCACCCCTTTGCCCAATTTCTTTGAAATTTGGGTGATAGTTTCCATCCATTGGGCACTACCACCATTCCCACTCTTTTGGCACTGGGACCCCCCCCCCCTTTTTAATCTGAATCGATTCAGATTCAGATTTGGAAAATTCAGGTACAAACTCTTTTTTGAACCAAATTGATTTGGATTTGAATTCGGAAAATTCAGGTGATTCGGTTGGGGGATGGGGCGGTCATATTCAGACCAAAACCAAATTGGGAGTGTTTCAATTTGGGTACAAACTGAAACAAAAAATATCAATTCATGCACATTGCTAGTCCTCAGGGTGCCCCTGCACATATTCCTTCAATTCTGAGTTTGTACCCAGATTCCATAGTCCCCTCCCCTGGAATTCTAATGTTTATAGCCCCAGCTGTTTTATTGGCTATATAAAAATTTATGACTGATTGGTGGAACATTTGTCCCCCACTCTCCCAAGCTTATGATCAGCACAATAGCTTAGGCTATCATTGTAAACATTAGCAATCCCAATAACTGCTATGCATTAGAATATTTCAGTTTTATAGGTATGTTACTTGTGGGTGGGCTTGGTGGAATTACAACCTACCAACAACATTGATGGATTAACACAGAGCAAGTCAGTATTCTTGCAGAATATATACCTCAGGAATTTACTTAGCAATTACAAATCAATCTGAAAACTTCAAGTTGAACTATAGCTTATCCTTTAGAAGGATGGCTGATCTTACTTTATCAGCTTCAAGTGACAGAGCGTCAATTAGATCCTGGGCTAACCTGTTTCTGTATTTAATTATTACAACAGCATGAATAGAAGTGGCTTGTTTCAAGTCAAGATTTGCTTTGCCTTCATTTCCAGACATTGAAAACTTCTGAAAGGTAACCTACTAACATTTTTAAAAGGCATGCATGAGCAGAAATCTTGTCAAGCATGACGTCTTGGATAAATTTTAAGAAGTATCCTTTTTGCATGCCTTAAGAAGATGTATTTTGCAAACAGGAATTCCTACCATCATGGCCAAGGTCTAAAGAGCTCAGCTGATGCATCCAAGCACATTTACACGCTCATTAGGATTTCCTTGAGTTCTAGCTTTTTGAGTTCTAGATTCCAGTTCTAGCATTTCTTGATACATTGGGAGATTTCATGATATTCAGGAAGGTTCTTCAGCTTCTAGGGCAGGCCTGCTCAACTTTGGCCCTCCTGCATGTAGGCCTACAACTCCCATAACCCCTGGCTATTGGCCACTGTAGCTGGGGATTATGGGAGTTGTAGTCCAAAAACACCTGTGGGGGAGCAAAGTTAAGCAGGCCTGTTCTAGGGTTTGTTGTGGGAAAGGAGTCTTTATAACCTCAGAGAAGGAGGGAAACTGCAATGTATGGGCAAGATTATCTACCCATAACTTCTCAGACCTACCCCACTCTGGTTTTGTAAGGTTGGTACAAATTCAAACGTTGTGTCTGCGGTAGTGTAGCATAAAACTAAAAACACACATGCACAAAACATATTCCTCCCACCTGAGAGTTTGCAAAAATATGTAATGTTCATAATTATTTCCATTCATTCCAGTGATTTAATAATGAGCAGGATGTTCAATATGCTTGTCAATGCTATTGCTTCTCTTTCTCTGCTAAGGTGATAGTTGTACTATCTTTTGATACCTAGTTTTCTGTTTCACACGATTAAGTTGTTTTTTGAGCCAGAAGTCTGTGATTAAAGAACAAGAGATAGGTCTTAAAAGTATGGCTGATAACCCCATTCATCACTATCTTCCAAGCCTGTTGCTTGTGTCACTCGTACTGAATGATACTACAAGCTCCAGGCAACATTCAGTGGACCCAACAATGCTTATTTGCAGCTGAGCAAAATTCCCACTGGAATAATGTAGAGCTTGTTTTATGGAGGACAAATTATCCTGCATGACATCTCTGCTTCACATGGCTGCCTACATCATTTGCTCATAAGCAGAAATACAGCTGGATAGTAGCTGCAAAAGTGATGTAAATTAAAGCAGCAAACCACAGACCACGAATCCCTGAACAATCCTACTTACATCATTGGGACCAACCCAGATTTTAAGGTAGCAACCTAGATTGGGATAAAAATCTGCATTTCAACCAACATAATATTTTATGTTGCTAACTATACAGCTAACTACACTTTAAAAAACAAACAAACCATGGAATGTAATTATAGTTTCCATTGGAAGTTATTTTACCTTTTTACTTAGAGATGCTGGTGAAGTCTGGCAAACTTGAGTTTCAGATACTTCTAATGCTTCTCTCAAGGAAAAGGAACTATTGCAGGTGCCCACATTCTTCTGAACAGATGAAAATATCATCTGGAGAAGACTATTCAGCTTAACTCCCACACATAATTGGCACCAGGTGGAGCAAGCAAACCCCATTCAAGTTACTCACTCCACTAGCCCTTCCTGTAGTCTCCCATTACTTGAAGGAAAGGCACTTTTCACATGCTCCCTCCCTCTAAAATTGACCCCATCCCTACTGTGCCTACTTGTTTTTCTGCTGCTACCATTAACTCCAGTCCAGAGGCAGAGCCACCATTGAGTGGAAAGGTTCAAAGAATCCAGTCACGAGCTACGGAAGGGCCGTGCAAGCCCTCTGAAGTTCATTCCCAGTGCATTTATTTCCCTTTCTTTCCCATGTTGGAGAGAGAGAAAGGCAAATCAATGTATCCAGCTAGCAAACACTGGTTGGGAAAATGCTCCAGATGGCTCATGCAGGCCCTCTAGTAATGAGGCCATGCACATGTGCATGTGACATCACATGCAAGGGGCATCATGCACAGAGCGGGGCCACTGAGAATAGGACAGGACCCCAGCCTACATTCCTTGGCTCCGCCACTGCTCCAGTCACCCCCAAATTCTCTATTCCTCTTGCCTTTCAACAAAAATGACTCACCAGAGCAACTTTGTCCTTCAGATGCAGTAAAAGGGAACGAAGAAGATCTATCTTTTTTCTTCCACCCCTCTCTGGAATGCTCATTATGAGCATCAGGAAGAAAACATGAAGTGGCCTTCAGGAAATGTGGGATAAGTGGGTAGAAGGAGGTGACTTTTGAATGTTACATTGGTTCAGAAAATAAGTGGAACCAGATTATCCTCCTTTCCAGTTTGGGAGGAAATAACTTATTTTCTTCAGATAAATTCACTTCCAACTGCGAAGCGGAACTTAAAAGGAAACTGTTTTCCCTGGGGTTTGCTTCACAGTCTGTCTTGATTGATTGATTTAATTTATATAGTACCTAATATCGAAATCTCTAGGAGGTGTACAGAATTAAAACATAATATAAAATATAAAACATCTAAAATGCATAAAAAGAAAAAAAACATAATAGATAAAAACACATTAAAATTTGTAAAAGATTTCTTAATTTAAAAATTGTTGGCTATGAATCAATCAAGGTAGCCTGGCACTCTCCCAAAGAATTTGTGACTTGGTGTGGCAATCCAATAGAAGTTTTATATCAAGGAGATTAATGGTGGGTAACCAACTATTGAATATGAAACCTGCTAATTACTTAGATAAGCTTATAGTAGCAAAATACCGTGGAGCCTTCACGCTAGCCTGCTTTGACATTTTACCTTCTGCTGTATTTGAAGGCAAGATGAAAAAAGTCCCTTTTGTGGAGCGCTTTTGTCCTTGCAAGTTAGGTGCTATTGAGACACTACCACATGTGCTACTATACTGTAGTTTCTACAGGGACACTCGTTACGAACTAATAGTGCCCTGCCTAGCAAATTACCATGGCTGCCCAGATGAATTCTGTGTTAGCTTTCTTTTATCTGATAGTGATGACAAAATTACTTACGCAGTTGCTAAATTTTGTCTCATGGCTATTAGCATTTGAAGTGTGTATCTGTATAGCTGGACTCTATAAGGTCTATGAATAGCTGAATTGGCTATTGTTACTGTTTGAGCTGTATGTATATATTTCTCTGGTCAGTGACTGTAAAACTGAATTAAACTTATTTTCTGAGCTAGTCCAACACAAGCAGAGGGAGGTCTTCCATCCACTATACTTTATAGCATATAATCTCCTGGAACAACTCAGTGCCACTTGAAATCATGTGCCCCATGGAATAACAAGAGCAACTAAAAACTACATAAAAGTGAGTGAGCAAATGAGTGAAGCTGAAAACACAAGAACATAGAGAAAAATGACTTGTGGACACAAATTCTGGTGTGTGTATATATATTTTTATTGCTATATTTATCATAGTTTTGTGCATCTCTAGGCAGTGTACATAAGTTAAAATTAAAGTGTAAAGCCAAATAAAACGATTAAAACAATTTTATGATATAAAACAGACAATTTAAAATTAATTAATTAAAAGCCTGAGAAAACAGGTGTGCCTTAAGGGTATTTTAAAAAACAACAACCAGAGATGGAGATGCTCTGATTTTAAAAGGGAGTGCATTCCAGAGCCCCAGAGCAGCCACAGAGAAGGCCCAGTCCTGAGTAGCCACCAAATGACTTGGTTGTAACCGTAACTGGGCCTCCCCAGATTATCTTAATAAGTAGGAAGGTTCGTGACAAAGGAAGCACACTCTTAAATACCCTGGACCCAAGCCATTAAGGATTTTATAGGTAATAACTAGCACTGTATATTTCGCTCAGAAACATATTGGCAGCCAGTGCAGTTCTATTAAGATCTGTGTTATATGGTCTCTTTGGGTTATCCTGGATACCAATCTGGCTGCTGCATTCTGCACCAATTGTAGTTTCTGCACTATGTACAGTGGCAGTGCCACATGGAGTGAATTACAGTACTCAAGCCTGGAGGTTGTCAGCATATGTACCACTGTTTTAAGGTCATTTGCCTCCAGAAATGTGCATAACTGATATGTCAGCTGAAGCTGATAAAAAGTGCCCCTAGTTGCTGCCTCAACCTGAGAAACCAGAGAGTTTTTGATCCAGGAGTAATCCCAGGCTACGTACTTGTTCTTTCTGGAGGTGTGTACCTCATCCAGAAAAGGCAGATCTAAACCATCTCTCATTCCTGACCCCCCACAGTCAGTACCTCCATTTTATTTGGATTCAATTTCAGTTTGTTATCCATCATCCAGACCATTACCATTTCCAGGCAATTAATATGAGAGTTTACTATCAATGTAAGGTAATATGAGAGAGATTATCTACCATCAATGGAGTCACACATCCCAGATATTTACAAAATTTTATAAATAAATTTAGCTAGAATTTTACCATACAGTCAGCTGTTCCTAGCCCAAGTGGTAGACTTTTGTTGTTTTATAAGAGAGAGAGAGAGAGAGAGAGAGAGAGAGAGAGAGAGAGAGAGAATAGATCTATACACAAACTGTATCAATTTACACACACACACACACACACACACACACACACACACACACACACACACACACACACACAAATTTATAAACATAGAAATAATCTCCAAGGGGTTTACCTGAAAATTTAAAATATAGCAAAAATTAATAATAATAAAAACAATTTAAATTTTTAACTAAAAGCCTTGAACCGTTGTGTCTTAAGCATTTTTAAAAGGCAACCAGAAATGAGGAAGGCCTTCTGACAAGGAGCATGTTCCCAAACCCGGGGTGCCTATAGAGAAAGTCTAAATCTGAGTTGTCTCCATGAGTTGCTGGCAACTGTAAATTGATCTCTCCTGATTATCTCAATAGGTGATGGGGTTCATGACAAAGAATGCACCCTTTTATGCTGCAGTGTGTGACAGCTGAGAATGTTGATGAATATTGCAGTTTCTCATGGAAGAAACCTATCAGAAGGATTCTGAGGCATGTGCTCTGAGGGGTGTGTGTATGGAGTATTGAAGAGTCTGGCGAAAAAGACTGGGTGACTAAAAGAAGTGGGGTAGTGGTCTGAAAAGTAGTGATGAAAATAAGTGGTGGAGATGTGGAGCTGAAGAAGGAAAGAAAGGTCAGATCCTAAAAGGGTTGCTGTACCTTTAATGGCTGCATAAAAAGTGATTCCTTCCCACTGTAGTTTCTGCTGTCACTGCAGCAGAATTGGGATCTTGCACCCTAAAGGGGATGAATTTCACAAATAGATTTGAACTATTCAGCCAATTCTTTGGCTGCAGGATTCTAGTCTTTCCACAGCCACAGACCTCTAGTTCCAAAGTAATTCTATTTGGATTTATTTGGACTTCACAATAATACGCTGAGATTAAAACTATTTATCAATCAGCTAGAAATAAAATAGATTGTAGGAGTCTTGATGGAATTAATGAACGTAAATAGCTCTTTGTCATGAACTGATGAAACAATTGCAACAATTTCTATTGGAAGTGGATATGGCTTATTTGGGCATCAGCAGACATAACAGTGAAATTATAGCACAAAATCCAGAAACAACGCAAGTACCACCTATTGCTTTATTGCCATCTTGTATTTACTGCTATGGGTATTATGAAATTGGTCTGGAAAGCTTTCACATTGATTCAGTGTGATACAGCAAAGCACTGAATACCGATCTGACTTTTTATAAGCTTGTATTTTTCCCCCCCTCAGTTTGCAAGGTCCTTTATCATTTGAGTGACAGCTTTTCAAGGGCGTGTGCTGTCACCTTATATCACATCAAGGCAAATATGTACCCCGACTGGCTGTAATCAGGTATTTGTGGTGACTTGCCAACTAGTAATTTGTGTACAGATTGGCACATGTCAGCAGAGGTCACATGATACCTCCAGTATTAGCTACAAGTGGTACAATTCAGCATTAGTTGGGTATTTTCTAGTGCACGCATATGTCCTGTTTCAGGACAGAGTCTATGGCTGAGCCAGGGCTTTCGCTGAGGCAGGGATCCATATGCTAGTAGGAGGTGCAGAGTGACCACAGACCTCTTACAGTTCAAAAGAAAGCACAGCTGACTTGGGACCTCAGACAGCACCAAGCTGAAGGGCAGAGAGAGAAAGGGAGCTAAGTACAAGAGGGTAGTTGGATTTTGCTCCAGCAGATGCTTGTAGCTGATGGCTGGTTTATAGAATTGCTGCCCAGGTAGCGTGGTTTGACTCTACTCCTTCCCTGCAAAAGGCTCTGTAGTTTAAAGGGGTCTTCCACATCTTTGTAGGTGCTAACCCTGGCAATGCTGGAGGATCCAAGAGGAGGAGTGAGACGCCCTTAAGGGACCCTGGGACTACTCCTGAAAGCAGGGCTGTGTCCTCTTCTTCAAAAATCTAAATGATCCCATACAAAGCTCAGTGTATTTAAATCATTGGGTCTGAGCATGCTTAACTCTAGGGTATTGTGACAACAGTCTGTTCAGGGGCTACAAGTAGCACTGGTCTATATGATTTGGAACTGCAGGCTTGCAGTCTCCATCTTGGCTACCTGGACTCATGGGATTGCAAACCCTCCATATGCCCATATTTGGTAAACTCTCAAGTTAGTCACATAGCACAAGCAGCATGGGGCAACTTTACCCCAGGTCAAGTATGACATGCGGCTGCAAGGTATGCCCCATGCCTCTCTCTGTTTACAGTACAGAGAAGGATGCTGGCTGGGCAGACACGAGTTAAGGAGAACAGCTATTTCTCAAGAGAAGAGTAAAACTCATCTTTTCATTGGTGCAAAGGATTAGTCTTACTAATCACCTCAAAAGGAACTCAGATAAGGCTGTATCACTCCCACTTCACTATCGTAGCATTAATGGTGTGGTGCAGACCGGAGGAAGAGGCTCGTTAATGTAAAAAGAATTCTGATTTTCCCACCTGAAGGGTCTTCCTGACCCACAGGATAAGTTTTGAGCTTGCTTATTCACCGTATCCCAATGGTAGGGAAGAGAGCTGGTCTTGTGGTAGCAAGCATGACTTGTCCCCTTAAGCTAAGCAGGATACACCCTGGTTGCATATGAAAGGGAGACTAGAAGTGTGAGCGCTGTAAGATATTCCCCACAAGGGATGGAGCCAATCTGGGAAGAGCATCTAGGCTCCAAGTTCCTTCCCTGGCATCTCCAAGATAGGGCTGAGAGAGATTCCTGCCTGCAACCTTGGAGAAGCCGCTGCCAGTCTGTGTAGACAATACTGAGCAAGATGGATGGATGGTCTGACTCAGTATATGGCAACTTCCTATGTTCATATGTTCCTATGTTGAAGACTTTGGCCCAGAGACTTGAAGTCTGAATGGTTGAAGATGTCCCAGTTTGCTTTGCTTCGGCCCACTTAGGTCCACACCAGACAGTGCTTTGCTTTGGGCCAAAGTGAGCCAAACTCACATAGCCCTAATACCCACTCACCTGCTTGGTAATTTTTTTCTCTAGAGAATGACAACTCTAGCAACAAAATTGAACAACACATCCCCAAGGGCAAAAACATGGTCAAGGATTTATCATGGAGAGAATCCAGAAAATAGGGATTGCTGGAGCATATGAAACACCAGGTTATCTTTGTACTTCATTTTAGAAACTCAACTGCTAGTCATATCAAATAGTAGGGATAGAACCTTGCAGGGATATAAAGTAGGGATATATTCCTAGGAGTCAGAGAGGAGAAATCTCATCTTGACCTCTGCAGCTAGTTACCATGACCAGTTATTTAGGTGGCAGTGGCTAGAGCACCACAAGTTTGCACCATGGTCAATTAGCCCTATCCATGCCTATCATTTTATTTTATTATTATTTATTTAGCAACTGTATTTTCTGCCCTTTGTTATATAGTTCCCAGGGCAGCATAGTCTTTTAAATCGAACAGCTGCAACAACAATCAAAACAATAAAGTAAGCAATGTTATTCCTCTTATATCTATGAGGAAATCCTTTTTGCTTCTAAAGGGATACCAAAAACATGTACTAATCTAGACTGGGTCCCAAAAGAACGCCCAGGCTATACTAAGACTTTATTATATTGACAGTTATAGCAGATGACAGTCAACATATGCCAAAATTCTCTACCATGGTGATAAAGAACACACCTGAAACTTTAAAAGGCATTTCAGACTTGTAGGCTGGTATTCAAAGCAGTACCTGAGGTGTGCCCAAGGATCTGTCATGGCCTTGACAGATCCCTGGGTACACCTTGACAGATCCCTGGGTATGACAGATCCTTGGGCACACCTCAAGTACTGCTTTGAATAGAATATAGAACATCAAAGTCCCATCAAGTTTCAGAATATATATATATATATATATATATATATATATATATATATATATATATATGTATCACACATCAAAGTTTCTTTAGTTTCAAAGGCAGTTTTCTATATAACCATGTAGGGGGACAACTGTTCAAGAAACGCAAGCCTAATGTTTCCTTGGGGGATGGGGTTACTGTATGCCTCAATGGAAGAGCACATGTTTTGCACAGAGGAGGACTAGGTTCAATATGGCAGCTCCAGGTAGGCTGGAAAGGCCCTCTTCTGAAACCCCGGAGAACTGCTGCCAGTGATTGTAGACCCGGGCTAACCAAACTTAAGGCTTCCATCAGCTACTTCCGCCCCCCACCTTTTTTTGCTGGAATACATACACACACCTTGAAATCTTTTACGCTGAATGCATTATTTTAAGTATGGAACTATACAAAGTAAAACAACCCTTTTTGTTAAAATGGTTTCCCATCAAATGTCTTAATAAAGGTTAATTTTGATGAGTGATATCATATACTCTTGTTCTAGTGGCATGTAAATGGGGGATTACTGCCGTAAGAAGACCATGTTTGAACATTCGTAGCATTTGCATAACTGCTTGTGGCAAATAAAGCATCACCCATGAACAGCTTTGATCGTTACCTACAAGAGGGGATTGAGGAAGCACAAGTGACTTCTGCTTTGTATTTCTGGTCTTCATATGCAATATACAAAAGGGGCAGCAATGAATTCCCTCTATTTTATGGAGTGCACATTATAAAATTTATGAAGCTTGTGACTTCCTTCTCACTTTGCAGCCTCTGCTCTGTAGGATTTGTGAATGCAACTTTTTCCAGTGTTCTATGATCAGAAAAAAGCCTTTGGTTCAAGATCACAGTTAAGGGACTTACAAATTGCTTCCATGCCATACAAGGAGGAGGTGGCTGACATCCAAACTAGCACTGTACTAGTGCAAACATGTTGTGTTATCTGGTTCTGCTAAGGCAGGAGCTTGTGTTCCAGCCTAGGGTTTCACTGGTGCAAAAGGGTGCACTTGCTTCCTTGGTTCATATTCACTGCAGAGAATTAAGCTACCTCTTACTCTTATTGTGTAAACAGAAAGGTGCAAGAGACTGAGCAACTCTGAGCATCTGCTCAGACAGCTACGTGAACTTAGGAATATAGGAACATAGGGAGCTGCCTCCTACAGAGTCGGACTATTGGTCAATCTAGCTTAGTCTTGTCTACCCAGACTGGCAGCGGTTTCTCCAAAGATTCAGGCAGGAGTCTCTCTCAGCCCTATCTTGGAGAAATGCTGGATGGAGTGGTGGGGAGAGCGGGGGGACTTGGAACTTTCTGCATGCAAACATACAGATGCTTTTCCCAGAGTGGCCCCATCCTCAAAGGGGAATATCTCACCATGATCACACGTCTCCCATTCAAACGCAAACCAGGGTGGACCCTGCGTAGCAAAGGGGACAATGTACGCTTCCTTCCACAAGACCAGCTGTCCTCCCATAGACCAGCTCTCCACCTTCTTCCATGGGTGCATATTCATTTGTTGCACCAGCACAGCATTAGTCTGACTGTCAGCCACTGAGTTTGACAGTCTCGCATACTGTGCTCACTTACAGCTTAACTTCCATTCACTCACTTACAGCTTAACTTCCATTCAGCTCTGCTAATGTTCCTTTAGCAGAGCTGAGTTCTGAAGAAATCACTCAGAATCATAATTCATAACTGTAAGAAATTTTACTTTCAAAAAGAAAAAAACTTAGTTTAGTTACTTATCTGTTTAGATGGAGAGTGAAGTCTGTGCCTGTGAGTCTGTGTGCCTAGGTGGCACAAAGCTGTTATACAGAGAATGCATTTACATATGAAGCCCCCCACCCCCACACATGTTCTTCAGATCTAAGGTAGGATTAACCCTTTTCTTGCTGGCTGGGAATAATTCAACTGCTGTTGCAATTTCCAATGCCCTTGTTCTTTTAACTTTTAAAATAGCTGTAATTCAGATTTTTTTTCCCCTTCTCAATAGAGCTTTCTGAAATGTGGCTGGATGCTTATGTGGATGCTCATCTCATGGTAGATTCTCTGTCCTAAATTACATACTGATAGGGCAACTAATTTTCCTTTGAATCGGGGGAAAAATCATTTGATAACAAAAAGAACTTTAAGACTACACTATAACAGAATGCTAGAAAAGGCTCCTACCTTAACTATATACTTACTTTCACAACTCTGTATGTGAGAAATAATGTAGTTCTCTTTGACATTCTAAGTGGAACCCTTGAAAATATAGACAACTAGAGGGAGATATCCATTTTCCTACTTCTCTGACAACTTAAAGTACATTTTGACTGCTGATACTGGTTTGATAAGTGTGAGTTGCATTACCAGCTGGGCATATTTGAAGCAACCACACAAGCAGTACACCACCTGCCAAGATAGAGTGATCCATTTTGGGTATCTTCTCAGCATAACAATTGACTTATGATACAATATTTGAATTGAGCCATGATGAAAAGAACAACATGATACAATTATTCCTGACCTGTGCTGTTTCAGATCAGAGGTGGAGGGTGACACTTTTGAATGTTTTCACGCAGAAAACAACAACAACAACAACAACAAACAAACAAACAACCTCCCTGCACATACAATATAGCATTTTAGAGGGAAAGGTTTCTACTTTGGCTTTCTGTCTTATATGCTAATTTTCTTTGTCTGGGTAGAGTTTTATAAAGGGAAGGTTTCAAACATGCAAACGTGAGGAGAAGGAGGAGAGCTAGTCTTGTGGTAGCAAGAATGACTTGTCCCCTTAGCTAAGCAGGGTCTGCCTTGGTTGCATATGAATGGGAGACTACAAGTCTGAGCACTGTAAGATATTCCCCTTAAGGGATGGAGCTACTCTGGGAAGAGTATCTAGGTTCCATTTCCTCCCTGGCATCTCCAAGATAGGGCTGAGAGAGATTCCTGCCTGCAACCTTGGAGAAGCCACTGCCAATCTGGGTAGACAATACTGAGCTAGATGGACCAATAGTCTGACTCACTATATGGCAGCTTCCTATGTTTCTATGTTCTGCCTGATGCCTGAAGTGGCACATTCCAGCAAGAGCTGCACAATGTGATTTTGCTGTTAGTGTAGCTTGGCTCAAAGTCTGCCCAGGAGGAACCTATCTGAGTGACATTTATGCAGGTTGATGAAAACCTATATTACACTACTGCATGTTATTTACCTGATTACTGTGACAATAGTGCAAAGCAAGAGTAAGTCTCTAATCCCAAACATTTAGGTGTCATATCAATGTAAGCATAGTACTGCTGACCACACTGAAAATGTGGAAAGTCTTCTAAATAACCTTTACTACAAACTACAAATTGACTAGCTTTCTGAAACACCCTCAAGCTGTAATTTTAGGATGTGGCAGATTTATTTTTCCCACTTCTTCTTCTACAATGATAGCTAATTAGCAGCTTTTGAACGTTGTAACAGATTGGGCCCAATCCTTCCTCTCTTGCAAATGGATGTAAACCTTATGTGCACAAGGAGGCCTAATAGACCGAATGAGAGCAAATTCAGAATCATCATTTCCTTCTGTAGAACAGTATTTTAACATTAATTTCCTCCTTTAGCCCAAATGCAGCCACACAAGCTTTTAAAAGTAGTTTTAATCCAATAAAACATGAGCAGCATGGATCAAAGAACATCCCAGAGGCACAATTCACAGAAAGCAGCAAGTCTGAACTTTAACAACATAGAATCCAAAGCATATTTTCCATGTGGGTTTGCCAGTGTGTTCTCAGAATGCAAGCTACAGCAGCTCTGTAACCTTTCATCTGGTCAGAGGAAGGAACAAGAGCAAAACTAGCCAAACTAGCTTGAAAGCAGCTCTTGAAAAGACAAGGCTCAGACCAGGGGAGGCAGAAAACTTTTCTTTTCTAAAGAAGCAAGCAAGCAGTCAGGTGGGCAGGCGAGTAAGTAAGTAAGTAAATAAGTAAGTAAGTAAGTAAGTAAGAAAACAAGGGGGAAAGGATAAAGTAAGTTGGGCTGGCATTTTCTAGGGTTTGATTTCTGGCTGGCTGGGTTTTTTTTCAGGGCAGTTTCAGTTGTGGAGAGAGAGAGAGAGAGAGAGAGGGTTAGCTGCAGGTGAGTCACACAGCTTGTGGGAGGGGCCACATACCTGAGGAGGCTCAGTTTGGAAGCAGTTTCTGAGGAGACAAGGCTCAGACCAGGTGAGCTAACTGGAGCTTTGTGAACAGGAGTTTGCTAACAGATATCAAAGACATTTTGCATGGAGTTTAGCAGAGGGATATTTGGGGAGGCACACAAGCAGTCCCCCCTCTTTTCACCAAGGAGATACCCAGCATGAGGAGAATGTGAATACCACCCTACTTTTGTAATTTTCTTGGAGGATAGAGCTTAAAACCTTTAATTAGCCGACAACTGCAGCTAAGATATAGCTTTCAGTAAACAAGCTCCATATATTCAAGATAGCCAATAAAAGCAGTTATGAAGGTAAAATGCCAGCAGGGGAGTGGATGTTTCTCAGTGTATTGTTTATAAAATAAATAAATAAATATTGCACAACATATTGCATGTATGAATATCTGCCTGAGGAGCAAAAGTCATGGGTGTCGGCTCAATGCAATGAGCTCCTGGTTCTCAGGGAACAGATTTGTTCCCTCAGAGCCAAGGTGGCTGACCTGGAGAAGCTCAGGGAGGCAGAGAGGTATGTGGATGACACACTCAGGGATGTGATAGAGGCATCCAAAACCCAAGCCAACAGCTCCTCTGCTGTCATGGATAATGAAGGTCTCCCAGAAGGAGGACATCCATTTGAGAAAGAAGGGAATGCTCCCTTAGAAGGGGCCCTCTCCTTCGGTGATGCAACCATATCTCCTATCACAGAGGATACTTCTCCAGGGGTTGGAGGGGCCTCCTAATAGTGGGTGATTCTATCATTAGGGCCATAGAGAGATGGGTTTGTGGCCCACGTGCAGACTGCATGGTGACTTGCCTTCCCGGTGTGAAGGTTGCGGATGTCACACAGCATCTAGATAGGCTGGTAGGCAGTGGTTGGGAGGAGTCAGCTGGAGTGGTGCACATCGGCACCAAACATGTTGGGAAATACAGTCAAGAAGTCCTGGAAGCCAAAATTTAGGCTGTTAGGTAGCATATTGAAGTCCAGGACTCCCAGGGTAGCATTCTCTGAAGTTCTATCTGTTTCACACTCAGGGCCGGTGAGACTGTTGGCACTTAAAATAATAAAAGTCACAGGGCAGCTTTTAAAATGGATCGCTGACAGGAACTTGGAGGTGTCTGGTTCAGCAAGCAAAATCCCCTAAGGTGTGAGGGTGCATACATTTCAGATAAACCAGAAGGGGACAGAGTAGAACCAGGACTAGAGCAGATGGAAATACATGACAGCTGGTCACAAAGGTAAAATGACAGTATGGGAGATATCACACACTAACACCAGGTAAGAGACTCAGTATATAGGTGTTTATATACAATGCCCGAAGCCTCAAAACCAAGATTGGTGAGCTGGAATGCTTGGTTGCTAATGAAAACATGGGCATAATGGCAACCTGGGGGGAATGGTGAGAAACAAAACGGGTTTGCCCAGTTCAGTTCGAATTCGAACCGGGTTCAAACGGGGTGTGTGTGTTTTGGTTCTGCTTGAACCTTCCTGGTTCAGTTCAAATTTGAACTGTTTTGAACCAGTTCAAACTGGTTTGAACCTCCAAAAGTGGGTGGGGTGGTAGTTGGGACCCATGGGCGCCTACCACTCAACCCCCAAAGCAATCGGACACTAGTATGATTTTTTATGGATTTTTGAATTATTATTTTTTTTAAAAAAACAACAACAACTCTCATAGGGTATAATGGGACTCGAACCAGCCCATTATCCCCTATTGTGGAGCACCTAGGGGCACAAAGGTGGGGTGTATGGTAGGCACCCAGGGGCACCTACCACCCACCAAACTCAAGGCAATCGGACACTCCTCCAATTATTGGTGAATTTTTAAAGTACTTTTGAATTCCTCATAGGGAATAATGAGGATTCCAGCAAATGTATAGGTTCACGTCAGGGGGAAAGGGGTGGCCTCGAGTGGAGTGTGGTGGGTGGTATTTCCCAAGTGGGGCAAGGAAGCTACCAAAATTATTTCAAAGGAATTGGGCAAAGGGCAGATTTTTAAGTGATTTTTGAAGTTTACGTGTCTTTATGGTTTTTCTCCATAGGGAAGAATGGAGGTTTCAGCAGCCCCATAACTGCACTTGGGGGGTGTTGGGTTGTCCCAGAGTGAGTGGTGGTGTAGTGCACAGAAGGTGCCAACCACCCGCATAGGTTGCTAACCCATGGGATACTGGGGGTTTTGTTTCTGAGGTGTTCTGAGTGTAGATTCTTTGGTAGCATATTAGATTTTCAATGACAAACCATGAATCCACTCTCATTTGAAGCTATACATTTGAGAAACTATAGGCTGGCTAGCTTAGCTTTTGTTATGGGTAAATTGATGGAAAGCTTAACAAAACATTGTTAAACATATAGAAGAACAAGTCTTGCTGAAAGAGAATCAGCATGGCTTCTTCAAGGGCATGTCATGCCTCACTAACCTTTTGGAGTTCTTTGAGAGTGCCAGCAGGAATATGGCAAGGCAAATTCCATACTAGAGATTATTAGGAAAGGAAAATAAAAATAAAAATCTTAATATTATCATGCCTTTATACAAATTGATGGTGCTGCCGCATTTAGAGCACTATATACAATTCTGCTCACCATATCTTAAGGAGGATATTGTAGAACTAGAAAAAGTGCAGACGAGGGCAACCAAGATGATCGGGGGCCTGCAGCACCTGCCTTATGAGGCAAGGCTACAGCATCTGGGGCTTTTTAGTTTGGAAAAGTGGAAACTACAGGGAGAAATGATAGAGGTGTATAATATTATGCATGGAGCAGAGAGAGTGGACAGAGAGAAATATTGTCCCTCTCTCACAACACTAGAACAAGGGGTCATTCCATGAAACTGAAGGTAGGGAAATTTAGGACTGACAAAAGGAAGTACTTTTTTCACACAGCACATAAGTAATTATGGAAATCTCTGCCACAGGATGTAGTGATGGCCAGTAGCTTTTTAGCTTAAATGGGCCTTAGACTCATGGAGAACAGGTCTATCAAAGGCTACTAGTCTGTTGACAATAGGCCACCTCCAGCCACAGAGGCAAGATGCCTCTAAATACCAGTTATGGGGGGGGCAACAGCAAGAGAGACAGAGGCGTATCTAGGGAAAATAGTGCCTAGGGCAAACACTGAAATTGCGCCCCCCTGTCCAAGCATCTGACACCCAGCTTTCAGATAACTTTACCATAATATCAGCTGAAAAATACAAGTCAGGCTCGTTAATCTTTTAATATTTCAAAAACTATTTTAGCAGTGGACCTAGCCAGACCAAAAAATGCTGGAAACCTACAAATTTCAGTATGCTGGGGCTCATGAAATACCCAAATACTATCTGGAGGTGTACTTGGAAAACTAAACAGAAGTGCCTGTCTAATTCTCTACTATGCATTGTAGCATCACCATTACATAAGTTTTAAAAATCAATGGAGAATTTGACGTTTCGCAGATACTCTGTAAATAATTAAAGAATACGCAGAGTAAACTCTGTCACTGCTTGGAATATATTCTAGTCTTTCAGAAAGACAGTTAAAATGAGAGAAAGAGAGCAAGAAACTCCCAGTGGGCCTTAATATTAAGGATTTCACACTGATTCAAAGACAAACTCACCATTAATAGCCATATTATTAAGACATCACATTTAACTCACTTATCACAAGAAGCAAAGTAAGAGCAAATGAATACAATCCTAGCTCATAAGTGTCAGCTCAGTATTCACAAGCCCTGATTCTCTGTACATAGTGCCAATCTGAATATGTGTACAGTGTCTCATACACACACACACACACACACACACACACACACACACACACACAAATATAACATGTAGCCCCTTTGGGGGGCTTCCTAAAGGCTGTGGGGTTTTTTTTGCAAAGGTTCCCCCTGACCCCTCCGGCCTCTAGGGCCTCACAGGTACCATTTGAGCATGTGCGGTAGCCATTTTTAAAATTTTGTTTTTAAAAGGCCACTGAAAACAAAATGGCCACCGTGCATGCTCAAATGGCCTCTGCAAGGCCTGGCATGTCCTAGGACCTCACAGAGGCCATTTGAGCATGCATGGTGGCATTTTGTTTTCGGCAGCCATTTTAAAATATTTTTTCAATTTTTCAAAATGGTGCCCCCCTTCAAGTGGCACCTGGGGCACATGCCTTGCCTGCCCTACACTAGATACGCCCCTGAAGAGAGAGGGCATGCCCACCTCTTGCCTGTGGGCTTCTCATCAGCATCTGGTGGGCCAAAGTGATACAGGATGCTGGACTAGATAGGCTTTGGGCTTGATCTAGCAGGACTGTTTTTAAGTTCTTATAGCTAGGGAACCTACCACTTGACAGTAATAAGCTAGGGAAGAGGGTTGGTGGTATTGCGAGAGGCCTATACATTTTTTTCTTGTTGCTGGTATAAATCACAAGAGGACTCTGGCACCTCTGTCATCCATTGTTCTTCCCTTGAGATTCACAATTGGCATGAATCTGCAGGGTTAGCCCTGCAATTAAGAAGGGTAAGGTAAAGATAAAGTGTGCTGTCAAGTTGATTTCCTGGAGCCCACAAAGCACTGTGGTTTTCTTTGGTAGAATACAGGAGGGGTTTACCATTGCCTCCTCCCGTGCAGTGTGAGATGGTACCTTTCAGCATCTTCCTATATAACTGATGCCAGCGGGGATTTGAACCGGCAACCTTCTACTTGTTAGTCAAGCATTTCCCCGCTGCAACACTTAAGGTGATAAGAAGAGTAAGGTCGCCTATTTCAGGCATTGGCTTTTGGGATACTACTAAAAGCGGCAAATAATCGATTTATTATTCTATGTCTATTAACATTAGTGCACCATTTGTATTTTTTGCCTTAGGCATCAGAATGCCATGGGACGTCTCTGTGCACAAAGAAAGATGTGATCCATCTGGAAGGCTTGCTGTCAGTTTGGTCCAATTTGTTATACTGGAAGAACTGTAAAAACTCATGAATTGTCTCTCCTATAATAATGAGACCGAGGGGTGGGGAGAGAAAAAGGTTCAGTAAATGAAACAAACCAGAAACCTTTATTAAGGTGCTGACAGCTTGGCTTTTGTCATGCAAACTGCATGGTCCCCTCCCACTCCTCTGTTGCCACCATCTATGATTCCTATTAAATATACATTTGTTGTACCTTTGTTTCCAGTTCTCATCATCACAAGCATGCAGGCACACCACAGGGGTCTAAAATAATTTGTCTTTGGACAGACTGTCTGGCTGTCGCATCTTGCAAGTCAGGAAAATCATAACTGCAGAAAGCATGGTGATCATGAACATGGCGATCCCTTCAGACAGCCGTGTTTACTTTGTGGGGTACAGAAAAGTCACTAAATAGGATGAAAATAATAATAAGGATCTCTCTACATCTATGCCAGCCTCTCCTGCATGAGTAGATCCAAGTTGGGATCTCAGTTACTAGAAAACCATGTTTTCTTCTTTGAACGGAAGAAAAGATTGTTCTACTTGAATCAGCATTATCTTTTGTTAACTAGTTGTCAAGCTATAGTATAGCCAATAGGATCATCACTGAGTTTTCTTCAAGTTCATAGTGTATCATTGGTTCTCTCTTTGTGACAAATGCCTCTGGTGATAAACTTGCATCTGGGCTGTACCTCTTCAGATTGCAGGTGGGAACTCTCTTGACTAAATGTTAAAAACAAACACCTTCTACATAGAAACTGGATGTCAGGGGGAAGGGTTCTAATCTGGTCTTCTCTCAAACATGCTAGTTTCCTGTGTGTAAGGAATTGATTTGTATGGAGGGAAAGCCACCTTTCTTTGTTGCCACCAACAGAACCATGATATAGAACCTCTTTAAATATAAAACGTTTCTTCCTGAAGCTAGTTTGGGCCTTAGGCATTGAGGCTATTCACACGGTCACCCAAAAGCGGGCTAAGGGAGCCTAGCCTGCTTTGGGGCAATTGTGTGCTGCAACGGGAGTTGTGCAGCTCCCAGCAGCAAACCTCGCTAAGGACTCCTCCACTTGTTTGTTTGTTTGTTTTATTGTTAAATTTATATACTGCCTTATATTAAAATAATCCCAAGGCAGTTTACAGCAGAATTTAAAACAATATTATAAAAATGACACAATTAAAATATAAGCTAAAAATATAAAAACAAATCTGATAAAAAATTTAAAACACAATCATAAAAACAGTACAAAAAACAAAGAGCAGCAGCATAGACAATCACATAAACGCCTGGGTAAAAAGCCAGGATTTAACATGCTTTCTAAAAGCTGTGATGGAGACTGCGGAGTGAATAGCCACCAAGAGAGAATTCCAGAGTCTAGGGGCAGCAACAGAGAAGGCCCTGTTCTGTGTGCACAACAACCGAGCCTCCCTCGTTGTTGGCACCTGGAGCAGAGCCCCCGCAGAAGACCTCGTCAAGCAGGCAGCAACCCTTGGAAGCAGGTGGTCCCTCAGGTATCCCGGGCCCAAACCGTTAAGGGCTTTACAGGTCAAAAACAGCACATTGAATTGGACCCAGAAACAAACTGCCTACTCTTTCAAAATGGGTGTGATGTGCTCCCACTGGGCAGCTCCAGATAAAACCCTAGCTGCCGCATTTTGCACTAGCTGCAGTTTCCGGATATTCTTCAAGGGCAGCCCCACATAGAGCCCGTTACAGTAATCCAGCCGTGACGTGACTAAGGCATGGGTAACTATGGCCAGAACTGCCTTCTCGAGAAAGGGACGCAGCTGGCGCATTAGCCAAAGCCATGCAAAGGCACCCCTGGTCACCACCTCCACTTGAGCTTCCAAAAGTAGAGCCAGGTCCAGTAATACCCCCAAGCTGCATACTTGCTCCTTCAAGGGGAGTGCAACCCCATCCAGAACTGGTAAAACCTCCTCATCCCAATTGGCTCTCCTACTGACCAACATTACCTCCGTCTTGTCCGGATTCAATTTTAGTTTATTAGCCCACATCCAACCCATCATAGCCTCCAGCCCCCGATTCAGGACATCCACTACCTCCCTAGGATCAGGTGACGAGGAGAGGCATTGCTGAGTGTCATCGGCATATTGCTGACAACTTAGTCCAAGTCCCCGGATGACCTCTCCCAGCAATTTCATGTAGATACTAAACAGCATGGGGGACAAGATCGAACCTTGTGAGAACCCACAGGCCGATGGCCAAGGAGCCGAGCAGTAGTCCCCCAGAACCACCTTCTGGACCCTCCCCCCAAAGAAAGGACCGGAACCACTGCAACACAGTACCTCCGATTCCCATACTCGAGAGGTGGCCCAGAAGGATACCATGGTCGATGGTATCGAACACCACTGAGAGGTCCAGCAGTACCAAAAGGGACGCACTCCCCCTGTCTAGTTCCCGGCATTGGTCATCCACTAGAGCACCCAAGGCAGTTTCAGTCCCATATCCGGGGCAGAAGCCAGACTGAAAAGGGTCCAGATAATCCATATCATCCAAGACCCTCTGCAGCTGGGATGCCACCACATGCTCTATCAACTTGCCCAAGAAGGGAAGGTTAGAGACCGGTCTATAGTTGTCCGGGTTGGAGGAATCAAGGGAGGGCTTTTTAAAATAATGGTCTTATCATTGCCTCCATGAGGCACGATAGCATCCTGCCCTCCCTTAATGGGGCATTAATAATCACCTCCAACTTTCTACCTGTACGGTCCCTGGCAGCTTTTATTAGCCATGAAGGGCAAGGGTCAAGAACACATGATGTCGCCCGCACACTGCCCAGGATCTTGTCCACATCTTCAGGCTGCACCAACTGAAAAGAATCCAACACAATAGGACCAGATGGTACCAGAGGCATTTTTGCCAGTACTACCAAACCTCTGGAGTCCAGGTCAGCACGGATTCGAGCGACTTTATCTGCAAAGTGGCAAGCAAACTGATCACAACGGGCTGTAGATGATTCCTCTCCCATTACCTGGGGGGATGTGTGGAGCAGTGTTTTTGCCACAGGAAACAGCTCTGTTTGTCTGCACTAAGTAGATGCAATGGAGGCAGAGAAAAAACATTTCTTCACTGCCCCCACCGCCACAGAATAGTCCCTAAAATGGGTTCTGGCCCGTGTTCAGTCGGATTCGGCTCAACTCTTCCTCCAGCATCGTTCATGCTGTCGTCCAAGTTGTTTCATCACCCTAAGCTCCAAGGAAAACCAAGGAGCAGATCGGGCTCCACCAAGCCGGAGAGAGCATTTAGGAGCAACCGTGTCAAGAGCCTAGGCCATCTCTCCATTGCAGAGATCGACTAGGCCCTCGACAGGGTCACCAGCTCTGGACACTGGAAACTCTCCAAAGGCCATCTGAAATCCAAGTGGATCCATTAGCCTCCGGGGTCGGACCATTATAATCGGTCCACCACCCCTGCAGAGGGCAAGCGGAGCAGTCAAACTAAACCCCACCAGAGGATGATTTGTCCATGACAAGGGAGTTATCTCAAACTCCCCCACCTCCAGATCATTTATTCCCCATTTAGCAAAAACCAGATCCAGAGTATGTCCAGCCATGTGGGTAGGGGCTTAGATGAGGTTAATGAAGCAAGCAATGTTGCTGTCAGTAACCTCAGATGTATTTTGACATCTACATGAAACCACTGGGAGAGATCATCAGGAGATTTGGTGCAGGGTGTTATCAGTATGCTGATGACACCCAAATCTGTTTCTCCATGTCAACATCATCAGGAGAAGGCATAACCTCCCTAAATGCCTGCCTGGAGGCAGTGATGGGTTGGATGAGAGGTAACAAACTGAGACTGAATCCAGATAAGATGGAGGTACTTATTGTGCAGGGTCAGAACTCAGGAGATGATTTTGACCTGCCAGTTCTGGATGGAGTCACACTTCCCCAGAAGAAACAGGTACACAGTCTGGGGGTGCTTCTGGACACAAAACTCTCCCTGGTGTCCTAGGTTGAAGCAGTGGCCAGAGGTGCCTTTTATCAGCTTCGGCCAATACATCAACTGTGTCTATTTCTTGAGTTAAATGACCTCAAAACAGTAGTACATCTGCTGGTCACCTCCAGACTTGACTATTGCAATGCACCCTATGTGGGGCTGCCTTTGTTCGTAGTCTGGAAACTGCAGTTAGTCCAGAATGCGGCAGCCAGGTTGGTCTCTCGGTCATCTCAGAGAGACCATACCACTCCTAATCTTAAAAGATCCATACTGGCTGCCGATAGGTTTCCGGGCAAAGTACAAGGTTTTGGTTACAACCTATAAAGCCCTAAACAGCTTGGGCCCTGGGTATTTAAGAGAATGTCTTATTTGCTATGAACCACACTGCCCATTGAGATCATGAGAGGTTCATCTGCAGTTGCTCATCTGCTGGCTACTCATCTGCTGGCTACTCCTAAATGCCCTCTCCGGCTTGGTGGAGCCCGTTCGGCTCCTTGGTTTCTGCTCAGAGGCTCATCTGCTGGCTACTCAGGGATGGGCCTTCTCCATTGCTGCCACGAGGATTTGAAACACACTCCCTGCTGAAATAAGAGCCTCTCCATCTCTTACAACTTTTAAAAGGGCAGTCAAGACACATTTGTTCACCGAGGCTTTTAATTAGATATTGTTTCAATTGTGTTTTAATCGTGTTTTAATAGTTTTAACTTGTAAAATTCTAATTGTTGAAATGTTTTAATCTTTGTATTGGTTGTTTTTATTTTCTTGTAAACTGCCCAGAGAACTTGTGTTTTGGGCAGTATAAAAATATGTTATTATTTTAATAAATAAATAAACCTCATCTTTTTGCTCCTGTGTTGCCATGGTGTATGGCGACACAAGAGTAGACCCTTGACCAGGAGGCTGCAAGCAGCCTCCCAGGCTCGGAGGTCTCTCCAGGATGCCCCACGTGCTCGCGCGGGACATCCAGGAACTTCCAGAGGCCGCACGGCCCCAAATCCCCGCAGCCCCCACTGGCTCCGTGATGGAGCCGACAGTCATGTGGGTGGCCAATCTGGCCGCCCAAGGCTGCCTTCTGATCTTCATGCCCTTTGATCATCCCTGCAAACCCCCTTATGTCTCTTCACACTGATCATGTGAAGAGCCTCACTGTTTGGAACCATAACAGATAACACTTTTTTAAAAAAGTGTTTTTAAAGCTTTTATCTGAAAAAAGTAAAATGGCTGTTTCTTTTCCTTCTTTAGTTGCAGAATATTATGAAAACCTTTACAGGGTATTCCAGCTGCCTTCTAGTAAGTTGGTAAGGCTGTGGCTTCACTGAGAGGATCCAGTCCAGTCCTGCCCACTGTTAAATTCCACTTGCCAGTTCCCCCTTCATTTTCAAAGTTATTTACTAGTTATTTTTCTACACTCTCTTTTCTTAGTTGTCCAATTTAGTATGTTTCTTTCCCCCTGATAATAGCAAACTGGTCTGTTTGTTTATGTGTTGAACTTTTATACCAGCTTTCATAAGACATCCCAAGGTGGTTTACAAAAGCTAAAATACAGTCAAACTCTATAAAAATCACATTTAAAACCTTAAAATCAGTTACACAAAATAAAACAAACACCCCCCAACACACACAAACACACATACAAAAAATGCAAGTAGAAGCAGGAAAACAGTCGAAGCAGCCCTTGAGGGCCAAAAGCCTGAACAAATCAAAAGGTCTTTAGTTTTTTAAAGCAGCCACAGACATCAAAGAGTGGACATTCCCTGGGAGAGCATTCCTGAGCCTGGGGGTAAGAGAGAAGCCCTTATCCCCTGTGCATGACAATTTAGCCTCTCTCAGTGTCAGCACATGGAGCAAAGGCCTCTCTGACAACCTTGTTGGGTGGCAGAAACCCTTGGGAGCAGTCGGTTTCTTCCTATTACCAATACTTCCTATACTGTCACTTTATCAATAGGGATCAGGTTCTCACCTTAGGAAGCTCTTGCCATACTGCTCTGGGAATTATCACTTGCCCTTCAGCATTTCGCTGGGCTTCTCTCCTGCTGACCTCAAACTTTTCCCTTTTCAGGTTTACCCTTCTTGCATTGCATACACCACCTCTCCCTGGCCATCCTCCGGCAGCAGTAAACCTCTGACTCAGGAGTTCTCAAATGTTTTGAAACTATGAACTCATAAGGTAATATATAAAACTATGAGACTCCCCCATTGTTTAAAGCTACTGAGGCTATTCTCACAATGGGAGGGAAACCGGGCTAAAGGAGCCCAGCCTGGTTTTCCCCCATTGTGGGAACCACTAGGCTCACAGGCAAGCCCGGTGGCTCTATGATGGCTATGCCACCTAAGAAGCCCTCCCCTTAAATGGGGTTAGCGGAGTAAGTGCTCTGCTAACCCCATTTTCCCAATCGTGAGTCACCACGGCATGGCTCTGAGGTGACTCACAAGGAGACCCCCGCTGGGAGGCTAAAATGAGCCTCCTGGTGTTGGGGTTCTCCCCAGGATGCCCTGTGCACTCGCACAGGACATCCTGGGACTTCCGGGTGCCAGGCAGCCCCCGATCCCTGAAGCCCCTACCGGCTCCATGATGGAGCCAGTAGTCATGTGAGCAACCGATCCGGCTGCCTAGCAACGAGTGTCTGCTCGTCTGCGGGGGAGAGCTGGCTAAGCCTGCTCTGCCCGCGAAACCCTCCCAGGCTCTACACACGGATCGTAGGCTGACATCCTGACTAATGTGTAGACCAGAATCATGGTGTTGAGGGTCAAGCACCATGTTTCCAGTCTAGCAGAGTGCTCCTGAATCACAGGCAAGCTCAAAGTATTTGTACTCTTTCACAGGAACACATGCACTTTGGAAGCACAAGAGACCACCATAGGGGGGTAGTGTTTCATTGATAGAAGCACATATAATTTGTTGCTCAGAATGTCAGCCACTGATTTGATCAGGTAGAGATAAATAAAGCATATTTACCTCTTAAATGAGTGCGTTTGCTTTTTCCTACTTGGTTTTTCAAACCTGGACTTCATGTGAGGTCCTGACCCCTAGTTTGAGAACCCCTGATTTATCTGATAACTTCTAACTGTGACTTCTCTCCCCCAACCCACCAACAGTAACCTCACCAGCTCAGTTGAAGTCACATCTCCTAGCATCTCCCCTAGCAACAGTTATTAAGTTGGACATAACAATGTAGCACTTTACCTGTAAATAAACACACCTATCCCCAAACAGGACAGGGTGTAAAAAGGTTGGACAAAAAGTACAGAGGGACCCCTGCCTCCCCACTCTCTCTTTTTTGGGGGGGAGGAAGGTGGGGGGAGGGAGCGAAGAGCAAGTTGTTGCCCAGCTGATTGGCCCCCACCCCTCAGAAACCCAGGGACATTTGTCCCCTCCCGTTCAATTATAGCTGTACTCAACTAAACAAGCACATTCTCCATAGTAATAATCATTTTTTCAAGTCCCCACCTGCAGCCTGGTGCATCCTAGTCACAAGTGTACCTCCTCAGTGAGAACTAGGCCTTACTTACAAACTTAGAAAGAGCAGCCAGGAGGTGTTGCCAACATCTCTATGCTTGCAGTTTGAAGAATTCTTAAGTCAGTCCTCCGTAGTATATGCAAAATATTCAATTTCATCTCACAGTTTCCATTGCTAAGTTACAAAAGGGAAGCAATTACACCTAAATATTCTCTTACACTCAGTACAATTCCTTGTAAAATTGCTTTAAAAGGGAGATCCAATTTAAGTGTCTGCTAGAGACACTGCTTTAAGTCTCTCTAGAAGGACAGCCGTTCTCAAAGTGTGCTGTCTACAAATTCTAATCTCCTCTACAATACACTGTTGCAATAAAGGTTAATAAGATGAGGAAAGCCAGGCACAGCGGGAAACAGAAGCTACCATATCCAGGCAGCTACGCCTGTGCTGGCTTGTTGTCAGTTTTGGAGGAGAACTTACTCACTGAGGCACATGGAAAAAGAAAGATGAGTGCTTGTTGACTGTCATCTCACCATGCTCATCATAGAACTGTCAACTCTTGGAGATAATAAAAAAGAAGCCACCGCAGGATCACCTAGCAAACTAACACTAGCCACTGTTCCATTTGTCAGAAAGGTCAGCTGACTAGGAAAACTGCAAATCATGTGCATACAGTGAATTTGTGTGTACAGTATTGTTATGTCTCTGTCAAAACTGCTTCCTGGTTCTTTCTGACTTGGGAGCACTTCTTGTACTTTCAATGTCATAGTTAGAGATAAGTTTAGCCTGCTATTTGGTATCCATCATCATCATCATCATCAGACTTTAAAAGGAAGCAAAACACTTCTACACTCCAATCCTAAACAGGTTTAGGCCACATTTGCATGTAAAGTGAAACTGGAGGTTGCCAAACCTGCAGTTAATTTTTCAAACCATGAATAGCATCACAGACATTGATCCAACTACAGTCCGGCAACCTCCATTTTCAGGGCAGGGGAGCCTCTCCCTCTTCCTGGTCTGCTGAGGCCACATCACACCATGTTTGTAGACTGTGGGCAAGGTGACAGCATGTCTCCAGGGAGGTAGCCATTGGCCATGATTTTCAAGGGGTGTGTGCCGAGTGCAATTGTGCCTTTGCGGAATAGTCCACCCACCCTCGACAGGGAAAAGACATGTAAATGCCTTTAAATGCCATGACATGCAAGCCTTTCTTCTGACAGTAATTGCACCGTCACACTTGTTAGAACCTCACAAGGAGATTGTCCCACACAAGCACAATTTCGGGGGGGGGGGGGACTTGGGAGGCATTGTTTCCTTCCCTCTCCTGAGTAACAGGGAAATATGATGACTTCCTGGGAGGGGATATGTATATAAGGGTGGGCAAAGGATCCTGGGGTCTGGCCTGCTGTGACCAAGTATCCTCTTGCAATGGCTCACATGGGCAAAGCAGTCCATGGAGTCCAAACCACTCTCCTGCCCCTGTGGTGGCTTGCCACCAGGGGACTAGCACTCTTATGAGAGGACCAGTCTACTGGGGAGGGCCTTGGGCTCATCAAAAACCTTTCCTCTTTGGTGGTAGGAAGGAGGCGATTGGCTGAGTTTACAAGCAGAAGCACCTGATTGGGCAGTGGGGATTCCATATGCAGAGTTTGCAAGCAGAAGCACCTGATTGGGCAGTGGAGATTCCATATGCAGATAGGGAGAAGGAGCCTGTGAGAGCAGAAGCACCATGGTGATTGGGCAGTGGGGATTTCCTATGCAGATAAGGAGGAGGGGCCTGTGATGGTTAAGGTCAGTTGGAATGCAGCTGTTACTGGTCGGAAGATGTTCTGGATATAAAAGGATAGCAGGCAGGGGGCTGCAAAAAGACAGGTCGTGAGGGAGGAAAGAGCCCCTTCAGGAGAAGGAGGATGCTGTTGTGTAAATGAACAAAATCTGTTAACTCAGGGAGGGAGGAAGAAAAAACATGAAGGGAGGGGGAACAAAGAGTGGGGAAGATCGAGTAGAGGAGAGAGAAAGAGAAAAAGAAGGGAGGGGGAAGAGAGACAGAAGGAAGGGCAAGGGACGGGCCTGAGCCTGTCAGCAGCCTGAGGGGGATGAGTGGCCATGGCGGCACTGGCAGCAAGGAAGGGTCCAGTCAACCACTGCTGCTGTTTGGGGCTACTGAGGCCATTGTACGAGGCAGGCAGGCAGGCAGGCAGGCAGGCAAGGGATGGGCCTGGGCCTGGGCCTGTCAGCGGCCTGAGGGGAACGAGCGGCCACAGTGGTGGCAGCAGTGAGGAATGGCCCAGTCAACCACTGCTGCTGCTCCTGAAGGAAGGAGCAGGAGCTGGCTTGGGTGAGGGTGGGGAGGTCTCTGGGGATAGGGGGCTGCCGCTTGGCCAATAGATGGCAGCAATGCTGCAGCCACAACCCAGAAGGGTGAGGGGGATAGAAGCAATGGGATGGAGGAGGAGCAGGAGTACAGACCAGGTGAGGGTGGGAAGATCTCTGAGGTGAGGGGAGCAATCAAGTACTAACACGCAGATGCTCAAGAGTGTGCAAAAGTTCCAACATTGAAGCAGAGAGAAATAATGGCAGTGGTCAGGATGCAGAGGTGGAGGGCCGGCAGGCAAAACCCCTCCGGCCAGAAGAGGTGGGTGGATGGCGGGCGAAGCCCTACCAGCTGGGAGGAGAAGGTGGGAGGCGGTGGTGGGATGCTCTTGCCCTGGCCTACCCAATGGTGAGAGCTGGGGGCGAGTGAGCGAGCGAGCTGCGGGAGGGAGAGCGCGAGCGAGTTGCCGGGGGAGAGCACGAGCAAGAGAGCTGCGGGGGTGAGAGTGAGTGAGCTAGCTGCAGGGGCGAGAGTGAGTGAGCGAGCTGCGGGGGGAGAGCGAGCGAGCGAGCTGTGGGGGCGAGAGCGAGTGAGTTGCAGGGGGAGAGTGAGCAAGCGAGCTGCGGGGGGGAGAGCGAGCAAGCGAGCTCCAGAGGGGAGAGCGCGAGCGAGCGAGCTGCAGGGGGGACCGAGCGAGCGAGCTGCGGGGGGGGAGATTGAGCTGCGGGGGATGTCACAGGCTCAGTACACAACTGCACAGATGCTCTGTGCGGGGTCAGCTAGTTAAAAATGTATTTTGCATAGATTTTGGAGCAACAGAAAATATTTTGAAAAACATTAAACTGTTTACTGATTGAATAAGGATTACAGAGTTCTGATTTTTCTCACTTAAGGTAGAACTTTTTCTGCTGAGGGGAGAGGTGTTGCAAAAGTGCATTTTAAGCTACCAGATGGACAATGTGTGGCTGTTACTATTAAGGAAGCATTATTTGTGCCATCATTGGAGAATAATTTGATTTCTGTGAAATATGGAGTTGAAAAAGGATGCAGAGTTGAGTTCAAAAACAAGCTTTGTTGTATTAAAAATGGGAGTGATTTGACCATGGCTACAACTCTAAGAGAATGGATTGTGTGAACTGGACTCTATAAATGAAAGAACAAGTCTAGCAACAGGGTGTAATCACAAGTTGTGTGACCTACTTTGGCACCATTGCCTTGCTTATCATGATGTTAAAGTGATTCATGAGCTTGAGAAGGGGGAATTAAAGACTTTCAAGTACAGTCATGCAGGGAGGCTTCATCCAGGTGTGACTGTTGCCTTCATGCTAAAGCTGTGCAGCCTACCTTTTATAAGAAAGAGGAGAAAGAGTCACAGCATCCCCTAAAGTTGATTCACAGTGATCTTTCTGGTCGTTGGAACATAGCATGGGTGACAATTGCTACATGCTCACATTTATTGATGGTTTTTCAATATTCGCTTATGGTTATACTCGGGAAGAGTCAACTATTTCAGAAATTTCAATAGAACAGAGCTCTTCTCACAATCTGTGAGAAAAGTTCTGGGGTGGCCTGTGGGAATGGAGGGTTTAACTTACCTTCTCCACAAATGATCTCCTTTAAGCCCCTCAGCAGGTGGACCAGCTGCCCAGACGAGCAGCAGCTCCCAGGGTTGGGGTGCCAGGATGCGCTGCAGTGTGTCACCCCACCCCGGAACCCAAATAATGTACTGCACAAGTGCTCAGAGTATTTGGATGTGAAGTATATGCATATGTACAAGTGTGTGGTGCATCACTGGGATCCTCCCCCCGTCCCCAGTGTGCCAGGAGCTGCTGCATGTGAACATAGGGTGCCAACCACCCCCATGGGTTTCTAACAAGGTTCTGTTGTTTCTGAGGTGTTCTGAGTGTAGATTCTTTGGCAGCAAATGAGATTTTCAATACAAACCACGAATCCACTCTCATTTGCTACCAAAGAATCTACACTCAGAACACCTCAGAAACAACAGAACCTTGTTAGAAACCCATGGGGGTGGTTGGCACCCTATGTGCACTACACCACCACTCACTCTGGGCCACCCCAGCACCTAACCAAGTGCAGTTATGAGGCTGCTGAAACCTCCATTATACCTTATGAGGAAAAACCTTAAAGACGCGTAAACTTCAACAAATCACCAAAAATCAGCTCTCTGCCCAAATCCTTTGAAAAAATGCTGGTAGCTTCCTTGCCCCCCTTTGGCACTGCCACCAACTCCACACCACTCTAGGCCACCCCTTTCCCCCTGAAGTGAAGTGATACACCTCCATTATACCTTATGGGGGGAAACCTTAAAGACATGTAAACTTCAACAATTCACCAAAAATCATCCCTTTCCCCAATCCCTCTGCAATTTGTGTAGTATTCTCCACCCATTAGGCACTACCACCCCACCCCACTCTTCTACCCCAGATCCCACTTTATGCCCCAAATCTGCCCCAAAGACACTAAAACTTCAACAATTCACCAAAAACCAGCCGTTTGCCCAATCCCTTTGCAATTTGGTTGGTAGTCTCCACCCATTAGGCACAACCACTCCACCCCACTCTTTTGGCCCTGAGACTTGAGATTTCTTGATACAAATCTAATCAGATTCGGATTAATTCAGTTCTGAATCAAATCTGGGGTGATTCAGATGGGTCAGATTCAGATGCAAAAATGAATTGGGGGTGTTTCAATTTGGATCTGAATGGAAACACCGAAAATCCAAATTGCACACCTCTACTCTATGTTGCACTTATTGGTAAAAGATTTGGAAGAAAGCCTCCGAGACTAAGGTCAGACAGTGGGGGTGTCTGACATGTGAAATGTGAAATTACATGTGAAATGACAGGAAAACATCCCTGAAGGAACTGGGGATTGAACATGAGACTATGCCCTCACACATACCAGAATTGAATGGTGTGGCAGAGAAGAAAGAATCTTTTTTTTTTACTAGAAATGGCCGGATGCATGTTGCAAGATGCAGATTTGGCAAATAGGTTTTGGGGAGAAGCAGTGATGATTGCCAACTATTTACAGAACAGATTGCCAACCAAAGCAGTAGAAAAGACACCATTTGAACAGTGGTTTGAATACAACCCTAACCTAAACCATATCAGAGTATTTGGATGTGAAGTATGTGCATATGTACCAAAAGCAAGGAGAAAAAAGCTGAACCACAAAAGTAAGAGGGGAGTACTCTGTAGATATGTATTAGGAGGAAAAGGATACAGAATCCTTAATGTTGTAACTAGAGATGTGCACAAATCGATTTTTTTTTTCATTTCAATTTGTACCTGAATTGAATCACTTCTGATTTGTTTTGGGTCTGAATCTCCCCTACCCCCAAATCACCCCAGATTCAATTTGTATCCAAATTTTCCAAATCAAAATCTGAATTGATTTGGGGCAAAAAAGGGGTCCCAGGGGCAAAAGAGTGGGGTGGGTGGTAGTGCCCAATGGGTGGAAGCTACCACCCAAATTTCAAAGAATTTTGGCAAAGGTGTTCAAATCATTTTTGAAGTTTATGCAGCTTTAACTTTTTCCCATAGGGAATAATTGGGATTTCAGCAGCCTTATCACTCCATGTAGGGGGCACCACTTGGATATAAAGACTGCCTTCCTACATGGAGAAATTGAGGAAGATATCTATATGCAGCAACCACCGGGCTTTGAGGACTTACATACTAACTTTTGTTCATGACCTGATAACTGCATATGAAGAAAAGCAAGACAGCCACAAGGTTGTACAGCACCTGAACAAGGAAATACAGGTGAAGGAACTTGAAAGCATCTTCTACTACACTGGCATTCAAATAGAAGGAGGGGGGTGGGACATTCCTTCTCAACGAAAAGCAGAAAATAAAGGATCTTCTAGAATACCTGGGATTGACAGATGCCAATGCAGTACACCAATGGATACAGATTTCCTGAAGCAAGATGGTGTTGCCAGTACCACTATTCTGAAGACTCCTAGAAGCCACTCTGCTTATATTTGGGAATACAGGCTTGTAGTTCCCACTCTTAACATGCTCAGGAGTTTCCCTGTTTGTTGGCATATTAGGGACAAGTTACTTAGCAGGCCTTGGGAAGATCACCCCCAGATTCAACCAGCTGCCAAGCAAATTGAAAGGGGATTATCCTCACATCTTTTCCTATATTAGGGAATGTCTAAGTAGACTGAGTTAGCTTCCGAGTTAGCTCCATGCTCAAGGTCTTTCTGCCTTTCAGTTGCCTAAAATCAACTAATGTTAACCACCTTAGCAGGAAAACTCAGATAAGGCACTGTGAATGGAACTCCTTTTTCCATCACAAAAGGACTAAGTGAGCAATAGGAACTCAGAGGTGTGCTCATTAGAATTATTGATTGGTTTACTGGGTTCTTCTGACCTAACATATACAATCCTTGCACGTCCATTGACATATAGGTTGTTCATGAACATTCATGCCATTGTGTTTTACTTAAGCACAGCAAACAAAGACAATGGATCCTTTAGAGATCCATTGGAATTGCCCTCCTCAGGAAGAAGGAGTGGCTAGCATTTTGCCTCAGGGTCCATTTTGGGCTAAAACTGACCCTGGTTTCTTGAACCAGTGTGCTTCCTTTGGTCTTTGTATCTTGGAGTCACCAGTCCTCTGAGCGATAGACTGGGCACCCGCCATACCATTGGGCTGTGCCTTACTCTTAGCACTATTTTCATTCACAGCCTCCAGATCAGTCTTTCTTGCTGGCCTGATCAAACCAGCTCACCTCATTGCTACAAGAAGCTGGCTACACAAGAACAGACACCTTTTGGATTAACCCTTGCTGCCTAATCCTCGTGCCACTTTTGGTTTTTCATAGCCTGTCTCCAAACTTGAAAAAGAGGTCCTTTGATTGCTCTTGAGCCATGATTGTCCAATCACCCCTAAAGGAAGGAAGAGGTTGTATGATGATCATTGTGCCCCTCTGGGCTCTCCCTATCCCTGCTCTTTTTTAAAATCCAAAAACCTGTTTCTATAAAGCCTTATTTTCTCTAGCCAACCCAGAAGTCATTTAATTCAGACACTATTATTTATTTTATTATTTATTTGATTTCTATATCGCCCTTCCAAAAATGACTCAGGGCAGTTTACATTATAATAAAAACAATATAAAACCAATTAACAATTAAAACATTTAAAACAATTTTAAAACCCTGGAAAACCAGGCCAAACATTTACAGTAAGCTAAATTGCCTCTTTGCATGTATCTGGTTAATCTTTGTCACATATTTTTAATAGTAATATTGCTTTAATCTCCTGTTCCACTGTACCACTGGACCTCAAATAAAACCTTTCTTTATTTTGAACATCCACCTCTGTCAGTTCTTTTCCCCGGTACCAGAACTTTGCACAAAAATGATTCTGACATGGGACAGCTCCACCCCAGCTCACTAATTACCCACACAAAGACCGAACACATTAAGGGTTTTTCACCAATCACCCTGGAGCAGTTCCATTAACAATTGAGATAATGAACCTTTACCAACCAACAACCAATACAGAAAAGCAACTGGCAAGCTTATTTTTATAGCCACAGTGAGAAGGCCAGATATTGCTGCAGTGGTGGGAATCCTAATCAGAAAAGTAAGTGCAAGAATAACTGGACTACAGTCAAAAGACTGGGGAGATACCTGAAGGGAACTGTACATTATGCATTAGAGATTCCAGCAAACAACAACCCCAGACTAGTGAGATACCCCAGACTAGTGAGATACAGACTGGGCTGAAGACCACAAGTCTACCAGTGGATATCTGTTTTTCTATGGAAACGGAGCCATAAGTTGGATAAGCCGGATGCAGTCACTTGTGCTCTCAACCACAGAAGCAGCCACAAGTACATATCAGCCACTGAAGCATGCAAGGAAGCTGTGTGGATACACATGCTACTGCTGAACTTTGGGATTGAAGAACCAAAGCCTACTGGGATGTTTGAAGACAATGAAAGTTGTATTCAGCTCCCGCTTATGGAGAAAGTTGTCTTGAACAAAGCACATTGACACAAAGCACCACTATATTTCAGGGGCACAAGAGAAGGGACTATTCAAGTTGAAGTACTGCACAATTGAAGAGATGGTGGCAGATGGACTGACCAAGCCACTACCAAAAGATTGGTTCCTGATGCTTCATGAGAAGATGGGAGTCATGAACTGGTGATGAGAATGGGTACTGAAGATCCAGATCCAGCTGTCATTGACCTTTTGCACCAGTAACCCTAATAGCCACTAGGGGCACTGGGAGTAGAGATAGATAAGGAGGCTATTCCTACGAGCAGTAAAAATTGGTCTAGGAGAGCCTAGCCTGATTTTTGCTACTCGTGTAAACCACCAGGCTCGCAGGCGAGCCCAGTGGCTTACAAGCGGCTAGCTCGCTTCGGTAGACCGCCCCTTAAACTGGGTTTGTGGAACGAGCACTCCACAAACCCAGTTTTTAATATTGTGAGTAGTCACGGCACAGCTACTCATGAGTAGACTCCCAGCTCGGGGGTCTCTCCAGCATGCCCTACAAATTGTGTTAAGAGCCTCAGGGTCTCCTTCTTTTTCCTGTTTGTTTCTGCCTCTATGACCCCTCTATTGATAGAATGTACTCAGGAACTTCCTGGGAGTGACATCCTTCTTCTTCCCAGAATGCTTCTAGATCACTCTCTGAGCACCATGGTCTCTCTCTGACCACCATGTAGCCACCAGTTAGATATAGGTATTTTCCTATCATCATGTACTTCTGAATAAAGTAGATTAATTTAACCTTACATGAATCTCCATGCTGCTGTAATGGGAGTGTTAGCTCATGAAATACTTTGCTATATAAGTAATTACCCTCAACATTGTTAAGGGGTATCCCCATGGCCTTATCACAGAAAAGGAATCTCCCCTGTCAGTGTTGGCAGTGCTGATCCTTCTGCCTGTCCCTTCTCATGAGTAAGCCTAGGGACTGCACATGCTCCCCCAAGGGGAAGAAGTTGGGGCCCCCCTTTCCAACATCATTGTACCAAAAATAGACTTTTAGCCATTCAAGAATTGTTGGCTGGTACTGCCTTTAAAGCCAACCCCAGGTGTCACCACCCTGCCATATGTTGCCCTCTCAGTGCTCTAATGGGGTTGCCCTGCTTACGTTGCTACCTTGAATGCATGTGCTTGTGTTCAATCATCATTGTTGCTTCATTTTGGGGGAGCAAAGCACATAGTGTCTGTCTTGCCATTCCATCCCCTTTCTCTCCTGATTGCCAGGAGGGAGGGAGTAAGGGACAGAGTGGGAAGAGGGCATGTCTCGGTGTGACTTTGCCATTTGACAGGCTGACAAGCTCGGGATGGGACATGGCTGTGTCCCTCTTACTGGGCAACTGCTTTGTTGGATTAGAGACAATGGACAGGGCAAGAGCTCTGAGAGGCAGTCTGCTAAAAGTGCTGCAGCATGGAGAAGATGTAATCCTGGGTGGGGTGGGGGTGTCTGCACCACCGTCTCTATGATTACAGTTCCAGAAACTGAACAAAATTGCAGTTATGGTGCGGCCTGCATTTGGACATAATGCAGCCGCCAAAAAACCTCAGGTTATGTGGGCAAAAATCACTACAAACCAAAGGTTTAAATTGGACTTTGGTGAGGCAAACCTCAGGTTGCTTTTGCCCTGAAACCATGGTTGCATGCATTTTCAGACATAATGGAGTTTCAATCTCTTGATTTATATTCAGCCCTTCCAAAAATGGCTCAGGGCGGTTTACAATATGCTGGTAACTTCCAGGCTTGACTAGTGTAATGTGCTCTATGTCGGGCTGCCTTTCTACGTAGTCCGGAAAATACAGTTGGTACAGAATGCGACAGCCAGATTGGTCTCTGGGACAACTCGAAGGGACCACATAACATTGGTTTTAAGGGACCTGCACTGGCTGCCGATATGTTTCTGGGTGAAATGCAAAGTGCTGGTTATTACTTATAAAGCCCTTAACAGCTTGGGTCCAGGGTATTTAAAAGAGTGCCTCCTTTGTCATGAACTGTTGCGACTGTTAGGGTCTTCTGGAGAAATCCGGTTACAGTTGCCACTGGCTCATTTGGTGGCCAGTCGGGACCGGGCTTTCTTTGTGGCTGCCTCGGGGCTTTGGAATATGCTGCCTGCTGAAATAAGAGCATCTCCTTCTCTGTTCGTTTTCAGGAAGACCCTCAAGACTCACCTGTTCTCACAGGCTTTTAATTAGAAAGAATTTCAATAATTTGTTTTATGCTACTGTTTTAATTGTGTTGTATTTTAATCTGTGCTGATTTTAAAATATTGTGTTAAATTTTGTACACTGCCTAGAGTGGTACATATTATTGGGCAGTATAAAAATATGATAAATAAAATTGTTTAAATGTTTTGTAAATCGCCTTGAGATTGTTTTAATGAAAGGCAGTATGAAAATCTAACAATACATTTTAAAAAACCTACCTTCCTTCCTCCAAATGACCAGAACTTGACTAGGGCTCCATCACCCATATGCCCACATGAGAGGAGTGGTGCTGAGGCAATGGGGTGGGGGAGGAAGCCAGGCCACCAGATACCCCACAATGAACCACATGAGCAGCATGATGCATCGAGAAGGCTCCATGATGCCTGGCCACTCCTTCCCCCTGCCTCTGTGATCAATATAGCTACCAGTAGTGGGAGTCCCCATATGACCAGGGAGTGTGGTAGGAGGTGCACATTTGTTCTCTTACCTCACTTTACACCTGGGTTCAAAACCAAGGCTTCCAGGGGAGGAGCAGAGGTATTGGCAGCAATCCAGGCACTTCACATGACTAACTGTACCCAGGATAGCCCTGTCTTCCCCTGTAGGGCTGGTCGTGTGAACAACTTTAGTGTCTTTCTCTGACCCATGGCATGGTTCTGATTTGAACAGCTTATTCAATATCATTTGAAAAGAGAAATCTGAAGTACTAACTATACTGAAACCATCCGATTCTGTTCATTGGCATGACAAAAAATGGCCAGAGGTTTCAAAAATGATTTTGAAATCACAAGATTTCATGACACTCTTTTTCACCTAGGGATGCAACCATGTAAGTTTAAAATCAGCAGTTGAAAAGTGGAAATATAATTGCTAATATTTATATTCCACTTTTTAACAAAAAGGTTCTGAAAGAAATAGTTGAGATAGTTCCCTGTCCCAAAGGGTTCACAATCTAAAAGAAACACAAACTAGGCACCAGCAACAGGATGGATGTTGCTGTAGGAAATGCTGTGCTGAGATTGGATAGGGACAGCTGTTCTCTCTGCTGCTAAATATATAATATTCACCACTTTAAAAGGTGGCTGTTTGCTTAGTTAGTGGGGAAATAGACAGTTACATTACTACTAGATAGATAGATAGATAGATAGATAGATAGATAGATAGATAAATCTTTATTGTCATTGTCCTGTGCAGAACAACGAGATTGAAAAGAATCTACAACCACTACTACAGGACCTAACAAGAATAATCTAAACATATACCCATACGCCCCCCTCCCATCAACCCACTAAAAACCCAATAAAAAACTCTAAAAACTAAATACAAAAAACCCCTCAGAAGCTGTGTTTTGCTGTGTTCAAAGCTGAGACCGCTTTTGGGTAGAAGCTACTTCTCAAGCGGCTGGTCCTGGTCTTTAAGACCCTATACCTCTTTCTCAAAGGCAGAAGCTGAAAGAGATCATTTCCAGGGTGCGTGGGATCCTGCGCTAGCTCTACAGCTTTATTATAACACCTAATGGCATAGATTTGATCTAAGGTAGGAAGAGTACAATTATTTTCTCACCCAATTATTTTCTCCACAGTCTTAACAACCTTGGACAGCAGTGTTCTTTCTCTGGCTGTACAACTCCCAAACCACACACAGATCCCATAAGTCAGCACACTCTCTATAGCACAGCGATAAAACACCAACAATAGATTACTTGAGAGATTAGTCCTCTGGAGAACTCTCAAGAAGTATAATCTCTGCTGTGCTCTCTTCACCAGATCTTTGGTGTTTGCTCCCCATGTCAGGTCATCTCTCAGCTCTGTTCCCAGAAATCTAAACACCGAAACCCGTTCCACACAAATCCCTTCAATAATGAATGGCTGGAAATCCAATTTGCATTTCCTGAAATCCACAACGATCTCCTTTGTTTTCTTTAAATTGAGGAATAAGTTATTCTCCCTACACCACTCTGTCAGCCTCTCCACCTCCTTCCTATAGGCCGACTCCCCTTCTCCAGCAGTAATCAGACCAACCACAGTTGTGTCATCTGCAAACTTAATAATCCTATTGCTGAGGTAATTGGGAACACAATCGTATGTGTAAAGCGTGTACAAAAGTGGACTCAACATGCACCCCTGCGGCGTCCCTGTATTTATACTGAGATCCGTCAAGACATGAGAGCCCATCCTGACCCATTGAGAACGATCTGATAGAAAATTCAGTATCCACCTGCATAAGCACGGTGGAAGCCCCAGGTCCAATAATTTTGGCACCAATCTATATGGGAGAATAGTATTAAATGCAGAGCTAAAGTCTACAAAAAGCAGTCTTGCATAATTCCCTTGTTTCTCCAAATGGGTCAGGACAGTGTGTAAGGCCATAGCCACAGCATCCTCTGTGGATCTCTTCTTCTTATATGCAAATTGATAAGAATCAAATCCATCTGGCAAACAAGCCATAATACGATTCCGCACCAATTTCTCAAAGCATTTCATTATGATGGGTGTAAGCGCCACAGGTCGAAAGTCATTCAGGCTATCTATATTAGATTTTTTTGGCAGAGGTACGATAGTAGAGGATTTCAGACAAGATGGAACAGTGGCTTGGGCCAGAGATCGATTGAAAATCCTCGTAAATACTTCTGCCAGTTGTTCCGAGCAATCTCTCAGCACCCTACCAGCCACTCCATCAGGGCCCATAGCCCTCCTCACATTTATTTCCTTTAGTACCCGCCTCACTTCCCCCTCTTCCACTTTAACAGCATTTTCCACTCTAACAACATTTTCCTCGGGGAGTAAGAACAGTGACTCCGGCAGCACTCCTGGAACCACTGCCGGTGTCGCCTCAAACCGGGCAAAAAAGGTATTCAGCTCCCCCACCAGGGAGGCACTACTCTCTACAGTTGATGGATTGTTAGATTTATAGCCAATAAGTTGCTGAACCCCCTGCCACATTTGTCTAGTGTCATGGCTGCTCATATAATTCTCAATTTTCCCTTTATACTCAGCTTTTTCCTTCTTAATACCCCTCTTCAAATTCGCCCTTTCTATGCTATACAATGCTCGATCTCCAGTTCTAAAAGCAAAGTTTCTGGCCTTCAACAGCCTCCGAACTTCCCCCGTCATCCAGGGCTTCCTATTTGGATACATCTTCACATACTTTTCCCTGGTGACGTTGGCTGTACAAAATTTAATATAATCCAGGACCGTTGATGTGTGGATCTCCAGATCTTGATGGTCAAACACATTCCAATCAGTCTCCTGAAAACAGTCCTGCAGCTGTTGAGAGGCTCTCTGAGGCCACACTATAACAGTACGTGTTGATATCGGGGCTTGCTTTCTGAGAGGTATGTACGCTGGTGTCAAAAGCAGGGACACATGATCTGACCTGCCAAGGTGAGCCAAGGGCTTAACCTCAAATGCCCGTTTAGTGTTCGTATACACCTTGTCAAGCGTATTTCCCTCCCTCGTTGCACACTTGATGTGCTGATGAAATTTTGGGAATACTGCCTTCAAATCTGTGTGGCTGAAATCCCCCGCAATAATCTGCACCGCCTCTGGATATTTGCTCAGTTTACTATTAATGTTCTCATACAAAATACTCATGGCCTCATGTGCGTTTTCAGTCGGTGCCACATACACCACCGTCAATACAACTGCTGTAAATTCCCGGGGGAGATAAAAAGGTCTACATTTAATCATTAAAAACTCCACATCCGGGGAGCAGTGGCTATCCAACCTAACAGAGTTTGTGCATCATTTGTGATTTACATAGATACACACACACCCACCTTGTTTCTTGTTGGAATTCTCTGTTCTATCGCACCGGTATACCGTGTAGCCATGTAATTCAATAGCTGTATTCGGAATATATGAGTGAAGCCATGTCTCTGTGAGCAGCAACAAACAGCAGTCTCGGATATCACCTTCAACTCCAACACGCAGCCTCCACTCGTCCAATTTGTTTACTAAGGACCTCACGTTAGAGTAAAAGATACTTGGGAGTGATAATTTATGTCGTTGTTTCCTTAACTTTGTCCTCACTCTCATTGGACCCCGTCCTCTGCAGCCTCTTTTCTGCTTTCACTCTCTCCGTCTCCTTCTCCTCCTCCTCCTCCAACTCCGGTAATTTATGATTTCTGGAATCTTACAAGCCCGCAGACGCTCCCACACAACACAGCTTCCACAGTTCTTCCTTCTACTTCTAAAAAACAATTCCTGATGACTGTAAATCAATCTCCGTCTCCAAGTCAAGAAGCTCTCAGCCGCAGCGTCCGAATGCGCCGCCATCTTGATTGCATGTTAACAATTGACTAGTTAGTCAATTGTTACTAAAATCTATTTCTTTTAGATCAGACTGAAACTATAGAAATGCATAGTGTGTGTGTGTGGGGGGGGAAACACAAGCAAAAACCAAAACCAAAACTCATATCGGCAGGCTTGAATATTATATTTACATCAGTTTGTTGCCTATATTATTGTTTTTAAAGGAACCCCCATTTTAGGTAGATTCTGCGTTGTAGAGAATGATTGTAGTTTCAATTTTTTTGACAATTTCAGAATACATACAATGAGGTAGTTCTCATGACCAGCCCCACCCAGGTAGTGCAGCACTAACCTAGGTAGGGCTGGTCATGAGAAATGCCAGGATCAGTCCTGATTCCAGCACTCCTCAACCAGTTAGCCTGGGTTTTGTTTGGGTGGTCTTCGGTTCATTCTGGGCCTCACCTCCATGCTGGCAGCCTCCAAAATGGCTACTGCCACGGAGGTGAGGCCTGAAATGGGCCGAAGATTGCCCAAACTGGGCTATTTGTGGATAAATGGAGGCCAGCAGGGGGGACCTCTGGAGACCTCCCTGCAGCTCGTAGAAGCCCCCGGAGTGGAAGGCGGTGAGTTTTATAACTTTAAAAAATGTTTGTGTTTAAAATCACATGACCCCCTCCCCCCAAAAACCCAAACCAAACCAGGGGGTGTTCAGGGGTGTCCAAAACCAAACATGGCCGGTCTGGTTCGAGTCTGGTCCAGACTTCTTATATGGAAATATAAGCAAGATCACACTTACATCACACATGGAAAGTGGGAGAAAGATGCAGTAAGGCTTGTTTTTGTGTGCCCAGCTCCACATGTGGTTAGGTCCTTGATATGGAATGTTTTTACTAGAAGCAGAGTCATATAAGTCAGAGGTTCCTAAGCAAGGGTCTCTAGATGATGTTGGGCTACAGCTCCCAACATCCCAAGCCACAGCAGCCCTAGTACAAGAGGTTGTCTGTTTTCACCCCCAAAGTTGAAATTGCTTCTGTATTGCTTCCGCAGGCTCTCGTCCAGTGGAGCTATTCAGGGTTGTGAGGGGGCTAGTCGGGCCCCCTGCTCCCCTGAATTTGAATTTGGAACCATCAGTTGCCCACTGTGACGCTTTTGATGATTTTTTTGTGGACAAAGTATCTCGTATTTGGGTCGATCTAGATCTAGATTTAGACTCGACAGTTATCGCAGTGTCAGAGGTATCCAGCAACTCCTCTTGTGTGGTTAGGCTGGATCAGTTTCAGTTTGTGACTCCTAAGGATGTGGACAAGCTGCTCGGAATGGTGCGTCCTACCACCTGTCTGCTTGACCCTTGCCCAACGTGGCTTATACTATCTGGCAAGGGGGTTGTTGTGGAGAGCCTGGTGGCAATTATAAATACCTCTCTGAGGGAGGGCAGGATGCCTCCTTGTTTAAAGGAGACAATTATTAGACCTATTCTTAAGAAGCCTGTCTTGGACCCCTCGGAGTTTAGTAGCTACAGGCCTGTCTCCAACCTCCCATGGTTGGGCAAAGTGATTGAGAGGGTGGTAGCCTCCCAGCTCCAGGTGGTCTTAGAGGAAACTAACTATCTAGACCCATTTCAAACTGGTTTTCGGACGGGCTATGGGGTGGAGACTGCCTTGGTTGGCCTGATGGATGATCTCCAATTGGGACTTGACAGAAGAAGTGTGACTCTGTTGGTCCTTTTGGATCTCTCGGCAGCTTTTGATAATATCGACCATAGTATCCTTTGGAACGTCTGAGGGAGTTGGGGGTGGGAGGCACTGCTTTGCAGTGGTTCCGCTCCTACCTCTTGGACAGATCCCAGATGGTATCACTTGGAGACTGTTGCTCTTCAAAATCTGAGCTTTTATATGGGGTCCCTCAGGGCTCCATACTGTCTCCAATGCTTTTTAATATCTACATGAAATCATTGGGAGAGATCATCCGGAGATTTGGTGCTGGGTGTTATCAGTATGCTGATGACACCCAAATCTATTTATCCTTGTCAACATCATAAGGAGAAGGCATATCCTCCCTGAAGGCCTGCTTGGAAGCAGTAATGGGCTGGATGAGGGATAACAAACTGAGACTGAATCCAGACAAGATTCAGGCACTTATTGTGCGGGATCGTCACTCGGGAAGTGATATTAATCTACCTGTTCTAGATGGGGTCACACTTCCTCAGAAGGAACAGGTACGCAGTTTGGGAGTGCTTCTGGATCCACACCTTTCCCTGGTTCCCCAGGTTGAGGCAGTGGCCAGAAGCCCTTTCTATCAGCTTCAGTTGATAAGTCAGCTGTGTCCATTTCTTGAGGTTCATGATCTCAGAACAGTAGTACACTTGTTGGTAACCTCCAGACTTGATTGCTGCAATGCGCTCTATGTGGGGCTGCCTTTGTACGTTGTCCAGAAACTGCAATTAGTACTAAATGCGGCAGCCAGGTTGGTCTCCAGGTCATCTCGAAGAGACCATATTACTCCTATATTACAGGAGTTGCACTGGCTGCCGATAAGTTTCTGGGCAAAATACAAAGTGCTGGTTATAACCTATAAAGCCCTAAACAGCTCAGGCCCACGGTATTTAAGAGAGCGTCTTCTTCTGCATGATCCCCATCGTCCACTGCGTACATCAGGGGAGGCTCGCCTGTGGCTACCTTCATGTCATCTGGTGGCCACCCAGGGCCAGGCCTTCTCTGCTGTCGCCCTGAGACTTTGCAACACGCTTCCCGTGGGAATAAGAGTCTTCCCATCTCTAGCAGCTTTAAAAAAGTGTCTAAAGACTTATCTTCTTACCCAGGCCTTTTAGCTTTTTAACTTTGTAATTTTTTAAATTTTGGATTATTTATTGATTTGTTTTAAGCTGTTCTTAATATTTAATTGATTTTAATGTTTTGTTCTTGTTTGTTGTGAACCGCCCTGAGACCTTGGGTTAGGGCAGTATAAAAATGCACCAAACAAACAAATAAATAAATAAATAAAGGTGCTGTTTTATCTGACAGTAGGTTGCCTTCTGGTTTTGCTCAGTCATCATCTTCCTGAAGAAAGATGATATATACAATGTCCTGCTTGCAATTACAGTGAATGCAATGAAAGGAGTGCAACAGAGGAGAAAATGGAGCTGTGCATTTGGAATTAAGTTAAAAGTCTGTCTGATGATGAATGAGCCAGAACAGAATATAGCTTATCCTCTCACAGCTGTGCTCACTTGGCATGCTAAAGAAATTTGAGAGGCATTTAAGCATTGCTGACTATTACGCCATGAAAGCAGGGTTTCAATCAGTGGCTTTTCTAGCTTACAAAGGAAGCAGCTCACAGACTGGTTAAGCCGGAGTAATTGAATTTACTCCATAGTCCTAAACACACTAACTCTGAACTAACTTTAAATTGTATATCATTGATTTACATGTAACTTACTTTCACTTTGCATTTAAATCACAGACTTAAAATGTTTTCATCTCATTGATTTGGATGGAGACTAGCCCCTTGTTTTTGAAAGCATCTTCTAAGAGGTAGATCTTATTGATACTAATGATTTTTTTTAAGCTGTGCTTAGCTTCCTAAACAACTGCTATGAATTTAAGCACATTTATGTGGGCCACTGAAGTCAGTAAGACTTGTAGCCAGTCTACATATGCAGAAGACAGAGAGGCTGTAAAATTCTATGGCCAGTTCCGATTCCAGGTGTGTGGTGAATTGTCCCTGATTAATGATTCTCCTTTTGAATTCTCACTGCTTAAGGAAAAGCTAGCTGAACAATTGAAACTACCAGATGAGAGAGATGCCATCTTTTCACATTTCTCCCTGCTATGCTAGCTTTCATGTGAGTGCACTCAAACATACCGTCTAAAAGTGGTACAGCCCAGGGAAAGGTGATATCATATGATTCTATAGGATATGCAGTCTTGGCTTTTGCTTCCAATTAATGCATTTAACATATGTCTGTTAGTCAAGCGTGTTCAAACATTTGAGCTTAATTGTGCAGATTGGACTGAAAGCTTGCATCCCTCAAGCAGTTACAAGAAAGCTGCCCCGTTGACTTCTACTGCACCACTCTGGTATAGATGGCTGCAGCCGAAAATAATTGCTACTCTCTAGGTTGCCATTTATGGCTCTGTTCAAAATGGTAGGCTGCAAAGTTCTAGAATCAGAAGTATATTTAAAATGTCAAATATGGAATTAAGGATTAAATTACCCTTTTGACAAGGAAAGAGCTGCAACAGCAATGCATTATTGGTTTTTTTTCTTCCAGCCTCTGTTTCACAAAAAGAAAATAATTGAATGCTTACTGCTAAATATGTCATATTTCCCATCTCATTTATGTCTACCTTGCATGACTAGCCTGTCAGAAATGCCAGCCAAAAATAATCACATTGCCAAGTGAATGTGCATTGTGCAGATGTAACCAACTGTTTAAATTTGGGAGGTGTCAACTTCTTTCAGAAGAAAAACCAACTCATAAAATACCAACCGACTACCCTTTTATGAGGAAACATTCCAATTTTAAGGAGTCATTTGTCAAACATTCATTCTGTATGCAACTGAGGATACAGGGAGATGCAAAAAGTACATTATTGCATTTTTAGCAGCTGGTAGACTGGAATAAAGTGAAAATGGCATTCTGTGGAGTTGAACTGGTACAAGAAAAGGCAACAAGTCCTCCAGTGTTATCTGGAAAGGTGAACCGTTTTCATAAGGGTTGGTTCCTGCTTTAAGGCTAGCAATGCCTGCTTATGTTTCTCTATTCCTTACCATGTACCTGTAAATAACAAAGTGGAACAGAAACAGTCTTTCTTCATCTTCATTAGTGTCTAAAAACACCTCTGTTTATCAGTCATCTGTCCTCTTGAAATTTCATCTATCTTCATCATATCTTTGACACAAGAAATGTGGCCATGGCCATGCTTGCTAAGGCTCCAGGAGCTGTAGAGCACTCTGGGAAGTTTCTACACCTTGCTGTCAAAGCAGCTGGTCAAAGGATTGAGCTCCCTGACCATACTGAGCTCAATTGTCTGCAGAATTTCTTTATACTCTCTCTCTCCATCCCTCCCAGTGACCAGAGACAACCCTTACCAGAGCCCCACCTACAGTCATATGGGTCATGGGAAAGGCTTACAGAGAGCCTCTAATCAGTGAGCTTAGTCAGACAAATTAAGGAATTACACAGCTTATACCTTGCTTATAAGACTTGGGACTAGGAGTGTGCATGAAACAAAATGCAAAATGGCCAAAACATTTTGTCAAAACAGCAGCTGAGCCGGCTGTTCCAATGAAACAAATGAAAACGGTTTGAGTGTTTCAGACCTAAGGAACAATGGGGAAACTCGAAACATTCCATTGTTTCCCTTGGATAGCTCCTAAGGACATCAAAGAGGGTTGGGTGGTAGGACATGATGGGTGCTACCCTACTACCCAACCCACAAAATAAATCAGCAAGCAGGCAATTTAAATAAATTTTTAACCTTTAAAAAAAAATCCCATAGGATCCTATGGGGTTTTGGGGAAAGGTTAAAAAAATTTTTTTTAATCACCTGCTTGCTGATTTGTTTTGTGGGTTGGGTGGTAGGTAGCACCCATCATGTCCTACCACCCAACCCACTTTGATGTCCTTAGGAGCTATCCAAGGGAAACAATGGAATGTTTCAGGTTTCCCCATTGTTCTGTATCACTGGAACAAGCTGCACTCCCAGAGCACAATGAATTTTGCTACCCTGACTTGAAAAAAACACTGTAGAAGCACACAGTAAAAGGGAATCTGCCCCTTTCAGCACAGAACACACACAGAGGACACAGTCCAAAAATGGCCAAAAAAGTAACACCGGCTCAGAATCCACTGCCAGCCACAGTGCCAGCACTGAAGTAACATCATTGGCATAAGTTTTTCTCTCTCACACAATTATGATTTCATATGTTAGCTACATTGCAGCAGCTGCCTTACGTAGCAGTAAGCATAGCCTTTTTCTCCCTCAAACAAACTAACAAGAAGAGGAGAGTTTTGCAGGGGCTGTTTCTCTTTAAGGGGTAGGTCTTAGTCTCTCTATCTTTGTGAGTGTTACTTGTTAGGGTTCCTTGCTAGGGTTCCTTGTTAAGGTTAAGATATCAGAGGGCTAGGAGTTCTTAGGGTTCCCTAAAGGCACTGTTTGCTGATTGGTGGGGGTGGCGTCAGCTAGGGCTGGGCGGGGCCCCACATTTCCTTTCCTTTGGCTCTCATCCTGTGTGACAGTTGGAAGGCTACTCTACATATGAGGTGAAGGCGCGAGAGCATAGCAAACAGGGATAGCAAACAGGACGTAGGAGTTTTGCAGGAGTTTAGCGGGAAGTGTGCGGGGGAGCCTGGAATTAGCCCCTGAAATCGCAATCGCGATCACAAGGAGCCTGGTGGAGAAGAGAACGTAAGTACATATCCCTCCCTCATATCCCTCATATTCTTGGGAAAGGCTGTTTGGACAGTTAAATAGCTGACCATTACAGCTGAGACCTATCCTAACAAAATATCTAATAAACGGACAAAAAGCTCCCTAAATACTGTAAAAAGCTAACTAAAACAGTATGAATATAGAAGGTCAGCAGGGGAAGGGGCACTTCCCAGTGTATTGCACAGAGTGCCACATGTATGACTATTTGCCCCATGGGCAGAAGTCGTGGGTGTGTGCTCGGTGCAAGGAGCTCCTGGCTCTCAGGGAACAAATCCGTTCCCTCGAGACCAAGGTGGCGGATCTGGAGAAGCTCAGAGAGACAGAGAGGCATGTGGACGAGACCTTCAGGGATGTGATAGAGGCATCCCACTCCAGGGCCGGTAGCTCCTCTGCTGTCAGGGAGAATGAAGGTCTTGGGCAAGGAGGACATCAGTCTGAGGAAGAGGGAGATGCTCCTTTAGAAGGGACCCCTTCCGTGGATGATGAGCCCATATCCTCTCGCACAGGGGATACTCCTCTGGGGGGTGGGGGCCTCCTTGTAGTTGGTGATTCGATCATTAGGGGGATAGAGAGATGGGTTTGTGACCCGCGTGTTGACCACACGGTGACTTGCCTGCCTGGTGTGAAGGTTGCGGACATTACGCAGCGTCTAGACAGGCTCCTAGGCAGTGCTGGGGAGGAGACAGCTGTCGTGGTGCACGTCGGCACCAACGATGTGGGGAAATGCAGTCGGGAGTTCCTGGAAGCCAAATTTAGGCTGATAGGTAGCATTTTGAAGTCCAGGACCCCCAAGGTAGCATTCTCAGGAATGCTACCTGTTCCATGCGCAAGTACAGTGAGACAGGCAGAGCTGAGGGGTTTCAATGCGTGGATGAGACGGTGGTGCCGGGAGGAGGGGTTTAGATTTGTTAGGCACTGGGACACATTTTGGGGCAAGCAAGACCTGTACAAAAGGGACGGGCTGCACGTGAACCAAGATGGAACCAGACTGCTGGCACTTAAAATCAAAAAGGTTGCAGAGCAGCTTTTAAAATGACACTTGGGGAACAGCTGATGGGAGCTGGGCAGTATCCCGTTTGGCAAAAGCCATCCTTTAAAGTGTGAGGCTGCAAAGAATGCAAATAAAACAGAAGGGGATGGAGCAATACCGCATAAAGAGCAGATGGGAGCCTGTGCCAGCAGGTCAAAGAGTCAAAAGAGTAGCATACATCAGGGGAGAGATTCAGCGTATAGGGGCTTGTATGCCAATGCCAGAAGCCTCCGTACCAAGATGGGTGAGCTGGAGTGCTTGGTTGCTAACGCAGAAATAGACATAGTGGGCATAACAGAAACATGGTAGAACAGTGAGAACCAGTGGGACACTGTTATCCCTGGGTATAAACTCTACAGAAAGGACAGGGAGGGGTGCCTTGGAGGAGGGGTAGCACTGTATGTTAAAGAAGGGATAGAATCTAATAAGCTAGAAAACCTAAGTGGACTGGAGTCCTCCACAGAAACCCTGTGGGTAACTATACAAGGTCGGAAAGGGAACGTGCTACTGGGGACGTGCTATCGCCCTCCGGATCAAAATGTTGACAGTGACTGGGAGCTGCAGGAGGAAATCAGGGAGGCGTCAAGGAGAGGCAGGGCTGTAATAATGGGTGATTTCAACTACCCACACATAGACTGGGTAAATTCACATTCAAGTCAGGACAAAAAGGTCAAATTTCTAGATACGCTAAATGACTGTGCCCTAGAACAGTTGGTCATGGAACCAACCAGAGAGAAGGCGACCTTAGATCTAATTCTGAGTTACACCCAAGACCTGGTGCGTGATGTCAGTGTCATCGACCCTTTAGGGAACAGTGACCACAGTGCCATCAAATTCAGCATACATGCGGGGAGAGAATCACCAAGGATGTCTAACATGGACATTTTGAATTTCAGAAGAGGAAACTTCTCCAAAATGAGGAGTATGGTGAAAAAAAAGCTGAGGGGGGAAATCAGGAGAGTCACTTCGCTCCAGAGTGCATGGAGTTTACTCAAAACCACAATACTAGAAGCCCAGTTAGATTTTATACCCAAAAGGAGGAAAGGTACCACTAAGTTCAGGAGGATGCCAGCATGGCTAACGGGTACCGTCAAGGAAGCCATAAAAGGGAAGAAGACTTCCTTCCGAAATTGGAAGGCCTGTCCAAATGAAGAGAACAAAAAGGAACACAAACTCTGGCAAAAGAAATGCAAGGTGACAATAAGGGAGGCAAAAAGAGAGTCTGAGGAACATTTAGCCAAAAGTATCAAGGGGAATAACAAAAACTTCTTTAAGTATATCAGAAGCAGGAAACCTGCCAGGGAGGCGGTTGGGCCATTAGACAATGAGGGAGTGAAAGGGATTATTAAGGAGGATATGGAGGTTGCAGAGAAACTGAATGAGTTCTTTGCATCTGTCTTCATGGCAGAGGATACTGAGCATATACCTGTTCCTGAACCAGGCTTTTTAGGGATGGAGGCTAGAGAGCTGAGTCAGATAAAAGTAACAAGGGATGATGTTCTAAACTGTCTGGAAAAACTGAAAGCTAACAAATCACCAGGGCCGGATGGCATCCATCCAAGAGTCCTCAAAGAACTTAAATGTGAAATTGCCGACCTCCTTGCTAAAATATTTAACTTATCCCTGAAATTGGGCTCTGTACCAGAGGACTGGAGAGTAGCAAATGTAACACCGATTTTCAAAAAGGGATCCAGGGGCAATCCGGGAAATTACAGGCCAGTTAGCCTAACATCAGTTCCAGGCAAATTGATGGAAAGCATCCTCAAGGATAAAATTGTAAAGCACGTAGAAGAACAGGCCCTGCTGGGAGTGAGCCAGCATGGCTTCCGCAAAGGTAAATCTTGCCTCACCAACCTTTTGGACTTCTTTGAGAGTGTCAACAAGTGTGTGGATCAAGGTGATCCAGTTGACATAGTCTACCTGGACTTCCAAAAAGCTTTTGACAAAGTTCCTCATCAAAGACTCCTGAGGAAACTTAGCGGTCATGGGATAAGGGGACAAGTACATGTGTGGATTGCTAACTGGTTGAAAGACAGGAAACAGAGGCTAGGTATAAATGGAGAGTTTTCACAATGGAGGGAAGTAAGAAGTGGGGTCCCCCAGGGATCTGTACTGGGACCGGTGCTTTTTAATGTATTCATCAATGATCTAGAAGCAGGGGTAAGCAGCGATGTGGCCAAATTTGCAGATGATACCAAACTCTTCCGGGTAGTGAAATCTCAAACGGATTGTGAGCAGCTCCAAAAGGATCTCTCCAACCTGGGGGAGTGGGCAACAAAATGGCAAATGCAGTTCAATGTTAGCAAGTGTAAAGTGATGCACATTGGGACGAAAAACCCCAACTTCAAGTATATGCTGATGGGATCCGAGCTGTCGGTGATGGACCAGGAGAGGGATCTTGGGGTTGTGGTTGACAGCTCGTTGAAAGTGTCGACTCAATGTGCGGCAGCTGTGAAAAAGGCAAATTCCATGCTAGTGATCATTAGGAAGGGGATTGAAAATAAAACGGCTAACATTATAATGCCCTTATACAAAACTATGGTGCGACCACACTTGGAGTACTGCATACAGTTCTGGTCACCACATCTTAAAAAGGACATTGTTGAACTGGAGAAGGTACAGAAAAGGGCAACCAAGATGATGAGGGGACTAGAGCACCTTTCCTATGAGGCAAGACTACAACACCTGGGGCTTTTTAGTTTAGAAAAAAGACTACTGCGGGGAGACATGATAGAGGCCTATAAAATCATGCATGGTGTGGAGAAAGTGTTGAGAGAGAGATTCTTTTCCCTCTCACACAACACTAGAACCAGGGGTCACTCCATGAAATTGATTGCTAGAAGGTTTAGGACCAACAAACGGAAGTACTTTTTCACACAACGCGTGATCCACTTGTGGAACGCTCTGCCTCCGGATGTGGTGACAGCCAACAACCTGGATGGCTTTAAGAGGGGTTTGGATGACTTCATGGAGCAGAGGTCTATCAATGGCTACTAGTCGGAGGGCTGTAGGCCACCTCCTGCCTCAAGGGCAGGGTGTCTCTGAGTACCAGTTGCAGGGGAGTAATGGCAGGTGAGAGGGCATGCCCTCAACTCCTGACTGTAGGCTCCCAATGGCATCTGGTGGGCCACTGTGCGAAACAGGATGCTGGACTAGATGGGCCTTGGGCCTGATCCAGCAGGGCTGTTCTTATGTTCTTATGTTCTTATGTTCATAAGCTCAACTAGAGCAAATTCAGCCACATTTTTTGACTGAGTCCACCTTGCAATGCAGATTGCAGAGAAGAGAAGAGCAGAGCATGAAGCACAAGTTAGTCTCAAGGCCAGACATGGTGCTCATCACAGAAATGACCAAGAAATATTTCACAATACACACACAGCTGTGACTGTCCATTTCCTGCAACAACACAATCTCACAAACAAAACAAACCACAACTCATGGAAGGCAGGAACCCAAGCTTTGCCTTTTGTCAGTCTGAGATTCAGTAAAACCAGATCGTTATAGCAGCAACAACAGAGCAAATCAGTTAACTGCCCAGAGATGAAATTTTGGGGCAGTGTACAAATTTGATAAATAAATAAAATAAATAAAAATATTATACTCAGTGCTTAGAAAAGAAAAACACAAAAATCAAACCTCCCTTCCTTCTTTCCTATCTTGACGTATCTTCTTCTTTGAGAGGGACAATAAGAGCTTTCTCTCTGCCTTCCAGTCCCTTTGAATCCATTTTGAATGTGGAATTCCCTCCATTTGTGTTTTTCCCTCCCTCCCTCCAACCAATGGGGTGCACAGTTGCCCATGACAACACTTGAATTCTATGATAACAAGCCAAGCAAGAAGCAAGGAGATCACAAACCAGCCAGAAGCCAGTGCTAGAAAACCAATCAACAAGGGGAAAATATGTCTCCAAAATGGTGCACAAAACGTTTTGATCATGACAGAGTATTTCTGCTCTGAGCTCAAAACAGGCTCCCCTTTTAGATGGCATTCTGTTTCGAGCTTGAAACACTCAAAAGGGCCCACTTCAAGTCAAAACATTTTGCAGTCAAAATGTTCTGCACATCCCTACTTGGGACCTGCCCTGAGCTTTCCTATGGATTAGCTCACAGACTACACAGTTCCCTGAAGCCCTTGGGGGCTTTTACATAGATCCATCAGGATGAACAGCTGATAAACACTTTTTATTTGCACTATTTTTATTTGATATTGCTTACCTGTTCAGCAAACATTTCTCCTTCATTAAATATAAACATTTTGATGTATGAAAACTTGACCCAGCTCCAGTAAAGAATCAGTGAGCTGCTTGGCTCTCAGATGAGTGTATCTGTATGATGCCCATGTTTTCATGCGTCTTGCATATTTCATACACACATTACATTTTAGATGTACCCTTGACAAAAATATAGGGCAGCTTCACATGTGGGAAGTAAGTACAGGAGAGCCACCAGCTGACACTGGATGTGCGCTCCCACTGCTACCACTGTTTTTGTAACATCTGAAGCCACCAATATAGGGCAAATGTTGGGCAGTTACTGATCACAGCCTGAGATTAGAAACCAACATTTAGGCCACCTCCCTAGATAACAGCTAAGCATGGGTCCAATGGACCTGTAGCTTGCCTCCATTTGCGCCGCTGCACTCCCAGACAATTCCGATCTGGAGTCTGGGAGACTACAAGGTGGGAGGAACTGGCTGTGTGGGCTTCCTTCTTTGCATAAAGGAAAGATGAAGCAGCCAATCATGAAGGAGGGAAAGAGGAACTTCCTACCCTCAACTCTGGTTTCACACAGTGGCAGGACTCAGATGAAATGATGCCACTTCTGGATATGAGCTTATAGCAGAGAAACCAAGAGGTAGTTGAAGGTTCCAATTCAGGTTTGGGGCTAAAACTGGCCTGCAGATCGGTGACAGAACCGCAGGTTCACACATTCAGACAACCAAAATTTTGAACCTCTGGCACGGTTGCCTCTGGTTTTGCATTTATTTATTTATTTAAAATTTCTTGTATACTAGTACTACCTCCTCCAAAGACTCTAGGTGGTAAACAATAAAAATAGCAATATGTTTTTAAAAAATTAAAGGGCAAAAGCCTGGTGGAAATTTTAGGTCTTAAGAAGGGCTTTAAAAGTCACTAAGGAGGGAGCTGAACGAATCTGGGGGGAAAGAGTGTTCAAAAGAAGAGGGGCAGCCACAGAGAAGGCCCTCCTACAGGCCGAGGCACCATGCACTACACTAGGGCCTGGGACACTGAGGGCCAACTGAGAGGACCTCATAGGATGAGATACAACCGGCCAAGATAGGCTATCCTGGAGATATACAGGTGCTAATTCCATAAAGATTTTGTAGATGAGAACCAGCACTTTAAATTGGACCTGGAAGTGAACAGGCAACCAGTGCAGCGACCATAAAAGAGGTGTAACACTATCAAATCTATGGTCACCCATAAGGAGGCAGGTCGCTGCATTGTGGACTAGTTGAAGCTTCCAAATCATTTTCAAAGGCAATCCTAGGTAAAGCATGTTACAGTAATCCAAACAAGCAGCAGCAAAGGCATGAGTTACTGTTGCCAGGGCCTGCCGGTCAAGAAAAGGCCATAACTGGTAAACCAGACAAAGCTGGGCAAAGGCACTCCTGGCCAAGGCCTCCACCTGCTGTTCTAGCAGAAGCCACGAGTCCAGAAGGACCACAAGATCATGAACTGTCTCTCTCAAGGGAAGTATAACCCCATCAAGAGATAATCTCACACACGGCAATTGGCCAGATCAGAAACTGAATAAGAGCAACTCGGTCTTGGAGGGATTGAGCCTGAGTTTGTTTTGGCCCATCCAGGTCCTGACAGCCTCTAGGCACTGAACCAGCACATGAACCGCATCACCTGTTTGGCCAGGGGTAGATATATAAAGCTGAGTATCATCAGCATATGGATGAAAACCTACCCCAAACTGACAGATGACCAGGCCCAGTGGTTTCACATTGATGTTAAAGAGAGTGGGAGCAAGGACTGAGCCCTCTGGAACCCCACAAGAAATGGGTCAGGGTGCAGAATACTCACTCCCAATCAACACTGACTGGAATTGCCAAGTGAGATAGGACTGGAACCACTGAAGAACAGTGTGCCCAAGGCACAGCCCACTTAAGGCATTCCAGAAGGATAGCATGGTAGATGGTATCTAAAGCAACTGAGAGATTAAGGAGAACCAAGAGAGGTGAGCTTCCCACATCTAGGTTACAATAAAGGTCATCCAACAGGGTGACCAATGCTGTTTCAGTGTTGTGCTATAGCCTGAACCATGACTGGCAAGGATCCAGAAAATCAGTTTTCTCCACGACTCTCATCAACTGAGCACAAACCACCTTCTCAAAAATCTTACCAAGAAAACTATCGTCCAATAGTTATCCAGACTGTCAGGGTTGAAGGAAGGCTTCTTCAGGAGAAGGTAGACCACCACCTCTTTCAGGGCTGATGGAACAAACCGCTCCCGAAGAGAAGAATTAACCATCTCCTGAAGCCAGGAAAGAACATTTCCCCCTTGTAACCCTAACGAGTCAGGAGGGACAAGGGATCAGGCTAAAGGTTGCTGTGCTCACATTGGTGAGAATCCTGTCCATGTCATCAGCCTCAGCAATTTCAAAGCTATCTCAGATAGTATCACAAGACCCAGCCTCTATTACCTCAACAGATACCGAGCAAACTGGAGTCCAACTCAAAATAAAGGCGAGCAACTTTATGAGCGAAAAATCTGGCAAACATGTCACAGTGGCCAGATGGAAGATCACCAGAATCATCCCTTCCCAGCAAAGAGCAGGTGATTCAGAAAAGGTCCGCCAGACAGGAATCTGCTAATGCAATAAACGTGGAGGAATAAACAAATTTCGCTGCCCTTATTGCCACTGTATACTCCTGAACATAGGCAAGCAACCGTGCTTGGTTGGCTTCTGTCTTAGTATCCCTCCAGTGGCACTCTAGGCGTCTGGTTTCATCTCTCAAAGTTTCATCTGGCTGGTTTCATCTCTCAAAGTTCCTCAGAGAACCAAGGAAGTCGAGATCCATGAGCCCAAAGAGGCCGCTTAGGAGCAATCTCATCAAGTGCCCTTATACCCCCAATGTTCCAGGCTTCAATGAGTAGCGCTGGTGAATTCCCTACTAGATTGCTGGGAAACTCCCCAAGCGCCCTCTGAAAACCATCAGGATCCATAAAGTGCCTGGAGTGGACCACCTGAATAAGTCCATTGCCCTTGTGAAGGGAAGGAGCGGCAGCGATCTGCAAATGAATTAGGGAGTGATCAGACCACAGCAAAGGACAGATGGATAAGTCCCCCATTTTAAGATCATGTCACCACTGCTCTGAGACAAAAACCAGGTCTAAAGTGTGACTGCCAACATGAGTCGAGCCAGAGATAAGTTGCAACAAGCCCGTGGTTGCTTTGGAGGCCATTAAATCCCAGGCCATCATTGAACCCTCACCCAGGGCTGACAGGTTGAAATCTCCTAGAATAAAAAACCTGAGTTTCGCATCCAGCAGGCCCACAGCAAGGTCGAGAAGCTCAGGAAGGGCTGAGGCCAGACAGCAGGGAGGCTGGTACACAAGCAACACCCCAAGCCTATCACGAAGACCCAACATCATGAAAAGGTACTGTTACAGACCAGGCCTGATCTATATACTAAATATGCTCATTAGCTAGTATATACTGTAAAATAGGTCTGGGCCAAGTTCTTTTATATTGGTGACCATGTTTGATCTGGACGCAATAAAGAAAAGAGATCCAACCACTCAAAGATTCAATGGGCTTTATTGAGTATAAAAGACTAATCTAGCAAAGCAGCAAGCAGAACACTCTATTAATATCAGCACAGTATTTAAACCGAACTTCCTAGCCAGTACCAATATTCACCTGTGTGCCTAGCTACATATGTGTGTGTAATTAAACCTTCCTAGATTCTAATACATTTCAGATACAGGCAGAAAAGGAAAAGGGGGGGGGGTGAAGGCTGCGGGCTGGCATGGTTTTGGGGAGATTAGTAGAAGGGAAGAGGGGGGGGAGGAGAAGGGAGCAGGGACAGGATGGAGGAGATCCCAAGCTTGTAGGAGCAGCATATTTACCAGGAACGGAGGCTTGAGAGAGAAGAATCACTTCAGCTGAAGGGATGAGGCGCTTGGCGGAGACAGGAGTTGTTGCAGTGCCCAGATCATGGCTGATAGCCGGAGCCTCATGGCTTGGGGAGTCTTGACTTTCTCACTGCGCAGTAGAAGTCACAGACAGCCTCTGACCACGGCAGAGTTCCTGCTTTGCCCTGTGGCTTATCAGCAAACCCCGGGATCCTCGTGAGCAGCCTTTTGCTGTAGGCAAAAGATTGCTGAACTCTCTGTCTCAAAAGCCTCATTCTTATAGTGATTTTCTCTTTGATCCTTGATTAGAATCTATTCAAAGATCTCCTCTTTTCCTGTGTGTCCAAAAGGTGATAATTCGCTGCTACCTTCTGAACAAAATCTTAATTATTCAGGATATTGGCTAGTCCAGAGAGATCTCTGAATCTCATCTTCTGTAAACTCTGTGCGCTCAGGAAGCAGGTGGGGAATCTGCATCTAAGATGCTGCAAATTGCATCTTTCCCCAAAAGGTGTTTAAAAGTCAGCAGTTAGTAAGGGGATCCAGGATATTCTGTGTGAGACAGCTTGTGTACCTCTACCCAGTGTTTAATTGAAAACAAGAGAATATTTACAGTAACATGCATGTGCGAGACATTCAATACATTTTGACTAGGACAGAAGCATCAGTAAGGTAGAAAATAAAGTCCACAGGCATTTTCTCTGTATCCATTTGGCTATGTTGAATTTCTATAGAGAGCAATTGACAACGATTAACACTGGCTTCTTGCAGCAGGAAGGGGGAAGATCAGCCTCTGGAAGTCTCTTCCATAGACAAAGTGATTCAGATGCATTTTAGCATATGAGTAGCCCAGGCCAAAGCCTTTGTGTTCACCCATTTTACAAAACAATGCTGGATTCCTCTTGCTCCAGAGAGCAGTTTGACCTGGGTGCCAGTTCACCTCGAGTTCAGGTATCATTTCTTAATAAACTGAAATCAGACACAGGCCTATATTTCACCATACTTCTGAGTTGGTACCTCTGGTTCTGATATGTTATAGACCGTTCATAACAGTACTCACAACCTGCTGCCTGCAGGGCACGATGCGTAATTTCCCCTATAAATCACTGCCACTCTGCCTCCTTGACCAAGGCCCGGGACTGATGGAACACACAGAAACCTGGTGGACAGAACCTAGTGGACAGAAATACAAACTAGGAGGCTATTCACACAGACTGCAAAAATTGGGCAAAGGGAGCCTAGCCCAATTTTTGCAGTCCATGTGAACCATCGGGCTTGGCTGCGAGCCCGGTGGTACCTGAGCGGGTAACCCACTCAAGTAACCCGCCCCTTAAACCAGGTTTGTGGAGCAGTTGTTTGTGTGTGTGTGTGTGTGTGTTTAATGACTTATAGTCATTTTCAGGAGGAACTAGAAAGCCCTGGTAAGGAGAAGCGGGAGGGGGGGGCTGGATACAATAAAATGTGTATTACAGATACGAGTCAATTTATTAGGGAAAATATGTTTTTTAAAAAACCTGTTTTATTTTTATTGCATTAGGGTTTGTTTGTTATTTTATTCTTGTACACTCGAATGAATTTTCTTTTGATTGGAAAGCTGGGATAGAAATTCCCTAAATAAATAAACAAACAAACAAAATGTCAGAAGATTAACAGTCACTCAAAGGAATGTGAAAGTTATGTATGTGGGGCTACAGACCTGAGGCTAGTGTCCCTGAGTTTGTAATCAAGCTAGGTGTAAAAAAGTCTTGAAGATACTTGTCTGTTAAGACAACATTAATACTGTGAAATGAAGAATCTGAAAGTGGGGTTGGGGGTGGGTGGGAAGCAACATAGCCATGAGGCAAACTTATGTGTCATTCAGTTTGTCTCTTTGAAAAAAACATACACACAAACACCAGCAATTCTGCAGAGCTGGTTCAATCCCATAGCAACTGTGGGAGCAGATGTGTTCTTTATTCTAAAAATCCTATGAAATCTAGAGATGACAAGTAGGATCTCAAAGGGCTTTTAGCCCTAACTCTATTTTCTCTTTTTGTCTTCCAGACCTGAAAAATCCCTTCTTTTCCCTTGCAACCGGGAAGAGCATTCTTTTATTGCAAAGATTTCACATCATAATGTATTCTCTAAATAAAGAAGGGGTAATATTCTGTGATGGGCATATTAGTCATGATGTGGCCTGAAATGCTGTTTCCTATTCTAGGAACTGAAAAAGCAGGCTTTTACAATTATATAAATATTTAAAGATTCTAACATATTTAACCACTATTCTTTCTTTCACACCCCCGCTTTGTGCAGTAAGTACAAAGTCCCAAGATTAGTTTTACAGGGGGCTGGTTCAGACGAATACAGCCAATCTTGTGTATTTAAACAGGGTTTTGGAGTGTGTGTAGAGGGGCAATTCAGATGAACACCCCCACCCCAACCACACACATAAGAGAGCCAGCGTGGTGTAGTGGCTAGAGTGCTGGACTAGGACCGGGGAGACCTGAGTACAAATCCCCATTCAGCCATGATACTAGCTGGGTGACTCTGGGCCAGTCACACATCTCTCAGCCTAACCTACTTCACAGGGTTGTTGTGAAAGAGAAACTCAAGTATGTAGAACACCGCTCTGGGCTCCTTGGAGGAAGAGCGGGATATAAATGTAAAAATAACAATAACAAATAACAATAATGTCCTGGAGTGCGTCAGGGTGTCCTTTAGTGACATCAGGACGGGCATGTTCTCACTGCATCCCTGCACTCAACACAAGGGCCAATGGACACTTGTTTGAACCAGCTCAGGATCAGGGGTTTTTTGTTTTGTAAGCAAAAGGTTGGAGAGTTTTCAATGGTGTTTTAGAATATATGCTTATTTGTAAACACAAAGCAAGCAAACAGGCACACAGACTAGCAATGCTGGGTCCAAAGCAAGATCACTCCAGCATTCTCAGATCGCTAAAAGGTTGTTTCTTCAGCCTGGAAACCACTTTTTCACTTAGCTCCAAAACCAATCTTTCTCTGGCTAAATTGAAAAGAACAAATTGTTCCGCCAGGTCCTCAATAAGCCATATGGAGGAAATGCAACCCAGTATCTTGGAGTCAAGCTATGGATTACTGTGCTGTCTACAATTCAGTGTCAATGGCCCTATTCACACATGGGTCCATTGGACCTGCAGTTCCCCTCCCCCCACTCTCCCATCCAAACTTGGACATCCAAGAGAGCTCCCTCTCTGCAGTCACGCTGACTGCAGAGAGGAAAGGGAACTGGTTGCCTGGGCTTCCTTCTTTACTGAAGGACAGCCCTGACAGCCAATAGCAGCTGGAATAAGGGAGGAACTTCCTCCTTCAACTCCAGTTGCAAAGCAACCGGCCTGTAGTGCCAGCTTTAGGATGTAATGGCACCATGGAAATGGAGGTCCAGGCAGGAACTAGAGGTCATTACTACAAACTGAAAATACAAATAACTGTCTGGGGCGGGAAACCACAGGTCCATTTTCCTACAAAACTGTTGTTGCCCGCATTTGGACATACAGGAAATGAAATGGGAGGTTAGAGGTGTGCACGGAACCGCGGAGCTGCGGTCCGGCACTGGGGTGGGTGGTTCTAACAAAGTACGGGGGGGGGGCTTTACTTACCCCCCAAAGAACGTGACCGAATTCTTTTGAGTAAGCGGGCGGCATACCTCCCTGCTGCCCGCTTCATTCCCCCTCTGGCGCGGCTCTTGTCCTTTAAATTCATCGGGTGGCAGGGTATCTTCCAGTCCCTGCCGCCCGGCTCTTCATCAATGCCCCCGCTCGGCTGCCCCCTGTGCACCCCCAAGACCCCCGCCGCCCCTTCCCTTCCCTTCCCATTTCAAGGGGTCGGCAGGAGAACTCCCCTGCCGACCCCGTCCCCTTCCCCGGCTGCGCTGCAAATGGCTTCTAGGAAGCCTTTTGTGCACCTGCGCAAAAGGCTTCCTAGAAGCCATTTGCAGTGCAGCCGGGGAAGCGAGCGGACGGCAGGGAGTTCTCCCGCCACCCACTCGCTAAAGTACTCTAAAGTAAACTTTAGCGAGCGGGCGGCGGGAGAACTCCCTGCCGTCCGCTCGCTTCCCTGGCTGCACTGCAAATGGCTTCTAGGAAGCCTTTTGCGCAGGCGCACAAAAGGCTTCTTAGAAGCCATTTGCAGCGCAGCTGGGGAAGGGGACGGGGTCGGCAGGGGAGTTCTCCTGCCGACCCCTTGAAATGGGAAGGGAAGGGAAGGGGCGGCGGGGGTCTTGGGGGTGCACAGGGGGCAGCCGAGCGGGGGCATTGATGAAGAGCCGGGTGGCAGGGACTGGAAGATACCCTGCCACCCGATGAATTTAAAGGAGAAGAGCCGTGCCAGAGGGGGAATGAAGCGGGCGGCAGGGAGGTATGCCGCCCGCTTACTCAAAAGAATTCGGTCACGTTCTTTGGGGGGTAAGTAAAGCCCCCCCCGTACTTTGTTAGAACCTCCCACCCGAACCAAAACCACGCGTGTCCGGACCGGTCTGGAGGCCTTTAGAATGGCCTCCGAACTGGTCCATGCCCATGCCTATGGGAGGTCCCTTCACCTCCGGTTTCACATTACATGTAAATGTGGTCAGTCTGTTCCAAAAACAAACAAAACACCAAACCACCAACCTAGATAGAAGGTGCCATCATTTACAATAGAATAGTTTTACACAATAACAGAAGAGTAAGCCTATACAATATTTTTAGTTGTCTTGTTTTATAATACCATATACTCAAATTATACTACGTATTTCCTATGAGACCTATGGTACCTAGAAAAAAACCTATAGGACAATCAACAAACTTGATTGCAAAGACAAAGCAACATGTTTTGGGTCTTGTTAAGGTGCCTCTTGCTTGCTTGCATATTTGTGTGCAGAATATTGACTCTATTACTTTCAAGTGTATCAATTAGGTAAGATGTATTAATTAGGAAAACAATTAGGTAAGATGAGACTAAGTCAAAAGTTCAGATCTCTATCCTGGCAACTGTTACAGGATGGAAGGCTTCTTCCTTATGTATGTAATCGTACAGTACTTGTCCAGTCCACAGCATATGCAACTCCTGTGCCCAAAATGATACCCATAGGGCATAACAGTCCGGTTTTCCTCCTCCCTATGGCACATTGCACATAAGGAATTCATGTTCCTTGAACAAGTAGAAGAGCCTGGTACAAACATGGAAGAGCCTGGTACAAACTACACATGTGTTGATGGCAGGGGAAGTAGGGCTCTCCCCCACCCTGCCATCACCTGGACAAACGAGGGGAAGTGCTTCTTCACACAAAGTATCATTCATTTCTGGAATTTTCCACCAGTCACTCACTTAGATGGCTTTAAAAGGGGATTAGACAAATTTATGAAGGATAGGTTTATTCCTGGCCGTTAGTCATAACAGCTATATATGAAAACTCCGTTTCAGAGGCAATATTTATATCTCTCTACCAGTTGCTGGAGGAGAGTAACAGATTATTGCTTTCACACTCTGCTTCTGGGCTTCCGAGTAGCATCTGACTGGCCACTATGGGAAATGGAATGCAGAACTTGATTATTTATTTATTTAATTGTTAGATTTGTATACCGCCTTTCACTAAAAACAACCCCATGGTGGTTTACAAAAGTTAAAACACATAATAAAAATGAATTTAAAGTATTTAGCTAAAAATATAAAAACAATCCGATATTAAAATATATAATATACAAAAAACTATACATGGATTAGTCTTTGGTCTGATCCAGCATGACTTTCCTTCTGCTTTTATGTTATGCCTTATATCAGGAGTCCTCAACCCTGAGGCCCCAGATGTTCTTGGACTACAACTCGCATCATCTGTGGCAGGCTTCGCCAACCTGCTGCCCTCCAGATGTTGCTGAACTACAACTCCCAGCATACCCAGCCACAATAAATTGTAGCTAGGGATGCTGGGAGTTGTAGTTCAGCAACATCTGGAAGGCCGCAGGTTGGGGAAGCCTGATTTATGGGATGGGCTATTGTGGCTGGGGATGAAAGCCTTTGTTATATATATATATAATTTGTATACTGTCATAAATGTCTATCTCTGGGTGGCTGTAGCTGGGGATAATGGGAGTTGTAGTCCAAGAACATCTAGGAACCCAAGGTTAAGAACCCTTGACTTATAAGGCTCCTATATGCAAGTGCTGCATGCCTGGTGGATCAGACTGGGCCCAGAGTCCATATTTTATATAGGAGGAACTGACACACATTTTTGTTGGCTAATCAGTTGCTAATAATAAAGGTCATTCACACAACCTTTTTGCGCCAGGTGGGGAGGACTGTGGGGGGAGGCAGAAACGTTCCTACCTTCCCCCAAACAATCTTCATTTCCTCGTGGGCCATCTAGCTTACGCACCCACATGATGCTCACTGCTCTTGGCAGTGTGGTATTTTGGAGGCCAGGGAAATGCAGCCCGGTCTCCAGATATCGCTAAATGCACCATGCAAAGAGCACAGTCCATTGAGGTGCCTGGCTCTGCCCCTAGGTGCCTGGCTCTGTGCCTGCTTGGGCTGCCTGCAGCCCAAATGGGGACCTGGGTAGAAAGGCACACTCATGCCCTTCCACTCAGGTAAAAGCCCGGGGGAAACCTTGGGCTACCAACATTTCACACAAGCAGCCCTACCCAGGTAGGGCTGCCCAAACCTGGGTAGGGCTGCTTGTGTGAACAGCCTCATAGATTCCTTATGAGACTTGAGGAGACATCTCATGTACAGATAAGGTCTATTGAAGAGAATGAAACAAGTTGAATGTTAAAAGGTATGAACATTTAATTTTTGAGATATATTATCTACTATCTTTGCTGCAAAAGCAAAACTGAATAAAGCCTCAGATGAGAATGATAAAGTAATTTTATTCAGAAGCATATCTTATCAGTCTATACAGCCAGCTTATTTTGTACATAGCACTCAGTTCTTCAACCAATGAGATACTAGAAACCAAAATGTCTCATCTCATTTCAAATACAATATGGATTTATGTGTATTTATGTGTCTCCTGTGAGGCTCATTTTTAATTGAATGCAATTCTTAAACCTTGGTGATGTCGATGAAGTCTTACTTCTGCTGAAATGCTCATTGATAACATTCCAGTGATTATACGCCTCTAAGGAACAAAACATGTAGATTTTAAAAATGAAGCACTCCACAAAACTGGAAAGACAATTGATCAGACATATGTTTACATTCCCCAAAATGATTTGCACCAATCAGGTTGAAAGATGATAATGAGTGGGGAAAATGCTTCTAAGTTCACTCATCACTCTTCATCTTCATCTTTGTTGTCGTCGTCTTATGTTATTTTCTGAAGGTGGAGATATAAGACCATGTGACAACATGGAAGTGTTCATCTGTGTTACATTTTTTTAAATGTGTGTTTTAGTTTTAGTGCATTTTATAGAGTATCTCTCTTTGCATTGCCACACCTCTTCATTGTTCTGTTGGTTGCAGGTGGCAGCAGGTTCTTTTCTCCTATGTTAACCTATCATTTCATTCTTCATTCTACAGTAGGCTTTAATGGTTAACCAAGTGGGAAATCTGTCACTTCTGGACAGAGAGTGTAAAGGAACAGTGATTAAAATTGGACTATAGACTCCATGGTATGGGAGGCCTGCAGCTACACACTTTTCATTTTCAAAAGACCACATCCACTTACAGGACCAAAGAAGTGTTACAGGTTTCCATACCATACTGACTAACCTATTTGTGTTAGGGATGTGCACAAACCACTGCTGGACTGGTTCGGTGGCGAGGGGGGTTACCTTTAAGGAGCAGGGATGGTGTTTGTACCCTACCCCACTGCATTTCCCCTGCAGTGGCGGTGTCCAAAATCACTGTGCAGGGTGGCAGCATACCCTCTTTCCGCCCTGGTCGGCATCAGACTGGAAGTGGCCGGTGCATGTGCACACGTCATGCATGCGCACTGGCCACTTCCAGTCTGACACTGACTGGGGCGGCAAGAGGGTATGCTGCCGCTCCAAACAACAGTTTTGGACACAGCACCAGCAGGGGAAATGTGGCGCCCGGGGGGTGGGTGTTAAGGGCACCCACCTCCTTAAAGGTAACCTCCCCCCAGCGCTGAACTGGCTCCCCTGCCAGACCACCAGACAGGTCTGGAGGTCCGGAAAAGGATCTCCAAACCGGTTCGTGCACATCCCTAATTTGTGTCTGATCACTATCATGTGCTCAACTGAAAGTCCTGCATGTGCTGCAGTGAAAACATAACAACTCAAGGGATAGTAACTACTGAACATGTCCTTTTGTCATCCTGTATTTTCAGCTTGAGCCCTATCCTCCCTGAGGGCAGACCTCAGGAGTAGATCCTGCTAGGATGCCAGAACCCAAAATGTTGCCCAGGAGTGTCATGTGGTGATGCTGGGCTGCTCAGCGATCTCTAGGACAAGTGTTAATCGGTGATGTGGTTGCAAATTCAGAAGTGCGGGCACTCTCCATGACAGCCCCCATGCCCATGCACACCCCAAGAGACAGAGAAGCCAAGAAGTACCTGCGCTCCACCCCTGCACGTCCCCCCTCTACTACACTCCTGGTGTTAATATTTGACCAAACCAATGCTGAGGTGAGTTGTATACAGCAGTTGTATTCTACCAGCAGTTGTTTGCAAGATCGCCTGCCACTGAGGTCTGCCCTTAAGGACAATTGGGCTCAGACAGTAGGTTGCTGGCAGCCACCATTTGCTCCTTCACAATGCCTTTGATGTAGCATCATTCCAGATCATGGCGAGGGAGGAAGTGGGGGCTACCATTTCTGCACCTTCCACAATACCCTTGTGTGATGCTTACATTCTTCTGTCTGTCCAAGTTTCCTGTTACTCCACTAACACAAATGGTGGTGCAGCCCACATGTGTAAGAGTCCTGTTTGTGCACTAGAGCATACATGGACAAGAGTAAAAGAGTTTTCTGCTATGGTTCTCAAGGAATTCTGCTGCAACATTAGCTGGATGTCTCCTGATGACATCAGCAGGGGATTAGCAATAACAGGCCCTAGGGAATATGTGACTGAAAAAATGAGAAAGCATAGGGAATGTCAGAGATAAGACATTTGGGGCAGTGAGCGGGAAGAGCGGGCTAAGCGCTCTCTCCCCGCTCACGAGCAGGCAGGGAGCCCAGGGCGGCCAGATCGGCCGCCCACACGATGGCCGGCTCCGTGACAGAACTGGCGGGGGTGGGGGGAGCGCCCCCCAAATCCCCAGTATGCCCTGCACAAGCATGCAGGGCATACTGGGGAGACCCCCGAAGCCGGGAGGCGGCTTTTCGCCTCCTGGCCGGGGGTCTACTTGTGAGTAGGCGTGGCATGAAGGCGCGCTGCGGCTACTCATGATTGTAAAAAGCAGGTTTGCTGGAGTGCTCGCTCTGCAAAACTGCTTTTTAGCAGGGGTTCTCGAGCGGGTTACCCACTCAAGAACCACCGGGCTCGGCTGCAAGCCCGGTGGTTCTTACGGTCAACAAAAATCAGGCTAGCCTCTGCTAGCCCGATTTTTGTTGATCGTAAGAATCGCCCCACGTCTAATAAATGTGAAACCAGAACACCTTACATCAGAAGTTTTTGCTGATATTACAAAGGAAGAATCATGCATGTCATGTTAAAAATGAATGATGTGAGAGTAAACCCCGAGTGACATTAGAAGATCCTGGCAGTCCTTTAAATAGACTACTGTCAGTACAAAATACATTGGCTGCAACATCTGTCTGCTTGAGAAGGGTGTGTATGAGATTTGGAAAAGGGACCATGCAGTGATGTCCAGACTGATTATTATGATGAGAAATGAACCATGAAATGCCCTCTGCAACCAGCTCAACTGCTCATAAAATTTCTGTCAATGTACTCATCAAGTAGGAAATTATTTTTTAAAAGGGGAATGCTTAATATTGAAACTATTCAGAGAAGATGATATATCCAGGTATTAGGTTTGGTGGAAGAAAAATAGTTGATTTAGGGCAGGGATGACTCCAAGGGGTAGCACTTAGTATTGGTTGCTTCCCCCCAATATTTCCTGCTCCTCTTTTCACCTCCCCATTCACCATACAGTAAAGTGTCAGACAATACAGTCATAGTATATTATGGTCCTATGGCTTGAATTAAATATTTTGAAAGGCTTCTGTTGTTTAAAGAAGCCTCATTCACTCACTTCTCTACCCCAGAAGAAGTTGCAGCAATCACATCAGTGTAGCCAGGAAGGTAGGATTACCTTACCTCCATACCTTACCTTACCTCCATACCTTACCTCCCTTCCCCTGCTAACTGGGCAAAGAAGCACCTTTTTACCGTGGTGATTCACTTTATTTAGCAGGGGGAGAGTAACTGGCCCTATCCACCCCAGCACAGTACTTCCAGTGACTGTTGCTGGTGTGTATCTCATGTTTCTTTTTGGAATGTGAGCCCTTTGGGGACAGGACTCCATCTTATTTGTTTGTTATTTCTCTTTGTAAACAGCCCTGAGCCATTTTTGGAAGGGCGGTATAGAAATCAAATTAATAATAATAATAATAATAATAATAATAATAATAATAATAATAATTATTATTATTATTATTATTATTATTAAAATTACAACAAAATTCTTGCTCTCCTAATGATCTTCTTTGCTACTCCTTTGCTCATCCAAAGTAGTTATTCTGAAGTCACCCCTCATTTAGGGAATAACTTCTAATTTCCTTTATTGAATTTTGCATAGTGGAAGAAATGAAAGATGTTGGCGCAAATGAAAGAGGAATGTGCCTTCCCATTATGATTTAATTACAATAATATACAGAGAGATTTTAAGTGACCACATTTATGAAGTCGTCTGCTCATATATTTAAATTTCTAAAAGCAGGCGCTGGTGTTGCCATCTAGAGGCAAAGAAGTGAAACTTATTGGGGACATTTTGCATATTTGAAAATTGTCATATAATGAAAAGAACATAGCAAAAAAAAAAAAAGCTTTTATACAAGTGTTTTCAATTAAACTGTTCCACATATATTGATCTGAATTCTTTTAATGCTTCCAAGGAGCACTATGAATTATACAAAGCACTGAAGGTATGCAAAGCAGCTGTGCTTGCTCTGCCAGATGTAAAAGAGGGCTAAGACTCCATCTTCTTTTAATGCTTGCACAGAAAATGGATTTTTGGCAGGTGTGACTTATCATGGGAGGCAGGAAGAAAGCTGCACCTGCTCAAATTCCTTCTTTCAAAAAACTATTTAAAGTTCATATTATTCTTTGCATCTAATCACCATAAAGCCTTTCAGCCTGATACAGGTGAAACTTGGAAAATTAGAATATTGTGCAAAAGTCCATTAATTTCAGTAATGCAAATTAAAAGGTGAAACTGATATATGAGACAGATGCATTACATGCAAAGCGAGATAAGTCAAGCCTTAATTTGTTATAATTGTGATGATCATGGCGTACAGCTCAAGAAAACCCCAAATCCACAATCCCAGAAAATTAGAATATTACATGGAACCAAGAAGACAAGGATTGTAGAATAGAACAATATCGGACCTCTGAAAAGTATAAGCATGCATATGTATTCAGTACTTGGTTTGGGCCCCTTTTGCAGCAATTACTGCCTCAATGCGGCATGGCATGGATGCTATCAGCCTGTGGCACTGATGAGGTGTTATGGAAGACCAGGATGCTTCATTAGCGGCCTTCAGCTCTTCTCTCATCCTTCTCTTGGCAATGCCCCATAAATTCTCTATGGGGTCAGGTCAGGCGAGTTTGCTGGCCAGTCAAGCACAGTACACTGTATACTTTTCGGAGGTCCGATATTGTTCTATTCTACAATCCTTGTCTTCTTGGTTCCATGTAATATTCTAATTTTCTGAGATTGTGGATTTGGGGTTTTCATGAGCTGTACGCCATGATCATCACAATTATAACAAATTAAGGCTTGACTTATCTCGCTTTGCATGTAATGCGTCTGTCTCATATATCAGTTTCACCTTTAATTTGCATTACTGAAATTAATGGACTTTTGCACGATATTCTAATTTTCCGAGTTTCACCTGTATATTTATTCCAAATTGAAATCACACCTTCACCCTCTAGCATTTTTAGAGCAGTCGGGCCATTCTAGAAGTACCCTCACTTTCAGAATAGCCCTACAATACCTATGTACCACCACCTCTCCAGGTTCAAGCTCTGGGAAAGAAAACAGTTGGATGCAGAAGTGGGCTGTGCAGAGCACTGATTGGCTGGGTCTCCCATAATGGCAGCAAGAAACCTCCCCTCCATTCGCAAAGCAAATTTTCACTTTAAAAACAATGAAGGAAGGACAATAGTTAGACAACACATGGGTGTTCATACAGCACCATTAAAACATTTTTGAAAAGTGTACAACCCTCCTAAACAAGTGCCAATATCTGATTTCCTGGTATGGAAGCAGGAACTTTGGTCACCCTGCTGCAGCTGAATTCTATTTTTATCTTATGCCTGCTTTCACTCTTTGTAATTCTTATTTTCTGACACTTAATGTTGCTCAGAGAATCTTGAAAAAATGGTAGACAGCTGTAGAAGTAATTTAAAAAATCCAAATCAAGAGTGTTTGGCTAGAACTTGCGTTGCCAGAATTAGGTGCTCCCAGGGTTAGGTGCCAATGGCAGCTTCCCTGAGGGCTTAGGGAAGCTGAATGTGTGCTGTGTGTTTCCAACAGGACCATGGTGTGAGACTGCAGTCCCAGTCCTGATTGAATCTCCTAATCTTTTTTTTAAAGCCAGAATCATTATTCTGGCTAAAAAAACAAACAAAATGCAAGCTCAAATAATGCATTGACATGATGCACATGACCAATACATTCCTATGTTAACAGCATGAGGGAAATTGTGGGAAATGTTGTTGACTGTTCCTAGGGAATTTTGAACATGTATGTCTTTTTCTAACCCATCTACATTGTATTTCTATATATTATTAGATGTATTTGTTGTAAAGGGGAAAAATTGAAATATGCTAGAAAGGAATACTGGCTTCATCTGATTAGCAAGAAAGTTTTTCTTTCATGGGCAAATAGTTACAACTATTTGGGTAGAACCAAGCCAAAATTAAGCCTGATCCTTAACATGCTTACTGAGTTTAGTGGGACATTTCTCGGTAAGCATGCTCAGGATTCCTTCAGGGTCAGTGTCTGTGGTTGGATGCTGTTGTGGGCCTAGGGCTGTCAGAAGGACCCATAATGAACCCCTAAGACCACATCTGGGTGCATAGGTTTCATGTGGTGATGCTGGCCGAGTGGCTCCTTTGGGGCTGACCCTGGTAGAATGGAGCATGGAGGCATTTTATTATTATTATTTTATTGTATTAATTTATATACCACCTGACTCCAAAGGTTTTAGGCAGTTCACAAAAAGAAACACAAGAACAACAAAATAAAACAAGCTGTTAAAATAATTTTAAAAAATTCAAAGATTACTAAAAGTCTGGCTAAAAACAATGTGTCTTCAGGGTTTTTAAAAAGATGGGTAAAGATGGGTAAAGATAACGAAGGTGGGTAAAGATAATGAAGACATTGAAGTGGTGGATAGCTTCTGCCTTTTAGGATTGACTGTCAACTGTAAAGGATCCAGCAGTCAGGAAATACGCTGTAGACTAGCACTTGGTAGGGTTGCAATGAAGGCCTTGGAAAGGATATGTAGATGCTGTGATGTGCCTACACCTACAAAGATTAGAATCATCTGAACAATAATTTTTCCCGTAACACTCTATGGATGTGAAAGCTGGACTTTGAAGAAGCAAGACAGAAAAAGCATTGATGCTTTTGAACTTTGGTGCTGGAAAAGACTTTTCAGGATACCATGGACAGCCAGGAAAACAAGCAGATGGATCATAGAACAAATCTATCCAGAATTCTCACTCGAAGTACAAATGACCAGGTTCAAACTGTCATACTTCGGACACATTATGCAAAGACCTAGCTCCCTTGAAAAGTCCATAATGCTGGGGAAAGTTGAAGAGGAGAGAAGAGGACGACCAGCAGCAAGGTGGATGGACTCAATTACGACAGCAATGAATGCACCACTGAGAGACCTTAGAGGCCAAGTTGAAGACAGATCATCCTGGAGAGAATCTATTTATGTGATCGCTAAGAGTCGACACTGACTTGACAGCACTTAATCAATGAATCAATCAAAGATGTTAAACTACATATGTCAATAGTGAGCGCATTCCACAGCCCAGGAGCGACTACAGAGGAGGTTCATTCCTTAATCACCACAAGATGAGCTGGTGGCATATGGAGACAGACCTCTGTCAATGACCTTAATGTGCGGTGGGGATCATGCAGAAGAAGGTGCTCTCCCAGGTAACCCAGTCCTAAGTCATTCATTTTGCTCAGGATTTCCTGAAATGTGGAGCTGGCCCTCAGACACACTTATTTCAATGGGAAAATTCGATACCTACTTAATGTTCTGAATTCTCCCATTATAACTGAAACATAAACGTGTTCAGCATAAATCAGATTGAACCAGTGTGGTATAGTGGTTAAAGTGTCAGATGTGGAGAGACCTAGATTCAAATCCCAATTCCGCAATGAATCTCACTTTGTAACCTTGGGCAATCTAGCCATATAGCAACCATATTGAATCATTGTGATAATATTGTGTGTTTTAAGTCTCATTGAGAAATGTGTTTAAAAGGTAGTAAATTAAACAAAGCCTTTCTGAATTTCATTTCATTTATTTATTTGTTTTATATATTTATATTTTATAAATAAATATAAATTTATTTGTGTTTATATTTCTCCAACTACTTGGAGAAGTTGGACCTAACCTCATGCATTGGTAACATCCAGATTGGTCTACTTCAATGCACTCTATGTGGGGCTGCCCTGGAAGACTGTTTGGAATCTTCAAGTGGTAAAGAATGTTGCTGCAAGGATGCTTGTGGGTGCAAGTCGTTTCATTAGTATCACACCCATCCTGTGGCAGTTTCATTGGTTACCAGTCTGCTTCCAGGCTAGATTCAAGGTGCTGGTCTTGACCTTTAAAGCTCTACATTGCTTGGGGCCGGAGTACCTGTTAGACTGCATTCATCCATATCAATCTGCCAGTGCCCTCCATTAATCCTCTCAGGCCCTGCTCATGGTCCCGTCACTAACAGAGGTCCGGTTGGCGGGGACTAGAGACGGCCTTTTTGGTTGTGGCCCCTCGGCTTTAGAACACCCGCCCTGAAGAGCTTTGCCATGCTCCCTCCCTCAGTGTTTTTAAAAAACAACTAAAAACACACCTTTTTAAGGAGGCTTTTTAATGCTCCATCTTTGGTTATGTCTGGTAGTTTCTTTAGTTTTTAGTTTTTACAATTCTTAGTTTTTAGCTTTTAAAATAACTTTTAATTTGAACTTACTACTGATTGTGGTTTTTAACCTGACTTTTTAACTTGTTTACTCAATTTGATTAATTTTATTACTTTTATTGTATATTGTATCTATTTTCTATTGTATATTGTATCGAGCAGTAGTGTACTGGAGGGGTGGGGTATAAATATTTTAAATAAATTATATATATATATATATATATATATATATGAACTCATGCAAGAACTTCAAGACATTTGCCTGGGGAACTAAAATTAATAACGATGCTGGATTTAACAGAGACCTTTATTTCCTATGCTATTATCAGTAGGTGTTATGTTCCTGATATTTAAACCTCTTTGATGTTCTAAAGGCATGATGTTAAAACATTATCCACCTCAAGAGAATGAAATATTTGCATTGTTATTGAATTTTGTATATGCAGGATCAGATTTCAGCCACTTTAGTTCACTTCACTTTCAGTTTTTTTTGTTTCATCTGGAAGAATCTTGTGGAACTCACTAGTTAGTCTATGTATCAGCTTGCCTCGATTTAGTCTCTCTTCTCTGAGATTAACACAGCACTTCTATACAAAACTGGGCCTTAAGATGACATACTCTTGTCTATAACTGGATCATTACATCCTTTTTTAGTTTGATAATTATCCAACTATATATAGTATAGTTTCTTTTGAATGTTTTGTTACTACAAAATCAACCCAAATAATCAATACTTCGGCTAAGCAGAATTATTTTTAAACAGTTGATAAATTATGTGAATGTCACCTTAAGTGGAGCAGTGGGGAAATGCTTGACAAACAAGCAGAAGGTTGTCGGTTCGAATGCTTGCTGGTATGTTTCCCAGACTATGGGAAACATCTATATTGGGCAGCAGTGATATAGGAAGATGCTGAAAGGCATCATCTCATACTGCGTGGGAGGAGGCAATGGTAACCCTCTCCTGTATTCTACCAAAGAAAACCACAGGGCTCTGTGGGCTCCAGGAATCAAAATGAACTTGATGGGACCCTTTACTTTTAGCTTACTTGCATTATCTAGCTCCTAGAAGTTGATTCCAAAGACTATAAAATAAAAAGAAGTGTCTCCAAGAGTTGACCATTCCTTCCAGAATATGAGAAAAGGGGGAGAAATGTTTTAACTTCTCTATAGCTTGATATGCCTTGCAAAATATATCTCACTCAATATGATTGGCAAGATGTTTTTGTCAAAGTTCCACAGGCTCTTCCTACATTTTGTTAAGTCACTGTGATAGATATGTTTGTGTAGCTGTGACAGCACAAACCCAATGTGGGAGAATCAGAAACATGAAGGGGGAAAGTGCGATATCTATTGTAATGTGGAATATTTGACAAGTATATATCCCTATAGTATGAAAATTCCTGGAGCATCCTGAACGTGCAAGACATACGAGTTGAATTTTGTAACGTGACATGTACCTCTCTCCACCTGAGGGTAATGATTGATGAGGTTAAGGAAGAACAAAATACGAACAGCTTCTGAGTGAAACAGACAGAGAAGCTATTCTCACGATCGGGAGAAATTGGGCTAAGGAAGACTAGCCCGATTTCTCCTGATCGTGAGAAGCAACAGGAGCCACATGGCTCCCGACAGCAGCTCAGTAGCAAGCCCACTTATGGAGCCTGCCACTAAACTTGGGTTTCGGGCGTAGGAGTGCCCCAAAAGTGGGTTAGACAGTCATGTGTCTCCACGGCACAGCTCCACGCCACGGGGACTCAGGAGTAGCCCCCTGACGGGGAGGCTACAAAAAGCCTCCCAGTGTCAGGAGACTCCCCAGAATGCCCCGTGCACTTGCATGGGGCATTCTGGGATTTCTGGGGGTCAGGAGGCTCCTGAACCCTGCCACCCCAATTGACTCCATCACGGAGCTGGTAATCATCTGGGCAGCTGATCTGGCCGACCAGGGAGGGCTAGGTGATCATCTGCAAGGAGAATGGGTCAAGCCCACTCTCACCGCAAACCCTATTTTGGTGCTTCGTGCTGCTCATGTGAAGTGCCTCAAAAATACTGGCATGGAGGCAGAGAGAGGAACTGATCTGGAAACTGGTGGGAGGTGCAGGAGACTCTCTATCTATCTATCTATCTATCTATCTCTCTATCTATTGTAGCTTGTAAGAATGCAAGTCTGCTGGTATCTGATGCTCAGCTTATACATAAACCAAATACTATGAACACATCATAAGCCTTCAATGATCTCTCCTACTAAGAAAATCAGAATCTAAATAGCATTGCCCCAGACCTCCTCACCACCTGGGGAAGCAGGGAGTATGTATAAGATGGTGAAGAGGCAATTGTTATGGTAGCTCAAATGTGAAGATAGAAGAGGTTATGAACCAGAAGCCAATGGGCTTCAGTGTATAGCAAGTGACCTGAGGAGACTATAGCCTAAACAGGAGGTTAGAGAAAGGGTTTGAATATATAGATACTCAGCGACTTGCCTGAAGACAGAGGAAGCATGTGGGGAAAATAAAGCAATGATATCCAGAGCCACAAGACTATCCCTGCTATCTGCTAAATCATCTGTAGTCTGTTTATAACACTTTGGGCTGCCAAGCCTGTGGATAAAGGTGGTCTTCCCATTGCTTGTTCCTAAATAGAGCATACAGTAAACAGTGAACTAGTGAACAGTAAACATACAGTAAACAGTGAACCACATAGACTAGTGAAAGCATACAATGGTAACAGTGTTTTCACAGGAAACAGTATGTATGTGAAGGATATATATTTCCAGTATAGAGCTACACTATGAACACCAACAGCCAAACTTAATATCAACAATATGAACACCAACACCAAACTTAAAGTCAAACTAGACAAGACCATAAATGCATTTTATCCAGTGTGTAGATTATTTTTTGTTTCAAAATAGCAGGTACATGAGAACTTGAGATCCAGATAAGGTCTATAGTGTAGAGTTTGGGAGTATTCAACTCTCTTACTGTTACTGTTCTCAGAAAAATACCTGCAAAGCTACTATGGACCTCCTCGATGGGGAAATGGTACAGAGGTAAAGGGTTAATCACTCTATCTGTGCGTGATGGGTTCCATCTAGATCAGCCCCTTTATGCCTATTGTTTTGAAATAAACATAATCCACAAACTAGACATAGATGCGTTTAATACCTTAAAGCTCTTCTCACGATCTGTGAGAAGAGCTTCTTCCGGGTCTGTGGGGAGAGCGGGTTTAGCCCACTCTCCCCACAGATGAGCGGCCACTCATAGCTGGGTGGCTAGATTGGCTGCCCACATGGCTGCCAGCTCCGTCACAGAGCTGAAGGGGGCTGCAGGGATCAGGGGCCACACAGCCCCCAGAAGGTCCAGGATGCCCCGCACGAGCATCCTGGAGAGACCCCCGAGCCCGGGAGGCTGATTGCAGCCTCCTGGTTGGGGGTCTACTAGTGTGTTGCCATGTGCCGCGGTGACACACAAGCAACAAAATGAGGTTAACAGAGTGCTCACTCCGTTAACCTCGTCTTAGGGGAGAGGTAGTTAGGTGGGCTAGCTGCCTTGGGATCACCGGGCTCGCCCACGAGCCCGGTGGTTCCCCTGATCCACGGAAAGCGGGCTAAGCTCCCTTAGCCTGCATTCTGTGGATTGTGGGAATAGCCTCCTTATCTAGTTTGATATTCATAGGGATACTAGGATAATGGTTTGCAGTTTGCAAGCATGCATCTGGTATCACAAAGTCCAGACTTTCTGTATGTAAAAGTACCCAAGGAAGCTGTCAACGTTTGTTTGATCCTTAACTGCAACCCCAACAGGATTGGGGACCCTGGTATCCAATCATGCCCTCAACCCTAGCTCTAACCCCACTCCAAGCCCCATTATCTTCAACTGTATTAGGACACTGTGAACAAGGTGGTTGTAAGGGCAGTATAGAAAATAAATAAATAAATAAACAAACAAACAAACAAACAAACAAACAAATAAATAAATAAATAAATAAATAAATAGTATTTCTTTGTGGTGTGTGTAGCGCCAATTTTTGATGTCATTGATCTATAATTTTTTTAAATAATATAATAGTTTTGTACAATAAAATAAAATAAAAAACTTGTCCCAAAAACCTGTCCCAATGCTAAGCTAGCCCTGACCCTAAGCACCCTGACATTTGGCTCTTTGTTTCTGAGGCAGTATGGACCTGCACTTTGACAACCAGCTGAAGCAGTACATCTGGCCAACAGGCTGGCAGAGGCAGATTCAAGGTCTCAGTAAGTCAAAGAGACATGTATCACTTTTATAACCTATGCACTCTGAACGTTTAGCTTTCTGAGACAGTCTAGGCCTGTAATTTTAAAAACAACAGGCTGACTGAGGCAGATTCAAGGCCTCAGTAAGTCAAAGAGCTTTGTATTAATCTTAAGAACTATGCACTCTGACCTTTGACCCTTGCTTTTTGAGGTAGTTTAAGCCTGCACTTGGACAAACAGCTGAAGCAGTCCATTTAATCAACAGGCTGATACAAGGCCTCAGTAAGTCATAGGACCTTGTAGCACGTTTAACATCTAGGAAACCTGACCTTGAGCATTTGCTTTTGGAGGCAGGGAACAATCAGCTCAAGCAATCCATTTGACAAAAAGGCTTAAGGCAATTGAAGAATCTGGCATGTTTATTGAAGCCTATTTGACCTCCAGATTTGGTTTGATTGGTTCTTTATAAGGGACAATTTAAATGTTATGTTTTCAAGACAAGAAAGCAATTGAATGGCTTTAGTACCTCTGTCCCTCCGTATATCTGTACCTCAGTACGTTATTAAACATCTGCTCAGGTACTGAGTGGCTCTTGAAATGTGTAGGCTATATAACTGAGTAATTATTCAGGCTTTCCATGTTTTAAAAACTGGGGAAATGACTGTTGCATAGAGCAGATCTCTGGTACCTCTTTTGACATGAACTATGGCTTTTTAATTGTGATGAACTGTGCTTGGTGTGCTTACAATGATACTTACCTGTAGCTGAACAGGGATTTGATTTTGTCAACAAGATGTTACAACCCTGCATTTCCATTCGGCTATATGGGAATAGTTAGCAGACAGAATGTATGAACATGACTTTACGAGTTCCAGCAAAGACATAGCAACAGAAATACAAGTAGAATCTTATGAATACTTTGGTCTTCTGGTCTCCTTTACCCTGTGGTGTGAAAGGAACAGACAATGAGGGTATTCTCATGATCACTGGAAAGTGGGCTAAGGGAGCTTAGCCTGCTTTCCAGTCTTTGTGAGAACCAGCAGAATGACAGGTGAACCTGGTGGTTCCCTGGAGGCTAACCCACCAAAGTAGCCCTCCCCTTAGTCCAGGTTAGCGGAGCGAGTGCTCTGCTAACCCTGGCTTCCTGATTGTGTATTGCCATGGTGTGGCTCCATGCCACAGCAACACACGAAGAGATCCCTGGCTGGGAGGCTGCAAGCAGCCTCTCGGGCTCGGGGGTCTCTCCAGCATGCCCCGCACACTTGCACAGGCATCTTGGAACTTCAGGGGGCCATGTGGCCCCCAATCCCCACAGCCCCTGCCGGCTCCGTGTCAGAGCCGGCAGTCATGTGGGTGGCCAATCTGGCTGCCTGGGCTGCTGCCTTGCTCGTCTGCCGGGGGAGCAGGCTAAGCCCACTCTCCCCGCCGAACCCCCTCTGGTGGGTCTCACTGATCATGAGACACCTCATTGATGCACTTTGTAATAGTTAGCCTTCTCTTTACCTGTTTTCCTTTTTTTCTATCCTGGTAGCATTCTTCGGGTGTAGGGGCATTTATTCTGTAATACATTTTAAGTGCAAAGTCGGGGTTTTAAGTCTGTACCTGTTTGGTTTTGGCAGTCTTTTGCCTTTTTTCTCACAAAGAATTGGTGAGCAGGCAGGCAGGAGAGAGATAGCGGCCGCCTGAGTAAAGATTTTTTCTGTGGAAAAGGCATTATCTATGATATAAAGAGACATATCAGTGAATATTTGCCCATGAGGAAGAAGGGTTACCTTGAACCTGGCTCAGAACCCGAGTGGCTGTTGGCTTTGGCACTTCCATTGATTGCCATCTGCTTTCTCACAGTTTTGGCACCTCCATTGATTGCTATCCACTTTCTTATTTGAGGACATTTATACTGGTGGAGTGGACATTTCAATACAACATATTGTGACCTGTATTTGAAGATATTCATCGTTCTAGCATGTGTTGGATTCCCTCTACAGTGAATGTAGTCCCTCTACAGTGGTTCACACCAGCAAGCATGGACATTGGTGGATATTATTCTTTGCAGCCACTTTACTTGCCATCTCCTGATGTATGCTTTTTGTTCATTGTTCTTTTCACTGATTGTTAATGTTATCTTCCATAGTGTTGTGTGATTTTTTTCACTATTTAGATTTTGATTTATGCATTAAAATGTTTTAGTTTATATATTATACTACTGGGCCCGGGCGCAGAACATCTGCGTCTCTGGGCCGAGTGCCGCCGCGGCCGGGCCGAGTGCCGCTGCCACCACCACCGTGCTGCTGGGCTGGACCACCCCCGCCGCCTCACATCTGCGGCCAGGCTGGGGCCCGCCACCGCCGTGGCCTGGCCCATCGCCTTGCCTCCGCCGCGGCCTGGCCTGGCCCGCCGCCTTGCCTCCGCCGCTGCCCAGCCAGCCAATTCTTCTGGGTGCGCCAGGACCAATCAGGTGCCCCCGCAGCCCAGCCAATCAGCTGGGCTGCTGGGACTCATGTTCTAAAGGCACACCCAAGAGAATTATATATAGATAGATATTTTTTGGCATCTTCAGGGGAGGCAATTTTCTAATTGATGGTTTAAACATGCTCCTTTAGAGAGTCCTATATATTTCATACATAGTCATTTGTATTTTTCAGGCCTGACAGGGGAATTTCTTCATTTCTGGTTTCTTGCCCTGTGTGGTCCCCAGTTTTGGCAACTAACCCTAATCCTGACATGAAAGCCTAAACCTAACCCTGCACCCTAACCTATGTTTTTCCAATGGGAGAGTTTCCCTGTATTTTTTTAAAAAATGATTTTTACACCACCCAAACATTCATCTCTGGGCAGATAACAATAACATAAAAGCAAGTTAAAAGCATACACAAAAAACAATTTAGATAATTTAAAATCAAACACAGATTAAAACCTAAAAATTTAAAAAGCTGAAAAAGCTTGGGTGAAGAGGTGGGTTTTCAAATGATTTTTAAAAGATTTCAGAGATGGGGAGGACTGTATTTCAGTAGGGAGCACATTCCACAATCTCGGGGCAGCAACCGAGAAGGCCTACCTCCGTGTGGCCACCAGCCAAGCTGGCAGCAACTGGAAACAGACCTCTCCAGATGACCTCAATGGGTGGTGGGGATCATAATGAAGCAGATGTTGAGGCGGGTCTCACGATCAGTGAGACCCGCTTTGTCCGGGTTAGGGGGGAGAACGGGCTTATTGTCCAGGTTAGGGGGGAGAGCGGGCTAAACCCGTTCTCCCTGCAGACAAGCAGGGCGGCAGCCCTCGGCGGCTGGATCGGCTGCCCACACGACTGCCAGCTCCATGACAGAACCGATGGGGACTGGCAAGATTGGAGGCCACATGGCCCCCAGAAGCTCCAGTATGCCCTGCACAAGTGCACAGGGCATACTGGAGAGACCCCCGAGCTGGGAGGCTGCTTTTAAGCCTCCCAGTCAGGGGTGTTCTCATAAGTAGCTGTGGTGCGGACCTGCGCCGCAGCTACTCACAATCCAAAAAACTGGGTTTGCAGAGCGCTTGCTCCACAAACCCAGTTTAAGGGGCAGGTTACTTGAGCGGGTTACCCACTCAGGAACCACCGGGCTCACAGCCGAGCCCGATGGTTCACACGATGGGACAAAATTGGGCTAGCGAAGGCTAGCCCGATTCTGTCCCATCACGTGAATAGCCTTGTTCTCTTTTGGGGATCTTTATGAATTTTTCTGGGATTTCTCATTTTTGGTGGGATAGTCTGGGCAAGGTCTGCGACCTACTTTGAAAATTGCATTTTTCTTTCATGGTTTGGTCTGAGAGTTTAATGACACTTGAGTGAGTGAGTGAATGAGTAAATGAGGCCCAAGCAGCTTTATATTGTAGATGTGGACAATTAAAGCTTAAAGGGCCAATTTAACTGCAGTTTCAGAAACAGAGGAATGCTTCTTGAGCCACTAGCCACTGAAAATCCCCTAAAATCACCTCACCACTATATGTCCTACATACATTGTGAAATACCCCATGAGATTGCTCTGGCAATACAATTCCCAATCCCATGTATGTGTCAGATGATCCTATGAACAGGACAGACTTTCAGGCCATTAGACTATCTTTTACTAGAAGTGAATAGAATAGTTTAGGCCTTCAGAATAGTTTTGGCCGAATTCTATGTGGATTTAGGAGTTTTGCCCCAGGCTGAAATGAAGTTGGTGTTGGAAGAAATTATATTTAGCAGACTTTATAGCACTTGCTGGGTTCTAGCAGTTCTCTCATGATGCTGGCAACTGTCAACGCACTTTGTGCTTGTGCAGAGGCCCATAAAGTCAACAAGGACTGATGATATTGTCAGCCTATGTCAGGGCTTCTCAACGTGTGGGTCCCCAGATGTTGTTGGACTTCAGCTCCCATAATCCCCAGCCCCAGTGGCCTTTGGTTGGGAATTATGGGAGTTGAAGTCTAATTACATCTGGGGACCCACAGGTTGAGAAGCCCTGGCCTATGTGAATGTTCCAGGTCTTAGGCTAGGCTGATCAAGACTTAGATCTCCTCCACTAGGAGATGGGAAAGTGGCCCTGGCCACTGCCTTTTCAGCTATGGTGACTGAAATGCACACACATGGGATTTGCCAACACTTGCCACTGCATATGTATTGTTTAGTCAACTTAGGACAAAAGATATTACTGAAATAAAAATCAACATGAATAATTTATTTCTAATATAAAGACTAAATGGTGATATGCTGCAATGTATCTAATGTAACTTATACTGTATTATAATATAAATCCTTGAACACATACAAAAATAATAATGCTAAAGCAACAAATATATATACACATTAATAAAATCTTCAAAATAAAGATGATTAATAATAAAGGAATGAAAGTCTAGCCACACAGAAGCCAGAATCTTGACAACCAAAAAGAACCAAATGCACGTCAACCCTTAACAGGTATTATTATTATTATTATTATTATTATTATTATTATTATTAATTCGATTTCAATACCGCCCTTCCAAAAATGGCTCAGGGCAATTTAAACAGAGAAATAACAAACAAATAAGATGGAACCCTGTCCTCCAAAGGGCTCACAATCTAAAAAGAAACATAAGATAGACACCAGCAACAGTCACCCGAGGTACTGTGCTGGGTGTGGATAGGGCCAGTTACTCTCCCCCTGCTCAATAAAGAGAATCACCACGGTAAAAGGTGCCTCTTTGCCAAGTTAGCAGGAGTTCTTCACAGGGGTCTCCAGTGTGGCACAATAATGGGAGGCACAATAAGTTATATTGCAACCACCACCCCCAGATGAAAACAGCAGGCTTGGCATCCTTCAAATGGAGTAAAGCAACTATGCTTGTTTACAGGGGCAGCGCTTCTAGGAAGCAGGGACAGAGGGTCATCTCAGGGGCAGGGAGGAGCACGGGGCAGCAAGTGCCAGGTCCTTCCCAGCATGTGCTACCCAGCCATCCACTGCTGCTGCCCTTCTTTGACTGGCTGGGGCACTGTGCTCATGTTCCCTCCCTCAATGTGCTGGGGTGCACCTTTTCTTCCCAACCCCTCCGACTTGCGCTAGGAACACCCCTGCCTCCACTGCCTGGCTTAGTGGCATAATCTGAGAGTGCACATCTGACTTGGCAGCATGGGCTGGGAATGCTTGCCAAGCATCCGCCTGCAGATGGAGAGGATGTGTCCTATTGCCCTTCACCTCAGAGAGCAAAATGGCTTGGACCACCCTGCTTGTTAAAATAACCCCTTGAAACAGTCAAAAGTCAAAAGTGACAATTTCAAAATTCATGTAAGATGAAATACAAATCCTGCCCGGTGCTTAGGTCTCCTGCAACTTTTTCCTTGTTTATTCGCACATTCATATTGGATCATGGAATACAGTATCCATGATTCTGCATGACTGAGAATACTGCCCATACATGAGGGCATTTGAGGGATATGTAATCCAGTGGCAGCCCAAAATAATCTGGTGCCTGAAGCAGCATCTAGCAAATGCCGCCCCTTCATCCTTATCCCGTGGTGTGGTGGCAGTGCTGAGTTTATGCCCAGCTGGTAGGTTGGTTGGCAAATAGTGGCAGCTCTTTCTCCTCCACCTTCTCCCAGGCTAAACTTCAAAAAGAATTGGGGAAGGAAGTGGAAGTGATGAGAGCTAGAACGGATCCTTCTCAATGACAGCAACAGTGGTAGCAACTGAGTGAGCTGGTGAGTGGGTGAATGGGGGCAGTTGGACTCTCCAAGAGTAGATGTCCCTCAAATTCACCTCCCCCATGCAGTTTTAAGTCCCATAGGTTGCTGCAGGTTGCTGCATGGATGGATCAAACCTAGTATAATCACTATGATCCAGTTGTCAGATGGTCTTTCATATGCACAATTCATTCACTGCAAAACTTGGCTCATAAAAGAAGACTTTTGTGGTTAATCAGTGAAATAGCCTGAATATACAGATATTTCCACAGAAATGCTCTGATGGGTTTTGCCCCATCCCTACTAAAGATGCAAATGAATAATTGGAACAGCAATATTCTGTCTGTGTCCAATGAATTCAATGTGCAGCATTGCATTTGCCTCACAGAGAGAATTTATTACTGATAGGCCAAACTCCACAGTACGATTTATAGATGAGCTTTCTAAATCCCATGGATTTTGTTTTATAAAGAAAGCCATCATTGTGAGAATTATGGACACAAAACCTGATTATAATCAGTATTACCCACATGTTAATTAGCTAGTAAAATATTCTGTGTACATAAACATCAGTTAAGGTAATTGCTACGTTGGTCATCAGGCAAGGAATAGCTTCTCGAGTGCAGTGGTTTATTGTCTTGCTTCACACACTGTATCATTGTAAAGATGTGAAGTGTGGAAATCAGGAGACACATTTATCAATAGGACATGACTTGTGAGAAAAGTTATTTTGGGTTTCACTGATGTGCAGATATTTGTGTTTCCATGGAGTTCAAATGGGTAAGTATCAGCTGTAGACAATTCTTCTCTATACAACTAGACTCCAAAATCTATATAAGCTACTCGCCAGGAATCGACACCAACTCGACAGCACACTTTACCTTTACCTGTACTTCTGGGCCAATCAAGTCATACATATTTGACCGATTAAAAGAGTTAAATAGATTTTTTCCAGAACTTTCAGGAAGGTAGATTTATGATAAACTTTGGTAAGAGCAGTTTGACAATGGAACCAATTAACAAGACGAGCAGGAGGCTCTCACTCATCAAAGCTCTTCAAGCAGAAGTTAGGCAGCCATCTGTTGGTGATGCTCCAGCTCTGCATTTTGGCCACTGAAAAGGAGATTGGACCAGACAACATTCTGTGAGGCTTAAAATGGCGTCCATCCACATTCTGTGCTGCATTTGTAACATTAACAGATACTTGAATACTGGGAAAGCTCACAAGGGTACTATTTAGTGTCACATGTGGAAATGGTATGCATGTTTACAGAGGAATCCTATAGATCAGAGATTCTCAACGTTGGGCCCCCAGATGTTATTGGACTTCAACTCCCATAATCCCCAGCCCCAGTGGCCTTTGGCTGGGGATTATGGGAGTTGAAGTCCAATAACATCTGGGGACCCAATGTTGAGAATCCCTGCTATAGATGCTAACTCAGGTGAGTTCCACTGTGTTCAATGAGTCATTCTCCTAGTAAATGTTTTTAGGACTTGCTTCCATGTAAACATGTTGAGGATTGGTATACTATATACTACTAGGTAGTAGTAGTAACAATCGTAATTATCACCCATGCAAGTACCCTGTAGTTTTCTTTTTGTATACAGAGCCTAAATGATTATACTTATTTAACTTGTCATAATAAACTAACAACATGAAGGAACAATGGTCATTTGATTAGCAAATCCCTATGAGGCATTTTAAAACCTCTGCCTGATTGCTGATTTCCACTTAGTTTGCATAGTTTAAATTGAATAATCTCTTTTCTCTTTGGGTTCTGTTGAGACTCAGTAGCAAATATTACTGGTAAGCACATATTTGTTTAAAGCTGTTGCTTTAAGAATGAGAAAACAGAAAAGAGATTAGTTCTCTAAACATTTTGTTCGGAAAATCTCACAATGAAGCCAAATGTTTTCAAATCAGTCTTCATTTTAAAGCTTAGATGTGTATTTTATTAAAGCTCTTCATTATATTCTTGAGTGTAAAGCATCTGGAGATTTTTTCCAGCACATATAGAAAAGCTCGCTTGGACTTTAAATAATTTCCAATACACTCAGAAACATCCAGACTAATGACTAAGTCCCATTGAAATTAATGGGCCTTAGTCATAAATTAAATAAATTAGTCATAACTAACTTGTCCCATTGATTTCCATGGTACTTAGTCATGACTAACTGGTTTGGATGTAGCTCCATCCAGAGCAACATGCAACCCATGTTTGACCTATAAAGAACACTGGAATGGAGAACCCTATGTAGATATCAGAGATGATACAGGACTTTTAAATATCACTATCGATTACAGGAATTTGTTTTCAACACTTTAACTGAAAGCACTGCATATTGAAAGTTCACATTTGTTCTTTTCAACGTATTTAACAGGCTGAAGTTGAATCCAAACAAGACAGAGGTACTGTCTGTAGGGGGGTCGGGATCTGAGAGATAGTTTAAATCTGGATGGGGGTTACACTCCCCCTAGAAAATCAGGTTTGTAGTCTGGGAGTGCTCCTGGATCCCAGCTCTCCCTGGTTTCTCAGGTTGAGGCCATGACAAGGAGGGCTTTTTATCAACTTCAGCTGATAAAATGTTTTTGATAAAAATTGATGCCAGATACGGTCATTTCTGGAGGAAAATGACCTTAAAATGGTAGTACATATACTGGTAACCTCTAGGCTTGATTACTGTAATGCACTTTTCATGGGGCTGCCTTTGTACGTGGTTCAGAAACAACAATTGGTACAGAATGCAGCAGCCAGATTGGTATCTGGGTTCACCCAAAGGGACCATATAATACCGATTCTAAAAGAACTGCTCTGGCTGCCAAGATGTTTCCAAACCAAATACAAAGTGTTGGTTATTACCTAGAAAGCCTTTAATGGCTTGGTCCAGGGTACTTAGAGAGCACCTTCTCTGTCATGAACTCTGTCACCTATTAAGATCATCTGGAGAGGTCCAGTTACGGTTGCCACCAACTTGTTTGGTTGCAACTTGGGACCAGGCCTTTTCTGTGGCTACCAGGGCTTTTCTGTGGCTGCCCCAATGGAATGGAAGGGCTTTGGAATGCACTTCCTGCTGAAATAAAAGCATCTCCTTCTCTGTTTGTTTTTAGGAGGACCCTGAAGACAAACCTATTTCCAGAACCTATTTAAATTTTAAAGTTAACGATTTTAATGTCTTTTTATCTATTATGATTTTTATCTGTTTTATGAATTTTAAACATTTTATATTTAATATTTTGTTTTAATTTGTACACCACCTAGAGATTTCTATATCAGGCAGTATAGAAATCCAATAAAATAAATAAATTTATATACACACAAATCCTGCAACTATACTGAATGGTAGGATGCTCAAGGGAATTTTCTCCTTGTTGTTCCTAAGGGGTAAGCTACATTTATTTGAAAGTTTATATCCTGCCATTATATTAAAATATGCTCAAGGCAGGTTGTAAGTACAAAGTTTTTAAAAAGAGGCTGACATTCTGACTTACACAGTGCTTGCAGTGCATGAAGAAGCAGTGCAGCTGTTGAAGAGTTTCTGACTTTTGCAACACCACTGCTTGTGTGGGGGTGCAAATTCACCTGTATTCCCATTCCTCAGAAGCAGCTGTGCCACCAGAAAATATGTCCTTGAGGGCTGTGCATATTTTCAGGGCATATTTTCAGGTGGCACAACTGCTTCTGGGGGAAGGGAAATTTGCTCCCCTGTGCAGTCACAGCTGCTGAGTCTGTTGAACCTATTTGCAGCATGTTCACATTGTGCCCATGTTGCATTAATCATAATGTTTGTTTGTTTGTTTGTTTATTATTTAGTCCATTTGTATACCACCCTATACAAAAATGTCCCTGGGCAGTTCACACTATAAAACCATTAAAACATTAACATAATTAAAACAATTTAAAATACAATAAAATTCTAAAAACTGAAGCTTTAAAACTATAAACTAAAAGCCTGGCTAAGCAGGTATGTTTTCAGGTTCTTTCAGAGAAGGGGAAACTCTAATTGCATTAGGAAGCACATTCCAAAACCCCAGGGCTACTCTAGAAAAGGCCCGGTTTTGAGCTGCCACCAACTGAGCTGATGGCTACTGCAAGCGGATCTCCCCAGATGATCTTAACAGGTGGCGGGGGTGGGGGTGGGTTGATGAAGAAGAAGGCACTCTCTTAAATACCTCAAACTCAAGCCATTTACGGCTTTACAGGTAATGGCCAGCATTGTGTATTTCGCCCGGATATTTATTGGAAGCCAATAACCGGCTTATAGAGAGCATTCCTGACCATTACCTCAGCCTAAGAAATCAGGGAAAGGTTTGGATCCAGAAGTACTCCCAGACTACGTACCTGATTTTTCTGAGGGAGTGCAACCCCATCCAGAACAGGAAGATCTAAACCACTGCCTAAGTCTCAACCTCCCACAATGAGCAACTCCATCTTGCTTGGATTCAGCCTCAGTTTGTTCTCCCTCATCCAGCCCATTGCTGCCTTCAGGAAGGCATTTAGGGAAGTTAGGCCATTTCCTGATTATGCTGACATGGAGAAATAGATTTGGGTGTCATCAGCATACTGATAACACCCTGCACCAAATCCCCAGATGATCTCTCCCAGGGGTTTCATGTAGATGTTAAAAAGCATTGGAGACAGTGAGGCTATTCACACGATGGGAGAAATTCGGGCAAGGAGAGGCTAGCCTGATTTTCTCCCATCATGAGAACCACCAGGCTTGGCTGCGAGTCCGGTGGTTCTTAAGCGGGTAACCCGCTAAACTACCCCTGCTTTAAACCAGGTTCGCAGAGCGAGTGCTCCGCAAACCTGGTTTTTAAAATTGTGGGTTGCCGCACCGTGGCTCTGCGCCACACCAACTCTTGAGGAGACCCCTGACTGGGAGGCTGAAAAGCAGCCTCCCAGCTTGGGGGTCTCTCCAGCATGCCCTGCGTGCTCACGTGCTCACGCAGGGCATGCTGGAGCTTCCAGGGGCTGAGTGGCCCCTGAACTCCCAAGCCCCTGCTGGCTCCGTGATGGAGCCAGCAGTCATGTGGGCAGATGCTGTGGCTGCCCGGAGCAGACTGACTGCTCGTCTGCAGGGAGACGGGGCTAAGCCCACTCTCCCCACTAACCCTCTCCAAGTGGCTCACACTGATCGTGGGAACCGCCTCAGTGTGTAGCCTCGTGGGACTCCATACCACAGCTCTTGTTTTGAAGAGCAACAGTCTCTTCAAAGCTACCCCATCTGGAACCTACCCAAGAGGTAGGAGCAGAACCACTGCTGAGCTGTGCCTCCCACACTCAACCCCTTCAGGCGCCCCAGAAGGATACCATGGTCAATGATATCGAAAGCCGCTGAGAGATCCAAAAGGAGCCACACTCCCCTTGTCAATTCCTAATTGGAGATCACCCAACAGGCTGACCAAGGCCATCTCAATCCCATAGCCTCTCCAAAAAACAGTTTGAAATGGGTCCATATAATCTCCTTCCTCCAAGACAACCTGGAGCTGAGACGCCATCATCCTCTCAATCACCTTACCCAACCATGGGAGGTTGGAGACAAGCCTATAATTGCCTAATTCTGAGTGATCCAATGCAGGCCTCTTCAACAGTGGTCTAATTGCCTCCTTGAGACAAGGAGGCATCCTACCCTCCTTCAGAGAAGCGTTAAAGCTCTTAACAATATCCACTTCAGTAACCTCACTGATAGATCATATAAGCCATGTTGGGCAAGGTGAAGGGGACAGGTGGTAAGGTGCAGTGTCCCAAGTATCTTGTCCACATCTTTGGAAGTCACAAACAGAGATTGATCCAATTTACTGTTGACCAGTAAATTTAAAACAGAACCAAAACAACTATAAATTCAACTACAAGAGAGAGAAAATCAAGAGTTAACAGGCAACCACAATCAAATCAAATAGCCTTTAAAAGAGTCAGATTTGTGCTGCTCACTGAAAGACAAGCAGTGAGGCAGGCAAATGAGTCTGCTTTATGGGGGCATTCCATAGTTTGGGCACCACAGTTGAAAAGGCCCTATTAAGTGGAGCACCCAGACTCCTACAGAAGGAGCTGATCACTGAGATAGCCTTCTACCAATCTATTTACATCCTTAACAATTAAGACCAACATTTTGAATTGATCCCAGGAATACATTGGTAATTGGTGTAGCTGAAAGAACACTGGAACATTATGAACTTAGCACTGCATCCCAGAGAGCAGTCCGGTTTCTACATTTTATTTATTTATTTATTGTTGCATTTCTATACCGCCTTTCGTTAAAAGACAACCCCAAGGCAGTTTACAAAAGTTAAAAACACACAATAAAAAGGCAATAAAACATCAAGCTAAAAAAAATAAAAACATATAAAAAAACAGGCATAAAAACAATACAAGTAAAAACACACAGAACCAGCAGTAAAAGCGATTATGTAAAAGCCTGGGTAAAAAGCCAAGTTTTAACAAGCTTTCTAAAAGCCGTGATGGAGTCCCAGGAGCGAATGGCCACTGGGAGAGCATTTCAAAGTCTAGGAGCAGCAACAGAGAAAGCCCTGTCCCCAGTGCATGACAGCCGGGCCTCTCTCATTGTCGGCACCCGGAGCAGGGCCCCCGCAGATGTCCTCATCAAGCGGGCAGCAACCCTTGGAAGCAGGCAGTCCCTCAAATACCCCGGGCCCAAACCGTTAAGGGCTTTAAAGGTCAAAATCAGCACCTTGAATTGGACCCGGAAACGAACCAGCAGCCAGTGCAACTCTTTCAGAATGGGGGTGATGTGCTCCCAACGGGCAGCTCCGGATAAAACTCTCGCTGCCACATTTTGCACTAGCTGCAGTTTCTGGATATTCTTCAAGGGCAGCCCCACGTAGAGCGTGTTACAGTAATCCAGCCGCGACGTGACTAAGGCATGGGTAACCGTGACCAGATCTGTCTTCTCGAGAAAGGGACGCAGCTGGTGCACTAGCCAAAGCCGTGCAAAGGCACCCCTGGCCACCGCCTCCACCTGAGCTTCCAAAAGCAGAGCTGGGTCCAGTAGTACCCCCAAGCTGCATACTTGCTCCTTCAAGGGGAGTGCAACCCCATCCAGAACCAGTAAAATCTCCTCATCCCGATTGGCTCTCCTACTGAACAAGAGTACCTCCGTCTTAACCGGATTCAATTTCAGTTTATTAGCCCACATCCAACCCATCACGGCCTCCAGCCCTCAATTCAGGACATCCACCGCCTCCCTAGGATCAGATGACAAGGAGAGATAGAGCTGAGTGTCATCTGCATACTGCTGACAACTCAGTCCAAGTCCCCAGATGACCTCTCCCAGCGGCTTCATGTAGATGTTAAACAGCATGGGAAACAAGACCAATCCCTGCGGGACCCCACAGGCCAATGGCCACGGGGCCGAGCAGTAGTCCCCCAGCACCACCTTCTGGACCCTCCCCCCAAGAAAGGACTGGAACCACTGCAACGCAGTGCCTCCAATTCCCATACTCGAGAGGCAGCCCAGAAGGATACTGTGGTCTATGGTAACGAACGCCTCTGAGAGGTACAGCAGAACCAACAGGGACGCACTCCCCCTGTCTAGTTCCCGGCGTAGGTCATCCAGTAGAGCAACCAAGGCTGTCTCAGTCCCATACCTGGGGCGGAAGCCAGTTTGAAAAGGGTCCAGATAATCCGTATCATCCAAGACCCTCTGCAGCTGGGACGCCACCACATGCTCCATCACCTTGCCCCAAAAGGGAAGGTTAGACACAGGTCTATAGTTGTCCAGGTTGGAGGGATCAAGGGAGGGCTTTTTTTAATAGTGGTCTTACCACCGCCTCCTTGAGGCACGATGACATCCTGCCCTCCCTTAATGAAGCATTAATTATCACCTCCAGCCATCTGCCTGTCCCCTCCCTGGCAGCTTTTGTTAGCCATGAAGGGCAAGGGTCAAGAGTGCACGAAGTCGCCCGCACACTGCCCAGGATCTTGTCCACTTCCTCAGGCCGCACCAACTGAAAAGAATCCAATACAACGGAACCAGATGGTACCAGAGGCACGTCTGCCGGAACTGCCAAAACTCTGGAGTCCAGATTAGCACGGATGCGAGCGACTTTATCTGCAAAGTGACAGGCAAACCGATCACAAAGAGCTGTAGATGACTCCTCCCCCATTGTCTGGGGGGATGTGTGGAGCAAGGTTTTTACCACACGAAACAGCTCTGTTCGTCTGCACTGAGCAGACGCAATGGAGGCAGATAAAAAGCATTTCTTTGCCACCCCCACCACCACGGCATAGTCCCTAAAATGGGCTCTAGCCCATGTTCGGTCGGATTCATCACGACTCTTCCTCCAGCGTCGTTCCAGCCGTCGCCCGAGTTTCTTCATTGCCCTAAGCTCTGAGGAAAACCAAGGAGCAGATCGGGCTCCACCAAGCCGGAGAGGGCGTTTAGGAGCAACCGTGTCAACAGCCCGGGCCATCTCTCCATTCCAGAGATCAACCAGGGCCTCGACAGGGTCACCAGCTCTGGACACTGGAAACTCCCCAAGGGCCATCTGGAATCCAAGCAGATCCATAAGCCTCCGGGGGCGGACCATCCTAATCGGCCCACCACCCCTGCAGAGGGCAGATTGAAGCTTCCAAACTCTTTTCAAAGGCAACCTGATATAAAGCATCCAATGATAATCCAGCCTGGATGTATTGAAGGGCATCGATTACCATGGCCAGGTTCAGTTTCTACAGGTCAGAACACAACCGCCAAAGCTTCTGAAAAGTTGTTCTGGCCACCACTATTATCATGACAAACATAAACAGAGCAGATCCCCACCATATTATACAAAGGTCATTTAATAAAGAATATATAACAGACACTAATGATGTACGGGAATAGTAACTAACTATTCCTGCTAAATGGGCAAAGAGGCACCTTTTACCGTGGTGATTGTCTTTATTTAGCAGGGGGAGAGTAACTGGCCCTATCCACCCCCAGCACAGTACTTCCAGTGACTTTTGCTGGTGTGTGTCCTATGTTTCTTTTTAGAATGTGAGCCCTTTGGTGACAGGGAGCCATCTTATTTGTTATTTCTCTTTGTAAACCGCCCTGAGCCATTTTTGGAAGGGCGGTATAGAAATCGAATAATAATAATAATAATAATAATAATAATAATAATAATAATAATAATTATTATTATTATTATTATTATTATTATTATTATTATCCTTTATATTAGCATGCAAGATGTCACATGATGGAAATCTGACTTACAGAACTAGATGTATTCCAATGGAAGAGTAGTTCAATCCATTATATATAAACCCATTCAATCTGTTTAATACAAGCCAACATTATCCATTCAATCTGTTTCATACAAGTCCACTATGGTGACCTCCATTTCAATCTTGATCATTATCAAGTGGAGAACTGTCTTAGAAAGTCCCATATTCTTAACAGCACTGGTAGCATTAGTCCAAATACACAAGACTCCAGTAGTGTATGGAACCACCTCTTTTACTTCAAAAAGACTTACTGAAGTAACCAGCTTACTGTAATGTTCTAATAAGGCAGCTACCTTATTAAGCATATGGAACATTCTAAGACAGTTCTCCACTTGATAAAGATCAAGAGTGAAACAGAGGTCACCAGGTCACCATAGTGGACTTGTATGAAACAGATCAAATTGATTTTGTGGACTTGTATTAAACAGATCGAATAGATTTCTATGTAATGGATTGAACTATTCTTCCATCAGAATACATTTAGGTCTATAAATGTGGTTTCCATCAAGTGACATCTTAGGTTGAATCTTTGTTCCATCTCATGTGTTCCTATTTCTGTACTATTTTTGCATGTTAATATAAAAGATATTTATTTACTATTCCCTTGCATCATTAGTGTGTGTGTGTGTGTGTGTGTGTATGGCTTTTGTATAATATGGTGGGGATTTGTTTGGTTTTAGTTTGTCTTATACAGAGAGCCCCTGGTGGCGCAGTGGTAAAACTGCCGCCCTGTAACCAGAAGGTTACAAGTTCAATCCTGACCAGGGGCTCAAGGTTGACTCAACCTTCCATCCTTCCGAGGTCAGTAAAATGAGTACCCAGAATGTTGGGGGCAATATGCTAAATCATTGTAAACCGCTTAGAGAGCTCCGGCCATAAAGCGGTATATAAATGTAAGTGCTATTGCTATTGCTATATCACATTATGCATAGTTTATCTTTGGTCACCACTACTATCCTGACATCTGAAATTAGTCCTGCATCTAGAGGTATTCTCAGTCTGATCTTTCATGTTGAGTCCATCCAAAACAAGCTTAACACCTACACCTGCATCAGTAGAATCCCATAATCAATAGTACCTCTGTGGTTTTTTAGATGAAAATTTTAGCTCATTTGCCCACACCCAGTCCATCATCAACCCCAGAAACCAACTCAGAACCTCTTTCTCATCTTTCAAAGCAGAAGAAATAAAAGATAGAGCTGAGTGTCATCTAAATCTACCCAGTGGTTTAATTGATATTAAAAAGCATGGAGAAGACTGAATCCTCTAATACCCCTTTAGTACTCAGACCAAAGTAGTTCCAATACCATATTCTGTATATGACCGTTGAGATGAGACTGAAACCACCAAAGTTTCTCACTTTCATGTTACAGTCCCAAGATTTTATCCAGAAGACAGATAGTATTACTTGTCAATGTAAGGTATTGGGAGCAAAAGAGAGCCAGCATGGTGTAGTGGTTAGAGTGCTGGACTAGGACCAGGGAGACCTGAGGCAAGGAATGGGTCCTTGGGCATGTGCGACCTATCCAATGTGAAATGGAAGCTCATGTCTGAGATGGTGTTGGCACTCGAGCTATTCCTGTTTGCCATGAAGAGCTTGTGTGGCGACACCACTCTTCTGAGTCAGACCCTGTCCACGGCTCTTCTCCTGGAGAAGCTGATGGGTGAACTCCAGAACTTGCTGGCCACGCCAGAGGGGTGTGCTCTGGCTGGAAGGTTTAGGACTGGGGTTGTCAACAGGCTGGTTTATGAGTTGGGTGACCAGGAGGAGTATGTCCTGGCTTGTCTCTGTGACCCGACCATCAAGGGCAATGTCACAAGGGCATGTGTGGCCCGGGACACACACAGGCTCAGTGCACAGGCGCGCGGCCTCCAAAATGGTGGCCGCAACACCAGGAGAAGGCCAAAAACCGGCTGAATAGCACCTGACAGGCGAAAAGCCAGCTGAACTGGCCAGAGGGGGGCATGTTGAAGGCTGGCGGGGGGGAACCTCCACAGACTCCCCCCTCCCACTTCCAGCAATTCCCCAGAGGGGAGTAAAGGTAAAAAATATTCTTTTAAAGACAGTTTAACGTTCTCAACAGGACCCCCCACTGAACCAGGGGGGTTTTGACGGGGTGCTGGACTGAACCGGTATGGTCGGGTTTGAGTCCAGTCTGGACTCGAACCGAACCAGGCCAGTTGGTTCAGTGCACATCCCTATTCAGTGTCTGCTTTTCAAGCTAGGAATGGCTTGACCATATTCTACTGCAGTGAATAAAGGGGCAGAGTGGAGGGAATTAAGTTTTGATAAAGTTGTGAAGCAAGTTCTTCCTCTTCAGAATAGTTTTTGGATTCTCTGAATCCAGAACCATAATTGCTCTACTCAACTGACTCCTTGGAGTGCTTTAGTGCTGAATCTTTCAGAGTGACTATATTGGATGTGATGCCATAGAAGAGCAATACTAACAGTACTAGGGATATTGCAGGAATAGTGCCATCTCTAAATCTTTGGGAAAGCACTAATGCAGATGTCTTTGTAGAAAAACATGAAATATTAATGTTAGATAGTTTTCCTTTCTCTCCCCAACCATGGCAAGAAGATAGAACTAAAAATCTTCAAAACTTGAGAGAGAATAGCTCAAGATAAATAAGAGTTTGTCAGGTGTGTGAATGGAATAATATATCATATTCCCAGATGAGAGTTAATATGTTCTGGGAACAATTAGTTCATGACCAACTTTTTGTACATTTCACACTGCCAGAATCTCATGACAACTTTGCTTTCAAAATAATTGCAGTCTATTAATTATTAACAAGATTTAACACCTGTTCATGTTTTGTCAATTAAACTGACAAAAGTGGTAGGTTACAGGATTGTGTTATTGTTTCTTTTTGTTCTCAAATAGTAGTGCTTTCCTGCTTGGGAATGTGTTCTGTTGAAATACTGTTTTTCTTGCTCTACTGCATTCTTTCTGAATGAGAAGATTCCTTGAGGAGACCCAACAGGGCACCTTAAAAGATCTAGACACCTTCAGAAAGATGCATTTGTGTGCAGGGGTGTAGCTATAATTGAGCAGGTGGATTCAAAGAACCCAGACCCTCGAGCTCCTGAGGGCTTCCCACCTCCACCTCCCTATCTTCTTCATCATCTCCCTAACTCCTAGGTGGCCTGTGTTCACCCCTCTCTCTGGCTACGCACGTTTGTGTAGTTAGTGTCTTCATTGGGAGTGTTGGGATGGGAGTGAGGATGAGAATGTACAGATGGCTACAATGTGACACTAGAGTTCAAAATACTGCCTGACTGCTCTTAAGCAACAGATGCCCTTTTCTAGTTGGAAATAGCAACTGTCACCAGGAGTTGACACCGACTCGACGGCACACTTTATCTTTACTTTAGATTAGTAATTTGGTCTATGCATTAAGGACTAGTTTATTTTGGAAGGGATGTTTGGTTCTAATGGGTTGTAATAAAGAATGAAAAGAAAATTTCAAGATGTTCTCTCCTAACTTTGAGCAAAAGCTATTGTTTAATCTTATTCTCACACTTCCATAAATATCTCAAAGATGTTTATATTGAGGTTTTGTTGATGTGCACATGTATTTAAATTTAATCAGTTAATGAATTTGTTTAAAGCCAGATGGTTACTCAACTAAAATTCTCTTAATTGGTTGACAGTCTTAATTGGAATGCTGTGAAACATGACTGAGCCTAACTGCAGAAAACCAACAGAAAGTGAGCAGATTGTTGAGAGACCCACCCAAATTCATTCAGTAAGCAGATGAGTGATTTTTACATCCACACTTAAACCTCCTGGCTCCGGGGGTCTCGCCAGCATGCCCTGAGTGCTCACGCAGGGCATGCTGGAGCTTCCAGGGGCCGATCGGGGGCCAATTGGCCCCCGCTCCCCCCAGCCCTCGCCAGCTCCATCACAGAGCCGACAATTGTGTGGGCGGCCAATCTGGCCTCCCAGGGCTCCTGCCCTGATCTTCTGCGGGGACAGCAGGCTTAGCCCGCTGCGTCCGCTGAGCTGCACTGAGCTCACTGAGCATGAGACCTGGCTCATGAGCTCAAGGCTCATTACAGATGGGCTCAACTGTTTTGCTTGAGTGCTTGTTGCAAGGTAACTCTCCATGCTCTAAATCAGAGATTCTCAACGTTGGGTCTCCAGATGTTATTGGACTTCAACTCCCATAATCCCCAACCCAAGGCCACTGGGGTTGGGGGTTGTGGAAGTTGAAGTCCAATAACATCTGGGGACCCAACATTGAGAATCCCTGCTCTACATTACAAAGTGCTATAGAGGTAACCTTTTAACTACAAAGTGCTCATGTCAGTGGGCCCCCAAAAGCTATTAAAAACATTGTTATACATGTATATTTATGAGAAGGTTGTTTTTCGTTAGCTGATTGTAGCTTGTACCGTCCTGAAATTGAAAACTAATGCAGCATTTGTCAGGTGGCATTCTTGAAACAAAAACTTCTCAAACTCAGTGACTCGCATCTGATACAGATTTATGAAGGTGAAGCAAGAGCTCCAGCCTCTCAGGGAGCCAGAACACTTGATGCATTGTGTGGTAGCCCAGCACCCAGGGAGTTGGACGGGGAAGCTTTTAAGGTGGATAGCAGCAAGGAATCAGCTGAAGCAGCTTGTGATATCCTATCACAGCTTGTGAACTGTTCTGTAAAAACACTTGGACTAATTTCTACTGCTTGACCAAGCTTCATGGATTTGCCAAAGGTATTGATTGCTTACTGAAAAACACAAAACCCAAACACAGAAGCTAGAGATTTGACTATTTGGAGGGGGAGGAGAAGGTCGTGCCATCAGCGTCTGACTGGGGGCACTGAGAGGGCACTGAGAGGGCACTGATTCACAGCTGAGCAAGGGTTTGATCCTGGACTGACTCAAACACAAAGATATTACTACATCACAATAACGCCTTCAAAACGTATTGAGGCAGCAGTAGCCCACCTGTCTCCCACTGAGCGAGAGCACAGGCAGCAACCACAACACTCCACTGAGTTTACATAATTTTACAGCAGCCACAGCAGCATTCTGGACCAGCTGAAGCTTCTGAACTGTCTTCAATGGCAGCCCCACATAGAGCACAATCTGGACGTTACCAAAGCATGAGTGATTGAGGTCAGGTCCAACTTCTCCAAGTAGGGTTGCAGCTGGCGTACCAGTTTCATTGGGTCTAAAAACACCCCCCCCCAGCTGAGGACTTTGTCTTTCAGAGGAAGTGTTACCCCATCCAATACCAGATTTGCTTCACTACTCGGATGGTCAGTTTTACAAACCCAGAGCACTTCCGTCTTACCTGAATTAAGTTTCAGCTTGTTTGCCCCCATCCAGAGCAGAATAGCCTCCAAGCCCTGGTTCAGAGCATCCACTGCCTCCCTGGTGTCTGCTGATTTAAAAGATAGGTAGAGCTTCCCCCAGGCCCTTGGGCCAGCCTGCCCTATATAGGAGCAGGACCCAGCCACAGCAGCAGAAACAGCCCAAGGAGATCCAACACACCTGAGGAAAGGTGGGGCAAAGACAGAACAGTCAGTGCCCCACCCAAGCTGTTCCCTTCTTTCTTCTAACCCCCATGTGGTAAGCACCCTTGCTCTGGGCCATCCGAGCACCCCCCAAGTGCAATTATGGGGCTGTTGAAACCTCCATTCTTCCCTATGGAGAAAAACTGTAAAGCCACTTGTGGGGTGCTGGGGTGGCCCAGAGTGAGTGGTGGTCTAGTGCACAGAGGGTCTGGGTCCAGTTCAGACTTGAACCTTGCACATCCCTACCAATAACCCCAGAATGCAAGTGGCCACTCCATGTGATGTTGACTTCTGGGAAAGTCAGATTTACAGCCACAGATGCAGCCCCAATCCTAAATGAATGGATAGCAAAAGTCCAAGAGAACAACCTGAACAGCCAATTAGGAGCAAGAGGGAGGACAGCAGGGGGAGGGGGAACCTCCGCAGACCGCCACCCCCACCTCGAACAACTCCCCCAGAGGGGGTAAGTGCTTAATTCTTTAAAAAAAAAACATGAACCCCCGGTGGAGACGTTGAACCCCTTTGCACACCCTAGTTATGGGCATTTTGTGTGTTTGTAATTGGTTACTACTTTTGTTCCTTTTCTGACAGGTCCCAAGATGCCCTGTTAAAAGGCCAGGGTTATCATCATGGGCCATTCAATAGGTTGCTTGGAGCACAAGAGGGGTGTGTGAGACGGAATTTGGGACCCAGTTCAGGCTGAGCCAGCACAACTTGATCTTGTGGATTGGTAGGAGGGGCATGGTGCCCCAGCAATGCTGGCCAACTGTGTGGTAGTTTGGAGGCTAATCTGCTTCCTGCAGTTATGTTGTTGCATTCAGTGGGAATGATTTAGTTCATAGGTCAGGACTGGCCATTTCCCATTAGTTTGAGAGGGAACTTGGGACCATTCGCATCCCATCCCAAGCTGTTTGGGGCGGATTGTGTGCATTCGACCCCCTGTGGTTCTGATGTGTTTTTAGCAGATCTGAGGAGAGTATTGGTAGTAGTTTTGTGGGATGGTGGGTGGTGATGGGGTCAAGCTAGGCTAACCCCTTCTCATGGCAGGTATAGTGTGGTTTCTTGGATAACTGAGTTCTGGTGAGCACCTTTCAGTCACGCGTTTGTCATAAAGAGAAGTTTTTGCCAGTCTCTAGAGGCTTTCTGGCTCAGGGAGTGCTTGTTGATGGCTTACTCCAACCTGCTAATAGAATCAACACCCTCTAAGGCTTTCCGGCTTGAGGATGGCGAATCCTATGGCAGGTGCCTGCACATTAGGTGCAGGTGGCCTTGCGCCTGATGGTGCCTGGAGCAGAGTTGTCTCGCCCTAGGTATTAGTCCGGTTGGCTTGTACATAAGCAGCAAATCTTTGGAACCACATTGTTGGGGGTGGAGCACTAATCCTCTCTCTTCTCATTATTTGCAATTAATAAAGTTGTGCCTCTATTTTTAATCCATGATTGTATATCCTGTCTTTATTGTCCAGGTGCAATGGCAGATTGCTGCATGAAACCTGACATGTCAAAGTGCTTACTACCTTGCTGATGTCAGCCTGGAGAACATTGCTAATCCATGGGGTACTGGGTTTTGTTGTTTCTGAAGTGTTCTGAGTATAGATTCTTTGGTAGCATATTAGATTTTCAATCACAAACCATGAATCCACTCTCATTTGCTAACCTTAAAGACACATAAACTTCATAAATCACTTAAAAACCAGCCCTTTGCCCAATTCCTTTCAAATAATTCTGATAGCTTCCTTGCCCACCTTGGGAACTACCACCCACCACACTCCTCTCTAGGACACCGCTCCCCTGCCGACGTGAAGCTATACATTTGCTGCAATCCTCATTCCCTATGAGGAATTCAAAAATACTTTCAAAATTCACCAATAATCAGAGGAGTGTCCGATTGCCTTGGAGTTTTGTGGGTGGTAGGCACCCCTGGGTGCCTACCACCCACCCAACTTTTGTGCCCCTAGGTGCTCCACAATAGGGAATAATGGGCTGGTTCAGGTCCCATTATACCCTAAAAGAAAAATAATTAAAAATATTTCAAATATTCATTTAAAAATCATAGAGGTATCTGAATGCTTCAGGGTTTGGGTGGTTGTTGGCACCCATGGGTGCTCCACAATAATGAATAATGGGCTGGTTCAATTCCCATTATACCCTATGAGAGAAAAATAAAAATAATTTTCAAAAATTCATAAAATATCATATGAGTGTCCGGTTGCTTTGGGGTTTGGGTGGCAGGTACCCATGGGTGCCAGCTACCACCCCACGCACTCTTTGAGGTTCAAACTCATTCAAACCGGTTCTAACCAGTTCAAAACCAGTTCAAATTTGAACCGAACCAGAGGATGGTTTGAGCAAAACCAAAACCGAACCACCCCCTCCTGGTTCAAACCCAGTTCGAATTCAAACCAAACTGGGCAAACCGGTTTTATGCACATCTCTATGTTGCCTATACAACTAAAATACTGTGAAGCATCATACACACAAAAAACCTGATTGTAGAGAAACTGTTGTTTTATCAAAGGGGATTTCTCAGATTCCTTTTCATGTGGGACAGACTGTTTCAACACAATAGGACTAGAGTAAAACATCAACTAGTCTTGAGTAAAAAAATCTATATGATTTGTTTGCATTTGTTTGTACTCTGCATTTGTCAATATCCCGGTAGTCTGGACAACAGCACGTCAGGCAATTGTGCTCTGAGGTCCTTCTGTATAGCTTTGATAACTATGAACCCAAGTCAATAGTCCTTTCAAATAGGACAGAGTTTTGTTCTAATTTTATGCCAGTTTGTGCCACAAACCCTGAGTTTTGTGCTCTGTCTTTTATGGGTGTACCTGACATCTTAATCTCAAGTTGGAGCTTCTAGTTTATACCCCACCCCACCCCAAAAGGTCATATCCCCTCAAACATTTTGTGGAAATTTTGTGCTACTTTGTGCCACAAACTAGGGGTGTGCAATTTGGATTTTCTGTGTTTGGATTCTGATCCATCCGAATCACCCCAAATTTGATTCGGATCCGAATCACGGCGGATCCGAATCGAATCAATTCGGGTTTTTGATCTGTCCTATTAATTTCCCCAGATTCCTAGCTTTCATTTTTTTAAAAAAGCTAAGCTTTAGCCCTTATAGAAGTGGAGTTATGGAGCAAAATGTGTGGTCACTATTTTTTAAGTGTTCGAATTCTTTGGTGTATAATAACGTTCACTCAATGAATCCTTATGAGGATTCATTACACACCTTCATTTCTTCTATTCATTTTGACTGTCTTTTAGACAGTGCCAATTGTCAACTGCCATGTGCCAACTATACCCCACTCCCACCCACAAGGCAGTGAGGTACTACTCGGTTTAAGCCTAATGGGTGGAGGCTACCACCCAAATTGCAGAGGGATTGGGCAAAGGGCTAGTTTTTGGTGAATAGTTGAAGGTTTAGTGTCTTTGAGGCAGATTTGGGGCATAAAGTGGGATCTGGGGTGGAAGAGTGTGGTGAGGTGATAGTGCCTAATGGGTGGAGGCTACCACCCAAATTGCAGAGGAATTGGGCAAAGGGCTGGTTTTTGCGGAATAGTTGAAGTTTACTCATCTTTAAGGTTTTTCCCTATAAGGTATAATGGAGGTTTCAGCAGCCCTATAAGTGCACTTGGAGGGCGCTGGGGTGGCCCAGAGTGAGTGATGGTGTAGTGCACATAGGGTGCCAGCCACTCCCATGGGGTTGCTAACCCATGGGGTACAGGGTTCTGTTGTTTCTGAGGTGGTCTGAGTGTAGACTCTATGGTAGCAAATGAGAGTGGATTCATGGTTTGTATTGAAAACCTCATTTGCTGCCAGAGAATCTACACTCAGAACACCTCAGAAACCACAGAACCCTGAAAGCCATGGGGGTGGCTGGCACCCACTACACCACCACTCACTCTGGGCCACCCCAGCACCCCCCAAGTGCAGTTATGGGGTTGCTGAAACCTACATGATTTCCTATGGAAAACTTCAACAATTCACCAAAAACCAGCCCTTTGCCCAGTCCCTCTGCAATTTGGGTGGTAGCCTCTACCCATTAGGCTCTTAACTTAAACTGAGTAGTACCTCACTGCCTTGTGGGTGGGAGTGGGGTGTAGTTGGCACATGGCAGTTGACAATTGGCACTGTCTAAAAGACAGTCAAAATGAATAGAAGAAATGAAGGTGTGTAATGAATCCTCATAAGGATTCATTGAGTGAAAGTTATTATACACCAAAGAATCCGAACACTTAAAATTAGTGACCACACATTTTGCTCCATAACTCCACTTCTATAAGGGCTAGAGCTTAGCTTTTTTAAAAAATGAAAGCTGGGAATCTGGGGAAATTAATAGGACAGATCCGAAACCCGAATCGATTTGAATCGAATCAGCCGTGATTCGATTTGTACCCGAATCTAGCCAATGGACCACAGGGGTGATTCGTTTTGTCTCCAAATCACCCGAATCAGAAAGATTTGGGTACAAATCGATTTGTATCTGAATCGATTTGCACATCCCTATTGCAGGGCAGGTACCTGGACTTCTCACTCTGGTGGAAATGGGCTGCAATCTTGTGGGACTTCTCCATAAGTGCAGTCATGGGGGCAGCAACAGCACCTACCATGGGGAGGCCGTGTCCCCTGGATGCCTTCACCTGCTTGAGGCAAAGGGTGTCCCTGAAAGCCAGGAGGAGTGTTTGTGCCATGCAGTGGATGTTCACACACTCCAACACCGACTCTACAGCTGCCATTACATTGGAGCCATTGTCTGTCACAATGAAGCCCCTTCTGAGGTGTGGGAACCTGCTTATCCACTCCTCAATTTGGTGGCTGAGTACAGCTGCCACATCCACCTTGGTGTGCTTGATATCCAAGTTCTCCATGTGCAAGACAGCCCACCTGTGCAGAAATGCGGTGTGGGATGCACTGGAACCAGAGGCAGCACTGTAGGTCCTCCCTCCCTCCGGATCCCACCAGTGAGCAGTCAGGGCCAGGAAAGCAGCATTCATTCTACTCACACTGTTCCAGAGATCAGTGGTGAAATGCACTCTGGTGCCAGCCGGTGCTCTATGCAGCATGGCTGACATGAGCTTCCTGAATCTCGTGTACAGGGGGGGACCATGTTATGGTTGAATGCGGTCCTTGAGGAAATGGTGTAGTTGTGTGCTAGCACCTGGACTAACCAGTGAAAGTCGGCGTTCTCAACCAACTGAAATGGTTAGTCATCAGTCACCATGATATCCCCTATGAGTAGGGTAGGGAGACATGGGTCCGTGTGATAGGGGCGCTTCTTGCCTGATGACTACATCCACCGCTTGGCTGGCAGCGTGCCCTGCTTTATGGAAGTGGCGGGGGGCGGGGCAGCAGGGGGCGGGGCAAAGCGGCATAGGAGGCAAGGCCGAGGCCCAAAGGCTCAGGGGCAGAGCGGCCCAGGCCCAAAGGCTCAGGGGCAGAGCGGCCCAGGCTGCAAAACATAGGCTCAGCGGCAGAGCAGCATAGGCTCAGGGGCTCAGCGGCAGAGCGGCTCAGCGGCAGAGTGGCTCAGGGGCTCAGCGGCAGAGAGGATCAGGGGCTCAGCGGCAGAGCGGCAAAGCGGCTCAGCGGCTCAGGGGCTCAGCGGCAGAGCGGCTCAGCGGCTCAGCGGCTCAGGGGCTCAGCGGCAGAGTGGCTCAGCAGCTCAGAGGCTCAGCGGCAGAGCGGCTCAGCAGCTCAGCGGCAGAGTGGTTCAGGGGCTCAGCGATAGAGCGGCTCAGCGGCTCAGCGGCAGAGTGGCTCAGCGGCTCAGGGGCAGAGCGGCTCAGGGGCACAGTGGCAGAGCGGCTCAGCGGCTCAGCGGCTCAGGGGCAAAGCGGCTCAGGGGCTCAGCGGCAGGGCAAGGCGGCTCAGCGGCAGGGCAAGGCGGCATAGGCTCAGCAGCATAGGCTGCAAGACAAAGGCACAGAGGCAGAGGGGCAGGTGGGCGGGGGCTCGTGTGGTGGGGGGCGGTGCCCGCACGGCAGGGGGGCGGTGCCCACGCGGCAGGGGGGTGGAGCCCGCGCAGCTTGGGGAAGCTGGGGGCCCAGTGTGGTCTCAGCTTCTTCCTCCAAGCTACTCTGTTGAGGAGAGGGTGAGGGACCGTGGGCGCGGAGGTGGAGTGGCTGTGGTCTATAAGAATAACCTTTCCCTTACCAGGGTCCCTGTTAGAGTGTTGGACCATATCGAATGTGTGTACTTAAGTCTGGGGACCAGGGATAGACTGGGACTTCTGTTGGTGTACCGATCATCCTGCTGCTCAACAGAGTCCCTAACTGAGCTGACGGACTTGGTCTAGGGCTTGGTGTTGGAGTCCCCCAGGCTTGTGGTGCTGGGGGACTCCAGTGTTCACTTTGGGACCAATTTGTCCGGGGTGGCTCAGGAGTTCATAGCGGCCATGACTATGGGCCTATCCCAAGTGGTCTCGGAGGCGAGGCACATTGCTGGTCACACGCTTGATTTGATCTTTCACTCTGATCAGGGTGGTGTTCCGTGGGTGGGGAATCCTGTGATTTCCCCATTGTCATGGATGGACCACCATCTGGTTAAGGTTGGACTCACAATCGCTTCCCACCTTCACAGGGGCGAGGGACCTATTAGGATGATCCGCCCGAGAAGGTTATTGGATCCAATAGGATTTCAAGAAGCCTTGGCGGGATTTAGTGTTGGCTCTGCTGGTGATCTTGTTGATGCCCTGGTGGAGAATTGGAACAGCAAACTCACTGGGGCAGTAGACATGATTGCTCCTAAGCGTCCTCTCCAACCTGCTTCAAAACTGGCCCCTTGGTATACGGAAGAACTAAGGGCAGAGGCGTAACCAGGGGGAGGAAGGCAACTGCAGGGGGCACCAAATGGCTGCCATGCCCCACCCCCAAGCACCACCACACACACAAATATATTTTTAATTTTTTTTATTCCCCTTCTTCAATCCCAGCGGGCGCCACAGGGCGGGTTGTTGCCGTGCTGTCCTCACCCCCTACTCCCCAGGCGCGAGTTGCAAGATCTGAGTCCAGGCAGCGGGCAGGTGCTCTCCCATTGATTGGCTGGAGAGCCTGTGCTATGCCCCCACCCCAGAATCAGTCCTAGCCAGCCTGTGCGCAGGGGACAACCATGTGGGTTGGATGGAGAGAGACCAGCAGCAGTGTGCTGTTCAGTACTCATGCTGTGTGTGCTGCCTGCCTACGTTCATTGAGTTAGTTGGATTTGGAGGTTCCCGTTTTTCATTGAGTTGTTGCTGATTGATTCGTCTTGCACAGACATACACACTCCCCCAGTGAGTCCAGACTTAGTAAGTGTAAACTGCTTTCAAATGCAAAGATATGATTACCTCTCTCTTGTAGTGTGTGTGTCCGTGGGGTCTGGGGTGGGGGGAACACTTGGATCATCTGTCGCTGAGATTGGTGCTTACTTTAGCAGGAATTAATTAGCTCCCCCCCCACTTTTTAATGGAGATGTTTGCTGGTGCTGTAAAAGCAGAGGGAGAAAGATATATTTTTCACAGGAGTCCTTGAGTCGGGCAGACAGTTCATGTTAGACTCTGTTCTGAATATTTCCTCCTTGGGGGCATGCGTTTAGCCACCATTCAGAGGAAGAGTCTCTACACGTGAACAACGGCTGCTTGTGGGGGGGCAGAGGTGGTCAGGCTGAGCGTTCCCCTTCTTCATGCACTCACAACGGCTGCCAGCAGCGGCAATGCCCCCTCTCTCATTGTTGCCCAGCCCTGGGGGAAGCTCCCACCCCCACTCCCCATGCGGCCGTTTTGCTGCCATTCGAAGCAGCGCATGCAGGCGGTTGGTGCCTGCTCCACTTTGCCTGCTGCTGCTGCTGCTCATGCCTTCCTCCCTCCCTTGCCCCGAGTGGGGCACCGCAGCCCTGCTGCTCAGGGCGACCACGATGGGTGCCACGGGTACTGGAGGAGGACTGTGGGGCAGCAGACGGAACACATGATTTAGGAGCGCTACACAGACCTTCCTCCGTCCTCCTCCACTCGCATCTGCCCCCTCAACAAGCGCTCTCCTCGTTCTTCCTTCTAGGACAGAGAGCTTGCTCTGCTCTGCTCTAGTAAGCCGCTGAATACGCAGGCTTCAGCTTTTTGAGTAGTAGTTTCTCCCCAAACTACTTGTTTCAACAGGGGTACTTGTATAAGAGGGATTTGGCAGCCTTCGAGTGTCCCCACCCCACCTTATATGTTTTTGCTTGTGATTCTGTTGATGTTGATGATAATTTGCTCTTATATCACGCCCAGTTTGAGCCAAATCCCCCCTCCCTTTTTAAAAATAACAATTTGGGTGTTTGTGCTTGTTCTGTAGTTAGTTGATTTTAGAACTGTTAGTTTTAGGCAGTGGAAGCTAGGAATATTGACGAAAGGAAGGAGCCTCAGTCTAAACAAATTAAAATGGGTAACTAGTTTTATTGCTTGTAAAACAAGTAGTTTGGCTTCAAACTCAAGGATGGGAGGGAGGGGAGGAGAGGAGGAAGGTCTGTGTCGTGTGCCCCACGGTCCTCCCTCCCTCCCTCCCTGCTCACAAAGCTAGCCGAAGCCTGTGTATTCAGCTGCTTACTAGAGCAGAGAAAAGCAGAGCAAGCAGAGGCGTATCTAGGGAAAATAGCGCCTAGGGCAAACACTGAAATTGCGCCCCCTGTCCAAACATCTGACACCCATCTTTCAGATAACTTTACCATAATATCAGCTCAAAAATACAAGTCAAGCTCGTTAATCTTTTAATATTTCAAAAACTATTTAGCAGTGGACGTAGCCAGACCAAAATATGCTGGAAAATGACAAATTTCAGTATGCTGGGGCACATGAATTACCCAAATACTATGTGGAGGTGTACTTGGAAAACTAAACAGAAGTGCCTGTCTAATGCTCTACTATGAATTGTAGCATCACTATTACATACTTTTTTTTTAAACAAATGGAGAATTTGACTTTTCCCAGATACTCTGTAAATAATTAAAGGATATGCAGAGTAAACTGTGTCACTGCTTGGAATATATTCTAGTATTTCTTGATCTTTTTCTCTCATGTAACTGTCTTTCTGAAACTCCCAGTGGGCCTTAATACTGAGGATTTCACTCTGATTCAAAGACAAACTCACCATTCCCCCTCCCCCTGCTGGCCTCTTAATTCACTGCCACAGCCCGTCCCAGGCTGATTTTCAGGCCTATTCGGGCCTGCAAAGATCGGTGTGGTGGCCATTTTGAAGGCTGCAACGCATGCTCAAATGGGCTCTGTGAGGCCTGGCAAGGCCTAGGGTCTCACAGGGTCCATTTGAGCATGTGTGGTGGCTATATATATATATATATATATATATATATATATATATATATATATAGGCTGCTGAAAACAAAATGGCCACCGCACATGCTCAAATGGCCTCTGTGAGGCCTGGCGTGGCCTAGGGCCTCACAGAGGCCATTTGAGCATCCATGGTGGCCATTTTGTTTTAAGAAATGGCGCCCCCTTTCAAGTGGCGCCCGGGGCACGTGCCCTGCCTGACCCACCATAGATACGCCCCTGAGAGCAAGCTCTCTGTCCTAGAAGGAAGAACGAGGAGAGCGCTTGTTGAGGGGGCAGATGCGAGTGGAGGAGGACGGAGGGAGGTCTGTGTAGTGCTCCTAAATCATGTGCTCTGTCTGCCGCCCCACAGTTCTCCTCCAGTACCCGCAGCGGCACGCCATCGTGGTCGCCCTGAGCAGCAGGGCCGCGGCGCTCCACTCGGGGCGAGGGAGGGAGGAAGGCATGAGCAGCAGCAGCAGCAGGCACCAACCATCTGCATGCGCTACTTCGAATGGCAGCAAAACGGCCATGCGGGGGGGGGGAGCTTTCCCCAGGGCCGGGCAACAACAAGAGAGAGTGGGGGGGATTGCCGCTGCTGGCAGCCGTTGTGAGTGCGTGAAGAAGGGGAATGCGCAGCCCGACCACCTCCGCCCCCCCCAAGCAGCCGTTGTTCGCGTTTAGAGACTCTTCCTCTGAATGGTGGCTAAACGCATGCCCCCAAGGAGGAAATATTCAGAACAGAGTCTAACATGAACTGTCTGCCCGACTCAAGGACTCCTGTGAAAAATATATCTTTCTCCCTCTGCTTTTACAGCACCAGCAAACATCTCCATTAAAAAGTGTGGGGGTGGGGGGGAGGAATAACAGGCATAAGAGAGCCAGCGTGGTGTAGTGGTTAGAGTGCTGGACTAGGACCGGGGAGACCCGAGTTCAAATCCCCATTCAGCCATGATACTAGCTGGGTGACCCTGGGCCAGTCACTTCTCTCTCAGCCTAACCTACTTCACAGGCTTGTTGTGAGGAGAAACTCAAGTACACTGCTCTGGGCTCCTTGGAGGAAGAGTGGGATATAAATGTAATAATAATAATAATAATAATTCTTGCTAATGTGACACATTTCCAGTGGGAGTTAGTCCACACACACAACACACTGAAAACGAGCTTTGTGTCACTACTCACTATACAGATTATTGTGACATGAGCTTTTTAGTGTGCAGGAAGGTTTTTGCCAGAGTGAATCAGTCACCCCTCTTTCTAATAATGAAAGTTGCTGTTAAAGAAGCAATGGGGGGGGGGATAATTGTTTATCTCATTTCAGACTCAGTAATAAATGACCTATCAGATTTTTTTTTAAAAGAAACCAGAGCAAAAGAACCAAAGACATTCCTGCTCTTCAAAGTCCACCCTCTTTTTCACACTGACGCACTTAGGAGAGTGTCTCCCCAAGTTGTAAGAAAATTGAGCTTGGGAGCAGGGCTGTAAATGATAATCTTGGGCTGGGTGGAAAAGTACATGCATTCCTGAGCACAACTCTTAAATGACCATGTTTAAGCTAAATATGAACATTCTGGGACAATGTAAAATAGAATCAAAGACACTGGACCACCTCTTTTTGGTGTAGGAGTGTGTAAGCTGTCCAGTTACACAGAATGCTTCAAAAAGTAGACTGGGGAGGCATTGCTATCAAAAGCAATGCTTTACCCACCAACTAGAACAGTCCCTTTCATTATGACACTCAAATCACATCATCCTTACAGGAAGAAAATGACACCCAAAGAAATAAAAAGAGAATAACTGGGTTTTTAAAAATTTATTAAAATGTGGGTTGCTTTAAGAAAGACACTTGTTGCAGAGATACTAAAAAAAAACACTTACTAAATGGAAGACTACATTGACTTGAAGGAAATGTGATTAGAATTGGGATCATAGAGTTCTGTCATTGCATATGAAGTATTCTTGATTCACTGCTAGTATGATTTTAAAAAATGAAATATATCTCTGTGTGTGATTTGTAAAAAGAAAAAGCATTGACCTGATTCAGTAGTTTACTATACATGTAATCATTCTCTCTCTCTCTCTCTGGCATAAAAGTCAAGCTAAATCAGGGTTAAAGTACCCTGCAAACAAAGAATTGCTTCCTGTAAACTATAACAGTAAAGGATTAAAATACAGCCAAGAACATACTTTAACTAGAACTGTGTGTGTGTGCGGGGTGGGGGTGGGTTGTGGAGAGGATTGCAAGAGGATGTGTTCTTGCACTCTGAAATTGGAGCATGTACGTTGCTGACAATGCTCTGCACTGTCAAGGGCCATTTGAAATGTGAAGGTTTTTAATATTAGACCTGAACAAAAGCTGGTTGCAACATCAAAATAATATGCACATCTAGAGAGATGCTAATGTTTTGCATTTCCTCTTCAGCCACTGGCTGTGATTTTAATTGTGCTGGAGGATCTTCATTAGAGCCAGTGTGGTGTAGTGGTTAAAGTGCTGGACTAGGACTGAGCAGACCTGAGTTCAAATCCCCATTCAGCCATGATACTTGCGGGGTGACTCTGGGCCAGTCACTTCTCTGGGCTCCTTGAAGGAAGAGTGGGATATAAATGTAGTAGTAGTAGTAGTAGTAATAAATAGCACATGGAGAGATTTCACAAAGCTGTTTCATGGGGGGTGGGGGGAGTTGGCAGACTACGTCTTTTTGCATGCAATGAGAATGTCAGCCTTACAATGTCAGCCAACATTAATAATAATGTTGGGGAAAAGTTGAGAACAGTCAATTAGTTATCTGAAAGATGGGTGTCAGATGTTTTTTGGGGGCGTAATTTCAGTACTTGCCCTAGGCGATATTTTCCCTAGATACGCCTCTGACTACGGGGGCTGAAGCAGCGAGGTAGATTATTGGAGCGCAAGTGGAGAAAGACTTGGCTTGAATCCGACAGATTGCAACATAGAGCTCATTTGAATACCTATGCTCAGGCGATACGTGTGGCAAAGAAGCGATTCTTTTCTGCCCCTATTGCATCCGCAAGTTCACGTCTGGTGGAATTGTTCAGGGTTGTGAGAGAGCTAGTGAGTGCCCCTCCTCCCTTGAATCAGAATCTGAAACCATCGATTACCCGCTGTGATGTGTTTAATGAATTATTTGTGGGGAAAATATCTCGTATTTGGGCTGACTTAGACTCTGTCTCCACAATTACCTCGGTGTCTGATGTGGAGGTGTCCAGCGACTCCTCTTGTGTGATTAGGTTGGATCGGTTCCAGTTTATGACTCCTGAGGATGTGGACAAGCTGATTGGAATGGTGCGGCCTACCACCTATTCTCTTGACCCTTGTCCAACATGGCTTATATTCTCTGGCAGGGGGGTTGTTGTAGAAGGCCTGGTAGAGATTATAAATGCATCTCTGAGGGAAGGTAGGATGCCTCCTTGTCTTAAGGAGGCAATTATTAGACCGCTTCTGAAGAAGCCTACCCTGGATCACTCGGACTTGAACAACTACAGGCCTGTCTCCAACCTTCCGTGGCTGGGCAAGGTAATTGAGAAGGTGGTGGCCTCACAGCTCCAGACAGTCTTGGATGAAACTGATTATCTTGACCCATTTCAAACTGGCTTTTGGGCTGGCTATGGAGTGGAGACTGCCTTGGTCGGCCTGATGCATGATCTCCAATTGGCAATTGACAGAGGAAGTGTGACTCTGTTGGTCCTTCTGGACCTCTCGGTGGCTTTCGATACTATCGACCATAGTATCCTTCTGGAGCATCTGAGGGGGTTGGGAGTTGAAGGCCCTGCTTTGCAGTGGTTCCACTCCTACCTCTCGGGCAGGTTCCAGATGGTGTCCCTTGGAGACTCCTGTTCTTCAAAATCTGAACTTTTGTATGGTGTTCCTCAGGGCTGCATATTGTCTCCAATGTTGTTTAATATCTACATGAAACCGCTGGGAGAGATCATCAGGAGATTTGGTGCAGGGTGCTACCAGTATGCTGATGCCACCCAAATCTATTTCTCCATGTCAGCATCATCGGGAAAGGGCATAACCTCCCTAAATGCCTGCCTGGAGTCGGTGATGGGCTGGATGAGGGATAACAAACTGAGACTGAATATGGCTAAGACGGAAGTGCTCATTGTCCGAGGTCGGAACTCGAGAGATGATTTTGATCTGCCTGTTCTGGATTGGGTCACACTTCCCCAGAAGGAACAGGTATGCAGCCAGGGGTGCTTCTGGATCCGAGCCTCTCCCTGGTGTCCCAGGTTGAGGCGGTGGCCAGAAGTGCCTTCTATCAACTTCGGCTGATACGCCAGCTGCGTCCGTTTCTTGAGGTGAATGACCTCAAAACAGTGGTACATTTGCTGGAAACCTCCAGACTGGATTACTGTAATGCACTCTATGTGGGACTGCCCTTGTACGTAGTCCAGAAACTACAGCTGGTCCAGAATGCGGCAGCCAGGCTGGTCTCTGCGTCATCTCGGAGAGACCATATAACTCCTGTATTGAAGGAGCTACACTGGCTGCCGATATGTTTCCAGGCAAAATACAAGGTGGTTATAACCTATAAGCCCTAAACAGTTTGGGCCCTTGGTATTTAAGGGAACGCCTTCTTCTGCATGAACCCCACAGCCCACTGAGATCGGCCGGAGAGTTCCATCTGCAGCTGCCACCAGCTCGTCTGGTGGCCACTCAGGGACGGGCCTTCTCTGCTGCTGCCCCGAGGCTTTGGAATGTGCTCCCCAGTGAAATAAGAGCCTCGCCATCTCTGACAGCTTTTAAAAAGACTTTAAAAACACATTTCTTCACCCAGGCTTTTAATTAATGTTGTTTTAATGGTTTATATGCTGTTTTAAAATATTATTTTTAAATTTTTAAATTGTTGTAATGTGTGTGTCTCCCCCCACCCCCATTTTTGTCATAACGAATATTTTACTTTGTTTTTATTCTGCTGTAAACCGCCCAGAGACGTAAGTTTTGGGCAGTATAAAAATGTTCAAACAAACAAACAAACAAACAAACAAACAAACAAACAAATAAAAAATAAAATAAAATAAAATAAAATAAAATAAAATAAAATAAAATAATAGTGATAGATTGTCCCTAGATCAGACCATTTGTGTCTCTTCGTGTAGTGATGCTAGAAGTGAGGGTGGCCACCATTTCCCTAGCTGGCTGGGGAGCAATCTTCCTAAGAATTTCACTAGCTGGTTCCCAGGCTGGCTCTTCTGTGGCTGATACTTTCTCCCAGCTGGTCTCAGGGTCAATCTCTGTTATGCTTGCAATGTGTAGGGTCTTTTGTTGTAATTCTGTTTTTAACTGTTGGATCTGGGACTGGCACTTACAGGGCTGTTTTGTGTCTGAAAGCCTAGGTTTTGAAAGTTCTTTAATGAGATCTCTGTAGCCAGGGATGGCTGAATTCTTTTTCTCCAGTTCTGCCAATTCTGTGGCTAAGCGCTGGTTGGCAATGCCTAGGCATTCAATGTGGTCTTTATAACTATATGTGGAGTCCTCCAGCTGCTTTAGAGCAAGGGATTCCTTGGTCTTTGCATGGCGTATCTCTTCCTGAGCTACATCTAGCTGTCTCTGCAGAGTAGCCATGCAGGATTCTGTGTCTAAAGTCAAGCTTTTAATTTCTGACATTAAATCTTCATTCTTTTCTGTCAAAGTTCTGATTTTCCCTTCTCTTAGATCAGCTTGTTCTCCCTGTTTGCACACCAGAATTCTAAGGAGAGTCATTAAGGCCGCCTGTCTGTCTTTGTTAGTGGGAGCTACCTTAATGCAATATCTCTCAAAGACTGCCTTGCAATCCTCAAGAGTATTGATCCTCCGCTTAACAAATGCTAAGTTGGGTAAGGGAATAGCCAGTTCATCCAGTGCTTGTACCCAGTGTCCCTTCCTAGGTCCCTGAAATGCCAGATCAATATCATTCTTCTCCTAGGACTGAATTTTGGGTTTGCACTCTTTCTCCTTACGCTTCCAGAAAGCTATGGTGTCACCAATATCCTGCCAACTACGCCATCTGTTGGAAACCAGGCCTGATTTGTATACTAAATATGCTCATTAGCTAGCATACAAAATTAGGCCTGTTTCATCAGTGTCACAAAGTGACCAGTTCTTTTATATGGTGACCATGTAGGATCTGGGAGGAAGGAAGAAAAGGGATCAAAGCAATCCTAAATGATTCAATGGGCTTTATTGAGTATAAAAGAATAACAACATCAATCTAACTGAGCAGAAAGCAGAACAATCTATCAGTATCACTAACAATATTTCAACCCTAGCCAGCAACAACATTCACCCAGTGTTCTTAACTAACATATGTGTGTGTGTTAAATCTTCCTAGAGCCTAATATAATTCATATATAGGCGGAAAAGGGTGGGGTAAGGAAGGTTGAGGACTGGCATGGGTTGGGGAGATCAGGAATTAGTAGAGGGAAGAGGGGAAAGGAGAAGGAGGAGAAAGGATGGAGGGATCCAAGGCTTGTGGAGCAGCATATTACCAGCGTCAGAGGCTTGAGAGCAGTGGGGCTTTCAGCTGAAGGAGAGAGGCTGTTCCTGGAGACAGGAGCTTTGAGAGTGATGATCAAGAAGGCAGTTTGCTCAGAGCAAGGCTGAGAGTCAGAGCACCATGGCTGGGGAAGTCTTGACTTCTCACTGCACAGCAGAAGTCACAGAGAGTTCCTGTCCATGGACAGAGTCCCTGCTTGTTGCCTCGTGGCTTAGCAGCAAACTCTGGGATTGCTCTTGAGCAAGTATGCTTGTTAGGCAAGATTGCTAGGAAGTACCATGGCTGGGGAGTCTTGACTTCTCACTGTGCAGAAGTCACAAACAGACAGTCCCTTCTCCCTGGAAAGAGTTCCTGCCTCTAGCCCCACGGCTTGGGCAGCAAACCCTTGGATTACTCATGAGCAAGTCTTGCTTGTAGGCAAAAGACTGCTTGTTCTCTGTCCAGTAAGCCTCATTCTTTACAGTTTCTTTGATCCCCATAGAGCCTACTCAAAATAGCCTCATTCTTTCTGTGGCCCCAAAAGGTGACAGTTTGCTGTTACCTTCTGGATAATGTCTTTTAATTATTCAGGATATTAGCCCAGTCCAGGGAGATCTTAATCTCATCTTCTGTTAGCTGCTATCTTGAGGAGGGGACCAAAGCAAATATGCATCTCTGAGCTGCAAATGGGCATCTTCTCTTGTCCCAGATTTGCCAGCTTGGTCCCAGAAGATGTTAAAAGGTGTCAGTACAAGGATTAAATCTACAGGTGTTTTCCTAGAGTGGGCTTTCTATAGACAGCAACTGAGTATCCCCTTTGGGCATAGCAGAGCAATCATTGACAAAGATTATCATAGACCTTGCAGGAGGAAGTGAGAGCTCAGCTTCTCACTTCTTCCAGACATTATCTGATAATGGGTTGGATTTTAACATTTGGATCGTTCTGGCCTGGCTTTTGTGCTTCTTTGAGTACCCATTTCACAATACAATGTTGGATCGCCTCTTCCTTCACAGAACACTTCATGAGACCTGGGTGTCAGTTCAGCCTGAGTCCAGGCATTAATTCATTTCTTGATAAAATGGAACCAGACACAGGCCTCAATTCCACATACTTCTGGGTTGCCCCCAACATTGGGCTGGGCATTGAGTGTGCTCTGGCTTCTGCCCCAACTTCTCCAGGTGGTACCATCTATGGGGCTGATTCTGCTGCTTCAAAACCCAGGCTAAACCATGGGCTGCAGGAGGGAAGAGGGAACTCCTTGGGCTGGGCATTGAGTGTGCTCTTGCTTCTGTTCCACTTTCTCCAGGTCGGTACCATCTATGGGGCTGATTCTGCTGCTTCAGAACGCAGGATGAGCCAGGGGCTGCAGGAGAGATGAGGGAACTCCTTGGGCTAGGCATTGAGTGTTCTCTTGCTTCTGCCCCACCTTCTCCAGGTGTGTACCATCTATGGGGCTGATTCTGCTGCTTTAAAACTCAGGATGAGCCAGGGACGCGAGCTGAAGGGCAAGAGCACAAGGGCTCTCATCCTTGTGGCTCTCAGCCTTGGGGCGAGCTGCCTGGGGTTGGAAGATTTTCCGGACATCTCTTCTATCAAGAAGTCAGCATATGTTGTATGGGTCCTGGATTTGGTTTTCGTTAAGTAGTGGAGCTGTGGTTGGCTGGACTGAGGAATGTGCCTTGGAGAGCAGGAAAGTGGGGGTGGTATGGGGGCAGCAATACCATTGGTAGCGGGCAGAGGGAGGTATGGTGGTGGGAGTTGGGCAGGCCATTACAGGGGAAAATGGTCCAGGCAATTGAGGCCTGTTCCTTTTTCCGGCCCTTCTCCCAACCCTCTGACCCCTGGGAGCTCTGAGAACACTCCCTCGAGGATCAGGGTGCTGCTGCTGAATGCCAGGTCCACCAATGCTAAAACCTTTCTCATCCATGATTTGATTGTGTATGAGCATGCTGACCTGGTATGTGTGACAGAGACCTGGTTGGATGAGCTGGGCGGGGTTGGTCTCACTCAGCTCTGCCCTCCAGGTTTCAAGATCGTGCAGCAGCCCCACCTCGAGAGTCGGGGAGGAGGCATTGCAGTCATCTTTTGAGAGACCCTCCCAGTTTCCAGGTGCCCGGTCAGTTAATCTCAGAATTTTGAGTGTTTGTCCTTGAGGGTGGGCCTCCGAGATAGGCTGGGGATTCTGCTGGTGTACCGACCACCCCGCTGCACTTCAGTCTCCCTACCTGAGCTGGCGGGTGTGGTCTTGGAGGTGGCCTTCGGTTCCCCCCCAGGCTTATTGTTTGGGGGGATTTCAATGTCCACGCTGAGGACCCCCTAGTCGGTGCGGCTCAGGATTTCATGGCCTCCATGGCAACCATGGGCCTGTCTCAATTGGTATCGGGTCCTACCCATGTGGTGGGACACACTCTGGATCTGGTTTTTGCCGACCGGGAAATAAATGATCTGGAGGTGGGGGAATTTGAGACGACTCCCTTGTCATGGACAGATCATCATCTGGTGGGGTTTAGTTTGACTGCTCCGTCTGCCCTCTGCAGGGGCAATTGGTGGGCCAATTAGGATGGTCTGCCCCTAGAGGCTTATGGATCCGCTTGGATTCCAAACGGCCCTTGGGGAGTTTCCAGTGTCCAGAGTTGGTGACCCTGTCGAGGCCCTGGTTGATCTCTGGAATGGAGAGACGGCCCGGGCTGTTGACACGGTTGCTCCTAAATGCCCTCTCCGGCTTGGTGGAGCCCGATCTGCTCCTTGGTTTTCCTTGGAGCTTAGGGTGATGAAGCAACTCGGATGACGGCTGGAACGACACTGGAGGAAGAGTCGTCACGAATCTGACCGAACACGGGCTAGAGCCCATTTTAGGGAGTACTCCGTGGTGGTGGGGGCGGCGAAGAAATGCTTTTTCTCTGCCTCCATTGCATCTGCTCAGTGCAGACAAACAGAGCTGTTTCATGTGGTAAAAACCTTGCTCCACACATCCCCCCCAGACAATGGGGGACGAGTCATCTACAGCTCTTTGTGATCAGTTTGCCTGTCACTTTGCAGATAAAGTCGCTCGCATCTGTGCTGACCTGGACTCCAGAGTTTTGGAAGTTCCGGCAGACGTGCCTTTGGTACCATCTGGTCCCGTTGTGTTGGATTCTTTTCGGTTGGTGTGGTCTGAGGATGTGGACAAGATCCTGGGCAGTGTGCGGGCAACTTTGTGCACTCTTGACCCTTGCCCTTCATGGCTAATAAAAGCTGCCAGGGAGGGGACAGGCAGATGGCTGGAGGTGATCATTAATTCTTCATTAAGCGAAGGCAGGATGCCATCGTGCCTCAAGGAGGCAGTGGTAAGACCACTATTAAAAAAGCCCTCCCTTGATCCCTCCAACCTGGACAACTATAGACCTGTGTCTAACCTTCCCTTTTGGGGCAAGGTGATGGAGCGTGTGGTGGCGTCCCAGCTGCAGAGGGTCCTGGATGATACAGATTATCTGGACCCTTTTCAATCTGGCTTCCACCCTGGGTATGGGACTGAGACTTCCTTGGTTGCTCTAGTGGATGACCTACGCCGGGAATGAGATGGGGGAGTGCATCCCTCTTGGTTCTGCTGTACCTCTCGGCGGCGTTCGATACCATAGACCATGGTATCCTTCTGGGCCGCCTCTCGAGTATGGGAATCGGAGGTACTGTGTTACAGTGGTTCCGGTCCTTTCTTGGGGGGAGGGTCCAGAAGGTGGTGCTGGGGGACTACTGCTCGGCCCCGTGGCCATTGGCCTGCGGGGTCCCGCAGGGATTGGTCTTGTCCCCCATGCTGTTTAACATCTACATGAAGCCGCTGGGAGAGGTCATCTGGGGACTTGGACTGAGTTGTCAGCAATATGCAGATGACACTCAGCTCTATCTCTTCTTGTCTTCTGATCCTAGGGAGGTAGTGGATGACCTGAATCGGGGGCTGGAGGCCATGATGGGTTGGATGTGGGCTAATAAACTGAAATTGAATCCGGTTAAGACGGAGGTACTCTTGTTCAGTAGGAGAGCCAATCGGGATGAGGAGATTTTACTGGTTCTGGATGGGGTTGCACTCCCCTTGAAGGAGCAAGTACGCAGCTTGGGGGTACTACTGGACCCAGCTGTGCTTTTGGAAGCTCAGGTGGAGGCGGTGGCCAGGGGTGCCTTTGCATGGCTTTGGCTAGTGCACCAGCTGTGTCCCTTTCTCGAGAAGGCAGATCTGGCCACGGTTACCCATGCCTTAGTCACGTCACGGCTGGATTACTGTAACACGCTCTACGTGGGTCTGCCCTTGAAGAATATCCGGAAACTGCAGCTAGTGCAAAATGCGGCAGCTAGGGTTTTATCCAGAGCTTCCCGTTGGGAGCACATCACCCCCATTCTGAAACTGTTGCTCTGGCTGCCGGTTAATTTCCGTGTCCAATTCAAGGTGCTGGTTTTGACCTTTAAAGCCCTTAACAGTTTGGGCCCAGGGTATTTGAGGGACCCCCTGCTCCCAAGGGTTGCTGACCACTTGACGAGGACATCTGAGGGGGCCCTGCTCCAGGTGCCGACAATGAGAGAGACCCGGCTGTCGTGCACTCGGGACAGTGCCTTCTCTTTTGCTGCTCCCAGACTTTGAAATGCTCTCCCAGTGGCTATTCGCTCCTTGGACTCCATCATGGCTTTTCGAAAGCTTGTTAAAACTTGGCTTTTTACCCAGGCTTTTACATAATCGTGTTTACTGCTGCTTCTGTGTGTTTTTACCTGTTGTATTGTTTTTATGCTTGTATTTTATAGATTTTAAATTTGGTTTGTTTTTATATTTTTTAGCTTAATATTTTTATTGTATTTTTATTGTATGTTTTAACTTTTGTAAACCGCCTTGGGGTTGTTTTTTAATGAAAGGCGGTATATAAATGCAACAATAAATGAATAAATAGTTAGAAACAGGGGTTTATTAAGATTGCCTTTGCCACCTTCAGATAACATAATAAGCCAGGAAAGAGAGGCATTTTTTCCCTGGACAGCTCCAAGATCAGCAGACAGGTCTAATTTTGTCATTCTCTGTATTACTGACAAGCTCAACTCATCTTCAATTAGCAGCAACTCTTCAGAACCTCCCTGTTAGTAAAGTGATTCCTTAATTCTCTGTGGGCAATACGCTAAGGGGCAAGTTTGGACTGACATGACAGTTCGAACAAAATAATGTGAAAGGCCGATCATGGCTTAGGAGGATAAAGATATCCACAGGGGACTCTCTGCCACCAGGAGACAGAGTTTGGCTGGAAGCTCATTAGTGCCCAGTATTTATAAGGCCACCTGCTTTGAGTGGAGTTAAATGTGAAGCTGCAGGAAATCATAAATTATATTCAGAGTCAAGGATGGAAACACAAATAGACTCAAAAATCTCGAAAGGCAAAGGAAACCAGAGGCCAGTGCAAAATCTGCTGCCACATAATGCAGAGACATGAAACAGTGGGTTCCTTAACACCTGCTATTTGGGAAAAAATATATCTTGCTATGCCTTGTATTTCTCAAGGCTTGAATAAGGTGTATAGGTGATATTCAACCACACATTGAATTTGTTATCTATTAGTGAGCTTGGGCATTTGGGGTGGAGAGAGTCAGACAGGGCAGGTTTAATCTTTACCAGTAAAGACATTCTAGGCTTGGGGAGGGGAGAGAGCTATCACCAATTCCCTCTCCCAAATATCCAGTCTTGTATAAACATGCTTGTCTTGGCGAGTGGAATTCCCATGAAGCCAAGATAGCAGGTGCTATGCAAATGTTAGATAATAGGGCCATGCATCCCATCAGCCGGTAACTGGGTCTGAGGCAATGCAAACCCTATCAGAACATTTTTCACTGGAAATTATTCTATTGAAAAATGCCTCCAATACTGATAATCTATTTGATACTATACTGCATAGTATTAGTTTGGTATCCAATAGGATCAGAGAGTGAAGAGATGTTTACCTTGACTTAAGATGCAGCTTTTCTTTTAGCCATGTCAAACAAACAGCATCAAAATACAACCTTAAGTCTGGCAAGGCAAGACCACCTCTTTCCTTTGCATCTGTTAAATTCTTAAAATTAATTCTTGGTCTTTTCCCCTGCCAAACAAACTAGTTATGTCCTTCTGCCATTGCTTAAAACAAGTTAAAGTGTTGATTATGGGAATAGTCTGAAAGAGAAATAACATTTTAGGCAAGACATTCATCTTCACCACTGAAATTCTTCCCATTAAAGATAAATTCATTTTAGACCATCTTTGTAGATCAATTTTCACTGAGTTCCATATTTTGACATAGTTGTTAGTGAACAACAAGGAATTGTCATTTGATAACCAGACCCCTGGTATTTAATTTTCTTCTCCACTTTTAACTCACTTATTTCAGAGAATCTGTCCTTAGTTTTCTGATCCATATTTTTAGTCAAGACCTTGGTTTTAGTCTTATTTCTATAAAATCCAGCCAGCTGGCCAAATTGTTGTATCTTATCCAAGAGTCTTTCAATCTTGTCCATTGGATTTTCCAAAAACAGCACAACATCATCTGCAAAGGCTCTCAACTTGTAGTCTTGTTTCCCAATTTTGGGACCATGTAATTTGTCATCTTCTCTGATACTTCTGCAAAGCACTTCTAGAACCAGTATGAAAAGCAGTGGGGAAAGTGGACATCCTTGTCTAGTCCCTTTTTGTATTACACAGTTGTCTGATAATTCCCCATTTACAATAATCTTAGCGTATTGCTCTGAATAAATTGTCTTAGTTGCCCTAATAAAATTATTACCAGCAATTATTACCTCTAGTAATTTCCACATAAATTGCCACGAAATATTGTCAAAAGCTTTCTCTGCATCCAAAAAAATCATTGCCATCTGTTTATCATTATGTTTTTCATAGTACTCCAATACATTCAAGACTGTTCTAACACTGTCTCTCAGCTGTCTCTTTGGTAAAAATCCAGCTTGATCTTCATGAATAAAATGTCTTAATATAACTTTCATTCTTCTTGCCAAAATGGCAGCAAAAAGTTTGTAATCATTATTTAAAAGTGAAATTGGTTTATAGTTTTTAACTAACGTTATGTCTTGATCTGGTTTTGGGATTACTGCAATATTTGCATACTTCCACGAATCCAGCATAATCCCTTTTTGTAAAATTTCATTCATAGTCCATTGAAGAGGTTGTAGGATTTGATCTTTAAATGACTTCTAATACAAAGCTGACAGTCCATCAGGCCCTGGGGCCTTGTTGGGCTTACTTTGATTTATTGCTTCTATTACTTCCATGATTGTTATCGGAGTATTCATAATTTCTATTTGTTCCTCAGAAAGTTTTGGAATATTTTTGGTCCTAAGAAAGTGCTCAATTTTTTTAATCTTCCACTATTTTACCTTTATATAATTCTGAATAGTATTTGAAAAATTCTGCTCTTATTTCCTTTCCATCATAAGAGAGCCCATTTTTTGTAAGTACTTTGGATATAAAATTTTTCTTCTTCTCAAATCTAGTTTTCAAGCTAACAACTTGCCTGGTTTGTTTGAGAACTCGAATGTCCTTTGCTTAGAATGGATAACATTGAGAAACCCTACAGTTCTTGATTTGGAGGGATTTGACAGAAGGTTTGGATGGCATGCTTATCTATGGTATGAAAAAAGTAAAATACATAAAGATTTTTTGAACCACTATGTGAGAAGGAGTTTAATGAGGGTGTGGTTAAAATATAAAAACTGGTTGGAACCTAAAACTCCGTTATGGATATCTCCGATCGAAGCCGTATCATGTAAAGAAGTAAACATGCAAATGTGTTGGGGTACTTATAGGGATTTGTTACATTTTCAGGGAAAGGATTGTAAGTTAAAAAGCTTAACTGAAATACAAAATTTGGTTAGAGATTGGTTTCAGTATCATCAGTTAAATGAGATTTATAAGAAAGACTTTAAAGTTGGATTTGAGGATCAGATTTCAAATTTTGAGAAGGAATTATGTCAAGATGATGAAAAATTAGTTTCTAAAATGTATAAACTGCTACTTGTGGAGGAGACAAGAGAGGAAGTGGTTAAAACGACCATGATAAAGTGGGCTCAAGATGTGGGATGTAATATAGAAATGGCAGCCTGGGAAAAGTTATGGAAAAATGATTTAAAATTCACTGCTTGTTATGCTCTAAAAGAAAACTATTATAAAATGATGTATAGATGGTATTTGACACCAAAAAAATTGGCATTGATGTATAAAAATGTTTCAAACAAATGTTGGAAGTGTGGGCATTCTGAAGGTACTTTTTTTCACATGTGGTGGACCTGTGGGAAGGCTAAGGCCTATTGGGATATGATATATAATGAGTTAAAGAAAATATTTAAAATGACAATTCCTAAGAAGCCAGAATCCTTCCTGCTGGGAATAACACAAGGAGTAATCTCTACAAATAACTTAACATTCTTCATGTATGCTTCCACGGTGGCCAGAATAATATATGCATAGAAATGGAAAAGTAATGAACTGCCTTCAAAAGAAGATTGGTTGATAAAAATTTTGGAATATGCAGAGATGGCAAAACTTACAACACTGATAAGAGACCAAAACTTAGAATGCTTTAAAGAAGATTGGAAACCATTTTTGTTGTACTTAAAGAATCATTTTCCTACTATGGATCTTACAGCAGGATTTGAAATTTAGAAAAAAAATTCAGGTTGGGTAGACTAATTGTCTTTTTAAGGGTTTAAATTTGTGTTTTGTATTATTATTATAGCAAGCGTAAATCTTAACAGTTGATGTTTCACGAAGAGAGGTGCGCGGGAAGTTCATTTTTGTCTATTATATTTGTTATTGATACTATTGTTAAAATTAATAAAAATTGAATAGTGGGGGGGGAGATGCAGCTTTTCTGAAGAAATTTACAGTCTTCTGGCAGCCACTGCGGTGGCATTTCAAATTGTCATGTTTCCTTTCTCACCCTGGTACATTTCTTGGGGGAGGGGAGGGATGTCTATACCCTGTAACTATAGGGCACAGCTATTCCAGCCCCCCCCCCCGCAGTAATGCATCAGGAAAAGGATGCAAAGTTATGACATGGTTTCCTTTCCTGGTGCATTTAGGGTGAGACCAGGGAAGGAAAGATGGCAATCTGAAATTCCACCACTTCAATAAAGATAAGCCCCTCAACCCCAATGTGTTGGCTCAATGAAACATTTTAATTTAATTTAATTTAATTTAATTTAATTTAATTTTTCTATCTATCTATCTATCTATCTATCTATCTATCTATCTATCTATCTATCTATCTACCTACCTACCTACCTACCTACCTACCTACCTACCTACCTACCTATTTTCTATGTAAACTGCTTTGGAAACTTTGATGAAAAGCAGCATAAATAATTTGTCGTATTCATAATCTGGACCATCCCTGGGATTGAGTGCACAATTTGATCATTGTTGGGATTGGAATGATACCAATCCTGATAATGACAGCTGTGCACAGCCCTATTAGATGGCTTCCTGGGAAGGAATTTATGGATTTTAGGCTGCTGCTTCCTCCCTTAGCTTAAGAAGTTACTTTAGCACATGTGTGCCTGCCTTTTCTTGGGGAGGCTACCACCAGAGGCTAATCTTGCTCAAGTCAGGGCCAGGTTGGTTGGATCAGGTTTGATGTAGCAGCAAGAGCATTAAGAGCATCGGCTGGAGTCCTTGGTGGAGGCGGTATATAAGACATTTTTAATTAATTAATTAATTAATTAATTAATTAATTAATTAATACCTGATCATATTAAGATGAATTATGATAAGCCAAACCATTGGTCTACCTGGCTTGGATTGTCTACACTGACTAGCAGTTGCATTCCAGGATTTCAGACCTTTCCCAGCCCAGCCACTGTTATCTGAGAGCATGTTGGCAAAGCATACAATACTTTATTTTGAAGTAAATGATTGCTGTTTGAGAACTTAGGTCAAAATGTATATATGCTTACTTGCCCAGCCCTCATGGCTAATCAGGGATACAGATGTGTATATGATATATACATAATTACATAAAAAATACCCATAACATCTTGATCCATTCAGGTCAATGAGAATTCCAATATTCACTGGCACGAGAATGGCAGCCTATAACTTTATTTCATGGGGACATGAGATTATATTAGGTTAGACTGGTAATTATTTCTTTTGGCCTCAAAATCCATGGTTGCTTTAATAAAGTCCACGTAAAACAAAACTCCAGATCTAAAGTCTATGCGACAGCATAATAAGAGTAGTATAATTAAAGCAGCTTTATTACATCTAGCTGTAAGTGAATTTTATTACAAAGCTATTTCTTTGCAAAAAAACAAAATAAACTGGTCAACAATTTTGTTGTGCTAAAGGAAAGAAAGAGATACAGACAACTTCTTCTTACTTAACAGCTGCTCAAATTGCAAGACCCATTTAAGGATGGTAATACTACTTTAAAGTACAGTAATTGGTACGACTTGTGAACCATGATATTCACTGGTTCATGAACACAAAGGGCAATTTCATTCACTCTGCTTCTCTCTCCCATAATAAATTCAAATTCAATGTCTACCAGAGATGTGCCAAAACTTCTTGGAGATATTTCAAATTGTCAATTGTGTATGGTTGTGATTTAATGGATAATTTGGGACAGTGTGTTGTTACCCTGCTTAGAGATGTGCATGAATTGGATTTTGCAGTTTGATTCAAGCTCGAATATGATTGCAAAATACTCAAACTGATTTGTCAAAACAGTGGCCAAGCCGGTTGTTTCAACAAATCAACACTGAAATGATTTGAGTGATTCAAGTGATTCAACAATAGGGAACAATGAGGACTTGAATCTCCCCATGGTTAGGTCCTAGGGAATCGATTGGGTGGTATGGCATGATGGGTGCTACTTACCACCCAAACCACAAAAGAAATAGGCAAGCAGGCAATTTTTAATTTTTTTAAAACTTCCCCCCAAACCCTCATGCGATCCTATGGGGGTTTGGATAAAAGATTTTAAAAAATCAATTGCCTGCTTGCCCATTTATTTTGTGGGTTGGGTGGTACCATCATGTACCACCCAACCCATCATGCAGTATCACCCAACTGACTTTGGTGTCCCTAGGACCCACCCATGGAAAACAATGGGGAGTTTCAAGGTCCTCATTATTCCCTATGGCATAAACAAACTGCATGCACAAGTGCACACAAGTTGTTCATTGCAATTTACAATGCATTTTGCATCCCTGCCTTGTAAAACACTGCAGATTAGAAGCACACAGTTAAAGGAATCTGTGCCCCCAATACAGAATACACTTTTTTTTCCAAACACAATAAAAAAAATGACCAAAAAAGAATCACTGACCCAGAGTCCACTGCCAGCCACAATGCCTGCGCTGCAGTAACATCATTGGCACAAGTTGGCACTCTCACCCACAATTCTTACATTGTTTCCTAGCATTGCAACAGCTGCTACAGCAGTACCCTTAGCAGCAAGCATAGCCATAAGCTCCACTAGATAAACTTCAACCACATTTTGACTGAGTACAACTTCCAATGCAGATTGCAGAGCAGAGCAGACTAGAGCAGTGAGTGAAGCACAAGTTAGTCTCAAGGCCAGACATGGGGCTCATCTCACAGCAATCACCAAGAAATATGAGAGAGTTCTGAGCTGCCACACTGCCCAGTTCTTTCTGCAACACCATCTCACAAACAGACCAAACTACATCTCCAGAAAGGTAGGTAAGCACTCAAGTTCTGCATTGGTCAATCTGAGATCCAGCAAAACCAGATAGTTAATAATATAGCAGCAATAGCACAGCATATTATACTCAGTGCTGAGAAAAGAAAACCACAAAATCAAACCTTCCTTGATTCCTTCCTTCCTCCTCTCCTGATGTATCCTCTTCAAGGGCACATTAAGGGCTCCCTCTGCCTCCCCTTCCCAGACCCTTTTAAAACATTTTGAAATTCCCTCCTTCCTCCCTCCCTCATCCCAGCCAATGGGAGCATAGTTGCCCATGACAAAACTTGATCTGTATGATAAAGAAGCAAGGAGATCTCAAGTCAATTGGAAACTAGTTCCAAGAAACCAATCAGCAATGGGGGAAAGCCCACCAGAATGACACTTGAATCATTTGAATCAGTTTGAGCTTGAATTGGGGTCATGTTAATTCAAACTTGAATCAGGCCCTGGATTTTAAGGGTGTTTTGATTAGAGTTCAAATCACTCAAAAAGGCCCAATTTGAGCTCTCCACATATAGAGCATACAAAAGTTTTAAGAAACAACTGAAAACTCTTATTTGTTCAAGTTTTTACCCCTTATGGGTTGCCAGTCTCTCCATTTTGACTGCTCTGTTTTTGTTTTTATGGCTGTAGCTTTTTGGTGTGTTTAGGTTTTCATGGTCTTAATTGATTTTAATATTTTAATGTGATTTTATGGAATTTTATTGTATTAAAGTCTGTAAACTGCCTTGGGATAAGCCTTATGAAAGCCTTATGAAATAGAACAATCATACACACACATACACAAAGTATTTTCTGGTAGCAGGAACTAGCATGTCTTGGGGGCAGGCTCTTTGCCCAGGTCTTCCATAAGGCACAAGGCATGCTTGAGGGCCATCAGGGGGTGGGGCTCGGGCTGCCGTTGTTGCTCCCACCCCACCCCAAATTCAGTCATTTCTCATTCAGCGACGAGAAAGGATCTCCTCATTGCTTCTCCAGCATTTGCTTGGCAGTGGCAGCATCTGAGAGCGGGGAGGGCAACATCTGAGGCTCCACCACCTAAAAGGGCACTCTGGAGAGGTGGTTTGGAGTTGGAGGGGGGGTTGTGGCTTGGGCTTTCCTTACTTCCAGAACCATCTAAATACTACTAATAATGGGGCTGTTTTGACCTGCAAATGGGGATCACTGGGGTAGGACTGGGAGCAACATGGCCTGCACAGCGGCCTTAGCATCCCCTTTCCTCCCCTCCCCCCTTTCCTCCCCCCTTTTCCTTTGCAGTTTCCGCCATGCCTTGGTTGTGGGGTAGTTATGGCAAGCCCTCACAGTACTAATGGGTAGGCGTCCCTGGGTCAGCCTGTGGGCTGTGGTGAGGAGTAGGGGTGTGCAATTCGGGAATTCGGTGATTCGGTTCGGGACCCGAACCGAATCACCCCTGTTCTGTTTTGTGCCCGAATATGGGCCACCCGAATTACCCTTGATTAGGTTCGGATTCGGATTTAATCCAAATCCAAATCCAAATCAATTCAGGGGTAAAAAAGGGGCCCAGGGGCAAAATTTTGGGGTGGGGCGGTAGTGCCCAATGGGTGGAGTCTATCACCCCAATTTCAGGGGAATTGGGCAAAGGGCTGATTTTGGGGAAAATTTTGAAATTTTAGTGACTTTGGGGCAGTTCGGGGGCATAGCATGGGATCTGGGCAAAAAGAGTGGGGTGGCGTGGTAGAGCCTAATGGGTGCAGGCTACCACCCCAATTTCAGGGGGATTGGGCAAAGGGCTGATATTTGGGGAATTTCTGAAGTTTTCATGTCTTTGGGGCAGATTGGGGCAGAAAGTGGGGACTGGGGCAGAATAGTGGGGTGGGGTGGTAGTGCCTAATGGGTGGAGGCTACCACCCGTCCCCAATTTCAGAGTGATTGGGCAGAGGGGTGACTTTTGGTGAATTCTGAGGTTTGTCTTCATAAGGTGAAGTGTGCTAAATTGATTACTTCCTCATATTCATAGTAATTGAGAGTGTGAAAAAGTGAAAGTGGGGTCATGAGAGTTGTCTAATTGAAAAAAATCTCATTTGCTATGATAGAATGAGAATTCACACCTCAGAAAAAACTTCTGAGATTGGGGACGGGTGGTAGCCTCCACCCATTAGGCACTATCTACCAGCCCACCCCACTCCTTTGGGGCAGATCCACTTTCTGCCCCAATCTGCCCCAAAGACACCAAAACTTCAAATATTCCCAAAAAATCAGGCCTCTGCCCAATCCCCCTGAAATTGGGGTGGTAGCCTCCACCCATTAGGCACTACCACCCCACCCCACCCTTTTGGGGCAGATCCACTTTCTGCCCCCAAACTGCCCCAAAGTCACTAAAACTTCAAAAATTCTCAAAAAATCAGCCCTTTGTCCAATCCCCCTGAAATTGGGATGGTAGCCTCCACCCATTAGGAACTACCACCCCACCCCACCCCACTATTCTGCCCCAGTCCCCACTTTCTGCCCCAATCTGCCCCAAAGACATGAAAACTTCAGAAATTCCCCAAATATCAGCCCTTTGCCCAATCCCCCTGAAATTGGGGTGGTAGCCTGCACCCATTAGGCACTACCACTCCACCCCACTCTTTTTGCCCAGATCCCATGTTATGCCCCCGAACTGCCCCAAAGTCACTAAAACTTCAAAAAATCCCTCCAAATCAACCATGAACCGAATCAACCGAATTTTTCATGCCCGAAATTCGGGTGATTCGGCTCGGGCCCGAAAAATATCGGGGGACATCGGGGGTGATTCGGTTCAGCCCCGAATCACCCAAAATTTCTCATTTCGGGCACAGATCGTTCTGTGCCCGAAATTTTTTGCACATCCCTAGTGAGGAGCCCATAATAGTGGCAGGGCTTTGCAGGGAATAATTTGTGTAGTTTCAGCTTGTGGGGAGCATTGTGACTAGCCAGTATGCTGCCAAGATGTCCATGGGGGAAATTGGGGTAAACCCATTCAGCTTAAGAAGTCCACTCCTGTTCTGTCTTCTTCAGATGAGGAGGATTTGGGCCTTGTGATGGCTCTCATTGCCCATTTGGAAGCATCTGAAAAGACTAAGAAGAAGCAGCCTGTGTGTCCTGTTCTGGGGGTCCATCAGGGGTTCTTGCTAGGCCTCACAGGGAAACCAAAGCATCTAAGTGCACTAACCTGCTCCAGTCTCTGTCTGATTACTTAGCACAGCTCAAAGGAGACAAAGCTCCAACAGCCCCGGCATCAGTGGATCTCACACAGGAGCCCAATCCTTGGGTGCCTGTACCTGTACCTGTCTCAGAAAATCAGCCTGCTGACACTGGATCAGGTGAGCAATCATCTGGGATGTGGCCATGGCCTACAGGGCCATATGGGTTTTTGCCCTCCAACTTTCTCTACTGGTAAAACAGGTTTCACTTCTGGGTACCCAGGTTGGCCCTTGTGTCCACCAGGTCACTGCTGGTATAGGAGGCATATGTTCAAGTTTGGCAGGGACCTGGCAGGCCAGTGCAGCCTGCCTGGCCTATCAGTAGCCTTGCTGGTTTGGTGGTGTTGCCTAGCACCTGTCTGAAAATTATCCTGCTTTGGGGGTCTCCTCGCCTTTGGATGACCATTTGCTTCCAGCTACAAAAGAGAAGATTTGGTGTGGGGAGTATGTTAATGTGTTTCAGCTTCTTTATAGGGAGCCTGATACAGTTGCTAAAGAGGGCAAGGAAGTGAGGGATCAGGAGAAGAGCAAGAAGAAGGTCACTGAGTGAAATTGGTCTAATTGGCTGTCCACTTTCACTATTTATATAGGAGTAGTGCTCCAAGTTCAGCCTCCTTGTGGGCCAGCCCTAGTGAAATATTTTGATATCATTCACAGGAGGTACAGGGATTTTGCAGGAAATTCCTGACAGTACTACAACCAAAGTTTCCACCTTAGGGCATTCCTTGAACCCTCCCTTCCTTGGGACAAACAACACCAGGAGCTATGGCTGCTCATAATAATGTTATCCCATCCTATGAAAGAGGAACATGCTGACAGTGGCCACATGCTTTCAAAAATCTCAGCTGGGTCTGCCATCATAGGGACAGGTGGCCAGCTGGTTCAACCCCAGTTGGTTTTTTGGGACTTCAACAGGGGGTTGGATGGGGCGGTGCATGTGTTCCTCATGCAAATTCCTTCACAACTGTGGATTCTGTGGGGACAAGCACCCCAGCTCCAACTGCATCAGAATTCAGAACTTCAGCGGGGATAAGGATGCAAGTCAAAACAGAAAGGGCGGAGCCAGAGGCACATTGGAAAAGGGACCAAGTCCCATTGATGTTATGGTTCTCCGGAGACTGCTGGAGGGGTACCTGCTGCGCAGGCAAGTGGACTATGTGTGGGCTGGTTTTACTTTAGGCTTTTATATTCCATGTACGTTCCCTAGGATGCCATATTTTGTTAAGAATCTGAAGTCTGTACAGGGCATGGAGGACATTAGGAACATAGGAAGCTGCCATATACTGAGTCAGACCATTGGTCTGTGTAGCTCAGTATTGTCTTCACAGGCTGGCAGCGGCCTCTCCAAGGTTGCAAGCAGCAATCTCTCTCAGCCCTATCTTGGAGAAGCCAGTGAGGGAACTTGGAACCTTTTGCTCTTTCCAGAGCGGCTCCATCCTGTGAGGGGAATATCTTACAGCGCTCACACTTCTAGTCTCGCTTTCATATGCAACCAGGGCAGACCCTGCTTAGCTAAGGGGACAAGTCATGCTTGCTACCACAAGACCAGCTCTCCTCTCCATGTCCTCAGGAAAATCAATAAAGGAGTTAGGCTGGGAAGGGTTCTGGGCCCCTTTACAACAACACCCCCACCTAACCTGTGAATCTTGCAACTGGGAGTGGCTCCCAAAAAGGGAGGAGGAGTTCAGATTAATTCACCATCTTTCCTTTCCCAAGGGTTCATCAGTTAATAATGGTATCCTGCCGGAGCTTTGCTCCATATACTACGCATCTCTTGATGAGGCTGTGCACATTGTACGGGGCTGCAGGGCTTGCATACTCTTGGAAAAATGTAACATGGAGTCAGCCTTTCACCCCTTGCCTGTACATCCTGAAGACTTTGAGGTTCTGAATTCAGGCCAGGGCATTATTATGCAGACTGTGCTTTGCCTATGGGTTGTTTTGTTTCTTGTGCAGTCTTTGAGGCATTCAGCACTTGGCTTGAATGGGCCTTGCATAAATGGACAGGCCTGGGTGCCACAGCACATTTTCTGAATTATTTTTTTATGGTCATGCCTGCAGCCTTGGGGCAATGTTCTTTCCTACTCAATTCCTTTATGGAGCTGTGTAGGGAACTGGGGGTGCCTTTAGCAAAAGACAAAACTGAGGGTCCAATAGTGTGGCTTATTTTGTTTGGCATCGAGATAGATTCTGTAGCGGGCTATGCCAGACTACTGGCTGACAAGTTGCAGGTGCTGAGGATGCTAATAAAGGACCGATTATCTGCATCAAAGGTTTTCCTCAGACAGCTTCAGGGATTGTTGGGGCACCTTAACTTTGCTTGCAGAGTGATTGCACCTGGCATGAGAAACTCAAGTATGTAGTACACCGCTCTGGGCTACTTGGAGGAAGAGCGGGATATAAATGTTAATAATAATAATAATAATAATAATAATAATAATAATAATAATAATATTCCCCAGTGAGGCACTACCTTGGCGTGGTTGTGGGGCTTGCATGCTCTGAGGAAGGTAAGAGCTATGCCAGAGGTCCAACCATACTGGACAGGTCTCACCAGAGGAGCCAGACAAAGAGTGCCTCTCCCATCAAAAATATGGTGAGACGTAACTTTAATAAATCAATACTGGATCGGTCATCACCTGGGTCAACAAGGACCACGCCAGGTACTGGAGTCACTGGACATCTGGTGGCAAGTGGGCTACAGGACTCAGGATCTTCAGTTGAGCAACCAGGGCTAGAGACTGCAGGGTTACTTGAAGAAACGTCGCTTCACTGCAAAAAATATACAAAAAATGCCAACAAGAAAATAATGATTTGCTATTACAAGTCTAGTCCAACTAGAAGAGGTTATTTAAAAATAATGTACCAAATTTGGAAAGAGAAGCCTCCAGATACAGAAATAACAGAACAAAGGCTAGCAAACCAGAGAAGATTCCTAATAAGAAATAAAGTATTCACAGGAGTTGAGCTGGAAGAACTGCAAAGAGCAACACAGGCTCAAGATATGGAAGAATTACCAACAACTGAAGAAGTTGCTCAGGTGCAGGTGGAGGAGGTGTTGGAAATAGAGGATGCCACTGTCACTGAACTTTTTCAAAATCAAAACTAGGCACCCTCTCCTTTGCCTTCACTTCAAAAACCTGAATGCCATTTAACAGAAAAGCAACAAGAACGAAAGCAAAAAATAACTGAGCACATGAACCAAACAACCACCAGGGTTCGACTTCCAGCTCTAAAAACAGTTGCCAAAAAACAACTTGCTCAGGCATTAAAAGATGTCAATGCTGCACTTGCAGAAATAACAACCAATAATTTGCAAGAAAGAAACCAACTAATGTACAGTGCAGCAACAATAACAACACAAGAGCTCAGATATAAGATCAGTGGACCTGTCAAAAAAGGAAGTAGTACATCACCTAGATGGAGGATTAGATTAGAAAATAAAATCTCCAGGCTTAGATCAGATGCTAGTAGATTGAAAGATATGAAAGACAAGAAGCTGAAGAATGAAAACACCAAACAGTATCTGATCCAAAAATACCACCTTGATTCAAGGAAAATTAGAGAAGTCCTGCAAATAATAAAGCAGCAAATAACAGCAGTGTCAAAGAAGATTAGCAGATACGAAGCCAGAATTACACAACACAGGCAGAATCTCCAGTTCCAGTCGAATCAGAGAGGTTTCTACCAAAGCATAGAAGGAGAAACTGCAAGAAACACAGAAACACCAAATAAAGAAGAAACAGTTCAATTCTGGGGGAAATTATGGGACAATCCAATAGATTATAATAAAAAAGCAGGCTGGGTGAGAGAGGTCAAAAAGTGTAACCAACAAATGCAAGGTCTAATAATAACACCAGAATTAATAAGTGAAAGAGCAAAGAAAATAAAAATTGGACTGTACCAGGTGACAATGAACTGCATGGCTTTTGGCTTAAACACCTAACAAGCCTTCATAAACAACTATCAAAACAGTTCAATCACATTTTGCAAGGAGGTGATATTGAGCAATGGCTAACAACTGGAAAAACTCATCTCATAATGAAAGACCCAGCAAAAGGTGCAGTTTCAAGTAATTATAGATCGATAACCTGCCTGCTAACCATGTTCAAATTATTAACTGGAATAATAGCAGATGAAGTGATGCAACACTTATTAACTAACAAACAGTTTCCAGTTGAACAGAAAGGAAATTGTCCAAACACCAGAGGCACAAAAGACCAGCTGCTGATTGACAAAATGATTTTAGAAAATTGCAAGAGAAGAAAAACAAATCTAAGTGTTGCATGGATTGAGTACAAGAAAGCCTTAGACTCATTTCCTCACACATCGATACTAAAATGTTTAGAAACAACTGGTGTCAGCAAAAACATTCAGATATTTATTTAAAAAGCAATGAGCATGTGGAGTACACAGTTAACAATCAATGGCGAGACCCAGGCAGAGCTAGAGACGCTAGATCGTAAGACCAGGAAAATAATGACCATCAATCATGCTCTACACCCCTGCAGTGATGTAGATAGGCTATATGTCCCTTGCAGCTCAGGTGGAAGAGGAATGCTGCAAGTCCATCAAACAGTAGAGGAGGAGAAAAGAGGCCTTGAAGAATATATCAAGGACAGTGAAGAAGATGCACTTCAAATGGTCTAGAACGAGAAACTATTCAACACCAATGAAACAAAGCAGGAAAGAACAAGTCAAGAACCGAGCAGAAAAATGGAAAAATAAGCCACTGCATGGTCAATATTTGCACAATATAAGTGGAAAATCAGACATCACCAAGACCTGGCAATGGCTTAAGAATGGCAACTTGAAGAAAGAAACTGAGGGTTTAATACTGGCTGCACAAGAACAGGCACTAAGAACAAATGCAATAAGAGCAAAAGAAGAAAAATCCACAACAAACAGCAAGTGCCGCTTTTGTAAAGAAGCAGGTGAAACAGTGGACCACCTAATCAGCTGTTGTAAAAAGATCGCACAGACTGACTACAAACAAAGGCATGACAAGGTAGCAGGGATGATACACTGGAACATCTGCAAAAAATACAAGCTACCTGTAGCCAAAAATTGGTGGGACCATAAAATTGAAAATGTTGTATAAAATTAAGATGCAAAAATATTATGGGACTTCCGATTACAAACAGACAAACATCTGCCACACAATACACCAGATATAACTGTAGTCGACAAGAAAGAAAAACAAGTTATAATAATTGACATAGCAATATCAGGGGATAGCAGAATAGAAGAAAAAGAAATAGAAAAAAATCACAAAAATACAAAGATCTACAAACTGAAATTGAAAGGCTGTGGCAGAAGAAGACCAAAATAATCCCAGTGGTAATTGGCGCCCTAGGTGCAATTCCAGAATAACTTGAAGAGCACCTCAACACCATAGGGGCCACAGAAATTACCATGAGCAATTACAAAAACAACTTTACTGGGAACAGCCTAAATTTTGCGAAGATATCTATAATAACCAACAGTATTGATGATAAAATTCTGGCATCCCAGGTCCTTGGGAAGGACTCGATGTCTGGATAAAACAAACCAGTCAATAACACCTGTCTGACTGTGTAAACAATAATAATAATATTATGGCACCCCTGCAATGCCAGCATTGGACTTAGGGCTCTGCACCATAGGCTTAAGGTTTCAGGTCAGTTGAAGGAGGACCTTCAGGTTTGGGAGGGTTTTCTGGACTCATTTAATGGGGTCTCCTTCTGGCATTCTGAATGCATCCTAGAGGCTGAACTCAGGTTCACTCAGACACAGCTGGAGGCTTCAGTTTTGGTGTTTATTCTCGGGGGCATTGGTAGAGCGGGGTCTCACTTGGGACCTTCCATTGCTAGAGTTTTTTTCCATTGTGGTTGCTGTACACATATGGGTCTCTGCCTTCACCAATTCCACAGTTAAGCTTTGATATGATAACTAGGCCACTGTTCAGGTCATGAATGCACAAACATCCAAGTCTCTCAGAATCATGGTTTTAGTTCAGTCATTTGTTTTGCAATGCCTGCAGCACAACATACTTTTTGTTTCTAGACACATCTCTGGGTTACAGAATGGTATTGCAAACGTGCTCTCTTATTCACAGAAGGAGAGTTTTCACATTCTGGCCCCAGGGGTGGGGCAGGATCCAGACAATTATGGTTATGGTTATGGAGCCTTGGTAAATAGAAGCCCAAAGAGCTGTGTGGGTGTCGCTCATTCCAAGCATGAGGGTTGTGCGCAGCAGGAAGATTTGGGCCTTCCAGTCCTTCAGGGAGTGAGTTGGGCTTATGTGTGCTTGGCCTGCCCAGGTGGAACATATCATGCGATACTTGGTGCCTTTTGACTGGCCTGTACCACCTTGGACAGAGTGGTACAGCTTCTGCATCCTGACAGGGTGATAATTAAGTTGCAATATTCTAAGACGGACCAGAAGGGCAGGGGCCAGAAAGTTCAGCTCCATAGGTTTGAACTGGTTACTTTGTGCCCAGTGTGGGCATTGGAGTGCTATTTGGTGCTATTGGGAGATTGGCAGGGCCACCTTTCCCGCATAGTGATGGTTCCCTCTAGATGAACTATCAGTTCTGGGTTGTGGATTCAACACCCTCTATGGTTTTCCAGCTTGGGGATGGTGAATCCGATGGCAGGTGCCTGAACATTAGAAGGACTAAGATGGGCAGCAGGTTGCCTTAGGCCAGATGCTGCCTGGACTGGAGGTGTTTCACTCTAGGTGCTAAGTTGATTGGCTCACACATAAGCAGTAGGGATGTGCAAACTGACTCAGGTACAAATTGATTTGTACCCAAATCTAGGTGATTTGGGTGATCTGGAGACAAAACAAATCACCCCGGTGGTCCATTGGCTAGATTCGGGTACACATTGAATCACGCCTGATTTGATTTGGATAGATTTGAGATTCGGATCCCTCCAATTAATTTCCCCAGATTCCCAGATTTCATTTTTTTAAAAGCTAAGCTCTAGCCCTTGTAGAAGTGGAGTTATGGAGCAAAATGTGTGGTCACTATTTTTCACGTGTTTGGATTTGTCGAGGTATAATAATTTTCCTCTATGAATCTCTATGAAGAGTCATTACACACCTTCATTTCTTCTATTCATTTTGACTGTCTTTTCAACAGTGCCAACTGTCAACTGCCATGTGCCAACGACACCCCACCCCCACCCACAAGGCAGTGGGGTATTACTCAATTTATGTTCTAGGATTTTTTTCCAAGTGTTTCGGCTCTTTGGTGTCTAATAAACTTTCCTCATAATGAATCCCTATGAGGATTCATTACATACCAAATAATCTAAACACCTCCAAAAATCCTAAAATATAAACTGAGTACCTAGCGGCTTGTGGGTTGCGGGGTAGTTGGAACATGGGATGCCACTAATTCCCCACCCCCACCTGCAAAGCAGTGGGGTCAAAATAAACAGAAGAAATGAAGGTGTGTAATGAAGACACCAAAGAATCAAAACACTTCAAAAATATTTTTAAAATAAACTGAGTACCGCAGTGTGTGGGGTGGGGGCGTGGGGTGTAGCTGACACATGGCAGTTGTATGTATGTATTTGTTTATTTCGGCCCAAGGCTAGCATAAATATAAGAAAAACAAAGAGACACAACAACAACAACAACAACAGTAAAATACACAGTATAAATAAAACATTAATACCTTCAGATACCGTATACATAACTAATTTCATTCAAATAAAACCGGTTAATCTGAAGTGCACAACCCAGCATCTCGTGCCTCAGTCACTCTAAACCGAATCTTGCTTGCTATGAAAAACATTTTTGCTGCCCTCCTGTAAGGGTTCTCTGAATTAGAAGTAAGCAGAAAAAGGACCTTGTCCCCATCAGAAGGGCAATTAGAGTTATAATGAGTTAGTAGTGGGGAGAGAAGCTTTCCCTTTAATTCAGTATAAAATCTGCACTTCAGCATCAGATGTTCTGTGGTCTCCACTTCACCATTCTGACAGGGGCATAATCTTTCATCATAGGGTACCTTCCCGAAGCATCCTTCCAATACCGCTGTATGAAGGGCGTTAAGTCTAGCCGCTGAAAGAGCCCTACGATGATCCCCATTAGAGATCCTAAGTAAATATTCTGCAGCGGAGTGACTACTAGTTTGATCTTCTAGGAATAGGCCAGAGCCTATTTGGGCAAACATGGTAGTTGGCAGTTGGCACTGTCGAATGATAGTCAAAATGAACAGAAGAAATGAAGGCGTATAATGAATCCTCATAGGGATTCATTATGAGGAAAAGTTATTAGACACCAAAGAATCTAAACATTTCAATATTCCTGAAAATAATGACTGCACATTTTGCTCCATAACGCCACTTCCACAAGGGCTATAGCTTAGCTTTTTTTGTCTCTTTAAATGAAAGCTGGGGATCTGTTTTAGGGTTTCGATATGGCAACTTCGAATTCCCATTGTTTCCTATAGCAGAAATGTTCAAAATCAGTAAAAACTAAAATAAGTTCATTAAAAGTCAAACAAGAGTCTCACCACCTTGAAATTTGGGTAGTAGGTATCACCCATGGGGACCTAATCACCAGCCAAATTCGGTGCCCCTAGGACCTTGTTAAGTAGTCCAAATCAGTCCAAATCCAAATAGAATCAAAGCAAATACAAATCGAGCAGAAATTGAATCAAAAAAATCAATTTGTGCACTTCCCTAATAAGCCACGGGTCTTGTGAACTGCACTGTTGGGGGTGGAGCACCAATCCCCCCCTCTCTATTTCATTGATTATAATTAATAAAGTTTGGGCCCTATTTTAATCCAGTGTTATTACTTGTGTCTTTATTGTCTGTGTCTTTATTGCAATGTGGAATTTCTCTTTTCACACATTGCATGAAGTGACTGAGTGCACAAATGCACTCAGGGCACATCTGCTTCTTGCTTCTTCTCATAACTTAAAAAAACCTGATTATAAGTTCTCATGGTGCCCTTATTCTTATGCAAATATACCTCTTCATCCTTCCTGTGTTTGTATTCTAGACAAACAACATTAGGTATGACTCTCATAGTTAAGGCTTCCATTGAAATTAATACAGTTTGTTGGAATTTAACATTTATTAACAAGATTTATATGCCTCTTTATACTTATATGCTTAAGAATTCAAGGAGGCCCACAATAACAATAAAGACATCACATATAATTTACAAATGTGTGTCGTGAGTTGGTTGTTCACACTCCAAAATGCATTCTTCTCACCTTCTTTGATATTTAAGGGTTTAGAAAATACAGACCTGCCATACCACTTAGTACAATTGTTGTCACTGGAGGGCCAGGTCTCTACTGCTTGATTGCCTTTCCAACATCCTGCTGTTCTGTGTTTCAGGACCCTGCCTCCTTTCCTTCTCATTATGTTCATGCCATCTAGTGACATCTGCTGGTCATCTGAGAATAATTAATGTTTAATAAAGGTAAAGTGTGCTGTCAAGTTGATTTCAACTCCTGGCGCCCACAGAGCCCTGCGATTTTTCTTTGGCGGAATACAGGGGGGCTTTACCATTGCCTCCTCCCACACAGAATGAGATGATGCCTTTCAGCATCTTCCTATATTGCTGCTGCCCGAAATAGTACCAGCAGGGATTCAGACCAGGAACTTTCTGCTTGTTAGTCACTAGCTGCTTTTCCCCGGCCAGTGTCAGTTTTTTAACGAGCCCATCGGGCAGCAGTGAACATCCCTTCTGCCCCATTGCCCTCTTCTTCTGGATATGACAGGAAGTTGCCGACACACAGGTGTGCGTGCATGATGTGCGCATGCCTGTGCTGGCATGCGTCTGCAACTTCCGGTCATATCCAGAAGATGAGGGCAACAGTGTGGCAGGGAGGTATGCTTCCACCCCGATGGGCTTTTTAAGAAACTGATGCCAGTGGGGGGAAAGCAGAGGGAGGGGTAAGTGCACCCTCCCCCGATCTTAAAGTGGCACCCCCACCGCCTTCAAAAACCACTCCACCACAGTTCTGTGCACATCACTACTGTAAGATTCAAACATCTTTAAACTGCTATGTTGTTAATGATCATGTACTCAGCACCTCAGCACTCCCCCCTGTGTACATCCCCCTGTCTATATTGTTATCATCACACATACAGAGAGAACTGCACAATAAGAGTGCAGTAGGAAAGAGAAGTGGGGCAGAGCCAGACTAGATGTCAGCGTGGGGCACTTTCAGGACCCTTACTTCAGAGTAGGGCCATACAGAAGAGAGAGATTGTCTAAAACATACTGAAAAACATTACTTGCTTGTCATTTCTGACAGGCACTTCGTCTAGTCAAAACAATCACAATCAATAACTTTAAAAAGCATAGTACCACAACAGAGTCTGAGAAGCTGAAAATCAAGGCAGGGCAAACATCTGTTTAAACAGGACTGTTTTCACAGCTTGGCAAAATGCAGCAAGTGTGAGGGCCAGATGGACCTGTGAGAGAAGAGAATTCAGCTTGCACACCATGATGCAGCAGCAACATAAATTCCATAGGATGTGTTTGTCCTTTGTTTGCCTCAATGTAATCAGCATACCCCCTCAAAGATAAGGCTTAAGAAATGTTTAAAGGAAGCTGTCACTGTAAAATCTGAGCCTTATTTTGCAGGACTTGGAACCATTTTCCATACAATATGACTCATTTGAATCTTAACTGTGCCTGGCATGATGCATATTTCATTGAATCATGTGGTATGAGATAACTAAGGGTGAAAGCTACAAATGAGTCTGACACAATATTTCTCCGGGACATATAAAAATAAATGACTGTTGTGAAAGAACACTTACATTTTTATTTATTTCTGCCATAGCAACTGATGATTTCTCAAAGCTTCTAACTAATAGGTCATCAGGTTGACATGATGAAGGCATATTTCAATGGCTGACTAGAATTATAATAACTCTTGTGAAATATTGTGAAATAATAACTTCATCCCATCTGAACCAGGTATCAGGTTTGCAGCTGCTGAAATAGAAGACAGTCTTCTTCAAGGATTAAAGAGACCAGTCCACACAACTAATTTACTCTATGGCATGTAGGCTCCTGGTGGAGAGACAGTATGAGAATATTCTACAATGTTCCTCCTGGAAAAGGACCCTGAAATTAACTTTGAATTTCAGTTTCTCTTTGGAAGGAACCTTAACTTTCTCTTTTGAATTTCACTTGGGGGGTGGGGGAAACCTGTTCCAACCCATTTTGCAATATGTATACACTGTGGAATCATGTCAGACTGACAGGCATGTCGGACTTGATCTGGTCTCTCTATCAGGCATTATTGGACAGAGTCCTGCACAGACAGCAGGGAACCACAACAGTTGGAACCTTCAACTGCGGCTTCTCACTGTTGGTGCAGAACTCTGCCAGAGTTGCTGAGGATGTGCAAACACATTCAGCAAGTCATCCACAAGGTTTTATTGGAGAAGGCTGATGCCATCCAACATTATTTCTCAAAAGCTGTGAAAGTATCTAATTTATGTGGAGAAGAGAAGGCCAAAGGCCAAAGCGAGGAGATATCCAGTGGTTTACAACTAATACATAAGACTTTTAAAAAAATTTACATTTCCTCTAAAAATGCATTGCACAGTCCTGAAAACATTGGATTTCTAGAGGGAGTCTGGTAACATGTCATAGCATTCCGCTCCTGGAACAATTGGACACTTGGCCCTGGACCTTTCGACAGCTGCCCAGCAACACTGAACATATGGGCCCGGCTGTCTCTGATACGTTTGTGGATAAATACAATCAAGATGCCTTAAGAACATAAGAATAGCCCTACTGGATAAGGCACAAGGCTATCTAGTCCAGCATCCTGTTTCACACAGTGGCCTACCAGATGCCTCTGGGGAGCCCACAGGCAAGAGTTATGTGCATGCCCTCTCTCCTGCTGTTGCTCCCCTGCAACTGGTATTGAGAGGCATTGTGCCTCTGAGGCTGGAGATGGCCCACAGCTACCAGACTAGTAGCCATTGACAGACCCGTCCACCATCTGTCTAAGCCCCTTTTAAAGCCATCCAAGCTGGTGGCCATCACTACATTCCATGGCAAAGAATTCCATAGATTAATTATGCATTGTGTGAAAAAGTACTTCCTCTTGTCAGTCCTAAATTTCCCAACTTTCAGCTTCATGGGGTGACCCCTGATTTCTAGTGTTGTGAGACAGGGAAAACATTTCTCTCTTTCCACCCTCTCCACTCCATGCATAATTTTATACACCTCGATCATGTCTCCCCTTAGTTGCCTCTTTTCCAAGGTAAAGAGCCCCAGATGCTGTAGCCTAGCCTCATAAGGAAGGCGCTCCAGGCCCCTGATCATCTTGGTTGCCCTCTTTTACACCTTTTCCAGTTCTACAATATCAAGATATGGTGACCAAAGCTGTATGCAGTACTCCAAATGTAGCTGCACCATAGATTTGTATAAGGGCATTAAAATGTTAGCATTTTTATTTTCAATCCCCTTCCTAATGATTCGTAGCATGGAATTAGCCCTTTTCACAACTGCCGTGCTCTGAGAAGACACTTTCAATGAGCTGTCCACCATGACTCCAAGTTCTCTTTCTTGGTCAGTCGCCGACAGTTCAGATCCCATCAGCATATATGTGAAGTTGGTGTTTTTTGCCCCAATGTGCATCACTTTACATTTGCTTACATTGAATTGCATTTGCCATTTTGTCGCCCACTCCCCAGTTTGGAGAGATCTTTTTTGGAGTTCCTCACAATCTGTTGTGGATTTCACTATCCTAAATAGTTTAGTGTCATCTGCAAATCTGGCCACTTCTCTGCTTACTCCAACTTCTAGATCATTTATGAACAAGTCAAAGAGCACTGGTCCCAGTACCGATCCCTGGGGGACCCAACTTGCTACCTCCCTCCATTGTGAAAACTGTCCACTAATTCCTACTCTCCGTTTCCTGTCTTTCAACTGCTTTCTGATCCACACATGAACCTGTCCCCTTATCCCATGACTGTTAAGTTTACACAAGAGCCTTTGGTGGGGAATTTTATGAAACGCTTTTTGGAAGTCCAAATATACTATGTCAACTGGATCACCTTTATCCACATGCTTGTTAACACACTCAAAGAACTCCAAAAGGTTAGTAAGGCAAGACTTTTCCATTGCAGAAGCCATGCTGGTTCTCCTTCAACAAGGCCTTTTCTTCTATATGCTTAAAGTGCTTGGGTCCTTATAGTGCTTGGGTCAACAAAAGGACCTGTCCCTTTACTTTTTGTAATGGCCCTCTGAGCTACTTTTTCAGAAGACCACAGTGGAAGCATGATTTAAATGGTGGAGGGTGGAGAGTCAGAAGCTGAGGATTTCCCTAAGGATCCCCCATCATCCCCCTCCTACAATTCAACAATTGATCCCCTTTCTGCCTCCAAAGACACCAAGGTGTTTCAGCTTCTTCCTGCTAGAAGATTGGTTCTCCAAAGTTGCTCTTCTTCGCAGTTTCTTTTGCAATTCCAATCTCCTTCTGATTCTTCTTTGGAATCTTCTTTGGATTCTTCTTTGGAAATATCCAAGTGGCCAAAACTCATAATGCAATTTACAAATGAGGCTTTTTCCAATTACAGAAACTGATCCCTGAAATATGAGTAATTCTCTTTCACTATGGTGATCTGGAGCAGAAGTGAATAGGATTCCAGTTCCTGCAATAGTTTTGCAGAAGAGCTTTTCCCATGTGTGCACTACAAATCCCACTTGCCAAGAGCTCCTCCTATACATGCCTAACAATGTTACAGAATTCCCATCCTTTGCATCTGCTTGCCTTACTTATCCCTACAAGTAATATTGCTCAGAACACCTCCACAAATTGCATTTAGTTTATTTAGAACTGCAGCTATATATAGGAGATTGATTCAAATATCCATGGCCAGTCCCATAAGCTCATGGCTCCCTTGCTTCCTAACCTAGAATCAAGAAATGGCTTCTCTTGACAGCTACTGAAAGGACTAACTGAATAAGAAAGAGCTAATCACGCTGTGGACGCAGTCCAAGAAAACAAAACCTCACAAAGCTTTTAGAGCAAAAGAGAATCCATTGGAGAAGCAGTAATGTCTAACTGAAACATGAAGGGTTCTCTTGCATTCTCTGTCTGCCAAGCTATACTGGACTGAGAAAATGGCTTTTGAATACTGTAAAATGATGTTACATTATTATTATTCATAACGTCTGAGGAGGGGGAAAGCAAATATTTCTAATATGTTTGGAAATGTTTTTAGCTCAGTGAGCCAGGCCATAATACCATATGTGGCAGTGTTTCATCTTCATAGTAGTTGATAAGTATTAGCTATTTATTTTCAGAGGCAGAATAGTCGTAAGGCCAAATCAGGATAAGTGAAGACAATCTCCAGAAATACTTGGGAGAATATCTGATTACTGAGGAGAAAAATATTACAAAATGTCTAAATTGCAGTAATGCTCACCTATACCGACTCATAAGAATGTGCTGCCCCAGGAGGATTGCCAGCAGGCAGGACTGACATCAAGGGTTGGCATCCCTGGGCAGATGTCAATGGCCAGGCCTCTCAGAAGGGACCACTGCCAGTCCCTGAGACATCTCTGTGCCTTTCATGCAGCTGTGATAGAGAATTCCCTAACTTAAGAGACTCTCTCTGTAGTCACTTCCTCTCTTCCATCCCATTCGCAAATGGAAGCCATCAGAGCCCACTGCAAAGATGCAGAGTCTTCACACATCTAGACAGGGAGAAATAGGAAAGTGCAGAACAAAGCATTGGGGTTGTTAATTTTACCTCCAGTAGGTAAACAGCAGAGCATTAAGGAAGAGAGCACACATGCCAGTTACAGAGCAGGAAGCAGAGGATGGTTTATTTGTTTGCAGCTATTTAGAGAAAACACAAGGAGATTCTTATAGAACTAAATACTAAGTATTTATTGGTTAAGTACACTTGGATAGGAAAGACCTAATCCTAATCTAAAGGACTACATAATGAAAAGGTAAGGAGAGAGAGAGAGATGTTTCCATCTACTTTCTAAGAGGAAAGGAAGGATTGTGACTCAGCACAGGAAGTGCGGAAGAATCAGATCAGGGGGTCATAGACAGATAGGGAGACCCTTACTCACTGTCTCTACTCCCAGTGCCCCTAGTGCTCATTAGGATAGTTGGTGCAAAACATCGATGCACTGGAACTCCCATCTCCAACAAGCATAACTTTTTTGTACTCCTTTAAGTCCCATTGGTGGCAGAAAAACGACGTGCACACCAACAATGCCAAGAAAGATGAGTCCCACTGTAGTGGGGTGACCCACATAGGAGGTTGCGCTTGGCAGGAGTTTATTTTTTATTTATTTTATTTTAATACATTTATGTATCACCCTGGCAGGCAAATAAAAAGTCCCTGGGTGGTTCATAATATAAAATCAATTAAAACATTAACATAATTAATACAATTTAAAATACAATAAAAACTCTAAAACCAAAGCTTTAAAACTATAGACTAAAAGCCTGGTTAAACAGGTATGTCTTTAGGTCCTTCTTAAAAAGATTCAGAGAAGGGAAAACTCTAATTTCATTAGGAAGCGCATGCCAGAGTCCCAGGGCAACTCTAGAAAAGGCCCAGTTTCGAGTGGCCAGCTGATGGGGAACTGCAACCAGATCTCCCCAGATGATCTTAACAGGTGGGGCGGGGGCGGGGGGGGGGTGGATGAAGAAGAAGGCATTATCTTAAATATACCTCAATCTCAAGCCATTTAGGGCTTTGTAGGTAATAACCAGCATTCTGTATTTCATCCAGAAACATATTGGCTGAGGGCCCTCTCAAACCTGGGGCTGGCCTTGCCTACAATGCCACCTCTAGTACTTGATACATTCTAGGCCCCCTCCCCAATGGTGGCATCAGACAAAAATGGGGAGGGTGGCACAGAAGAGCAAAGTATATTTTGGGGGAAGATTTATCTCATTTTAGACTTCTGGAAGAGAAATAATGGATATTTCACATTAATGCCCCCATCATAAACCTATTGGCTACTCTGTGCTGTGTTAGTACATGCGTGCGTATTGTGCTATATTCTGAAAGACTCTGCAGTGGCGCTCAACCCAGCTTGTTGCCAAGCAGGCAAATACATACAGAGGGGGCAGGGGTGGTGATTTCCTGGACTGTCCTCATTTCTGAAGTTTTTAAAAAAAAAAAAACCTTTTGGAGGGAGGAGAGAGCACTGGAAATCACTACCCACTGTTCCTCCACACGTATTTCAATGCTCAGAAACACAGTGGGCTGAACTCTGTTGCAGCATCTTCCGTAGACACAACTCCTCTTACATAATTGTAATGCTGTTCGGAATGTCAGCCATTTTCTCTGAAGTGACTCCTATTGGTTTTCATATAGTTAACTTTCAGGTAAATATGATTAGATTTGCAACAGTATTTTAGGTTGAGCTTCTGGTTTGAGGGGGTACTTCTCCCCCTTGGCCATTACTGAATGTTCAGTTTTCATTAAAAATCCACTATGTTTTCAGCTGTTTTACTTTGGTATATATATATAGAGAGAGAGAGAGAGAGAGGGAGGGAGAGGGAGAGGGAGAGGGAGAGAGAGAGAGTAGGCAATATTCTTCCCAATTGTTCTCTGAAAAACAATAAACATATTAAGCTACTGGTATCTATATTCTTGGTGTCCTGTCCTCCTTAGGTTTTCTTGTTACAGTCCTCCTATAGACAGACCTCCTTAGCTATATCTCTTTTAAGGTTTATGTGATTATAAAAGACTTTCTTCAATACCCTAGTGGCCACTGTCAGTCAATGGGGGCAATACTGAACTAGACATACTAATGGTTTGACTCCACATAAGGCAGCTTCATACATTCAAGTTACGAATGAGAATTTTAAAGCCAGTTTTAAGGCTAATGGTTACTGTCCAAAGCTTTGTTGGTATCATAGTTTCCTATGACATTTAAACAGTGCATTATGCCACTGCATGCCAGAGGTCAAGAATGAAAGCTTCTGCATTTGAACTGACCACAGCTCCCAATGCAGTCTGAACTGTGGGAATTGTGGTTTTTCAACCTTTGGTTTGTTAAAACATCTGAGATCTTATTCACAACATCTGAATATTCTAATTTATGAACAAACTACACAGCTTCGGGTTTCAGGGAGCTCTTTAAAAAACTGCTCTCCATAGCTACCTCTTACCAGCATGGGCCCTGAGAGAGTCCACCACTACCAGACAAAGGCTTTGGGCACAGGTTTGGTCTCAGGGACCAAGCCAACCTTATATTCTTGGTGTCTTATATTCCCAACCTTATATTTGTGAGCCTTTTTGGAGGGCCAAGAGCCCTCTTCAGCTCCCCAGCTATGCTGACCCATGATACCTGCCCTGAAACCACAATTAACAGTTTAGATCAATTTGATCAAAAGAGAAAGCAGAAGTCTTCTTTTGGTGTGTGAAAGAGAGGCAAGGAACTATGTGAGCCCAAGCAGGAAGGTTCGTACATTATCATCTCTATGATATCCTGCATTATAGAACTCTTAATGTTGGACAAGTCAATAAGGGGGAAGGTATGTTCTGAGTGTCTGGATTTCTGAGTCTACTAAAAACAGCAGTATGCTTTATGGAATAGGTTCCACCCCTGCAAATATTTCTGGAGTGATTTTCATTTTGGACTATGTAAGCACTAGATCTTTACTTTTAAAATCCTACTGCATTGCTTATTTTACAGAAGCTGTGTTATCCTAATGGGAATTCCAGTATTTCCTTAACAACATTGTATTATCCACACTCAGTAGGTTGGCTTGGGCAGGCAAGAATTAGGACTGCAGATGTCATTAGCAATGCCCTGTTGTTTAGGTCACCCAGTATGTTTCAGAGATCATCAAGGTTTCAAGCTGGAGGAAGAACATTAATCAATAGTTCCATGAGCAGCTGGTTTCTGGTCATGACCCTTGCTGCTCAGGTAGTAACACAGAACACATCAGGCAATGTAAAAGGTTAATGACTACAGTGTACTCAACTGAAGTTAATGTCAGCCAGGGTGTTTCTAAACAGGATGTTAATTGGATAACAGGTGAGTTTCAATTAGGAGCATTTAAAATGTGTGTCACAAAACTCGTATGGCTGTTAGAAGTGTAAATAAACATTAAGCTGTTCAACCAGCTATTTTATTCACTTGTGTTACTAAGGAATCTGCTGTGCAAATCCACTGGGTTTAAAAACAATGGTTTATGAGAAAGATGACAAAAATGAGTCATTATGGGGAGGTTTGTTTGTTTTAGCCTCTTCATAAAATGTTTTATTGAGTTGTGGAAGTGCCCTTGAAAACATATTTTATCTGAAATGCATTATGCCTATTAAAGACAACAGTGAGGTATCTGAGGGTCCCTCTTGTTCTTGTCTCCTTGGTGGTCCCTCCACTCATTTTTTTTCTTATCCTGAGAGAGATGAATGCACAAACATTATCTAACCAAGGGAAGGTTTGGACCATTTTAAAAATATTTTTTAGAAATAATCTAAGCCAAAGTTTTTGAACTTTTAGGAACTCATTCACATATGCATAACCAGCTTTCAGTGATGAATTCATGACTCTAAGGTGAATGTGTGCATTTTCTCCATGGAAAGGCATTGTGGTTGAGGTGATATTGGATTATATGGATGTTCTGTCTGCCGTGATTGATCTGTGATGGGTAAATAGTAGGGATGTGCAAAACGTTTTGGGCACAGAATGATCTGTGCCCGAAATGACCAATTTCGGGTTATTCGGAGCCGAACCGAATCACCCATGATGAGACCCGATAATTTTCGGACCCGAAACGAATCACCCCTGTTTCGGGTCTGAATTTTTCAGGTGTTTTGAGTCTCCTTTTTGTGCCCTAGAAAAGTGCCAGCCTTGTCTTCTTCTTCCCCCTCCGTTTTCAGTTTGACATCTCTTTGAATTTCCCGCCTTTTTGCCTCCATTGATTTCAATGCAGAAATTGCTTTCCTTTTACTTTAATTGAAAAGTCCCTGGGGCCAAAAGAGTGGGGTGAGGTGGTAGTGCCTAATGGGTGGAGGTTACCACCCCAATTGCAGAGGGATTGGGCAAAGGGCTGATTTTTCGTGAATTTCTGAATTTTTAGTGTCTTTGGGGAAGATAGGGGGCATAACGTGGGATACGGGCCAAAAGAATGGGGTGGGGTGGTAGTGCCTAATGGGTGGAGGCTACCACCCCAATTGTAGAGTGATTGGGCAGAGGGCTGATTTTTGGTGAATTTCTGAAGTTTACACGTCTTTAAGGTTTTCCCCCATTAAGTATAATGGAGGGTGTATCGCTTCACGTCGGGGGGAAAGAGGTGGCCTAGAGCAGTGTGGAGTTGGTGGTAGTGCCAGGTAGGGGCAACTTAGCTACCTGAATTTTTTCAAAGGATTTGGGCAGAGGGCTGATTTTTGGTTAATTGCTGAAGTTTACGCGTCTTTAAGGTTTTTCCTCATAAGTTATAATAGAATGGAGCTTTCAGCAGCCCCATAAGTGCACCTGGGGGGTGCTGGGGTGGCCCAGAGCGAGTGGTGATGTAGTGCACATAGGGTGCCAACCACCCCCATGGGTTTCTAACCCATGGCATACAGGGTTCTGTTGTTTCTGAGGTATTCTGAGTGTTGATTCTATGATAGCAAATGAGATTTTCAATGACACACCATGAATCCACTTAATTTGCTATCATAGAATCTCTAAACCTTAAAGACATGAACTTCAACAATTAACCAAAAATCAGCCCTCTGCCCAAATCCTTTGAAAAAATTCAGGTAGCTTCCTTGCCCCTACCCGGCACTACCACCAACCCCACACCGCTCTAGGGTACCCCTTTCCCCCCGACGTGAAGTGATACACCCCCCATTTTACCTAATGGGGGAAAACCTTTAAAACGCGTAAACTTCAGAAATTCACCAAAAATCAGCCCGCTGCCCAATCACTCTGAAATTGGGGAGGTAGCCTCCACCCATTAGGCACTACCACCCCACCCCACTCTTCTGGCCCAGATCCCACTTTCTGCCCCCGATCTGCCCCAAAGACACTAAAACTTCAAAAAATCACCAAAAATCAGCCCTTTGCCCAATCCCCCTGAAATTTGGGTAGTAGCCTCCACCCATTGGACACTACCACCCCACCACACTCTTTTGGCCCCATGGCCCGTTTTTCTTACCTGAATCAATTCAGATTCAGATTCGGGTAAATCCGAATCCGAACCGAATCGGGGGTGATTCGGGTGAGCAAAATTCGGGCACAGAACAGAACAGGGGCGTTTCAGTTTGGGTCTGAACCGAAATACCGAAAATACCGAATTGCACAAAACTTGATGCTGCAGTTTTAGTGTTGAATGCATGTCTGCACTGGCCTCAGCCTTCTTCCCATATGAGCAGAATCTATAGTTTCTCCATGAGTGTAGAATACCCATGCAGCTGCTTTCTTTCTTCCCGCCTGTGAAAAGTGTTTTGGATTTTTCACTCAATAACTGAAAGCTGCTGGCAATAGCCTTCAGTCCAAAGTACATACAAGTCTGTGTGTGCAGACACGTTATATAGATCTGTGTGTTTCAATATTAGTAGGGGAAGATGTGCTATTAATGCTGAACATGAAACTTGACACTCCTCCTCTCAAGGTGTGGCGTCTCACTGTGCTATATCCCAAAGTGATTGACCCCTGCTGTGTTAACACCTCAGGCTGCTTGACTCATGCTGTTTTCAAGTCTGTAGAGTCTACTTTCTAAAACACCACAGTGAACATTATTTTGTGCTTCACAACACCTTTATTAGAATTACCAGGTTGGCCAAGGAATATCTTTCAATTAGATATCTTTTGGTATTAAGTATTATTTTGGTATTTTAAGTATTATTGCAACGCGATCTCAAACACAGTCAAGCAATGAGTGTCACTGCACTGCAGCACATTAATGCATCCCAGGGGGGAAATGACATGTATATAGTAATTATTGCTAAAGTGATTATGGTGACAAGTATTATAAAGCAATGAATGGGTACTGGAAAATAGTCTCCATGAAGTGGGATTCAGGAAAACCACTTATTAAGCTTTTCCCATACCAGATGCTTCATCATACAGGCAATTAGAAAAATAACTTGAATTTATTTTTTTAAATATCACAAGGATCTGAAAATATTTAAGGGGGCTAAGAAAAAAAAATGCAATGCTCATCTTAAGATTTTTATTTAGACATGAAGAAAAGTTACATGTAGGGTGTTATTCTTATAAAACCTAACCACAATACATGTTGGTGTATGAACCAGCCTATAGATCCAAATAATCATGTGCTACAATCCTGCTGGGGTTGTACTATGTCAAAGTGCAAGTTTAGATGCTGTTGCTTCTTAAACAAAGCAACTAGGAGTTATTATTGAGGCTAGCCTGCTCTTTGATGTGCTTGTGTTTAAATATAAACATGCAGTTCCTTACCTGAAGTAGTACAGTTTCACTAGGGCTTTACCATGTGATTATTTTGAATTTGTAGTTCAGTTCTAGTATTATTAATTAAAGTGGTTCACACATGCATGCTAATCATGCTAGATTTTATTTCTAGAAACAAAACAAGCCCCATAAATGGCTCTTCTTTAACCCAAGACCTGGGTACAGCCTGAGATTTATTATTATTTTTTAATGAGCCTGCTTAACCACCCTGTACTTCATCTGAAAATGTCTTCAGATTAAGTTTAGGGTGGTTAAAAAGACCTTTAGGGGTTTTATCATGACCAGCTACTGCTGTTTTGCTTGTTTGTTTTTGCTTAACAAGCAGCCTGATGAAAAATCTGAAGAATCTGAGAGCTTTTTCAAGATTTTGTGTCACTTTGGTTGCTACTGATAAAGTATTACTGCAATGTTGGATTCTGAGCTCTTTTTTCTAATGGACCAAAATGACTACCTACAATTTTGATATACAAATAGAAGCTATTCACAAGGGCATGCAAAATAGGGCTAAGGGAGCCCAGCCCAGTTTTGCATGCATGTGTGAACCACCAGGATCGCGGGGCTCCGGGTGGCTGTGCTTCCCTACACCAGAACGCCATAGCTGCTGGGTGAGCCACCAGGGAAGCTGCCATTCATCTGATAAGTGATTGACTGTGGGGAGGGTGAGTGAAACCCCCTCTCTCTTCAGACCTCAAAGGAGCTCTTCTCTGTGATTGTGAGAAGAGCTCCATAGTGAAGTTAAGGGTTAGGCAACCCAGGCATGCAAATGGCCAGTGTGCATGTATGGCAGCCTTCAAAATGGCAACCTCGAGCCAGGAGAGGGCTGGAAAGGCCAGGAAACAGGCCTTAATGACTCAAAGGAGACCAGGGGGAGGCCAGCATGGGGAGGGGGAGCCTTCTGAGACACCCTCCCCATGCCCACAGCTGCACCCCCAGAGGCCGCCGGACAACCTAAACCTGGTGGTGAGAGGTTTTGGGTTTTTTTTCATATTTAGAACTTCAAACCAGCTCAAACTCGAGCTGAGCTGGGGGGTGCTCGGGGTGTGTGTGCAAAACTGAACATGCCTGGTACAGTTTAAGTCCAATCTGGTCTTGAACTGAACCAGGCCAACTGGGGTGGGGTTTTTTTTGCAAACCTTTAGATGTAATATATGGACCTGCATTCAATGCATAACACAGTTATATGGGAATTTCTATAATTAATTTAATAATTGCTTTTCCTAGTAGCAAATTCATTACTAAGTACTTGAATTCCTAATGAGAGTAATGTAAATTCCTTTTTTATTATGGAAGCATTTTATTTATACATATTATATTAACATGGGATAACTTTAAAAGGAAAAGCGGTTGTCAGATACATAGCAGATGAATTTATTATGATAAGTGCTACCCAAATAAAGCTAAATTAATCCAATGGTAATAGGATACTTAAAATAAAGTGTTGCTGGAACACCTTGCAAGAGACACACAGAGATTATTTAAGCATTTAAAATGATCTGAAATGCTTTAGTGTGAGAATTTGCTCCTCCACAGTGCTTCACAGAAAGACTGTAAAGAAGCCCTTTCCTTTGGGATTCCTTTGATCGATATCAGAAGTCATATCCTGTGTGACTAGATCATCATTCTTCCTTTCAGAAAACATTAGAGTTTATTTGGCACCACCTCAGGAGCCACTCTCTGTGTTTCTACTAGTGATATATCATATTTTATTGAGAGTGGCTGTTCTAGTTAGAGGTAGCAACTTTGTGAAATGCAATGAGCTAAGCTGTATAGGAGGTTTCAGGTAACAGATAAATAAGCTGAAAAGAACGGCAGTGGCAGTGAGTACATGGAAAGCCCTAAGGGGCTCCACAGTGGCAATAGGATAGTTAGACCTCCCTGTAGTGTAGCTGCTTACAGAGTTTCCTGCAGTACTACAGATCCCAACAGTCTGTGCAGCAGAGACAGGAAGTAGCAGCAGAGATAGGAAATACCAGCACGAACAGAGACTCAAAAACAGAGGCCAAATTCAGATACCGCATGGAACTGTGGGTCCAATGGACCCACAGTTCCATACCCCTCTTCCCCTGCTCTCCAGTATGTCCAAATTTGGATGGGGCTTGCAGGAGGGGCTTCTTCCCTCAACTCCAATTCCAGGAGAAGCAGCCTGAAGTTCCAAATTTGGACATACCGCAAGCTGCCTGAAACCTTGGGTGACAGTGACAAAACTTACTACAACCCTGTGAACCCTGTTCATCGCTGTGCCTAACCCCACTTGCCTGCATTTGGTTTCATAGCTGCACCTAACCCCATTCCGCATTCGGACGTAATGCCCATGGAACCAATGGCCCATTCAACTGTTGTTCTGCATTACATGCGAATGCAGCCAGAGACTGGTAGGAAACAAAAGGCTTAGTAAATGTGTTAAGTTGCATGTTTTTGTTATTAAAGACCTTAATATAATTTACAACTCTGGAGCTATATGTTAAAGATTAAACAACAGAGTACACAACACTTCTTATGCTATGCTGTCATTTCCCCTTCAGTTCAGATAAAGCCAGAGGTTCAAAAATGAACAGGAAAATCAGTGTGCAACAATACACCTCCCCATTCACTAGTGGAAGTACAATTATGGACAGCACCACAGGCTTATAATCACTGCTCTGGTCTTCTCTTTCTGAAGATTTTCTGCAAGAATAGTTTATTTTGCTTAAACTGATTTCCTTCCGGCAGACTAGGGGGCTATTCAGACGATTAGCAAAAATTGGGCTAGGAAAACCTAGCCCGATTTTTGCGAATCATAAGAACCACTGGGCTCACAGCTGAGCCCGGTGGTTCTATAGTGGGTAACCCACTCGAGAACCCCTGGCTTAAAACCAGGTTTGCGGAGCGAGCGCTCTGCAAACCTGGTTTTAATTATCATGAGTAAACGTGGTGCACCTTCGCGCTGCACCTGCTCATGAGTAGACCCCCAGAGGGGAGGTGAAAAGCCACCTCCCAGCTCCGGGGGTCTCCCCAGTATGCCCTGCGCACTTGCACGGCCCCCGAACTCCCCAGCCCCTGCCAGCTCTGTCTCTGAGCTGGCAATCGTGTGGGTGGCCGATCCAGCCGCCCAGGGCTCCCTCCCCGCTTGTGAGCAGGGAGAGCGGGCTTAGCCCGCTCTTCCCGCTCATCACCCCAAACCAGGTCTCATGGATCATGAAACCTGGTCCTAAGTTGGATATATTGTCAACACTTGCCCATGTGAATGTCCATATTGGTTGTTTTGGTGTTAGGGTAAAAATATAATCTCCAGTATCTATTTTTAAAAGTCTGACAGTGTCACATAAGTACATGCTTTCCTTAAAATACTCCCTATACAGGAACAAGCAGGTACATCTGGGGAAAAGCCAGCAAAAAATCCTTCTTGGAAGAGAACTGATCACCATTTTAAAATATAGACTACATGTGTTATGTACTCACTGGAGGTCACCACTATTAGGAGAATCTTCTGCATTTTGTTCCACAAAGCTTTTCAAGTCCCAGATGGAATGTACCATAGCAGCCAATCCTTGAGGCATATTTCTGATGGTAGCAAAATCCACATAAAAGCCCATGAATAAAATGTAATGGCTATAAAACATTTTTGACTCTGTGTGTGTGTGTGTGTGTGTGTGTGTGTGTGTGTGTGTGTGTGAGTGAGAGAGAGAGAGAGAGAGAGAGAGAGAGAGAGAGAGAGAATGAAAATATAATTCTTGTTGATTTTAGCCAGAGCTCATGAAGAAACACCACATTGGTGAAATTTTTTGTGGCAATGGGAGAATTTTTGATTGATTAAGTGTCATCAAGTCGCTGTCGACTCTTAGCGACCACATAGATAGATTCTCTCCAGGATGATCTGTCTTCAACTTGGCCTTTTAGGTCTCTCAGTGGTGCATTCATTGCTGTTGTAATCGAGTCCATCCACCTTGCAGCTGGTCGTCCTCTTTCTTTCAACTTTTCCCAGCATTATGGACTTCTTGAGGGAATTGGGTTTTTGTATAATGTGTCTGAAGTATGATAGTTTGAGCCTGGCCATTTGTGCCTCGAGTGGAAATTCTGGATTGATTTGTTCTATGATCCATTTGTTTGTTTTCCTGGCTGACCATGATATCTTCAAAAGTCTTCTCCAGCACCAAAGTCAATCCTTTTTCTATTTTGATTCTTCAAAATCCAGCTTTCACATCCATAGAGTGTCACGGGAAAAATAAATGCAAAGAAACTTATTCCCCCTGCCTCCCTATTTAGCTCCACTGGTTTGCAACACTGATGCACAACTGCCTAAGGGAAAAAATAGTCCCTGATTTAGACTGTCCCAACTCATTAGAACTATATTTTGAAAGGGGAGGGGATCTTGGAAAGATAAGAGACATAGAAATAATATTGACATGCAATGAATCTCTGAGGCAAAACATCAACAACAGAAGCTCAAGGTTTTCTGGATTTCCACTGTTGATTAATCACTCCATGCATTTACATTTACACAAAATGAAAGGCACATTTGTGTGCCTTTTACATTCATTGCAATATCAACACCGCGATTGCTCCAAGCTATGTTTTGACAATGCAAAAGCACAAAAGAAGTATCATGTTCAAGATCTACCTCAACAGCTCACAAGTGAGTTCAAAGACATTTTAATGTAACCAATCAAAGTTCAATTTGTAGTATTTAAAAAGAAGAGACTGACACCATGAATCTAATATCTGCATCAAAGTATGCAGTTCCCATGGTACATTTTCACTGCAGTCAGAAACATTCTCAGAGCTTTACACAGTAAGAGAATTGGATTCACTGCCTCAGTTTCAATAGGAAAAATAACTTAATGAGCAAATACACTGAAACGACAGTTTTCATTTCAACTTGAGAGGAAAAGTCCTTCTTTTTGAAAGTCAGTGTCTTAATAAAAATCTGAATTGGTTATAGTTAAGTATTGTGCAGATTCATTAGGAATGCTTCCTATTTTACACCTCCAGTATCCATATTATGATCAATGTAATAGCTTTGCCTTGATAACTCAATATGGTTATATAAAACAGAAACAATCAGGAGGTTTTCACTGACTTTTAGAGAAGCACATCAGAAAGAATATACTGCCTGAAACATAACCAACTCTTGATAGTCCAATTTATTACTGACCAAACTACCAACCCTCTTCAAGGTTCAATTTACTTCCAAGAGACAAGTCACATGAGATATTCCAGTCATACCAACACCTACAAAGTTGTTTACATTGCAAATAGCAGAATATTTGCAAGAGCAGGCTCTCAATATATTCAATTCAAATACATACTGAGGCTCTCCACATGAGAAGTGTGGAGAGCCTAACTGGGATCTGCAGGGAGCTCGACCTGGGCGGCCAGATCAGCCACCCACACGACAACTGGCTCCGTCACGGAGCTGGTAGGGGCGGCAGGGATCAGGTGCCACCTGGCCCCCAGAAGTCCCAGAACGCCCTGTGCAAATGCATGGGGCATTCTGGGGAGACCCCCGAGGCAGGGAGGCTTGTTGGAAAGCTTGTTGGATCCAAGCACAGAACCGCACTGTGGTGACTCACAATCACCAAAAAGGGGTTCGCGGAGCACTTTAACTGAGTTTAAGGGGAGGGGTACTTCGGGAGTATGCTGCCGGGAGCCTCACGGCTCCCATTGCAGCACATGACCTCCTAGAAGTCGGCTGGGCTCCCTTAGCCTGCTTTTGGGAGGTCATGAGAATAGCCTCATCATTTTCAATAAATATGTCTGCTTCAGCAAATCCATTGAAACATAGGTAATGAGGCTATTCTCAAAGAAGGGGCCTATCAGATCTCCATAGGGAGAATGTGTTGGAGCTAGGACCCTGGCAGCATCAGCTCCCAGCTGCTATGTCTCATAGTGACCACTGGGGGTGGGGTGGGGGGTTAGGGTCATTCATTCATTCATTCATTCGATTTCTATACCGCCCTTCCAAAAATAGCTCAGGGCAGTTTACACGGAGAAATAACAAACAAATAAGATGGAACCCTGTCCCCAAAGGGCTCACAATCTAAAAAGAAACATAAGATAGACACAAGCAACAGTCACTGGAGGTACTGTGCTGGGGGTGGATAGGGACAGTTACTCTCCCCCTGCTAAGTAAAGATAATCACCACGTTAAAAGGTGCCTCTATGTATATGTAGGGCTAATCCATTCGGGTAATGGATAAATGCGCTAGACTCTTCCCCTCTTTATTCTTCCAGCGTTAGTCTCCATTTTGTCTCACCAGAGATGGCTGTTTGTTTTGGTCTCTCCATCCATGAGCTACAGCTGAAATTAAGCTGCAGGTTTTTTCACATCCGTTTGTAGCCTTTTCTTTAAATACATCCTTGTAATTCTTCAATACTAAAGAACTGTCTCAAGACCTCTTACTTTGCTGCTTTCTCACAAAACTGGTTTTGCTTTCTCTACAGAATTCCCCATGTTCTCTGATCAAATGAGACCATGTGGTAATGGCAACAGGGATGAGATGAATGCATGGGTGACTGATATTAAACCTGCCTTATGCTGGTATGGTTGCAGCTGGTGCAGCTGCCAAAATTGGTAAAAGGCACTCCTGGCCACTGACATCATCTGGACATTCAAGGATAATTTTGGATCTAGATGCCTGCAACCAGCTGCAGACTTGGTCCTTCAGGAAGAGAACAACTCCATCTAGGATAGGTTGTACAATCTCACCTAGACTGTAGAACCTCTGTTTTTTCTGTTTAGATTCAACTTATGTTATATCTCTCATCCAAACCAGTACAATCTCCAGACACTGGTTCATGGTTCCCACTGCCTCCTTGCTTTCAGATGACTTAAAAGTTAGAGCTGGATGCCAGTAGCATAACAAGGATACCATAGCTCAGGCTTTCAGATGACCTCCACCAGTGGTTTCAGGTAAACAATACAGAAGACAAGATGGAATGTTCTACCCCAATGGCCATGGGATAGAACATAGCACCATCTTCTGGTATGGCTTTCCAGATTTGACAGGAACCATATCCAAAAGGTTGTCCTATGGCTGATGGTACTGAAAGTTGCTGAGAGGTCCAGAAGGATCAGTAGGGATGCACTCCTCCATCTTTCTCCTGCTGCAGGTCATCCACCAGGGTGAACAAGGCATGTTTCTGTCCCAAAACCCAGCCAGAACCCAAACTGGAAGGGATCAGGGGTGTAGCTATAATTGAGCAGATGGGTTCAAAGAACCCAGAGGCCCCCAGTTCCTGACACCACCACCACCCCCAGATCCAACCCTCCATATTTTCTTCATTATCTCCCTCAATCAGATGGGCCACCAGAGAGAGGGGCAAACATGGCCCCCCTCTGCCCTAGCTACACTCCTGGAAGGGATCCAAATAATCATGCACCCACAGGTTATATAAGTGATACTTTATAATGAACATGAGATTATGGGCATTTCTGTTGTAGTCAACTTTTCAGGAGTCTTGCATCTGTCACAGTTTAGCCTTGCCTAGAGAGTACCTGTAAGAAAGGGTACTCTCATCTCCCATGTATAAGAGCTCATCTGGCACATGGCAGGCTCTTTTCCATTTTCTTGCAAAAATGGATATCAGGCTGGGACTATGAAACAACAGAATACCCCCTGTGATTAGTCCTTCACCATATAAACATGGCTCCATCACATTATAAGCTGTGGCTGACATCCAGGCTAACAAAGCAGTTGTGCAAGCTTGTTATGCAAAGTCTGGAGCTTGCGTAAGCACAAACAAGTTTATGCTTGCATAAAGTGCACAGCATGTGGCACACCTCATTCATTTTTCAGGGAACATTTGGTGCAAGTGCATGATAAGGCTTTTAACTGAAATTAATTTTAAACTGTTTTTATCTCATGAAATTTTCTAAACTTTTTTTTATTCTGTGAAATTGTTTTGTTTTTACTCCGTTTTATATTTGTTTTAAATTGTGTACACTGCCCAGAGATACACATATCGATGCTGTTTTGTTGTTGTTGCTGCTGCTGCTCTGTATTTTATGGTCATATTGTGTATGTTTTTAAACTTTGAATTTGATTTGTATTTTTATATTCCATTTTAATATTTGTATTGCGTAACTTTTATAGTCTTATATTGTTTTAAATATATTGTAAACTGCTTTGAGATTGTTTTAATGAAAGGTGGTATAAAAATCCAATGATTTATTGATTGATTGAATGAATGAATGAATGAATGAATGAATAAATAAATAAATAAATAAATATCAGATAGTATATAAATATGATAAATAAATAAAAATAATAAACATATTATTATAGAACTAACTTAACCCATGCAGAGCATCTGCGTGCTAGTACTTGATTGCTCCCCTCACCCCCTGCCACAGCCACCTTCACCTCAGAGATCTCTCCACCCTCACCTGAGCTGTACTCCTGTTCCTCCTCCTCCTCCATTTGGTTGCTTCCATCCCCCTCACCCCTCTTGGGAATCCCTCCATCCCTTTACTCCACCCCCCTCACCCCTCTTGTTGCTGGCGCCTATTGGCCAAGCTGTAGCCCCCTATCCCCAGAGACCTCCCCACCATCACCCAAGCCCTGCTTCTGCACCTGCTCCTCCCCACAGAAGCAGCAGCAGCAGTGGTTAACCAGGCTTCCCTCAATGCTGCCACTACCATGGCTGCTCGTTCCCCTCAGGCCACTGATAGACCTGGGCCCGTCCCTTGCCTGACTGCCTCCCTCCACCAATGGCCTCAGTAGCCCCAAACAGCAGCAGTGGTGACTGAGCCCTTCCTTGCTGCCAATACAGTATGTGCCACCATGGACGCTTGTTCCCCTCAGGCCGCTGAACGGCTCAGGCCAATCCCTCGCCCTTCCTTCTTTTTCTCTCCCCTCCCTTCTTGTTCTCACTTTCTCTCTCCTCCACTTGCTCTTCCCCTCTGTCTTTCATCCCCTCTCTTCTTTTCTCTCTCTCTCTCTTTCTCCCTCTCTCTCCCTTCCTGAGTTAACAGATCTTGTTCATCTTGTTTCCTCATCTAATTCACACAACAGCAGCCTCCTTCTCCTGAAGTGGCTCTTTCCTCCCTCACAACCCCACAGACCCCTGCCCACTATCCTAGATAGATAGATAGATTCCTCTCCTCTACAATCAAGAACATCTACCAACCAGTAACAGTTGCATTCCAACTGACCTTAACTGTCACAGGCTCCTCCCCCTATCTGCATATGGAATTCCCACTGCCCAATCACCACGGTGCCATAGGCTCCTCCCCCTATCTGCATATGGAATCCCACTGCCAAATCACCACAGTGCTTGTGCTCACAAACTCTTGTGAGATCTGCCATGCACAGAATTAGCCACGGGTATGCCTTAGACAATTATCTATATAGATAATTTCACACACCCCTGTGACTTTGCACAACTATTCAATCTCCTTGCACTAGTGTAACTTTTTTCATTGCACAAGTGCTTCATTCTTCTGGATGTCAGCCTATAACCAGAGGGCACCAGCTGATAAAACTACTTGGAACAACAAAGATCCTGTTCCCACAACCGTACAGGGCTCAGCTGGAGGGAAGGAATTACTGTTGCAGCTGTGAACTCCATTGCTGATATTGGGAGCCGGGGCCTCCAGCTGTTACAAGGAATCACACACACACACACACACACACACACACACACACACACACACTCCCCCCTACGCATGGTGCTGGCATGTTGGACCTGCATTTTGAAGTCCAGGAAAGATGCATGTACACACTGGCAGAAGGAAGGGTCAGAAAACTAGTGCATATGAGAGCCCTCGAAGCAGTTCTGATGTTTTTGCAGAGTCATGCTGATGCCCAAGATTGGCTTTCTGTATTAAAATTTCCTTAGCCTTCCTAAAACTGATAAATTGGAAGTGCCTTCCCCTGTCTCTGTTTCCTAACACATTTGATTGCATTCCTTCCTTCCTGCATTCCTCAGGACACACAAAAACTATCCTGATCTCTCAGGATTGCTCAGTTCCTGGGCTAACAAAAGGGCCATCTTCCCATCTATCTGGATTATGGTTCCAGCAGGAAAAGCCCATCAGCTTTCTAGCACCAAGGCTGGCACATGAACATATTCCTTGCCCAACTTAATCTCTCTTTGTTCTGACCCCTAGTGGGCAGGAATTCCCAGGAATTTCCCAGGCACATGGTTTTTGCCTTACTTAAGGAGGCTTCATTTGCCCTTCATTCTCTCGCTTCCTGGTCCTGAATTTGAACTTGTGATTCTATGCCTTTTTGTCCTTCGAATAGGTAAGCATCACCTCTTCCTCTCCATGTCTCTGGTAGCTTTCTATTTTTCTTTCCCGAGACCCCCTTCCTATCCAGGCTACGATTGGATTTGTGTGATTTTTTAGGTACAATTAACTGGGTTAGGACCTGGAATTTCCTCATGTAGGCAAATCCCCCTGCCCGCAGCCTCTAGTCTGATTCCTTTAAATCTTAGTGAAACCCAACTCTTCTGGACAGCACCTTCCTCTGTAAACTGATAATGGTTTCCCCCAGTCCCTTCCCCACCTGGTGCTCACCTGGAAAGCCCTGGAGCTCTCCCTTTTGTCCCCCTTAACCTAGAAACCATTGCTTCCATCCCATTTACAAGCCCCAGAAATCACAGCCAGAAAACCAAACCACAGCTTAGAGTAAGGAACTGTTTCTCCCCCCATTCCCCACCGCCCCTTTCCCTGCCTAGCTTTCCGGAGTCTGTTCAGGCTTCTCTATCAAATTGGTCCCGCTCCTTTCACTGAAAGTCCAGCAGGACTGCTCTAGATTGTGGGTCTGAATCTTTTCGGGTGCCTTAGTGTCTTCTGCTTCCTCTCCCCACCCCAGCTCCCCTCAAGGAGTTGGCCCGCTGTGTCCTTCCAGGGTCTGTTCTGCCTATGGCTTCCATGGCGACCCTCAACCCTCGATTGTCTGTATCTCGGACAGCCCCCCCCTCCCCTCTTCAACTATACCTCACTGGCCATCTGGAAGTCCAGATCGGCTCAATCTGTCCTGGCTCCCAGTCCTGGCTGTCCACTGGTCCTGTATCCCTTCTGGTCCTCTAGTCTGACCCATGCTGCTGTGTCTCCCCAACGTTGTCTCCATGTTTGTCCTATTCCCCATCTCCAGGCCTTGGCCTGGCCCCAACTCTCCCTCTGTACCTAAATTTGTTCAGGTTCACAGTCTGCTACTCTTCACTTCCCTTATGTTGCTTGCCCTGTCTTTCCCTCCTTCCTCCCCGTCTCTGGAATTTCCCGGACCTGAGGCCCAAAGCTGGTCAGGTCTCCTCCTTAAGCACATCCTGCTAGCCCTGTGGAAGTCCCAATGGACTCAGCTTGCTTTCACTCTGCAGACTTGTCTGGGAATGCATTGTCAGTCAGTCTGGTTGCTCAGGTGGTCATCAAGTCTGACCTCCATTGTCTTCCTCTACCTGATGTCATGCTGCACGTGTTTTGTTCTTCTCTCTGGTCCTCTGACCAACCCCAGTCCTCTCTGGATTCTGTAATTGTTCTATGTTCAATATAGATAGATAGATAGATAGATAGATAGATAGATAGATAGATATTGCTTGCCATGTCTTCCCATTGCTACAATCCCCCTCTCTCCTCCTATAGAGTATACATAGTATAAGCCCGTGTAGTCTTATATAGATGCAATATATGTTCAATCTCTCTCTCTCAATTTGAATAGCCAGTTAATTAGAAGTAAAAGTTAACCACTAGCACCCAGATGCATCTTTCACCTTAAGTGTTCTGTATCATGTGGGGTTGCCCCACCTGTTCATACCATTGAAGGCTTGCTCTGTAAGAGAGTCTGCCTCAGATCCACAGTTGTATTGATAGTATTGTTGTGTTGTATTGTATTGTTGTATTGACAGCTATCCCACAATGCATTGCACGAGCAGCTAAGAAGTAGCCCTCAGTACTGCAGCAGCTCCACTCTGCCTGGCCCTGCAAGCCACAAGACTCTATGATAAAAATAGCTCCCGACTGCCCAGGAATAGTTTAAAATGGCTCAGCAGCACAGATGACCAAAACAAAAGGTAAGATAGGCTCTGTTTTCATCCTACCTCACTTTTAACCTGAATAGAGGATCTGGGCTAGGTTCGGTGCTGCTGGGTCATGAGGACCACAGATTTCTGGGTTAACCTCCTATCCAGGAATCTCTGTTCATGAGAACAGACTCAATCTATTGCTGACTAAGCATGTTAATCAAAAATGTCAACTGAGCATATCAGTGTGAGAAAACTCTTAAGTTCCTGTGAAATGGCTGTTTTTGTTTTATATGTGCTGTGTGAGTTCATTCTAAAGTAGCCCATTGTCTTCAATTTAACTCTGTGCTCTACTATGTTGTGCAGTCAATTAGACCAAGTACCTACCTTCAATGGGATATACAGCATTTTGTATGCAAGTTACCCTAAAGTAAAGTAAAGTGTGCCAACGAGTTGATTTCGACTCCTGGCGCCCACAGAGCCCTGTGGTTTTCTTTGGTAGAATAAAGGAGGGGCTCACCATTGCCTCCTCCCGCACAGTATGAGATGATGCCTTTCAACATCTTTCTATATCACTGCTGCCTGATATAGTACCAGTGGGGATTCGAACCAGCAACCTTCTGCTTGTTAGTCAAGCATTTCCCCGCTGCGCCATTAGGTGGCTGCCGCAAGTTATCCTACACCAACTATATTTTGAAGGAGCCACTACCAGAAAAGGACAATAATAGTGCATGAATACCTTGTACTCAAAGACTGCCTAAGGTATAAAAGGAGTTCTGAGGATTCACATGTTCATGATGGTTGATTCCCTGTGGTGGATGTAATAAAATTTCTTTGAAGAATGATATCTGTAAAGAGCAGGCATTTCTGTGGTTATAATGGAAGTGTTCTTGTTTCTATTGCCTCTGGAGAAACTGTTGAACACTATCTTATAGTACAAAAGTGCACTCTATTTTCTGATGTTCCAGTGAGATTTATAGCCTGGTCTTCAACTATGTCACCAATGTTGTTTCTGCCATCCATTTTGAAAAGGCAAGTACAAGAAAACAATGTATGTTTGGGGGAAATGCATGAAAGGGTGGTTCACACACCCGCACTAGTTACTTAGCACTTCCCGCTATGCCTTTCAGCTAAATGTATGAACTGCTTTTATTGAAAAAAATTATGCTCAAGCTGCTATGAAACCTCTCTCTGTGGTATTTGATATGTTGTAGTCATAGTCAATTTATTAATCAATCAATTTATAAACATGCACATTAGAAGAGCTGGATTTTATGCATTCCTGCACATATGATGCTCCTAATTTGAGAAATACATATTCATTTTGTCTGAACAAAGCACTCATCTGCAGCAAGTAGAAGGTATTTTAAAGGAGAAATCCTAAGCACACTTACTTTGCCTTAAGTGCCATTGAAAGAAATAGGACTTAGCTGCCAGTATAAATGATGAAATGTAGAGATAATGGGTGAACTACCGAAAAAGTTAAATGTCCTTGTCTCATGGAAGTCAATGGAACTTCACTGTACTTAACTCTATACCTAAGGCACATTTATTCTGATGGGATAGAAGGGTGCTTAACTTTCTCAGTACTTCTACCCAATAGAAATAATTGCTAGGAAAGGATTGTTTTCAAGATCATCCATTTTTAAAAGGTTCATCAGAGATGTTTGATCTGGAGGTGGTAGGTAGGGATGTGCCTACCTGAACCAGACTCAAACCAGACCAGGCACATGTGGTTTACTGGCTAGGCTCAAATTCAGGCTTGTTCAGGCCTGGTTTGAGGGTGCTATTTATATTATTTGGGGGGGGGAGGCAGACTTACCACTGCTGCAGGCTTCAGTGGCCTCGAAGGGGGGATGCTGCTGTGGCTGTGTGGAGTCTCCAGTGGTCCCCACTCTGCCAACCTTCCCCCAGTCTTCCTGGTCTCCCCAGGCCCATTTCAGGACTCTCTGAGCATACAGTGGCCATTTGGGAAGCCACCTCACATGCACATGGGCCATTTGCATGTCCCGGGTCATAACCTGGGAATAAAAATGGCCCATGCACATGCACTGCAGCCTTCAAAATGGCCACCACACACTAAGAGAGGCCTGAAACAGGTCCGAATGACCGGGGATTGCCTGGCTGGAAGAGGGGGAACCACCAGAATCCCCCCTCAGCCTCAGCAGCACCCACCAAGGCTGTGGAAGTCTGAAGTGGCAGTAAATCTGCCTTTTTTAAAAAAGCTAATAGCACCCCAAATTGGACCTGAACTGGCCTGGGGAAGGAGGTGGATCGACCTCAAGCTAAACAAAACCAGGCCTGATTCTGCTCAGGGTCAAGCCCACGAACAGGGCCAGTTCAATGTAGAACTGGCTCGAGGTTGAGCCGGTTCGCATCCCTAGTGGTGGTTCTGCCTTTGATGAATGAGATTGAACATTCCATGATAAATCAAATTCTCAGCCTGGGAAGTTCCTGCTCACCTGTTTCTTGTAACCCAGAAGGCAGCAGTAGCCTAGAATGCATTACAGCCATTACATTTGATTCATGGGCGGTACCATTTTATATATACCATCATACGTATGCCTCAAGGATCAACTTCTATGGTGCACTCTAACTGGGCCAACAGCCCAGGAAAACTCTGTGGAATAAAATGCAACAGTTTCCTCTCCCAGCAGTGAATACCAGTGAGCATATCTATATTGTTTCCCATGGGTAGGTCCAAGTGACATCAAAGTGGGTTGGGTGGTAAGGCTTGGTGGGTGCTACCTACAACCCAATCCATAAAAGAAATGGGTAAGTAGGCACTTTTTTTTTCAAATTAACCCCCCCCCCCAAAAAAAAATCCATAGGATCCTATGGGGGTTTGAGGGAAAGATTAAAATTGTGTTTAATATCATCCACTTGCCCATTTCTTTTGTGGGTTGGTTGGTAGGTAGCACACATCATGCCTTACCACCCAACCCATGTTGGTGTCCCAAGGATCTACCCATAGGGAACAATGGGGTGTTTTGATTCCCCCATTGTCCCCTATGGCCGAAACAAGCAGAGTGCACAAATTTTGCAACCCTGCTTTGAAAAACACTGCAGAACAGAAGCGCACAGAAGAACAGAAGCCCAACATGGAACACCACATTTTGCCAAGGCATGGAATTTTGGCATGGCAGGAAATTGTGCCAAACTCACAGTCCAAAAATGGCCAAAGAAGAATCACTAACTCAGAATCCACCTCCAGCCACAGTGCCTGAGCTGCTGTAACATCATTGGCACAAGTAGTTCTCTCACACACAATTATGACTCATTACATTCCTAGTATTGCTACAGCTGCCTCATTTTAAAGCCATCATCATATACCAGACTGTACAAAATCTTTACAGCTTATATTGCGTGGAGGTTAAGATGGGCACCTTTACTTGCAATTTCCACTCGTTTTAGAGCACAAGCGAAAATATAAAGCATCGCTCTCATCTCAACCCAAAGGGTTTTGGATTGCTGAATTTCCTGGTGTTTTCAAAAGGGAAATATGATTTGACACTCTGGGGAAAAGCTTACCCAAACTACAAGGTAAAATGTCCAGATCTTGAACACCAAAAACTTTATTAAAACTTCAGCCAAGATAAAGTCATATTCCCCCACCCCCACCTGAAAAAACACAAGTAAATTAAATTAGTGGATTCCAGTAATAGTGACAGTGTGATCCCACCTCATGATAATTCAGCATTGAATGAATAAGGACACAACAAAAAGTAGGTAATTTGTGTTATGAAATGTGTATTTCATTTCCCCCCTTTTTAATAAAAACAATTTTTGAGAACAATCTGTGTGCTGGGTGGGATGCTAGTGGGATTAGCTCACAGGATTTTTACATTGCTTTCCACTCACATTTTTGATACAAAATTTCCATTATTCTCCCCTCCCTCAAGACCATTTTTTGGGGATTTTTTAACTGTTCCCTCATTATATGGAAGCAAGTCCTGCAGACTTTAATGGAGCTGCTTCCTTTTAGCTGTGTGCACCTAGAATTGTAAGTTCAGTTATCAAAACGCTGCTGGAAAAGGCATGTGTACTCCAGCCCAGTATTATCTTTATCACAGTGCTCAGCTATATGCTTACAGAAAGCTCCAAAGGAGTGCAGCAAGGAAATCCCAGAAACCATTCACACCCAGTGTGAACAAACTTTTATTGTGGTGTAGACAGCCCTTGAACATGGAGGTTCTACATGAGAGCCATACCACCTGTGAATATGGAATTTTCATTTCTTAAGTATGGCCAATGAAGCTTCAATATTCACTGGCAATTTGTTTCTGATGTAGAACCTCCATGTTCATGAGCAGTCTACACCAGAATGATGGCTTCTTGGTGCTGTTGGGAATGGTATTTAGGATTTCCTTGATGTTCCTCCTTCAGAACTTCCTAGCATGGGGTCCTTAGTCCAAATCCTATACATTTTCTTCCTCAGAAGTAAGCCCCAGATAAATAAACGGGTTCCCCCCTTCTGTGCTTTGCTGAGGGGCTAGGAGGAAAGAAAAACAAGAGAGCCCACATTCTTGCCAAGGATCTCTAATGGTTCTGATTCCTATGTGTGTTTACTCAGAAGTAAGCTCCAGTGGAATCAATGGACTTACTTTCTAGTAATCTATTACAAGCTTTGCTGAGGGGCTTTGTTTTCCCCCTTTGGTGGGTGTGAGAGAAAGTGGGGAGAGGAAGAAAACAAATGCCCATGAAAGGAAAGGGAGTGAGGAGGAATGGTTGTTTAACTATACAAGTACCAGAGTGCTCACAGAGTGTCCTTATCAAGTACCTATGTTCAGAAACAGAAAGTCACTCACTAGAAATGGCCAAGACTTGCCTTCCCAACTTTGGCATCAATCAGTTCTCAGTGGGCAGAGAACAGACAGAATTATGCTCTTAGCTAACTTTCCCTTAGTTATTTTTCCTTTTCTTATGGGGATGTCAAACAGTAATTACTTTAAAATGACTAGATTGATGTTTTTCAAACTAGCAAAAGGCATCAGTCCCAAATGGACCTGGATTTTGGGGAAATGATAAAAAGGCATCAAACATTTAAAAATCTATATATTTATTTCTCTAAGGCATACCCATGGCTAATTGCACGTGTGGCAACTCTTGGGAGAGTTCGCAAGTAGAAGCACCTGATTGGGCAGTGGAGATCCCATATGCAGATAGGGAGAAGGAGCCTGTGAGGGCAGAAGCACCATGGTGATTGGGTAGTGGGGATTCCATATGCAGATGGAGGGAGGAGCCTGTGATGGTTAAGGTCAGCTGGAATGCAACTGTTACTGGTCGGAAGATGTTCTTGATTGTAAAGATGTTCTTGATTGTAAAGGAGAGGAATCCTATATATATAAAAGGATAATGGGTAAGGGTCTGTGAAGAGAGGGTTTGTGGGCGAGGAAAGAGCCCCTCCAGGAGGAAGCTGCTGTTGTGTGAATTAGATGAGGAAACAAGATGATCAAGATCTGTTAACTCAGGAAGGGAGAGAGAGAGACAGAAACTAAAAGGAAGAGAGGAGAAGAAAGACAGAAGGGTCGAGCAAGTGGATGAGAGAGAAAAAGAAGGGAGAGGAGAGAGAAAGAGGGAAGGGCGAGGGACAAGCCTGAACCTGAGGGGAATGAGCAGCCATGATGGCGGCGGCAGCAAGGAAAGGCCCAATCAACCACTGCTGCTGTTTTTAGGCTACCGAGGCCATTGGCGAAGGGAGGCAGGCAGGCAGGCAAGCAAGGGACGGGCCTGGGCCTGTTAGCGGCCTGAGGGGAACAAGCGGCCATGGTGGTGGTGACAGCAAGGAAGGGGTTGGTCAAACACTGCTGCTCCTGTGGGGAGGAGCAGGAGTAGGGCTCAGGTCAGGAGGTCTCTGGGGATAGGGGGCTGCAGCCACCAGCAACTCTGCAGCCGTGACCAAGAGGCGTGAGTCGGATGGAAGCAACGGGATGTAGGTGGAGGAGGAGCAGGTGAGGGTTGAGGGATACATCAGGTGAGGGTTGAGAGATCTCTAAAGTGAGGGCGGTTGTGGCACAGGGTGAGGGGAGCAATCAAGTACTAGCACACAGATGCTCTGTGCGAGTTAAGCTAGTATACATTATCTGTGGTGAAAAAAAGACGCCAAAACTTTGAAACCTCTTTTTAGGAGTTAACACCTAAACTGCTGTATTGCAGCCATTTTGCAATGGGTTTGCATCAGATTAGAAGGGGTGGTGTCTCTTGCTCCATAGTCGATGTGTGCATGATTTCAGAGGGAATGGTGGATACTTTTGACTTTATAAGCAATAGAATGTTCAGGGCTTATAATGGTGGAATGTTGAAAACACTTCTCATCTTAACTATACTGGCACGGCTGTGCCAGTATAATAATATAGCAGCAATAGCACAGCATATAATCTCAGTGCTGGCTGAGAAAAGAAAACCGCAAAATGATATATTCCTTGATTCCTTCCTTCTTCCTCTCCTGATGTATCCAAGGTTACACTTACGGGCTCTTTCTGCCTCCCCAGGCATTTTGAAAACATTTTGAAATTCCCTCCTTGTTTGTTTCTTCTCTCTCCTCCCTCCCCCAGCCAATGGGGGCACAGTTGCCCATGACAATATTTGATTTGTATGATAACAAGCCAACCAAGAAGCAAGGAGATCTCAAGCCAATCATAAGCCAGTGCCAGAAAACCATTCACCAAGGGGGGAAAGCCCACCAGAATGGTGCTCAAATCTCTTGAATCGATTCAAGCTTGAACTAGGTTCAATTTGATTCAAACTTGAATCAGGGCCCTTAATTCTAGGAGCAATTTGATTCAAGTTCGAATTGACTTGACTTGAATTGATTTGCACATCTCCACTCTTTATTTTACAACACTGACCAATTATCTTCCAAGAAAGATTCTAGACTGGCTTTCCCCCAAAGCACTTGGTTGTTTCTGTGTGGAGAATATTTTAAGTAAAGCGTTTACTGATGTGATCTCCCATCTGTAGTCTGAAGTCGTACACTAGGAAAAGCTGTTCAGGAATTCCTCAGACTTATGACATAATTGGTTTGTGTCTTAAATCAAAACCTGTTAACTTGGAGCCAATTTCCCCACAGATGTTATAAATGGGGGATTCATGGTTGAACCAAGGTTGGAGAGGATAACCTATTTTTTCCTGCTGCTATCAAAGCTGGTGGTGTGTCAGCCACAAGCATTCAGACATGCCCCTGAAAAGTCACCCTTATCTCCCACTCCCTTCCTGGCTCTTTCTCACTTTTCCAGGAAAGGAACATAAGAAGCTGCCATATACTGAGTCAGACCATAGGTCCATCTAGCTCAGTATTGTCTTCCCAGGCTAGCAGTGGCTTCTCCAAGGTTGCGGGCTGGAATCTCTCTCAGCCCTACTTTGGAGATGCCAGTGAGGGAACCTAGATGCTCTTCCCAGAGCGGCTCCATCCCTTAAGGAGCATATCTTACAGTGCTCACACATCATGTCTCCCATTCATATGCAACCAGGGTGGACCCTGCTTAGCTAAAGGAGGGGGGGAGGCAACTGGAAGGGAGCGAGGCAACTGGGTAACTCACCTCCACCTTCTCCTGAGCAATGGTTAGACAGGCAGGAAGGAGGCTGGGCAGAGCAACACATGGGCAGGGAATGGGCCAGACTGTTTCCCTATTGCTGTCACAGCACAAACATTGAGCCTGGAGGAGTAAGAGCCAAAGTAGCATCAGTGGCAGGATCATCTCAAATGTATGAGTTAGCTAAACCCTCGGTAGCTTCAGATGCAGCTGGTGCTGCTGCCAGGACTGCCAGTCTTAATAACAATGTGGACCTACCATTGTTGCCACCTCCTCCTCTAAGCACATGCACCAGCAGCCATCCAACAGAGTCTCCTATGGCGAACTGAGTTGTAAAGTTGAAGCAAGGTGGCAATTTACAAACGTCTCAAGTGCCATTTGTCTTAATTCAGAGTCTCTTAAGACAAGAACAGCCTGTACCAGTGTTTATGTTGAATAGTATATCAGCTCTGATGAGGACTGGCTCTAGGTCTGAGAGGAGGTCTACCATAAGAGAAGAATGGGTCAGGTAAAACATTGCCAATCATAGAATAAAATGGCCAGCATGATTTTGTTTGCTTTTGAGCCAGGAATTGGCGGCGGGGGGGGGGGGGGATGGAACACAGCTGAGAACAGGATCTCTCTTAAAACAGTTCGTTGTTTTTAAAGTCCATGTTAAGAGAAACCATAAATTAGCTGGTTTGGGGCTGGGCTTGAATGCTGGAGCCACCCAAGACCACAGGGCTCTGCCTCCATACTGACCAAAAATCCATGGACTCCACTCCATCTTAAGATTTTTTTTTAATTTCAGTGTTGACCTTAGTCATATAGAAGACTATTCAGCTGAATCTGGTAGATGCTAGAAGTCTGAGTTGAGGGACAGGATCTCTCCTACCTTCTTTTTTCTTCGGCATGTTACAGTTCATCATGAAACTGCGACAAAGAATCTGCACATCTTTTAAAGCATATGCCAAGCTGTCCATAATCCCCTCCATTCCCTTTTCTGCTTTGAAGAAATCCACATTCATTGTTTTTGTACAGAATGCTTTAATGCTCATTATGGAGAACTTAAGAAAACTAGATGAAAAAGAAGGAAGACAACTTTAAGAAAGACTAAAGCAGAAAAACAAGTTGTTTGTGGAGGAAGAAGGGGAAATAAAATGACTAGAACTTCTGAAGCAGAGATGAAACAAAGATTAAAATGAATGAAATAGCAAATATAAAACAAAAATATTTATACACGTTAGGAAGGCATATGTAAGCTTAATAAAAAAAAGCTATGAAGACTTGAGTCAAATCCCATGTTTTTGTGTCTTCAAAGCACTTCAAAGGTTTCTGCCCAAACTGTATATGGTTAAAAAAGAGAGAGAGATTTGTCCTTCTGCTTCCTTAGAGGGCTTTCCCCCTCATTATTTTATCCGCTATGAGGGTATGATAATGACATCTGTTTTTGGTCTGTTTTCCTTTTGTCAAGCTCTAGATGATCTGATCTGATAATAGGTGTTGCATATGCAGGGCTACCTAAAAAGTGTAGAAAGTGGGCACAGTGCTACGGAGCAATAACATTATGTCCTGGGACTGCTGTGGACTTCAAAGGAAGACCCAGCTCTGTTCTGAAACAGAAGATGTGGAAGCAGTGTTTCCTGTGGTTTCTCAATTGTTGTGAATGGGGAAACTTGTGGAGATGCTGCTTCTGCATCTGCTGCTTCAGAACAATAAGGGTTCGCTTTGAAATCTGCAGCATTCCCAGGGTGCAGCATTACGGTTCCACAACAATGCGCATCATGTCAGCCAGTGACTAACATTCTGGGGGGCTCCCTAGAGCCCCACCACTGCCCCACACCCACTGAGCAAGTCAAATCTTTTTTTAAAAAAAACCTTTTAAAAAGTGCTGCTGCACAGTGAGGACAGGGGCTGCCAATGGGTGTGTGGGCAATCAGTGGAGGGAGGTGGTGGCAAGACCTCCTTCTCTGAGCCCCCCCTCCAACTTGAGCTCACTGAAACACTTCGTTTCCCCTCGACACATGTGCTCTTTTCTTTTTAGCCCATCTTCTCTTCTCTTTCTCCTTCCTCCTCTTCCCCTCCCCTCCTCTCATTTTCTTCCACTGCTACAAGGAGTTGTGTATGGGTGGAGGGGGAGGGGAAAGGGAACTAGCAGAGGAGAGGAGAGCCGCTTCTACTGGGGGTGGGGCCACCCTGTAGCTGAGGGAGAAGTAAAGAGCATGAAGGGAGAGCCAGACCGACTGAGCGAGCAAGAGGAGAGGGCAGTGGTGAATACTGACTCCAGTCCTCTCCCTCTGCCTTTTCCCTCCCTCCCTCCCTCCCTCCCTGGCTTCACCTCATGCTGCCATGGAGCTTATCAGGATTTTGGAGCAGACAGTCTCCCCGGACCACACCAAGCTTGAGGTGGCTCAGACGTTCCTAGAACAGGTGACCATCGAGAGCCTGCCTGCTTTCCTTTACCTGCAGAAGGAGCTCTTGCCGCCACCTCCCTCCCCTGAGTGCCCACACACCCACTGGCAGCCCCTGTCCCTGCCGCACAGCAGCGCTTTAAAAAAGTTTTTTTTAAAAAAAAGATTTGACTTGCCCCAACCCCTCCCAGTTGCCAAATGGGGGCCCCCTCTGAAGTCCTTCAGGTCCGGGCTCCAAAATTATCTGAGTGCACCCCTGACTAGAGGAGGTCCTTTTGAAATGCAGCAGACCTTAAGATTAGGGATTCTCAAAATTGGGGCCCCAGATGTTATTGGACTTCAACTCCCATAATCCCCAGCCCCAGTGGCCTTTGGTTGGGGATTATGGGAGTTGAAGTCCAACAGCATCTTGAGACTCAAGGTTGAGAACCCCTGCTTTAGATTATTTCCTGAGTGGTACTATTGAGTAATTCAGTGAGGACATCAGCTGGTGTGTGCAACCCCCATGGCCACATATTCAAAGTAACAACCAGACAGATAAATCTCTTAAAGGCCATATTTCCTCAGCTTTGCTGAAGCATTGGGTTTGGCCAATGCCTAAACATCGGAGACCACCTGAGAACCATATGCTTCCTGCCTTGAGTAGCACAGAAGAAAGGCAGGGTATAAAGTGAGACTTCAGTGAGACTTAAATTTCCTTAATACTTCTAGAGAATTGCACATTTCAAATGCTTTCCTGTGGAGGAAGCTCCCTGCATGGCAGAAAACCAGGATGTTATAAAGAGAGCACTGACCTGAAGGTGACAGGCTATAGCTCAGTGGCAGAGCACATGTTTTGCATGCAGAAGGCCCCAGGTAGGGCTGGGCTTAAATGGGTCTCAGTTCAGCTGCTCTTTTAAAAGGGGTTATGAAAGGGAGAAAACCCTTCCTACTGGAGGGTTAACAGACAGGGCTTCTACCCTGAATCTCCTTCAGAAGAGAGTATGTGCGTTCACACACCAGCGAAACTTACCCCGAAGTCCCTTCGAGATCCTTGCACCCACTCTGCAGACAAATTGGGCTTTGTCTTGAGAATTCTAGCTTATCTCAATGTATTTCCAGGTTTTTAAAATGCTGGTTTTAAGCTATGTTTTCTGCAAACGCCAGAGCAAATAGACACTGGAGTGGAATCATTAGCATGATAAGAAGGATACTCTCTTTAGAAATGCAGATGTAGCTCTTTAGTAATCTCTCCCCCTCTCTTGGCTAGAAGGAAAACATGGAGGCATGCGGTGTGAACTTGCAAAAACAAAAATCGAGAGCAGAGGGGAGGAGCTGCTTCCCTCAATGCCGTGCGTGTGATTCGAAATGGCTTTGCTCAACATTTACCCCGCAGCATGAAGCCATGTGCAAATAACTCCCTGGTGGCAATGGTGCTCCTAGGAATCTCAGCAGCTATGAGGCAGCATTGTCATGAAGCTAACCAAAGTAAAGACAATGCTTTCACTCTCACTCCATGGACTGCAGGGAACCCGCCCCCCCTCCCCATTGCCTCCACCAGGACCACAAAACATGTGGTGGCGGCAGCAAAATAAAAGGGGGACTGGTTTGAGACACCTCCCAATTTTGCTGAAAAAATACTCCATGAAGAACGTTTAGCTCAGTTCTTCCCAGGTGTAATCCCTGCCATTTTCAGTTAAAATATCAGGTAGCAAATACAGTGAAATAGTCTGTACCTGAGGTGGAAAGGACTAGTTCGAGCAATGCTCTAAACTAGCTGGAGTAAATGCATGGAGGAGGAGTGTGGCATATACATTTTCCCCTCACCCAACTAGCTGGTGTGTTAGTGTCTAATTCCATGGGGTGGGGTTCATCTGAACTGCCCCTCTACAGGCAGCTGAATTAGTATCTGAACCATGTATAGATTGGACAAACTGAATGTTGAATCACTATACATAAACCGTTCACTACATGGTGACAGACGTCACACAGAGACATTTAATGTGGCTTTCATCTGGCAACCATAGCAAATGCATCTTAGGAAAGCAGATAATGTATTGTGCCTCAGTACGTTCTGCCCATGTGAACCTACGAGGATGCCGTCACACATATCAAGCTGTCAAAAGCTGTGCTCTCTTCCTTTTCTGAAGATAAGATACCCTCATATTATTCAGCAACATGGAAGATTTTCATCATCATTCTCCCCCTTTATTCAATATCATAAGAAAGGATAGAAAATGCCATCCCCGCCTTAAGCAGGAACTAATCGAGTTACGTATGTAATCTGACTGAATTTTCCAACTGGCCTTGAATATGTTCCTAAAATAATCTCATTAGTGGTAGTTTCCAAATGGATTGATTCTGTGCAGAAGTAGGTGTAATCCTGTCTCCTGCTCTGACAGGGTCTGTATCTCAGCAAGCCTGTTTTCATGACTGTGACTCATGAGACATATAGTGTTGAATTTAAGTGGCAGGGAGGCTAAGATGAATTATACTGAAGGAATTTAGTCATGTATGCTATTAATTGACGTGCGGCAGTAAAGCATTTTAAATATTAGTTCATGTGTGCAGTACATGTAAATAAGCATTATTGCATTAGTAACAGCTAGAGAATCCTATTCAAAGTCACTAGCACTATCCTAAGGAGAGCGAGACTGATGTTACATTTTGGTAGTCATTTTTAATATTCACTCTTCCTTCATCCTTATTTCCTGTCTCACCACCACCACCACCACCCCCAATTCTTCCATCTCATTTAATCAATGCACCTGTGACATCACTTTGAAAGTGCTAAATTGGGTTTCTGGCAGATTTTCCTTATTTCTTAAAAAGTGAGTGTCTAGATGGCATACTTGCAGATTAAGTCCAAGGTTCAATGAAACCATATTAAACACACAGAGAGAGAGAGAGAGAGAGAGAGAGAGAGAGAGAGAGAGAGAGAGAGAGACTGTTTTGATAATCAGCGAAAACCAGGCTAAGAAAGTTAAGCCTGATCTTGGCTGATCATCAGAATAACTGGGAGCCGCACAGCTCTTGGTCACAAACCTGCGGCCTGGGCCCACCTTTAAAATGAGGTTAAAGGAGCAAGCCCCACCCTTAGCCTCACTTATTTGATCGTCTGCCAGCCCCAACTGCTTGCAGGCCAGTATTGGGGGAATCCCCATAATGCATAATGCATAATGCTGTGCATTATGGGAGTTCTGGGAGCTGAGATGAATACCCAGCCCCTGACCCTCTGTGCTGCCACAGTTGTGGCTGCTGGGAATCGTGTGGATGAGCAATTCCATGAAGCCAAGAGGGATGATCTGCGGGAAGATAAGTGCAAGCAGCCTTCCTCCCCACTCTCCCTCAAGCCCTTTCCCACCGATCGTGAGAAAGGGTTCACACAGTTTATTATTCAGAAACAAACTGGGGCTATTCTGACGATCTGCAAAAATCGGGCTAGGAGAGCCTAGCCCAGTTTTTGAAGATCATCAGAACCACCAGGCTCGGCTGCAAACCCGGTGGTTCTAGAGCGGGTAACCCACTCAAGAACCCTTGCTCCAAAACCAGGCTTGCAGAGCAAGTGCTCCGCAAACCTGGTTTTCAAAATTGTGAGTAGCCACAGCGCAGCTTCGTGCCGTGCCTACTCACGAGTAGACCCCCAGAGGGGAGGTGAAAAGCCACCTCCTGACTCCGGGGGTCTCCCTAGTATGCCCTGCACGCTCATGCAGGGCATACTGGGGCTTCCGGGGGCCGCGCGGCCCCAAGCTACCCAGCCCCCACCGGCTCCGTCGCGGAGCCGGCAATTGTGTGAGCGGCTGATCCAGCCACCCAGGGCTCCCTCCCCACTTGTGAGCAGGGAGAGTGGGCTTAGCCTGCTCTTCCCACTCCCTGCCCCAAACTGGGTCTCACGGATCGTGAGACCCAGTCCACTGTGTTGCAGCAGCCCCCCGAAGTGGTCTTTAAAGCTTTCCCATTAAAAAAATTATTTAGGTGATTTTGGTCCAAGGACTTAAAGGCAGGAAGTCCTATAGAGCTGGGTATAGATGGGGACCATACATATACCCCACTTTGGATTATGGGAAATGGCTGACAATATGAGGAAAATTACTCAGAGTTGTCCCATTGAAATTAAAAGGACAAGTTAAGCAATGAGTACATTTTCTTTTCATGTCAGACAATCTGTGAGACTATGGGTTGGTTCAGACCATACTCTCTGAACAACCCAGTTCCATGTGTTTAGGGATATTTGCATACCATGAGCACAGATATTCTGCCTTCTGCTCAGAGAGATGGGTCACTGCTTGCTAATACACACAGGGAGGCGGGTCTCACAATCAGGAAGGCGGGTCTCACGATCAGTGAGACCTGCTTTTGCCGCTTTTGCGGGGAAAGCATGACGGAGCCAGCGGAGGCTGAGGAGTTCAGGGGCCACGTGGCCCCCAGAAGCTCCAGTATGCCCTGCATGAGTGCGCAGGGCATACTGGGGAGACCCCCAAGCTGGGAGGCTGCTTTTCAGCCTCCTGCTGGGGGTCTACTCATCAGTAGCCAAAAATCCTCAAAACCGGGTTTGTGGAGCGCTCACTCCACAAACCCGGTTTAAGGGGTAGGCTACTTGAGTGGGTTCACATGGTTCCACATGGTTCACATGGCTTGAGCATGGTTCACATGGTTGTAGGAAATCGGGCTAGCAGAGGCTAGCCCGATTTTCTACAATTATGTGAATAGCCTCAGGCAGTTAAAATAGATACCATACAACAAATTTGTAGAACTAGGTTCTTCTTTTCTATATTCCCATAGAAGAATCTAACACCCACCCACCCCACCCATGCAATTTGGCAAAAGTACAACTATATGAGAGGAAGGCCCAGGATATGTGCACACACTCATTTTCCTAATTACATGGGGCAGAGTTAGTCAGAAACTATTGTCTGAACAGGCCCTATATCTGCTGAAGTCTTGAAATTCCCTGGTAGCCTCCAAGTGAGACTTCATTATAATTGTGCATCTCTTCAAACGGTAAGAATTTCCTGTAGTGGAAATTAGAACAGACCGGAGGCATTTAATATTTATTGAAAATAATTTGCCTGTAATTGGCAATACCAAAGTACATATGCTATGGCTATAATATAGAAAATGGTCAAGATATTTTCAGCCCAGGCTTCAGTTATTTTTCCAGTCAGATGTCTTGTTTTCTTTTCTCTTTTCTTTTCTTTTCTTTCTTTTTTGCCTTGAACCTATTGTTACAAGCCTCTATGACAGCATGAAATGCTGTAGTGGCTGGAGCATAAATCTGGATTATAGCAACACAAGTCATCTTGCCTGTAAGGGATATCATGATAATGTTCACTGGCCACATAAGCTGTTTTCTGTCAGTGCATTGCTGGAAAATTGCAGATTAGTCCTATGATAACCTTATAAAATATCATTCTCCCCCTCCTCCTTTATACATTCTGGTAATTAATAGTCATCCCAATAAAGATGGAGGATTAATCAAACAGGGGGGTTAGAGACAGAGAGAAGCTCTTCTCATGACCCGACAGCTTCTGTTGGGTCTGTGGGGAGAGCGGGCTTAGCTTGGTTGGGGGTCTACTCATGGGTGATCGTGTGCCCTGGCGACAGACAAGCAAAGACATGAGGTTAATGGAGCACTCGCTTCATTAATCTCATTTAAGGGGAGGGTGTTCTAGGTGGGCTAGCCGCCTTGGGAGCACCGGGCTAGCCCATGAGCCCAGTGGTTCCCATGATCGACGGAAAGCAGTCTAAGCTCCCTTAGCCCGCTTTCAAAAGATCGTGGGAATAACCTCAGAAATTACTCAGTAGGAAGATGGGAAAGGGAGCATCTGTGTGCTTGAGTCTGTAGTTGATTATCTTTAGGTAGACATATTTTCTGTTTGGCACTTATTTCAAATTTGCCAAGCTGGAGCCATAGGCAGTAGTACCCGCCCAAGGACTTCAAGCCAATTGTCTGTGGAGAAGGTGTGTTAAACCCTCCTTCCCTGCAAACTGCCCTGGAGCTGTTGTCACGGATCTGAGAAGAGCTCCTATGTGTCTGGTAATGCAGCCTAAGCTTAGTTTTTAATGCAGTTTTTAATGCAGCCTAAGCTTAGTTTTTTAGCAGCTGCATTTATATTCTGCTCTTCAGCTTATAGAATCACTCAGAGCAGCATACAACATCATCATAATGCCTATGGCCACATTCACACGTAATGTGAAACTGGAGGTTGCCAAACTCCTGGTCAGTTTTTCAAACTGTGAATTGCAACAGAGATGTTCTTCCTGCAACCTACGCTTTGAGGGCAGGTGAATCCCTCTCTCTTCCTGGTCTGCCGAGGCTGCATCCCAGCAAAGCTATGTAGCGCTCACATTGTCAGACTGTGGGCAAGGCATCAGCAGATCTCTAGGGCAGCAACCATTGGCCATGATCTTCAAGAGGGAATGCACGATCATGCCTTTTCAGAATGATCCACCCAGCCTCGGCAGGGAAAGGGTATTTAAATCCCTTTAAATGCCATGCCATTCAAGCCCTTCTTCTGACAGCGATTGCACTGCTGCCCTCATAAGAGCCATGAAACAAAACAGTCTCACACAAGCACAATTTCTGGCTGGAAGCGTCATGGAGGGCACTATTTTCCTGTAATTCAGGAAAGGGAACAGAACATGACGACTTCCTAGGAAGGAATATGTATGTATGTATGTATTATTTATCAAATTTGTACACCGCCCCAAACTTTCGTCTCTGGGCAGTTAACAATAGCATAAAACAAGTTAAAAACATTTACAAGAACTTAAAACAATTTAAAAATTTAAAAATAAATAGGAGATTAAAACCTAAAAAATATAGGAAGCTGAGAAAGCTTGGGCGAAAAGATGGGTTTTCAGGTATTTTTTGAAAATTGCCAGAGATGGGGAGGATCGTATCTCAACAGGGAGCGCATTCCACAATCTCAGGGCAGCAACCGAGAAGGCTCTTCTCTGTGTAGCCACCAAACGAGTTGGCGGTATCTGGAGATGGACCTCCTCAGATGACCTAAATGGGCAGTGGGGCTCATATTGAAGAAGATGCTCTCTTAAATACCCAGGGCCTAAGCCATTTAGGGCTTTAGAAGTTATAACTAGCACTTTGTATTTTGTCCGGAAACCTATTGACAGCCAGTGTAGCTCCATCAGTAAAGGAGTGATGTGGTCTCTATAAGATGACCCAGAGACCAACCTGGAGGGCAAAGGATCCTGGGGTCTGGCCAAGGATCCTTTGACCAAGGATTCTCTTGCGATGGATCACCCTGTAAAACAGGCCATGGAGACCAAATCAAACTACTACTACTACTACTACTACTACTACTACTACTACTACTACTACAATATTTATATACCGCTCATCAACCAAAGTTCTCAAAGTGGTTTACATAGAAAAATAAATAATACATAAAGATGGTCCCCTGTCCCCAAAGGGCTCACAAGCTAAAAAGAAACATAAGACACATACCAGAAACAGCCACTAGAAGGATGCTGTGCAGGGGTTGGATAGGGCCAGTTGCTCTCCCACTGCTATATATAAGAGAATCACCACTTTGAAAGATGCCTCTTTGCTTAGTTAGCAGAGGTCCCACTTTCATGAGAGGACCAGTCTATTGAGGAGGAACTAGTCTACTGGGGCTTAACTGTATGGATGGAGCCACTCTGGGAAGAGCATCTAGGTTTCAAGTTCTCTCCCTGGCTTTTCCAAGATAGGGCTGAGAGAGATTCCTGCCTGCAACCTTGGAGAAGCCACTGCCAGTCTGTGAAGACAATATTGAGCTAGATAGACCAATGGTCTGACTCAGTATATGGCAGCTTCCTATATACCTATATGTTCCTAAATACCAGGACTGGGGACAGATCTTAACTCTCATTCAAATTTTCCAGGTTCAGACAGGCATTGCACCACATGCAGATCTACCAGCATGGGGAATCATGGGAGAGGGGAGGCCCAATTTCCAGCTACCCCAGGAGAGTTGAGTTGCTGTTCCGGTTAGTGGAGTTTCTGTTCCAGGCAAAAACAAAGATGCCCATGTTCAAATGGGCGGATGGGCTGGCAGAAGCCATAGGAACATAGGATAGGAAGCTGCCATGTACTGAGTCAGACCATTGGTCTATCTAGCTCAGTATTGTCTTCACAGACTGGCAGTGGCTTCTCCAAGGTTGCAGAGTGGTGAGAGAGAGAGAGAGAGAGAGAGAGAGACAGACAGACAGACAGACAGACAGAGTGGTGTAGTGGTTAGAGTGCTGGACTAGGACCGGGGAGACCCGAGTTCAAATCCCCATTCAGCCATGAAACTAGCTGGGTGACTCTGGGCCAGTCACTTCTCTCTCAGCCTAACCTACTTCACAGGGTTGTTGTGAAAGAGAAACTCAAGTATGTAGTACACCGCTCTGGGCTCCTTGGAGGAAGAGCGGAATATAAATGTAATAACAACAACAACAACAACAATAGCTCAGTATTGTCTTCACAGACTGGCAGCAGCTTCTCCAAGGTTGCAGGCAGGAATCTCTCTCAGCCCTATCTTGGAGAAGTCAGGGAGGGAACTTGAAACCTTCTGCTCTTCCCAGAGCAGCTCCATCCCCTGACGGGAATATCTTACAGTGCTCACACTTCTGATCTCCCTTTCATATGCAACCAGGGCAGACCCTGCTTAACTAAGGCGACAAGTCATGCTTGCTACCACAAGACCAGCTCTCCTCTCCAAAGCCATGCTTTGACAGCTTCTTTGGGACAGTCACCATGGCAGGAAGAGCTGTTGCCAGGGTACCCGTCCCTGTGGCTTCCTTGTATAGGGCAACCTGGCTGGCAGCTATTGCCATCCAGCCCCCTTGGCCTGACACTCTCATGAGAGAGCAGTCCCTTGGAAAAGGGATGTTGTCACACAGTATTACTGATTCTGCCCAACACCTCTGTCCGCACAGACGGTTCTTCTCATGAGTTGTGAAGGGGTATCCCCTGGCCTTACACTCTCATGAATGAACGGTCAGCTCAGGAACAGCATCTGTTGTCATCACATATGCTTTATTTCGATCAATGACCAGAACAAAAAAAGAAAAGAAAAAGACATCATAAAATGGCAATATGCAACTTGCATGCAATATAACAAAACTTGGCCACAGAATTAGTACTCATAATATCAAATTTAGACAATAATAAAATCAAGATAAAAGTCATCTGAGAGGCCAGGAAAAGACTTCAACCAGGGTGAAATAAAATCTAAACGAGCATCCCTGTAGAGGTCACAGTAAAGAATAAAATGTGCAGTAGACTCAATAGCACCTGAGCCACAAGGGCAGAGGTGCGATGCGGAAGGAGTCCCCTTGAGCCTTCCCTTAAGAACAGCTGTTGGAAGAACATTAAGATATGCGAGAGTCAAGGCACGCCTAAATTTAGGAAATGTTATGTTACTTAGGTACTCAGCGGGCTAAAGATTGAAGACCTGGTTACCTATATACAAACCTCTAGGTATTTTGGAGGCTTCAACCTGTAGGTCATTATCAATTATTCGCTGTTTAATGACCTTCATAGCTGTGGCAAAGCCCATCCTAGCAAGTTCTTCAAGTGAGATCCCATAAAGTTGAGATTTTATTTTGAGCGACCGTTTCCATTTTGAATCAAAGGAGTCGGTCATAGTGAAAGGGACCCTTGTAAGAACTTCAATTTTAACCAGAATTGGAAAATACATTTCCAATAGACCGATTCCAAAGTATAAAGGCCTGCCTCCCATCTAATAACGGCATTTGAAACACTATTTAGGACCTGGAATATGGATCTAAGAAATTTTGTCTGTATGGCCTCCAGAGGTGAAAAATTGCAAAAAGGGCCCAATTGTGCACCATACATAAGCTGTGAGTATACTTTAGCTGCAAAGAATTTAATGGCAGCAGGTATATATGCAGCTCCCTTCATGAAATAAAAAGATCTAATTGAGTTGGCCGATTGTTGGGCATTCTGTATAGCATAGTTCAGGTGGGCCTGACGGCCTCCCGAAGAATGGAAAAATATACCAAGATATTTAAATATTTTAACTTGTTCAATTAATTGACCATTTATTTTCCATGCATGGGGCTTAGGGCGTTTGGCAAATACCAGTACTTTAGTTTTCTGGTAGTTTACCTCAATGGCCTCCTCTGCACAAAAAGAGCTGAGTGATGCAAGTGCCCGCCTTAGGCCAACTGGAGTCAGTGACAGGAGAACCATGTCATCGGCATACAGCAAAATTGATATATGTTTATGTGCCAGTTTGGGCGGATGAATAGAAGGAACATTCATATGGGTTACTATAGAGTTAATATAGATGTTAAACAAGACAGGGGCTAAAATACACCCCTGTCTCACATATGTTGAATCCCTCCTTTCACTGGGGCAATGCTGATCCTGCTGCCCAACCCTCCTCATGAGTAAGCCTAGGGACTGCACATGTTCCCTCAGGTGGAAGGAGCTGGGCCTGACTTCCCCAACATCACTGTATAAAAAATAGACCTTAGCTATTTGAGAATTTGTAGCTGGGGCTACCTTTTAAACTCAACCCTGGGTATTGCCGCATTGCCATATGCTGCCATCTTATTGCCCTAACTGGGTGCTCTGCTTATGTTGCCACCTCGAGTGCATGTGCTTGTGAACATACGCCTTTGTCACTTAATTTTCAGAGAGCAAAGCACGTAGTGCCCATCTTGCCATCCTGTCCCATTTCTCTCCTGATTGCCGGCGAGGGTGGGGGTGGGTGGGCGGGAGGACAGAGTCGGAAGAGGCCATGCCCCTGTGTGACTTTGCCATGCTGATGAGCTTAGGATGGGACATGGTGGCATCCCTGTTGCCAGGCAACTGCTTTGTTGGATCAGAGATAGGGGGTGTGGCAAGTGCTCAGAGAGGTGGCCAGCAAGAAGCACCGCAGGCATGGAGCGGGCACAATCCCAGATGGGTCTGCACTGTTGTCTCTGATTACAGTTCTAGAAAATGAACAAAATTGTGGTTATGGCCCTGTCTGCATTTGGATGTAATGCTGGCACCAGAAAACCCTCTGGTTATGGCAGGGAAACTCACTGCAAACCGAAGGTTCAAATTGGAGTTTGGTAAGGCAAACTGCAGGTCACTTTTGCCACAAAACCATGGTTGCACACATTAGGATATAACGGAGTTCCAATCTTTGCTCTAACTGCAGTTTCACATTATGTGCGAATGCAGCCAATATAAATTAAAACAATATATTTCAACATCAGCAATCAGGGTTTCAAATTACACAGAAAGAAACTCCCCATGTCTAGAATTGCCTTTTGCAGACACACATGAACATGCAGACACCAAAGGGGGACAGGTGAGCATTGTTAGCTGATACACTCCCATTCTTTCTCATTCAGTCAGTGCAGGGGGTGGAAGGGAATAGCTTCTGGACAGGGCTTTACAATGTGCCTTTTCTGTTCAGATGAAGATTTATGTTGCACCACAACTTTCCTGGTTTGAAGCCAAATTGCAAAACCTTTGTAGTCTTTGCTCCTAAATTAGTCTCACATAAGGGATTTCCATTCAGTTCAATTTGAGCGAAGTGTATCCAAAAGGAAGTTCAATAAGAATTCTGCCTTAGTTTTTTCTTTGATCAGAAACAAATGTGACCATTGCAGTGTCTTTTCTGATAAACAATTCTATGGTCAACAAAGTAGACTAAGTCCACAACTTCATTCCATAGAGGTTACCTAACAGGCAACAGAGCAATATAGTATTGTTCTTAGATGGAAATGCTAGTGTAGTCTAGTTTATGTTAACATTGATTTGGGAGTGAAAGCCTTTCATTTTGATTCTGTGAATCATCCATCCTCATTTCTCCGGTGTTTAATCATGTTATGCATTTTCAACAATAGGATTGTTTTTCAAATCAAACTCATGGCTTTGATTTGCCTGCACACACATTCCATTCAGTAAAGTCCATATTGCTGCAAAGATGCCAAATATGTGTGTTTCCTGTAGACACACTTGGTTTATCCTTCCCAATTCTCAATTTCACTTTATTTAATGTAACTGCTCACATATATATTTCAAAACACATAAATACTATGAAAGGATCAGACACTTGATTTTTGTGCTCTGAACCTTTTTATTGCAAATGCATACATCTCTCAAATGTAGCTCATCTTTTTATACCTTCCTTTAAGGATACAAGCATCTATAGCTATCTCTAAATCATGCACTGGTGTCTAGATTAGAGAAAATCACCCCTTGTATAATGGGCTTTAGAGCAGAAGCAAATGGTGCTCTTTAATACAGCGAGGCTATCCACATGAGCAGTGTGGAGAGCCGGATGGTGTTTGGTGGGGAGAGCGGGCTTGGCCTGCTCTCCCACCAGATGATCATACAGTCCTTCCTGGGCAGCTGGATTGGCTGCCCACATGATAACCAGCTCTGTCACGGAGCTAGTTGGGGCTGTAGGGATCGGGGGCCACCTGGCCCCGGAAGCGGAGTGCTCACTCCACTAACGTCATTTTAGAGGAGGTGTATTTCAGCAAGCTAGCCTGCGAGCCTGGGTGGTTCCCACGACCACTGGAAAGTAGGCTGGACTCCCTTAGCCCACTTTCCAATGGTTGTGAGAATAGCCTCAGTGCTATGTATTTAACAAGGTATGGAGGATATCTTCCCGAGAGAAGTAAAGGCTATTCTCACGTGCAGCAAAAAACAGGCTAGGGAAGCCCAGCCCAGTTTTCGCTGCATGTGAGAACAGCTGGGAACCACACAGCTCCTGGCAGCGGCTCAGTGGCAAGCCCACCTAAATACCCTCCCCCTTATACAGGGGCGTAACGAGGCTGGAGTGGGCCCAGAGACAAAATTTTAAAATGGGCCCTTCGCTGATATACACACACTCACTTCACATGTGACTTGCCTCTGGGGGGCCCCTCGAGGTGCGGGGGCCCCCAGGCAGCCGCCTCCCCTTGCCTAATGGTAGTTATGCCTCTGCCCTTATACAAGGTTAATGGAGATGGTCGTGTGTCTGCTGCAGCTGCCTCCCTTTGCCCGACCCCTGGAGTATCCGAGGAAGGCACAACCGGGGGCAGGAGTGCCAGAGCGAAGCTGCCACTTGTCTCGGCTGGTGATCACACTCAGGGAGAAGGCGCCGATTGTCTGCAGGGAGGTAAGCACTTTGGGGCTTCCACCCTGCAAAACAGGATAGCCTTTCCCACTTGATCATAGGAAGAGCTTCATAGATTATGACAGAGTCAGGTCAAGGTCTTCAGGGGACTTCATTATCTTGGTAGGTAGCTCTGGAAGAGGCTTCAGCTCCTCCTTGCAGGTGGATAGGTTTGCTGTTCCACCTCCTTCTTGCAGGCAGGCTCATCCCCTGCTTCTCTGGAAAGAGGAAGCACGAGTACTTCTACTGAGCTTCCACCACCTGACTTCCACCACCCATCAGCATTTGCAGATGGAGTAGTAGTAGCTGCCATTACCAAGGGATTCCGTAGCAGCAGCTACTTCTCTTTCCCACTTTCCATTGGCCAGTTGTCTGACTCCCAAAGGCTCTTACATCACTGCATCCCATTTGTGGATGTGGGTGGGGAGAAAGCTGAAAGATACACACTGCCACTTCCTTCTGTGTCAAACCCCCATTCACAAATGGGAAGGTTGCTGGGAGAAGGAAGAGCAGTGTCTATTCTTCCTGACCCCTGCGGGTCCTGTCTGGTAGAACAGGAAGTGAACCTAGAAAGAATTATAGAGCAGTTGCTGTGGTAGAATATGTGAGAAAAGCAGTGAACAGAATAACTCGACTTTGAGGCTATTCACACATGCATGCAAAACTGGGCTAAGGGAGCCCAGCTGAGTTTTACACAGGCATGTGAACTGCCAGGATTGGGCCTGATCCCAGCAGCACCACAGTGGCAAGCCCAGCTATGAAGCCACCCTTTGAAATGAGGTTAAGGGAGTGAGAGCTCCCTCTGTGATTGTCTTTCTGATCGTCTGTCAGCGCGGCTGCAAGCAGCTGCAGAAAGCAAACTTGGGGAGGGGAGGAGGGATCCCCATAATGCACCATGCAATTATTGGAGCGCTGGGAGCAGGGGAATGTGGGGTGACACATCCCAACACCCCAACCCTCAGAGCAACCGGCAACAGCGATCCACCCACCCAGAGGAAAGGACCTGCTCATCTGCAAGAGAGGTAAGCTTTTTGAGGCTTCCTCCCCTTGCCCCGCCCCATCAAATCCGTTTCTCTGCTCATGAGAAAGTGCTCCCAGTATTGTTAACGATTTACTGGAGAAATTATATAAAACTTAGATTGGTGGTGGTGGGCGGGACCCTACCACAGCTTATCCACTGATTCTCTCTAGAATCACATGTACCTATGATAGTTCAGCCCAACCACTCACCTTGTTCATCCCAACCACTATACAGCCCAACCACTCACAGAAGGTTCGGCTGCAAAACTGAAAAGGTTCACCAGGTATCAAGACTGGAACATGGTCAACCACCACAGGAGGGTTAGCACCAAAGCTGGAACCAGAAGGGCCAATCAGGGAACCAGGAGTGGAGAGAACAGATAAGTAATAGGGGTCTGGAAATAAATGGAGAGGTGAGTCTCACGATCGGTGAGACTTGCCCAGAGCAGGTTTGCGGGGAGAGCGGGCTTAGCCCACTCTCCCCACAGATGACTGGACGGGAAGCCCTGGGTGGCTGGATCAGCCACCCACATGACTTCTGGCTCAGTCACGGAGCCGGTGGGGGCTTAGGATCTCAGGGCCACATGGCCCCTGGAAGTTCCAGTATGCTCTGTGCGAGTGGGCACAGCTGGGAGGCTGCTTTTTAGCCTCCCGGGCAGGAGTCTCCTCATGATGCCGCAGCAACACATGATCCAGAAACCCCAGTTAGGGGAGCGCTCGCTCTACTAACCAGGGCTAAGGGGAGGGCTTCGCAAGCGGGTTACACACTTTGAGGCAGTTGGGCTCACCTGCTAGCCCAGTGGTTCTCACATTCTTCTAAAATCAGGCTAGGGTCCCCTAGCCTGATTTTAGCCGATCATGAGAATAGCTTCTGAGAGTTAGAAAGAAGCCAGATTTTGAAATGGAGCAGACAATCAGAAATTGCAGACAAGAATGCACAAAGCCCTATTTATACGTTGAGGCGGGTCTCATGATCCGTGAGACCCGCTTTTCCCCAAAGTGCAGGGAGAGCGGACTAAGCAGATGAGTGCGGAGGGAGCCCTGGGCGGCCAGATCGGCTGCCCACATGATTGCTGGCTCTGTGATGGAGCCGGCAGGGGCTGGAGAGCTCGGGGGCAGTGCGGCCCCCGGAAGCCCCAGTATGCCCTGCGCGAGCGTGCAGGACATACTGCGGAGAACCCCGGAGCTGGGAGGCGGCTTTTTGCCTCCCCTCCAGGGGCCTACTCATGAGTAGCCACGGCATGGAGCTGTGCCATGGCTACTCACGACCAGATAGCCCGGTTTGCAGAGCGCTCACTCCGCAAACCCGGGCTAAGGGGAGGGGTACTTAGGTGGGTTACCCGCCTAGGAACCACCAGGCTCGCAGCCGAGGCCAGTGGTTCATACGATGGGGCAAAATCGGGCTAGCCTCCACTAGCCTGATTTTGTCCCATCATGTGAATAGCCTCGTTATGTTAAATATTCATACAATCTGTGTAAAGTGTGCGTAGGAAGACATGTATTAAAGGTACAGTCATTCACACATTATATACAATACACATATTTTTGTGCACTTCCTACTTGTACCATGCATTTGAGACACCTGTAACGTGGTTCCCTTGAATGCAGGTTAAAAATGTACCTGCAAGGCACATTGCAAAAACTTGTACAAGTGTACAAACATCTGAACACATGTACCACACAGTGGCCAACATGATGTGAAGTTCAATGGAGATGGTAAGATGCATACGCTGTATACAGACTGTACATGTGTGGAACAGAATTTGGAAATAGTGCTAGGAAGCAGAATTTATTCATGTTTTCTTTTCCAGAATCTGTTAGATCGATAAATTTCCAAAGTCACATTTCCAACCACTCTTTTCGTGAAGAGAGACATAATATAAAAGGAGATCTTGCAGCAGACTCTTCAGCTGTGGTGTGAACCTGGCTTCCTCCTGGCTTCGCAGTTTAAATGACAGATGTACATACCTATGAATCAAATGCTTGTTGAAGGAGGGGGAGGAGGGGGAGAAGAAAGGGCAAGAGGTAAGTGTGAGTTTAAGTGTGTGTGTGTGTGTGTGTGTGTGTGTGTGTGATGGTGGGTCCTTTTATAAATGAAACAAACAGGAATTGGGGGAAGTGTTCTTGTTACAAACAAGGTTTGTTTTCAAAATTTACAATTATGCCATATTTATTCATTTATTATATTCACTGTTCATGCCACTTTTCAACCATAACTCACTTCCAGACAAGCTTTATTAAGAAAAATCTTGGATAAAATCTCTCATATTCAGGCTGAACTGGATTCCACAGTTACAGCAGAGTCTACTTGGAGGAGTCCAGAAACTCCTCTTATAGGATTAGATTGGATCACTTTCAGTTTGTGAAAACTGAGGAGGTGGACAAACTGTTTTGGACTGTAAGTCTACAACCTGTTCTCTTGACCCTTGCCTAACTTGGCTTATTTCACGGAGTAATCGTATTGTCAGAGAGGATATGGTAAATATTATAAATGTTTCTTTGAGGAAGGGCAGATTGTCTTAAGGAGGCTCTCATTAGACTTATTTGAAGAAACCTTCATTGAGTCCCTCAGAGTTAAATAATTGCAGACCTGTTTCCAATCTTCCATGGTTGGGCAAGGTGATTGAGCAGGTGGAGGCCTTTCAGCTCCAGGAATTTTTGGATGATGCAGATGATCTAGGCCCATTTCAAACTGTCTTTTGAGTGGGCTATGGGGTTGAGACTGCCTTGGTCAGCTTGATGGATAAACTACAATTGGCTCTCAACAGAGGGATTGTGACTCTGCTGTTGATCCTTTTGGATCTCTTGGTGGCTTTTAATACCATCGACCATAGTATCCTTCTGGCTCACCTAAAAGAGGTAGGATTGGGTGGCACAGTTTTACAGTGGCTCCATTCCTACCTCTCTAGTAGATACCAGATGGTATCAGTAGGAGACTGCTGCTCTGCAAAGCAAGAACTGAAGTATGGGGTTCCACAAGGCTCCATACTGTCCCCAGTGCTCTTTAACATCTACATGAAACCACTGGGAGAGATCATCAGGAGATTTGGTGCAGGGTGTTATCAATATGCTGATGACACCCAGATCTATTTCTCAATATTGACCTCATCAGGAAATGGCATAACTTCCCCAAATGCCTACCTGGAAGCATTAATGGGCTGGATAACAAACTGAAGTTGAATCCAAAAAAGGTGAAGGTACTGATTGTGGAGCATCTAGGAGATGGTTTAGGTCTGCCACACTCACTCTGAAAGAGCAGGTACATAGCTTGGGAATACTCCTGAATCCAAAACGCTCTCTGGTTTCCTAGGTTGAGGCAGTGGCCAGGACAGGAGAACTTTTTATCAGCTTTGTCTGATACATCAGTTACACCCATTTCTGGAGGTCAATGACCTTAAAACCATATTACATTTGCTGGTAACCTCCAAGCTCGACTACTGTAACTCTACATGGGGCTGCCCTTGTACATAGTCTAGAAATTACAATTGGTACAGAATGTGGCAGCCAGACTGGTCTCTTGGACAACCTGAAGAGACAATATAACACTGATTCTAAAATAACTGCACTGGCTATTCATATATTTCCAAGCGAAATAAAAAGTGCTGGTTATTACCTTTAAAGTCCTTAATGTCTTGGGTCCAGGGTGCTTAAGAGAGTGCCTTCTCTGTGATGAACCCTGTTGCCTATTAAATTATCTGGAGAGGTCTGGTTATGGTTCCCACCAGCTGATTTGGTGGCGACTGGGGACCAGGCCTTCTCTGTGACTGCCCCAGGGCTTTGGAATATGCTCCCAGTCAAAACAAGATGATCTCATTCTCGCTTTGCTTTTTGGATGACCCTCCAAACACACCTGTCTTCTCAGGCTTTTAACTGAATTAATTTTAAACTGTTTACTTGTTTTTATCATAAAAATTGATAAACATGAACATTTTCATGTTTTTACCATGAAATTGTTTTAACTTTTTTATTCTGTGAATTATTTTGTTTTTGCTCTGTTTTATATTTGTGGGGTTTTAAATTGTGTATACTGCCTAGAGGTACACATATCAGGCAGCACACAAATATGATTGATTTGACATAGTATGATATAAATAAGATATATAGACAGATGTAAAATCAATTCTTACACCACAAAAGACCATGAAGTGAACTAAGCTTTAATAATCTTTTTACTTCCTTGATTTCTCAGAAATGTTCATTATGAACATACATGTATTAATTTCTGTAAACAGCTTTGAGTAGTGGGTTTTGGCCTTAAATACATAAATAATCTGACATGTGAAGTGGCCCAGCTTCATGGTAAAGTTCTATAGGCTGCCATCATTCTTTCCTTATTGCAAATGCCTTCCACACTTGGATCATATTCTCTCCCTCCCTCTCTCTCTCTCTCTCTCTCTCTCTCTCTCCACCCCCTCCCCAAATTCACCTCTTTCCACAAGTGGGCGTTTTTCATTATGGCTGACATTAATACTGAATGAACCAACAGCTGCTTTTTGCTAATGAGTCCTGAGGAAAAAGAAATACATCTCAGAGGCTGCACTTTCCATCTTGGCAGCTAGCCAACAGAAATCTATTAGCAAAATCTGGCTTTCTAGAAATGGACCTCTAAAATTGTTTCCTGCTAAATGCTACACAGTTAAATGCCTTACAGACAGTGTGGTCCATCTAGGGATGTGCAAATCAATTCAAGTTGAATCTCTTTGAGCTCGTATTGGGGTGATTTGAACTCAAACCAAATTGACCCTAGAATATAGGGCCTAATTCAAGTTCGAATTGAATCAGCCCCATTTAGAGCTTGAATAAATTCGAGTAGCAATCACCATTTCGGAGGGCTGTTTCCCCCTTCGGATTGGTTTACTGGCACTGGCTTCCGATTAGCTTGAGAACTCCTTGCTTCTTGATTGGCTTGCTATCATTCAAATCAAGTGTTGTCATAGGCAACTGTGCCCCCATTGGCTAGGAGATGGAGCAGAGAGAGGGGAGGCCAAAGGAGGAATTTTTTAAAAAACGTATTTAAGTTGCTGCTTGAAGGCAAAGAGACAGAGAGCCTGTCAGGCTCTCAGTGTAACCATGGGCCTTCTGCTGCCAAAGGAGGGTGAAGCAGCCTCAGAGTTTTCAGCCAGGGGAGTTTTAAGGTTTACAGGTAGGGCTTGTTCTATTCACCATCCCCGTCCTAGTGTTGCCACCCTCAAGGCTCAGTCAGAATCCCAGGGATCCTGGCACACCGAGCCCTCCTCCTGGACTAGCCCCTCATCACTGGCCAGTCCTCCCTTATATATATCCTGACAGCTGGGGCAGGTCTTGTGAGATCTCGTCTTGAGATCTTGTGGGAGCTGCTCCTGATCCTGTGAAGTTATGCTGTCTGTTGACATCTTCCTGCCAGGGCCAGCGTGAAAGCTTCCAGTTCCAGGTGGGTGTATTGATACCACGGCTACTCATGAGGAGACCCCTGGTGGGTAGGCAAAAAGCCACCTCCCGGCTCCGGGTGTCTCCCCAGTATGCCCTGCGTGCTCGTGCAGGGCATACTGGAGCTTCCAGGGGCAGCTCAGCCCTCGAGCTCCCCAGCCCCCGCCAGCTCCATCATGGAGCCAGCAATTGTGTGGGTGGCCGATCCAGCCGCTCAGCGCTCCCTCCCTGCTCATGTGTGGGGAGAGTGGGCTTAGCCCGCTCTCCCTGCTCACCCTGCTAAACCAGGTCTCACTGATCATGAGACCCGTCTCAGAGAGTGTGACGCCTGGTTTATCTGTCTCTCTGTTTCTCTCTTTTCCCTTTTAATCTGCAGTGCCAACTGCTTGTAGTCCCCAGTGGTTCTAATAACTGGAGTGCTGTGCTTATTTGTTTTTTCTTTTGCAGCCCCAAGCTGCACCTTTGCTGCTGCCATCTGTGTGCCTGTTCGATTCATTTTTGTTTTTGTGGGATGGTGTGTTCTGTCTGGTGCCCAGGGTGTCAGGCTCTCTGTTTCCCCCCCCCCCCCTTTTTAACCTGCTCAGCACAGGAGTGCCTCTGAGAGCAACACCTGGTAGACTCTGGCTGAAGACAACAGAAACCCCTAGCAGAAGATGCCAGAAGGTGAGGTGAGACCACCACCACCCCTGCCTTCATCAAATTGTAGGACTCAGAGTTATTTAAATATGGCCTAGTCTGGGCAACGGCAGTGGGGGTTAGGATTAGGTACTAGTAGGACTGTAGAATCAGACACCAGTTTGAAACACTCCTTCAAGGAGCAGCAAAGACATGGTACATTTCCCAACTTGTTGTATATAACAAATTGTCTGGTGAGGACTTAGTGGAGAAATGGCCGATGGAAACTAGCAACTTGTAACATTTTACACGTGAAGACATCCCGATCTTATGGTATGCAACCGAGCTCTCCTCCATTCACTAATGGAGCACAACTGCATAGCTTTATCATTGCCTTTTGTGGGGCACAATCCACTCAAAGTGGCTCAGTCCAGCTAGCAATGGATGTCTTTGATTTGCACAGACATCCTCACCCTACAGTGAAGGAGAAGCCTCCTTGATTGATTCAATTGTGGTGAGCTCTCGATTCCAGGCAGTCTTGGATGAAACAAATTATCTAGACCCATTTCAAACTGGCGGGCAGGTTGTGGGGTGGATACTGCTTTGGCCAGTGTGATGGATGATCTCCAAAGAGGAATTGATAGAAGGAGTGTAACTATGTTGGTCCTTTTGGATCTCTCAGCAGCTTTTGATACCATCGACCACGGTATCCTTCTGGATTGCCTGCGGGGACTGGGTGTAGGGGGCACTGCTTTGCAGTGGTTCCACTCATACCTCTCAGGCAGATTTCAGAAGATGTTTCTTGAAGACTGCTGCTCTACAAAGTGAGAGCTTTTGTATGGTGCCCCTCAGGGCTCCAGCCTGTCTCCAATGCTTTTTAATATCTACATGAAATCGCTGGGAGAGATCATCAGGGGATTTGGTGCTGGGTGATATCAGTACGCTGATGACACCTAAATCTACTTCTCCATGTCAGCTTAATCAGACAATGGCATAACTTCCCTAAATGCCTGCCTTGAGGCAGTAATGGGCGGGATGAGGGATAATAAACTGAGACTGAATCAAACAAGACAGAAGTGCTCACTGTAGGAAGCCACAGTTTAGGAAATGGGATAGATCTGCCTGTTTTGGATGGGGTTACACTCCCCCAGAAGGAATAGGTTCACAGTTTGGGAGTATTTCTGGACCCAATCCTCTCTCTGATACCTCAGGTGGAGGTGGTGGCCAGGAGTGCTTTCTATCAGCTCTGGCTGGTTCTCCAACTGCCTCCTTTACTGGAAGTGAGTGACCTTAAAACAGTGGTGCACATGCTGGTAACCTCCAGGCGTGACTACTGCAATGCACTCTATTTACAAAGGGATACCTTTGTACATAGTCCGGAAGCTGAAATTCGTGCAGAATGCTGCTGCTGGATTAGTCTCCATGATGTCCCATAGAGACCATATTACTCCGATTCTAAAAGATCTACACAGCCCACCAATATGTTTCTGGGCAAAATACAAAGTGCTGGTTATTATGTATAAAGCTCTTAACAGCCTGGGCCCATGGTATTTCAGAGAATGACTTCTTCATGATGAACCCCACACTTATTAAGACCTTCAGGGGATGTTTGTCTGAGGGTGCCGCCAGCTCAACTAGTGGCAACTCAAAGGCATGCCTTCCCTGTAGTTGCCCCAGGACTGTGAGATGCACTTCCTGCTGAGATCAGAGCTGCTCCATCCCTGTTGGCTTTTAGGAAACAGCTTGAGACACATCTCTTCAGCTACGCTTTTTAGTTAGTTGGTATTCTTATCAATATTTTAATCTGGTTTTATGTTTTAACTGTTAAATTCTTGGTTTGCATTATTCTTGGTTTGTTTTGTGCTGTAAACCGCCTAGGGATTTCAGTAGTGGGTGGTATATAAAATAAAATAAAATAAAATAAAATAAAATAAAATTCAAGTATCTGGATGATTTTCAGTATATCTGCCCTGGCCCCACCACATGTTTTCAGAGTCATCACAGCACAGAAAGAGTCTTCACAACATAAAGGGGAGTCTCCTTGACTCCAGCAAGTCACTATCCATACTATCGAGCAGTCACTCAGACATGCAAGTTGCAGTCCTTTGCTGCTTGTTTCTTTCTTGCTTTTCCCTGCTCATCTACTGGTGAAGAGGCCAACCAACGTGCAATGAATGCACCAAGGAAGGATAAGGTAACCAAATCTTGCTTTTCTAAGCCTCTTCACTGCTTTTCTCCTGTCTCTGCCTCCCTCTCAACTTTTCAGACACTTTAATACAAGTCTGCAGCCAGGCTCTGGTTTAGAGCCTTAGCCAAACTGATTGACTCTACATTAGGACTTCAGCTAAATTGTTTCCAGTAAGACTCTTAGTTAGAACTAGCTGACCCCGCACAGAGCATCTGTGCGGTTGTGGTCTTACCGTGAAGAAATCTGCATTCTATTATTATTATTTTTAACCCGTGAGGCAGGCTTCTGGGCTTACTATGAGGTAAAGAGTTACAACCTAATCTTCAAGCCAAAGTAGGGCAACCTTTTCTGCCATGGAAGTCTTGGCCCAGCAGCTTTCTTTCCCCATTTGCTCCCACCCCCAGCCCCATGTCTTCCCCCCACCCCAGCTCCCTCTCTCTCTCTCTCCTCTGTTTCTTTCTTTCTCTCATTCTCTCCTTCGTCTCTCTCTGTCTCCTCCGTGTCTGTCTCCTTAGCAGAGGCGTCCTCCCTCTGAAGCCTATGCAGCCTAATGCTTCATGCTGTGAGGTTTCATGTAGTTCTTTCAGGATGTCTTTCTTTCTCACTTCTCGGTGTCTCTCTCGCTCCATTTTTTCTCTTTCTCTCTCTCTCATCCGCGCTTCCCCCCAACCCCGCCACATTTTAGCCTGTCTGCTTGTGTTGTTCCCGCTGGCCACTGCCGCCTCCTCCTTCCCCTGGTCCCTGGCGTTGGGCAGCCAAGCGGGGCCTGAAGGCTCCCGTGTCCCCCCACCAGCCCCATGTCTCCCCCCCAGCTCCCCCCCTCCTGTTTCTTTCTTTCTCTCATTCTCTCCTCCTTGTCTGTCTCTTTAGCAGTGGTCTCCTTCCTCAGAAGCCTAAGCAGCCTAATGATTGGTTCTGTGATGCCTGCCTGCTTGTGTTTCCCCCACTGGCCTCTGCCTCCTTCTCCTTGTCCTGGTCCCTGGCATCAGGTGCCAAGCAGTGCCTAAGGGCTCCTGTGCCTCCCCCATTCAGCTGGCTCCTTCCTGTGCGAGCAAGCAGGCAAGTGTCTCCTGAAGGTGCCCATCAGAGTGTGGTGGCCATTCGATGGCCTCCTGTCGCACGTGAGCCTCCACTGCCCAGCCAATCCGCTTGTTTGGAACTCTCCCTGCCACACATTGGAACCCACTGCGGATGGTCCGTCTACGGGAATTAATTATATAGATATTAGCAAAGATTTATTGTATTTTCCTAACCAAACTCTTTTCCCTTTCTGTATCTTCATTTTATTCTCAATAAAGATTTAAACTGTATTTCTGCCTACTCATCTTTTCTGATACATCAAGACATTGCTCAAATTAATACTGGAACTGAACTGCTCACCAAAATAAGCTAATTTCCCCACTTTTAGCCAAAAGCATAGTTGGAGTGCTTAGCCAGCATTCCAGGGCAGTTCTGGTATCAGGGGATGGCTATCTGGACAGCCAAACCTTCCTTGAGACTTCATGGTCACTGACAATGCTGCCAATGTAACTAAGGCAGCTGAGCAGGGTCAGTTTGTGTCCATCCATTGTGTGGCACACACTCTGAATCTGGCCATGCAGGATGCACTTGGCCCTTCTGGTGCTGCAGCCAGGAGAGACATCTCCGCTGAAGGCACTGGGCACCATCCTGCTACTGCCACAGCTGCTCTTGTGGAGAGGTGCCACAAGATAATAACTTTCCTTCATCGGAGTGAAGAGGTTAGGCAGATGCTTAAAGAGAGGCAGCTTGAGCTGGGCCTACTTCAAAACCTGATCCCTCAGGATATTCAGACCCGGTGGAACTCCACCTTTCTCTTGTGCCAGCACCTGCAGGAGCAAGAGGTGACCATCTATGCCCTGGCAAGAAGGCATGCCCTGGAAGTTTACAACCTATCCAACAAGGACTGGGTGCTCCTTTCCAAGGTCATCTTGGCACTCGGACCATTATTTGTTGCCACAAACATTGTGTGTGGTGAGGCAGCAATGCTGAGCCAGGCTTTGAGCACTGCTGTTCTCCTAAAGAAGATGATGAGTGAGTTCCAGACCAGGCTGACCACCTGGGAAGCAATCACCTTGGCAGGTTGGCTGAGGTCTGGAATGGTGGATCAGCTCAGCACACCCTTGGGTGCATCAGCAGCATGTTTTGTCCTGCCTATGTGACCCAAGGATGAAGGACCAACCCTGACCAATTGCCCTGGTGGAAGGACATCCTGGTTGAAGAGGTTAGGCAAGCAGGGGAGAGGAAGCTAGGGTGCAACCAGGAGAAGGGTACTGGAGTGCCTACTATGAGTGCACAATCAACCCCTAGCAATATTATCACCAATGCTTCTCAGTTCAGCAGCATGGTGTCCCTTGTAGGGCCAAGTGAGCCAGTGGTTATGCCTCTGTGTTCCTCCTGGTGGCTCATGGAGGGGTTCCTTGGCACCTTGCCAAGGGTATGGGAGGAGCCTACCTCAGCACTAAGTATAATATGCTTGCTGTGCTATTGCTTGCTGTTAACTATCTGGTTTTGCTGGATCTCAGATTGACAAAGGCAGAAATTGGGTGCCTGCCTGCCGTCCTTGAATTTTGGTTTGATCTGTTTGTGAGATGGTGTTATGGTGAGAAATGGACAGTGGCAGCTCAGCTATATGTGTCTGTGTTTAATATTTCTTGGTGATTGCTGTGATGAGCTCCATGTCTGGCCTTGAGACTAACATGTGCTTAACTCACTGCTCTGGTCTGCTCTGCAATCTGCATTCTAGATTGCAAGGTGGACTCAGTCAAAATGTGGCTGAAGACTATGTTCTAGTTGAGCTTACGACTGTGCTTGCTAGCTGCTAAGGGTGCTGCTGTGGCAGCTGTAGCAATGCTGGAGTCATAATTGTGTGTGAGAGAGCAACTTGTGCCAATGATGTTACTGCAGCACAGGCACTGTGGCTGGCAGTGGATTCTTGGTCAGTGATTCTTTTTTGGCCATTTTGGACTGTGTGTTTGGCAAAATGTGGTGTTCTGTGTTGTGAGGGACTGTTTGCTTCTGTTTTGCAGAACTTTTCAAGGCAGGGTTTCAAAATTTGTGCACTCTGCTTGTTTCAGCCATAGGGGACAATGGGGAACACCCCATATTTCCCATTTGTAGGTCCTAGGGACACCAAAGTGGGTTGGGTGGTATGGCATGATGGTAGTATGGCATGACCCAACCCACAAAAGAAATGGGAAATGAGTGATTTTTTAGAAAATATTTAACCTTTCCTCAAACCCCCATGGGATCCTATGGTGTGTGTTGGGTTTTTTGAAAGATTTAAAAAAAAAATCAGCTGCTTGCCCATTTCTTTTGTGGGTTGGATGGTAGGTAGCACCCACCACACCCTATCACCCAATTCACTTTGGTGTCCCTAGGAGCTACCGCTTTCTGGAAGACCATCTGAGGGAATGGGAGGATGATGCACTGGTCCACTCTCCTTCTTTCTTCTGAAAGCCATGGTGTACTACAACACCAGCTTCACTATAATTGTACACTATTATCTGGGACAATTTTGGTGCCACCTATGAATGTGTACAGTAACAGAACAATAACAAAAAATACTCCAAATGCATAGGTTTCAACTGTTCTTATTTACCCATGACAGTCTCTGTTTTCCTGGAATCTGATCCTGGTAAATCATTGTCCCTATTTTTGCTTCTTAAAAATGCCTTACTCACTTTTTTTTTTAAAGTGAGTTGCCAGAGTTGTCATTCTTCAGGATTCAGCTTCATCCCTAGAGATTCTAGAAATTAAATCTCCAGGTGGGTAGATGGATGCAGAAAGTTCCGATTGCAACTGCACATAAATGTGTGTACAGCACTAAGGCGCTATGCAATACACAGAATATATGGGTGGAATCTAGTCATCAGCAATGTGTTACAGTGCGTGGGAGATTTGGGCAGAAATCCTTGATATGAGAATTACAAGTGTATCCCTATTTTCATGTGCAAGATGTTGGAGGGCATGGACTCATCTGCACTGATGATCTGGAATACTATTCTCTGCATGCACTTTCTTACCTGCTTTCCATCTGTAGCATCCTTGTAGACAGAACTGCACAACACACCTCCCAAGCTGCTTGGCCATGCCCCTAATATTGTATACCATGCCTTTCAGGTTTCTTGTCCATGCACCTTACACATTCACAGACATGTCCATTTTTAGCCTACTTTCCTTAAGGAAAGTAAGCTTATGAGATCACCCAGCTTTCTCTCTGTGTGTCCATGTCAACTTTGCAGTGCCTGGACTGATTTGAACCAAATTTGGTACAGTTGTAGTGACATATAGGGGCACCTCAATGACAGTTTGTGATGATGATGTCATCCACCCCAATTAGACATGGTGGATGCATGGATATTTGAGGTACAAGTGGGCTAACTTGTGAACCACCTAACCAATTTGAACCAAATTTTGTACAGCTGTAGTGACACACAGGGACACCTCAACGGTGTAGTTTGTGATGATGTCATCCACCTCAATTCAAGATAGTGGATGTGTGAATATTTGAGGCAGAAGTGGGCTAACTTGTGAAGATGGTAATTATCAGTTAAGATTATAGTGAAATATTGTTCATTAGTGAAATGTTGGAAGGTATGCAAATGTAAATATTAGCGTCATGCCTACCTATGCCTAATAAATATTTAGATAGAAGGTCCATGCCGTCATTTAGAAAAGCTGCCTTAAATTGCTGGGACGGAGAGAGATACTAATCAAATAAATATAGTCATAATGCATTAATAATGTGGGAAACAAGAGTATAAAAATGAAACCTATCCTGTTCATCTAGTGACAATGCAAAATTATAGTTTTTCAGGTTAACTAATGTTTGATGACAATTTTATATAAAATACATGTACTTTATATGTATTTGAATATAATCCCTATTTTTTCTTAAAGGGATCAATGTTTCTAAAGTATTGTATAAAGATTTCCACAAAACCCTTTTGACCCAAGAAAGCTCCTGGCAAGTTTCAAGCTATTTCATTTTCAACTACTTCGCTAGCAGCACTGACATATGCCTATGATAAAGCAATGTAACAGCTCTAGCGAGGTTTTAAAATATTAAAATCTGATCTTGACACACGTATTGTTCACTTGTCACAGTGGAAACTTTTGGACATAGTGCTTTGGCAGAGGTTGCAAATGGCATTCAAATATATTAGAAATGCCACATATGGTATGTTCTAACAGAAAACTAATCAAAGGGAAGATCAAAAGCCTGAAGGAACCATACCTGATAAAGCTTGTAAGGCAAGCTCACACCCATGAAATATTACTCACTGACATCAATCAGAAAGATATGAAGAGAACTAGCCAGCAGCTACATTTTCCAGAAACTGATTATAAAGATTATGACAAAAGAGTATAAAATTTCTAGCAACATTATCATTTTTATTGAAATGTGGACAATTGGTCCTTTCTTCCCTGCCAAAACAATTTTTGTGAAATTTAATTTCTGGTGCTTTTTGACATTTGCATTACTTTTGAATGAATTAGGAATGTTAATTGAGCCTCACACAGCTCCACCAATTTGTGATTCTCCCTTGAACCCTGAGATCACCAGCAGATGACTTTGACATCTGAAGTTCAGAGATGGCTAGCAAGTCTAGGGCATTTTTTCACAAAACCTGCTCCATGGAATTCCTTTACAAGGGATGTTTTACCAGGGGTTCAGACTCTGCCCCCCACCCCACCCAACAAGCATTTGAGGAGTCTCTCCCTCCTTTTACTGAACGAGCTGACAGACCTAATTTTATTCATTCATTCATTCATTCATGTAATTTCTATACTGCCCTATCTGAAGGCTCTGGGCAGTGTACAACAACAACAACAACAAAAGCATTTAAAACAATAGACTCAAAACAATATAAAACAACTTTAAAAACAATTAAAAACTATTCAAAACCAGTTTAAAACATTCAAGAACAATTTAAAAACCTTGGAAGACCAGAACAAACAAATTTGTTTTTAGGGCTCTCCTGAAGGCCAACAATGAACCCAAACTACAGCCCAGGAGCAGCTACAGAGAAGGCCCACCTCTGAGACACCATTAGATGTACCAGTGGTAACCAGAGATGGACCTCTCCAGATGACCTCAGTGTGCGATGGGGATCATAAAGAAGATGGCGCTGTCTACGGTAACCCAGAACTAAGGCATTCAGGGCTTTAAAGGTAATAATAACCAGCACTTTGTATTTTGCCCGGAAACATATCAGCAACTAGTGCAACTGTTTTAAAACAGACATAATATGATCTCTCTGGGTTAAACCAGAAACCAGTCTTATCAATCTGTTTAAAACATTTATATCCCACCCTATCTAGCACACTGCATGGTGGAACAGTTTACAAGAAAAGAGTAGAAACATAATGAGCCAGGTCTCATGATCTTGGTTTGGGGAGCTAAGCGGGCTAAGCCCGCTCTCCCCACACACGAGCAGGGCAGGAGCCCTGGGCAGCCGAATCGGCTGCCCACATGATTGCCGGCTCTGTGACAGAGCCGGTAGGGAGTGGGGGGAATGGGGGGGAGCTCCATGATGCCCTGCGCGAGTGCGCAGGGCATGCTGGTGAGACCTCTGGAGCTGGGAGGCGGCTTTTTGCCTCCCCTCTGGTGCTCTCCTCATGAGTAGCCGTGCCACGGAGCGGTGCCGCAACTACTCACAATAAAAAACCTGGGTTTACGGAGTGCTCGCTCCGCAAACCCAGTTTTAGGGGAGGGGTACTTAGGCGGGTTAACTGCTGGGAGGCAACCGGGCTTGCCTGCGAGCCCGGTGGCTCCCACGATCAGCCAAAATCAGGCTAGGCTCCCCTAGCCCAGTTTAGGCTGATCGTGGGAATAGCCTCATAATTTACAACAAAATGAACAAAAATGATAAAACACAATAAAACATCATATGACACATAAAAGAGAGCAGGAATAACTGCTGTTATACACAAGGTAAAACAGAAGTTAGGTATAAAATCGGATAGGCATAGTACACCCATTTACAGCCAGTTTTTAAAAGCTTATTTTAAAAGGGGTTTTTTTTATGTTCTTAAAATGAGACAAAGAGAGAAACTGATGAAATATCTCTGGGAGGGCATTCCAAAGATGGGAGTGGGGGGTACTACTGAAAAAGCTCTATGCCTGCCAACCAGATCTGTGTCAATGGCAGAACCAAGAGTAGGAGTGTGCACAAATTGGATTTTGTAATTCACTTTGGCTTTGAGCTGGGTCTCACGATCAGTGAGACCTGGTTTGGGGAGCTAGACGGGGAGAGCAGGCTAAGCCCGCTCTCCCCGCACTCGAGCAGGGCAGGAGCCCTGGGCAGCCAGATCGGCCTCCCACACGATTGCCAGCTCTGTGACGGAGCCAGCGGGGGCTGGGAGTTCAGGAGCCATGCGGCCCCCAGAAGCTCCAGTATGCCCTGCACAAGTGCGCAGGGCATACTGGAGAGACTCCCCGAGCCAGGAGGCAGCTTTTTGCCTCCCCTCCGGGGGTCTACTCATGAGTAGCAATGGCACAGTGCTGCGCCGCAGCTACTCACAATCAGAAAAACTGGGTTTGTGGAGCGCTCGCTCCGCAAACCCGGTTTAAGGGGAGGGGTACTTAGGCAGGTTAACCGCCAAGAGGCAACCAGGCTTGTCGGAGAGCCTGGTGGCTCTCACGATGATCTGGAAACGGGCTAGGCTCCCCTAGCCTGATTTTGGATGATTGTGGAAATAGCCTCCCTGAATTGAATCACAAAACCTTGATTCAAATTGTTGAAGTAGCTTGCACCTGCCTGGTGATTCAACTATTTTATTAGTGAATTATTGAATTAAATTTGATTTTTCCATGGAGAGCAGGTCTACTCATTAAGGCCTGTGGGGATAGCAGGTCTACCCATTAAGTGCAATTCAATGAGGCAGACTTGCTCTCCAAGAAAAGCAATTGGTAGACCAGCTCTCCCTGGAAAGAAGAGCTGGTCTACCAATAGGTTTTCTGGGAGAGAAACCCCATTACACCCAATCGGTAGAACAACTCTCCCCGGAAAAAACAGTGCTTGAATTGCACTGGTTTTATTTGGAGAACTGGCCTACCAATTGGGTTAAATGGGAAGACCTGCTCTCCCAGAAAACCTACTGGTAGCAACTAACACTCACAAGCATTCTGAACCAGATGAAGCTTTCAAACAGTCTTCAAAGGCAAGGAAGCTATTCACACCACCGCGCAAAAGTGGGCTAATGCAGCTCAGCCCGCTTTTGCACAGTAGTGAGAACCACTAGGTTCACAGGCGAGCCCAGTGGTTCTCTGGCAGCCAGCCTGTCTAAAAAACCCTACCCCTAAATGAGGTTAACGGAGTGAGTGCTCCATTAACCTCAACCTTTTATCATGTGTCAGCCATGGCTGACACACTTGGGTGTGTCATGGTGTTTCAGCCATGGCTGACACACTTGGGGTGGGAGGAGAGGGGAGGGGGGACCCCAGGAAGGCACCAAACACTTGCACGGTGGCTTCCTGGGGTTCAGGGGCCAGGGTGCCATGCGGCAGCACTCCCCTTTCCCCAACCCCTGGAGCTCCCTGATGGGGGTGCCCGACTGGAGGAGTTGCTCATCTGGGTGGCCCATCCAGCCGTCCAAATACAAGCAACGGCTAAGCCCACTCTCCCCGCCAAACCCCACCTGGCGCTTCATACAGGTTGCGTGAAGCACCTCAAAGTGTCTTTCCTTCCCCACTACAAAAAATTAAGTGAGGAGTTGCTTCTCAGACTTTCTCTCTGTGCCCCCACGTTTTTCTAAACCATTTCAGTTTTTAAGGAAAGGCTATAAACTTTTCATTTTACAAGGGGTTGTATTGTCTGGATCATTACTATGCCAGCAATTTATTTATTTTATTTTTATTTATTACATTTCTATACTGCCCCAAACTTGTGTCAAAAATTGCCCCCTTCACAACCCCAGAACATTATTATTATTATTATTATTATTATTATTATTATTATTAATTCGATTTCTATACCAGCCTTCCAAAAATGGCTCAGGGCAGTTTACACAGAGAAATAATACAAATAAGATGGATCCCTGTCCCCAAAGGGCTCACAATCTAAAAAGAAACATAAGACAGACACCAGCAACAGTCACTGGAGGTACTGTGCTGGGGGTGGATAGGGCTAGTTACTCTCCCCCTGCTAAATAAAGAGAATCACCACGTTAAAAGGTGCCTCTTTGCCAAGTTAGCAGGCAAAACATTCTGGTTTAAGGAAAAGGATAATGCAATAAGAACATATTTTTCTTTATATGTAATGACTGGTGTGGTTGTGTAACCTTTGTTGTTTGTTTTACTACAGTTAACTAGATGAGATTGAATGTGTAATGGGGTGTATTAAGCAAATACCTTATGACATAAAACACTAATTTATCCCAGTGTTGTGAAGAGAATGCTAGAGGTTTGAAGATTTGTCTGCCTTGAAAACAAAGTTATGTTCATTAATGACTGGAAGAATCTTGGGGGAGGGGATTTTAGAGTCACGTGAGCACTTTTCAATTTTGAGAGACCACTGGAGCATATTTGTTACTTCAGAGGAAGATCTCTGAAATTCATACAAACCAGTTCCACATCACAGACACTTATAATAAGAAAATGATTAATGTTTGTGACAGCCCAAGGAAAAAAAATTGACTGAAATGTCTCCATCATTTAACAGAGTTGATAATAAGAAATGTTTTAGCCATGTTAGCTGCAGACTGACCAAGTAAAGAAGAAATGCACAGAAAATCCAAAGAAGCTGGGTTCAGCTGGTATTGGTAGTGCTTAGAGTGTCAGGCTAAAGGTTCGGAGTCCCAGGTTCAACACCCTATTCAGTAATGATCTGGGCAAAACTGGACCTCTGTCAGGCCAAACAACCTCACAGGGTTATTATGAAGATAAAATGATGGGGACCATGTAAGTCACCCTGAGTTTCTTGGTAGAAGAGAGAGATAAAAATGAAATAAAACAGATAAATCAAGATTTCATTTATGCTTCGATTTCATTTCTATTAGACAGTGAGGTGGTTCCCACCATCAGTGGGAGCCACCTGGAGAGGGTTTGCAGGGTAAGCGGGCTAAGCCCACTATCCCAGCAGACGAGCTGTCAGTCTGCTCTGGGCGGCCGCAGTGGCTGCCCACACGACTGGCAGCTCTGTCACGGAGCCGGCGGGGGCTTGGGAGTTCAGGGGCCACACGGCCCCCGGAAGCTCCAGCATGCCCTGCGTGAGCAGCCTCCCGGTCGGGGGTCTACTCTTGAGTTGCCACGGCTAAAAAACTGGGTTTGCAGAGCACTCAGTTTAAAGGCAGGGGTAGTTTAGCAGGTGACCTTCCAAGGAACCACCGGGCTCCACTAGCCTGATTTTTTCCCATTGTGTGAATAGCTTCAGTGTGGTCATACACATGACCAAGCAAGCAGTGTAGCAGGTGGGCAGGGAGAACAGCTTGTTTAACTCATCTTTCCCCCAGACGGGAAATTGACCTTGCTGGAAGCACAGACTGCACTCACAGATGATCTGTGCTGAGTGGGCGCAGCACAGAGCTCCAGAGGCTGGGACGATGCATCCCAGCCTCTGCAGATCCCACAATACACCATGTGACATATGTGATGCATTGTGATGCAATCTAGGTGCCCGCCTGATGCACTCTAGGTGCCCGTCTCTGTGTGTGGCCAGGCTGGAAGCAGCCTGGGATCGCACACAAGCAGGAAGCTGGGGTTAAGGGAACAATTGCTCCCTTAATCTCAGCTAAAAGCCGGGCTAAAAAGTGGAGCTAGGCAGTGCTGCCCTGCCAGGATTGGGTACAACCCTGGAGGTTCTCATGCTCAGCCTAACCCAGCTTTCTTAGCCTGGGTTAGGCTGTATGTGAGAATAGTCTCAGAATATGACAGGAGATACTACCACATTTTCTCCTTAGGCTTTAACCTGATTTCAAAAAATGTGAACTTCATGAGTTCTCCCTGAATTTGAGACTGTTAACCTACTAAACTAGAATGTGGCTTCTTAGTATATTTATACTCTAAGCAGTGCAAAGATAATTAAGAGATGCTTTCTTTATTATTATTTTACACAATGCATGCTGAAAATTCTTCTTGTGGCCTAATGCAGAAGTACAAATAAAGTGGACAACATTTTAGCACTTACAGTTGCAGATAATTGTTCACTACATCAGGAACCACTGGTGAATTAGCTCCTCCAAGCTTTCTGTGATTTCACTTAGTAGAGCAGTTCTGAAATGTCAGGACAGAAACAGACAATTAGGTTTCATCCGTAAGGTGAGCAAGCAATATGTACAGCAAATGCAAGCACTTGTATTTTTATTCCCCTAAGGCCATTGTGCTCCAGGAAATCCTTCCAATGCAATAAGCTTAAATATCAACGAGGAAGAAAAACAGAACAAGGATGAGATGTCTGAAGCAAAAGGCAAGTATCCTTTTTGGATACTTGGAGTCTCTATTTGGTGTTCATTGTTATGTTACAAGAGGAGAGGAGAGCTGGTCTTGTGGAAGCAAGCATGACTTGTCCCCTGAGCTAAGCAAGGTCTGCACTGATTGCATATGAATGGGAGATTAGAAGTGTGAGCACTGTAAGATATTCCCCTCAGGGGATGGAGCTGCTCTGGGAAGAGCAAAAGGTTACAAGTTCCCTCCCTGGCTTCTCCAAGATAGGGCTGAGAGAGATTCCTGCCTGCAACCTTGGAGAAGCCGCTGCCAGTCTGTGAAGACAATACTGAGCTAGATAGACCAATGGTCTGACTCAGTATATGGCAGCTTCCTATGTTCCCATGTCCCTATTTTTGCTATTTATCCTATAATCTTAAAGCAAGAGGGATTTTTGTTAGCCATCTTGTCCATCCTTCTCTTATCTTTTCCAACCAGTTGCAAATCCTAGAAGGTATTATAATTTAGCCTTCATTTGACCAGTTTGCTAAACAAACTACCAAGGGGAACTTGCTCAGGGGCATTATTACCATTGAGTGAATGGGTTCAAAGAACCCAGGCCACCACCCCTCAGGGGCCATGCCTCACACCCCTGACATGCCCCCTGCATCTGACGTCAGATGCGGACGCGTGGTTTAGGTCCCAAATGGGGCCACACAGCCCTGTTGGGCAGCTAAATCAGCCATCTCTGCATTTGCAGCATGGCCGGAGCAGCTCTCCTTGCCTTTTAAAGCAGGGGCCACAAAGCCCCATTTGGGACCTAAACCACGCACCCATGTCTGACATCAGATGCAGGGGGCATGGCTATTTGCTCTCTGTGTCAGATGTTGATGCAGGGGGCGCGGCTAGGGGGCCCGCAGCAGTGGGCTGGCTGCTGCTGGCCTCCCTCCTGTTTGCTGAATTTGCTTGACACTTTGCTGATTTGAAGATAAATTGCAACTACTATGACAACTACTGACAAAGCAGTTTGCATAGGAATAATAATAAAAAAAATAATGTTGCTTCTCTGTCCCCAAAGGGCTGACAAGCAGAAGAAACACAAAGTAGACACTAGGGATGTACAAACAGGTTTGCGTTAGAACCAGTTCTAATTTGAACTGGTTCCGTTCAATGGTTCTAATTCGAACCAAACAGGACCTTCAGATGGCAATGCTCAAACCAAACCCGGTTTGGTTTGGTTCAAACCAGGTTTGAGCCTCCATTTTAGGTGTTTGTGGCCATTTTGTGACCACTATGTCACTGATTCTGTTTTGCAGAGATCCTGCTTCACTGAGTGGCCAGCTGTGTTTGAGGTTTGAGCCTCCATTTTAGGTGTTTGTGGCCATTTTGTGACCACTATGTCACTGATTCAGTTTTGCAGAGATCCTGCTTCCCTGAGTGGCCAGTTGTGTCTGGCCCTCTGGTAGGTTTGCCAGGGTCACCAGTCATGATGAACTGGCACCCTATTGGCCAGGGGGGAGGGACAAGGGAGGAGACCCGAGTTCAAATCCCCATTCAGCCATGAAACTAGCTGGGTGACTCTGGGCCAGTCACTTCTCTCTCAGCCTAACCTACTTCACAGGGCTGTTGTGAAAGAGAAACTCAAGTATGTAGTACACTGCTCTGGGCTTCTTAGAGGAAGAGCGGGATATAAATGTAACAACAACAACAACTTCTACTTAAGGCCAGCCCTGGGCCTTGCAAAATCACTCTGCATCTGCTGCTGAAATGAGCTGAGAGAGAGAGTGGAGCTGCTGGCTGCTGCTGCCTGGCTACAATGTGCTGGTGGTGGTGTGGAGTCAGAGTCTTCAGGTTTCTCTTGCTCAGTGCTGCCCTTTTCCTCCTTTTTCCCTGTTTCCCCCTGGCTGGCTGGCTGTGTTCCCTCCCTTGTCTTTTAGAGATTTTTGCAGTGCTGCTGCCACCTGCCCAGCTGCCAGCCAGCCAGGCCAGGCCAGACCTCTGGGCCTTTTTCTCCCCCCCCAACCCGCTCCTGCTTTTTTCTGGCTGCTTTTTGTTTTTTCTGGGTTGACTTTCTATCCCCAGCCTGAGCCTCTACACAGGTTCTCCTCAGGCCTACTGCTTTTAATTTTATTTTAAGATTGCATTTATTGTTCATTTTGGAGCAGTTGCTTGCTTCTTTAAAAAGCACTGCTCACAGACACACTCGTGGTTATTGCTGTGCTGACTGAGTGTGGGGAGGTCCTCCTTGCAGGGCCCAGGCTCCCTAGTCCCTTTTAGCCTTTTTATTTTTCTTTTATCCGTGTTTATTTTAATTTATTTGTTTGGATGGATGGGTGGCCCACCTGCAGGCTGCCCATATGCCCTCCCCCTCCTCCAGGCTGCATGTGTGTGTTGCTGTTCCTGTTTCCACTTGCTGCTGCCAGTGTGTGAGGCTATTCTCATGACGAGCAAAATGGAGAGCCTAGCCCGATTTTTGCTGCTCATGCAAACCACCGGGCTCGCAGGCAAGCCTGGTGGCTTACAAGTGGCTAACCTGCTTGAGCAGCCCTCCCCTTAGCCCAGGTTAGTGGAGTGAGCGCTCCGCGAACTGAGGTTAACAGATCGTGAGTTGCTGCAGCGTGGCTCTGCGCCATGGCAACTCATGAGGAGACCTCCGACAGGGAGGCTGAAAAGCAGCCTTCTGGCTCAGGGGTCTTTCCAGCATGCCCTGTGCACTCACGCAGGGCATGCTGGAATTACCGGGGGCCACGCAACCCCCAAGCCCCCGCCGGCTCCATGACGGAACCGGCTGTCGTGTGGGTGGCTGCAGTGGCTGCCCAAGCAGGGCTTGCTGCTCGCCTGCAGGGAGAGTAGGCTTAGCCCGCTCTCCCTGCAAAGCCTCTGGAGGCAGGTTGCGTTGATCGTGAGACCCACGTCAGTGTGTGCTGCTCTGCTGGGATTCAGCCCCTGACCTGGACTCTGCAACGCAGAAGCCCAGGGAAAAGACTTCAGGAAAATGAGTGTGGGTAAGTCATTTGTTTTTGTCCTTGCCCCCTTTGCCCCCCTTAGATTCGACTAGATAGGGCGTCCTCCTGGGTTGGTTTTGGGGGAGGAGTTTTTCTGTGCTTATTCTTTTGCAGGTTGTTTTTACAGGTCCCCTTAGTTGTCTCCAATTGTGTATTTTGTTGTTGTTGGGTGGCTTGGTTTTCAGGCCATTCCAGCCCTTTTCCCTGTGGTGGTAGCCATTTTGGAGGCAACCATGCATGCTCCCTGGCCATTTTTGCGGTCTGGGTCATGACCCAGCTATGGAAATGGCTAGGGAGCATATGTGGCGGCCTTCAAAATGGCCACCACAACCAGAAAAATGGCTGGAATGGCTTGAAAATGGGTCAGAATGGCCCATACAGGACTGGGGGAAGGCTGGTGAGGGGAGAGGGAGACTAAGGAGACACCCTCACACACAATCGCACCAGCGGCACCCAAGGCCGCCAGATCTATGGTGTCGTGGTGGTGATTTTTTTAAAAAAAAAAAAAAGTTTAGAACCCCCCTGAACTGGCCTTGAGCTGACCGGAAGGGTTTGGCTTGAGGTCAAGCTAAACTGGGTGCATTCTGGCTCGAAGGCAAACCCTTGAGCCAGACCTGTTAACACACCCCTACACCGGGTGCATGCACGGATCTTTAAACACACTTAAAATTCCTGGGTCTGGCTTGGAGTTGCACCATATGCAGATCTGCTAGCATGGAGAATCATGGGAGACGGGAGCCCTAAGTTCCAGTAACCTCAGGAGAGCAGGGTTGCAGTTTCGGGGCACAAGCATGGTTGTGCATGTCCACATGGGTAGGCAGGCTTTCAGGGGGCATGCTTTGACGGCTACTTGGTGGCAGGCACCTAGACAGGGAGAGCAGTTGCCAGGGCACCTGGCTCCACAGATTTCCTCCATAGAGCAACCTGGCTCGATATAGAGCCTCAATGGCCTGTCACTTCCCACCCCCGGCTTGTCAGCCTGTGAAGCAGCACAGTCACACAGGGGCATTCAAGCTTCCCGTCTGTCCCTTGCTCCCCTCCCCCATCTGGAAAGCAGGAGGGAAAGGGGATGGGATGACAGGATGAACAATAAGTGCTTTGCTCCCCAAGAAAGAAGTGACAATGATATATGTTCACAAGCACACACACTCCAGGTGGCAACATAAGCAGGGCACCCTATCAAAGCACCAGGAGGAGAATAAAGGACTGAAGGGGGTACCTGGGGTTGGGTGATCAGCCTCCCCACCTCTAAATAGTTAACCGGAAGTGAACCCTGTCTTGACTGACAGGCTGGTGAACTCCAGTACTCAGCCAATTAGCACATCTGGTGGGTGGGACCTAGAGAGCTGTTGTCAGGAAGAAGGGAGTTTGTTAGGAGAAGTGACGCTGGAGGTGCAGAGGAGAACATGTGGCCATGGAGGTTGGCTGCAGGAGGTTAACTGTAAAGCCTGGGAAGACAGGATTACAGAAGGCTTGAAGTCTCATCAAGAGTTTAGTGAGTTCAAGGAGAAGGGAAGTTTAGGCAAAGTTTGTTTAGTCAGACTTTGCATAAGGGGTGTTATATTTCTCTGGTGTGTGTGCTTTTGCATATTCCTGATACTGTTCTATTATTGTTTACCTGTCTTAAAATAAGAAACACTAGCCTATGCTCACCCTACCTAGGGTGTTGCAAAACACTCTATAAACATTTAAGTGTTCATTAAGACAACTTATTTTTGTAATCTTACTAAGTATTCTTAACTGTATTTAAAGCTGAGAGAGCCTCAGACTGAAGCAGTCTGCTGTAATGTAATAAAACTGTTTCTTTCTTTTTACAAGCCTCTCCAAGTTGGTTTTTAACTCAGGACGGTGGGGGAGGGGGGTTTGCTGGCACAAACACGTCCTCAAATGGTCAGAAGCTATCAGTTTTCTTACCACATATAGGCTTGCATGTGGAAGATTTTTGTACTTGTCCAAGAGCCAAATTAAGAGAGGTTTTTTCCTGGTTACCCCACCCCAAGCCCAGAGAATTTCTGTAGACAAAAGGGGTGGCAGTGGCAACATTTTGAACCTAATGATAATACAGAATTTTTTTAGGAGAAGCCTAGCCAGGAAGCTCAGCAGGGATGATTCAGCATTTCTTTCCCTCACATGAGTATGCTCTGAGACAAAGGCTGTAATCCACTACAGGATGTAGTGCTTAGGCAGCCAAACTGGACGTCCTGGCAGTAAAACTTACTGAAAACCGAAGGTTCAAATTGGAGTTTGGCAAGACAAACGGAAGGTTGCTTTTGCCACAAAACTGTGGTTTCATGAATTTAGATGTACTGGAGTTACAAACTCTACCTCGTTTAGCTCCAGTTTCATGTTACATCTGAATCCGTCCTTTGTGTTTCACTCATGGTTTGCTGTTAAACTAATTAGTCCAAGCACCCGTGGGCTCCTTACCTTTCACAATATCAGATACCAGATGACTTAAGTTTTGACATTATAGTATATAAATAACTCTTTCCAGCTCAACCCTGGGCTACTTCAAATGGGTATATATGTGGACATATTCCAGTGGCAGGAGATGCAGTGAATAAGGTAGGTTATGCCTGTAAAAGAGTATCCCTGCCACTTCAGCTGCCCATCTGCCAACATCACTGCCACTTATCTGGATTAGTTGCAGGTCCAGTGGTCACTTGAGAATTGTGCCCAGTAAAAAGAACCCTGTTACACCTTCACTATGGGCAGCTGAGTGGCGATGGTTGTGGCAGCCGCAGCTGCCTGGATAATTCCCATTTTAAAGGCATAACCTACTTTGCTCACTACTCTTCCTGCCCAGTGATTGAGCGAGCAAGCAGGCAAGCAGCAGTGGGCGAACCCCACCCAGTCAGGCTTGAAACTGTGATCAGCAAGTGAACTATTCCCACCAATTTGGAAATTATTATTTTTTTGCTCCCAGCCCCACCTCCCACCCTCCCCCACACAGACCCTTCCCCTCTTATCTTTCTCATGACTTCAGGATAATAAAGATTTACATTTCTCTCCCCTTTCTCTCTTATGTGTTGGCAAGGAGTCTAAAGAGGGCTGGAATTGTAGGGATGGGAATGGTTGTTTTTCCAGCAGTTT